>NC_087064.1:75681574-76286759 GCF_963678635.1 Symsagittifera roscoffensis | reverse complement strand
GTTATGCACTTGGTACCATGTGAGTAGATGAGCGGGATAACGGATAGACCATAGAAGATCATAGCAAAAGGGTCCCCTTGAGTGACACCTTCCTCGCCAGAAAGCTCATTGTTAAATGTAAAAAGGCGGTTTGCGCGTCTATATAGATTTATAGCAAACTTGGCGACAATGGGACATAAAACTTGTAGGTTGTGCAGAACAACTTGTCTTTTCAATTTATTGAACGCATTTTCCGCGTCAACAAGGAGAGTACAGTCAGTTTCATTGTTTTCAAACAAGGCGCGTGCTTCGTGAACCGCGGCTTCAGATCCTGACAAGTGGCCAGCAGCAAGTTGAAGAGGCCCAGCGGTTTCGGTAAACAGGCTCTTAAACTTCTGCGTAACTGTTTTTCCAATAACACGTCTCAAACATTCACCAATGCCTATGGGTCGGATCCCAGGGTTCTTGTCCAGCGCCAGAAGCTGATTGGACAGGAGAGGGGAGAGAGAAAACGGATCCACGTAAGAATTACAAAGACGCCTCGTCGTCATAGAAAGTGCCTCGCAGAGATCGTTGGACATCGACCAACATATTCTTCGAAGACCCAAAGCGTCAAGACCTGACGGTCTAGCACCCCCGCGAGTGATAGTGATGGACTTGAGAATATCTTCGCCTGTAATATCATCATAAACAGTAACAGGAACATCATCAACAGGACCTTTCAAGAGACCTTTCAGTTTCATTGGCTGAGCAGGCGGATGTTTTTCCCTCAAAATTTCAATAACTTCAGGGGTAACATCAAGAACAGTCGAGTTGGCGTTAGCTTCAAGGTAGTTCATTGCAGCACTGACTTTTCCCTGGAGCATCGACCATGAAAACTGTTTGTGCATTGCTGCTGCATCTCTTTGATTTCCTCGAACAGATGGTAACATACTCTGTATGGCGCGGCCTTCGCGTACCAGATTGGATAATTGATCTTCTTTCCATTTAGCAGGTCTCTCACCCAAGTACCGCAGATGATCCTCGGCTTTCCAGATTTTACTCGGTTTTTGGAGCAGTACTTTCAAACTGGCCCTTCAGGTTCCATTCTTTCAACAAAATAACCATCTGGGTAACATACTTTTTTCCAGGACTACCAGAAGGCAATTTGAACAAGTTTTTCCGCCAGTACACAATTTGTTCATAGGCTTGCGAGATTTCTGCAATCACATTTTCGACTGGAACGTTTCCCCAGACCGTGGTACTGTTGTTGGCATGTTCAAAGTCAGCCAGCGAGCTTTCAACGATGAGTTCACTCTCGGTCGCATCGTCTAAAGTACACATTGAAAAGGCTTGACTGAGTCCAGTAGTGCTGGGAAAGACACTGTCACTATCAAATCCGGAGCAAGCAACACATTTATAGGTGTCAACGGTATCCCCATGTTTAGGCGGGATATTTTCACATACGTCATGGCACCACTTTTTACAAAAATCACATAGAATCAAATCTACAATACCAGAAGGAGAAACACAGTCCGAGTTGTTACATGTTTGTTCTTCATCATGGGTATCTCATTCGACGAGAAAAATGACTGTTTCGATGAATTAGGTTGTTAATCGTCTAATTGAATGAATCCGGAAGTGATTATTTTTAAAATTTCGATTTGGGCGTGCATGACACGTTCCCATTCATTTTTGCAAGAACTAAAAACTGCGAAAATCAGCACCGCGATTTTCGCTAGAAGAGAGATTAACCACGACGAGCGAGATCGATACGAAACTAAGTAACGCTAACAGAGTCAATCATTAAGAAGCTTTCCGAGTTGTAACTATTGTGCTGTTACAATCGTTACCCTGAGAATTGAGCGAATCAGAGGAAGGGCAAAAGTGAAGACTGCAACCCTTCCTGGTTGTGAAGAAGACGTTTCTTCAAAGATATTGAAGAAAACGGAGGGGCCTGGAGTCACAATCCTGAACTGTTATTTCAACAATTTTTAGCTTCCAGAGATGCCCTTAATTTAAATTATAACATCTATTTTCAGTATCAGGCTGTGAGAAGATATGAGTTAAGGAAAAGGTTGATCCATCTCCGATGGATAGGGTGATTTTTTCTACTGTACAAAAACAGCAGTAATATAATAATATACAAGTGAAAATGTGCCTACCTCGTTTTTAGGGTTGACCTCGTGGTCTGGGGAAACTGAGAACCAGCCATGATTCACTATTTTGCACATGAAACTAAATTATTTTGTGCGACTCGGCTGATAGTCTTTAAGCAGTAACAACTTTGTCGATGCGATGTTATGTGGACTATTTTGAACTGGCTTTTTGTAGAGGCTGTTGAAAGCACGTGAAGCTCTATCTTGACGCTAGCCAATCTTTAAAGGATACAGTTTCACTTTCCGTCGTTATGTACTTTCCAGGCGAATGTTGAAAAATTGTGATTACCTATTAAATTACATATTTTTGAATAATATTTTCTTGTAAAATTTTGAGATTTTTGAATTTTTTGTTCTTTACCTATTAAAATTTTTCTTTTCGGGATTATCTTGGATTCTGACGAGTCAGTTAATTGATTTTTTTAGCAATATTAATACATGCAATACAATTTTAAGGTCAATTGCCGGCTTCAGAACTCTTCGTGGATGTTGACTTTTGGCCTTTGCCTCGAAGTATGCGAGGCCTATAAAGTGAGTGGTTTATGAGTGTTGCCTGTTTGGTCTAAAACCTCTTACTTTAGCTCAGCAGTTCTTCACTTTTGCAGATAGTAATTGCGATGGATTGCCTCGATATTTGGTTGTCAAAAAGGGTAAATTTCCGAAGAAAGATTGTCAATCAATTGTTTCCGGTCTTACAACATTATTTTGTCAAAATTTACTTATGTTGGGGTACTTAGAAAACCCAATAGACCGTACCTTCAATAACATTTAATCTGTACTGTCAGGAAACGCAGTTCACAAAATTTTTAATTTGCCGGTGTCAGTGGGTTTTCGTTGCTTGTGATCTGTTTTCGTGAGTTCACACCCAACTTATGACTTGTTTTTGTGAGTCCTCATTTAGTCAATTCCAAAAAAGAACAACTTACCGTTACTATCGAGTTCTTCAATGTTGAAATTCAAATTCAAATCGTGTGCTGCCTGAGCAGCACTGAAAACTACCCTTAGCATTGCTCTTCACGATACTAACAACGTCCTCCACATATCCTAGAAAATTTTTAATACCTCTCTTGGACGGATCTGTTTCTTGTTTTTTGCATGTTTTACAATGACAGATAAATGCAGAGATGTTTGCGTATTTGGATATCGATAACTTTCCACACGCTAAAGGAACATTTTCTACAAAAAACTACCCGCTCAGTTCAACATGTCCCTTTTGTCTGACAACCAACGCAGACTCCGTAGTCATGTCCATTTGCAAATAAACTTTTTGTACATCTTTCTTCAAGTCAGGTTCGCAGTATCAAAGCCCCGAAATGGCTAGTATTTCTGCAAGGGTTGCGCTCAATGCTAAGCCGAACTTTTGAATATACCATAAACCAATGCGTTCAAAGTGCACCTTCTTCACAACCAGAGTTAGTAGTTTTCCAAAGTTTTTTGAAACATTTCCAGAGAAATGGTTTGCTCATGCAATCTTTTAATGGCTAGTTAAAGAGCCAACTTGTGCGAGTCATTAGTGTTTAATCTCTTTGATATCAGATGCAATTATACTCTCATCATTGTCCAGTTCTGTTTTCTCCAAAATTTATCCAGCCAATTGAGAGTTAGCATCTATGTTTGACCCGTCAATATTTAATATTTTTTTAAATAATTAACTAGAGTTTTGCTTAGATAGTCATACGAGTTACCAGGTAGAAAAAGACATTACGAAGTGGTGAACCTTGTTTGTGTTTTTGACAACACGTTGAGCCTAACCTGCTGCGCTCCGTTGGATCTTAATATAGCATACAGCGCCTCGCTGATTTCGTCATTTTTCATGGCAAATTTTTTTTGTATATAGTTTTTCAATTTTCATGGCGATGTAAGAGCAAACACGCTTATTCAGAAGCTGCAAAATTGTTTGAAAACAGCTTAATTTCAACAACAACAAAAATTTCGAAAACAAAACACTCAAGAAATGTTTTGACAAACACTGTCAAAAATTGATTGAAGCGCATATCAACTGATCTAATTATGAAAAACCAAACAACAGTTTCAAAAACATACTATTAAAAGCTTTCGATGATAACCTAATTTGTTATGCAATTACAGTTGTATAATTTTGATTGATCAAAAATTTTTCAAGATATTTTTTTGGCTTGTTGGTGACTTTTTGTTGATCTAAGATGGCTTGTGAACAAAAAAACAGCTTTAATCTTAATTATGCATTGATTGTCCCAAAACTTTTCAATTACCATTTTTTTAATATTATGAATTTCAGTAAGCAACATTAACCAGCCTAAAAAAAACAAACGCGTTCGGTTATTGAGCATAAGACTTGGCGTGGGGTTCAAAAACTTCACTTCAAAAAGGTTTGACTAAACGGCCTCGCCAGAGTCCAATAGGCTTAACGTCAACTCTGACGTCATCTTCCTTAGTGGTTGCCGTATTGTGGTAGCCTTCCCTTTCGGTTGAAGAATCGGCACTATCTCGATATCATGGTTTACTTCGTCTAGGAAAGTAAATTTCATTGTGTCTTAGGTGTGTATGAGTGGGAATGAGTGTAAAACGTTGTGCGCACGCTCATGAACGAGGCGTTTTTAGTATATTAAAGCCATATCGCACCTCTATGCTTTCTGAACTCAAATTTTATCAGAGAATAAATTTTTTTTAGAAAAAAGGAGACGTTGAATCAATTCAATGTCTCTGCTTATGATTTCAATGTTTAATTTACTATATCTTTACTATATTTGTTCTTCAAAAATGTTCAGTACTTCTTCCTGTCTGTTCTCATTCAAAAAACTTCGAAAGACTTACGTCGTAGCCGTAAACTCTACCGCAACATTTCCATTATCAGCGTACCTTTTTTGAGTGTCTGTGTGTTTTTCAAGAACTCGTTCCTTGGAGTTTTCGCTGCTTCTTTCATGCTCATTGCCACAGGAACCCAAGCGTCTAACTGATAAACATTTACAAGGGTTTTCAAATGAGTTAGAGAGCGCATACTTCATTTTTGGTCACAGGATTTTCAATCTCTGGAGAGCAACTCCTCTGTTCAATGATTTAATAACAATTTCCGCGCCTGTAAGTAAAATTGCTTCAGTCCCAGGCTTTTCAATTTCTTTCTTAGGCTGTGAATTGCGTACTCTGCTGCTAGCTGGGTTTTTTTAGCCTATGTAGTGTGAATTTTTTTTTAAAATATTTTTATGGTCGGAATTTATGCACTGGGTGATGATTTTACCAACTATTTGTGCTACAATCTCAATTTTATCTCAATTTTTACTCATTATTCTACAGAGTTCCTTACAGGGCTGTATGCCAACATAATTATGTAAGCTATTAATATTTCACAGGGGAGATTTTTGGATGCTAAGAAGTAGGACAGCCTGGATACAACTTTGCAAACCTCGTTGGATGTCTGCTTGGAATGAACCATTGTTCTTTTCTATTCGACTGCATCTAGTCCCTGCACACAAATGTTTTTTTTTATTTGCTAAACACAGCATAATGAAACCACTAAGCCGAGATAATATAGACCGAATACTTTCAAGCCCTTAATCTTGAAAAACCCTTTCAAAAATTTTCTCTAACAGTTCAAGTTGGTAAAAAAAAACAATTTAGAAAAGTAGAAATTTTTTTAAAAAGGTAGATATTTAAAAGGCCAACGTGCCAAAACTTATTTTCGCAGTAAATTTATTGCTAACAGACGCTTCCAGGAAGTGGTTCCAGCACGTCCTGTGAACAATTATGTTCGACCAAAAAAAAAATTAAATCCCAATTGAAAAACATTGCTATCGCAAACTTAAAACAGGCATATGTGAATTTTTTGTTATTTTTATCAAATCGATTCGGCGCCTATCATAAGCAATGCACATTGAAAAAACGCAGCATTTTTGTCGCATTTTTAGATACCAATTGATCAAAGGTTTTTTCAGTTCAGTAGCAAATTTTTGCAAAACAAAAATTCGCATTTTTGGAAGACAGCAATTGATAGATCTACATTTTTATAGTTTTTTGTTTTATTTTTATAAAAGTTTCGATTACAGAAATTAACCATATGAAAGAATATTTTTAAAAACAAAAGTGATTTGTTGCATAAAAAAGATCTAGAAAAACTTGAGAACTGTAGTCTCGATATGTCTAGATAAAGAAAATACAACTTAAAACAAAAAGCAATGTGAGACATTACAAAACTAGGAATTTTACATTTCAAACAGTGAGAAATTTCAAGCGGAATTAATTTTTAGGAAAGTTCAAGGATCGACAGTTTGTGTGCCGGTGCCGCGAATGTCACATCGGTACTTTGGCATTCAAGGCCGAATATAAAATCAAAAAGTTTTAAGTTATACTATTGGCTCTGAATGCCAAAGTTTTCAGGTGACCTTCAGGGCACCGATAAACATCTAGAGCAAGAGAGTTGTCGTTTTCGTGATTCTCCTGTCTACAATTTAAATTCGAAATCATGCTAAACATTGCTTCATGAAGTTACTACTTGGATATTAGATCCAGTTGGAGAATAGGTAATCGTGATTGTACCGTCTCTGATTTCTCTGACCCTTTTGTGCGCTTAGAAGAGCTTGATGGCTACCAAATTATAAAAATTATTTGCCGTAGAGGTAGTACTTAAAATGCTCTACCGATTAAATTACCCTTAATAGCTCCAATTCCTTAGTGGAATGTTTTTTCCTGCAGGTATTTACAAGACTCGACGCACATGGAACGCTTGTTCTAGTGCCGTCTCCAATCCAAGTACGATTAATTACATCACATATTATTTTTGTTTCTACATTTTGATAAAACTGTCTGACCTCATTATTTTCCACTAACGGGTTTACATTTTCTATGAAAGTTTTGACACCCGATTTGTTCGAACTTTTTATTTCGCTGTTTTTTCAGAGCGGTCTGATTTGGGTCGCTTCGGCGGCGAGTTTTGGCTTATATTTTGTCAAATATTGTATCGACACCATGAATTATTTAAATTGGTTGAAGATTTTTGGTGTTCGTAAATTTTCGACTACGACTGATTTCTTGACTAAGGTCTTGCCACTTCCTCGATAAAAGTAAAACTCGACCACTCTACTTCTTTGAAATAAAAGTGATTAATGTTCCACAAAAAAAAATAATTTTCATTTGTTCAGATTGTCCGGTAGGAATTTCATCGCCAATTGCTGGTCGGATATTTTCTCATTTGTATCTCTGATAGTCTCGGTCAAAGAATGCGAATGTATTCTTTTAGTTTGTTATTGTGAGATAGATTGCCTTCCGGAGTTCGGCCGGAATAACTGTCAGGTCGTATCATTCTGTCTAGAATTGGTAAGTACCAGTTCCTTGTTCTACAAGGAGGCTAAAATTGCATTACTCCTTAGTGCTTTCAACCAGTTTGATATGTGCGTACGCGTATGGTACATCAGTTATTGTGGAAAGCCCTCCTAAGTTATCATTGTTTAGATCGTTTTTGCCACGTTGACTATTTATATTTCAATACGGGGCATTTCACATCTTGTTCTGTTGATTTGTTTGTTGACTTGCTCAAATCTAATGCCAATTTAGTTTATTGCTTTGTATTTCACTGTTATCACGATTGAACCGTTAAACTGTTTGTCACTGCCTTTTTCTAACTTTTTCACAGGATATTGATCACTCTTCTCAATAAGATCCTTTTAACCATTTCCTGTTGATGTCTAGACACTCTGAGTCCATTTTGTTTGATGGATTGAAATTTTTCTGAAACATTTCTTGGATTTTTCAATGCGTGTATATAGTCTTTGCTCAGTCTGTTTCACTGGGCTTCTTGTCTTGAATCAATGTGTAGTAGCATTTGGTGTCTAGGTTTCTCTCGTTGTTGTTTGATTCCTATTTTTGTTAGAAGAAATCGGCCCAACATATACTGGCCCTTTGCTTGTTGACGACTATGAACGGCGCCGACTGGACTTACTATCTTTCTGATTCGATTGAAATGATTTATCTTCCCAGTGGTTCTGCGTATAAACTATTGTGACACGTCAAAATTTGCCCAGCAGCATCTTTTGAAATTTGTTTCCAGATAGTTTTTTATGGTAATATTTGAGCGGTTCGCCACATGTTCAACCAGGAACGCCACTGGGCTGCCTGTGTCCATTAGAGAGGTTATTTACTCGCTAGTCTCGTTAAGTTTTACCCAATAATCGGATAAGTCTTACTTTCTGTAGTCGATCACTTATTGGTGTCATGTTTTTTGGATTGCCGTTAATGTGAAGTTATCTTCTTGTAATGTTTTCATCCGTTTGCTGATGTTTACTCCACGTAGGCTACCGGACTCACGCTGACTTTTTATGATTTCATTTGTAGCTGCTCTGTTTTTTTGCTTTGGTCGTTGACGTGGTTGACGTGCGATGTTCGGCTTTCCTTTTGGAAGGGTCTTCTTCTTCCGCAATTATTGCCACCAAATTTAGCCTTTTGCTGGACATTCCTGTAGGTGTTCTGTCCCAAATGCGAATCTGTAAACTATTTTTTTAGCATTTGATTAGATTTTACTGTTGGTCTTTAAGGTGCCAGTTGGTTTTGATTTCTCAAAGTTTGCATTTCCTATGCCCCGTCTTCTTCTGAATGTAGGTGTGTTTTCCATTAACTTATGAACAATAATTTTTCTTGCTTTATATTGAGCGTGTTACCTGATGAGCTTGGTGTGACACTTACTGCAGTGTTTGTCAATTCCTTTTTCTCTTCTGATCGCGTAGTCATGAGCCTCTCTCGGCGTTCTTGTTTCTGCCGATATTTCCTCTAATTTCTTCACATTTGACATATGAGCTGTGATCACATGCCCGACCCATTCTTTTCTGGGTCCCCAAATTCTGCTTTCCGTGCCAGAAGAATTGTTCTATAGTGTTTGGTTCTTCTGCTGAATGTTTAAATTACAGTTTTATTCTTCGAATGCGACATTTTTTTTTTCATTGTTTTCAGTTATATGTTTGGTCTTCTTTGCCAAAATAAGTAGCTTTTGAGCATCCTGGCCAAAACTTCAGTAAAAGCAGCTTCATGTTTTTGTATTTGCCTCATCCCATGGGAATGACCCACAAAATCGATTTTGCTTTCCACTCTCGTTTTTTCGTTCTCGTATTTTGTTCGTTTTTCTTAAATTCTGTTTTCACGATCTTTCCTGTGCGTGTTAGTTTCAATGAAGATTTCGTTCTCTAATGGTGGAGCCATTGTTGAATGTGTTGTTGTCGGTCTGCTGAAATTCAGTTCAGTCATGTCTATGTTTCTTTTTGCAAAAATCGCCATTGGCAGTTCGTCTGTCCACTTTGACTACTCGATTGGAGGTTCCGCGGTAAGTTTTTACTAAAACGGCGGAATGTTTACAGGTATTACATGTTTACATATTATTAACTAGCTAATGTCTACATATTACATGTTTAAATGCCATTTTTTGTGATCAGTTTGCTACCAGTTTGTACGATAGTTTGAATAACGTTATTTAGTATATGCAATTAAACAACCTTGTTGTTGGTTTTTGGCAAATTCAGTTGGAAATTGTAAGCCTTCGTCGAAAGTTTGAAAAAATAACATCCAACAAAAAGGCGAAATTTTCTCATCTAACATGGTATTTTGGTTTTTATTGAAATCGTCAATCAGTTGGTGTTTTGCCAACTTATAAACCTTAAGACTTCACGACAAAAAAGTACTCAATTCTTCATGTTCTGCGAATTGTTTTTTTTTACCTTCAAAAATTAGTTTGAAGCGTACACATTTTTGAAAGTTCAAGCACAAATACGCAGAACAAAAACAAGTGAACTAAATGGAATGGGTTTTAAAGAAAAAAGTTTTAAAGAAATAGAAACAGTTGACAATTTCAGATGATGAGAACGCTATGTTGATATCCTGTTATGGTTTAGATTTGACGGCGAGAGATTTGATCTCAACCTTATCCAGTTTTTTGTCTCATGTATATCTGAGAGAATAAGATCTTTTATCTGATACAGAAAATTTCTAATTGAAATAAAAATTTATTAAAAACTAACATATATTACTTAAAATCATTTTTACTAAACTATTTTTGCCCTGCCTTACAAAAACTGTGATATGAACAAAAAATTTGAATTTTTTAAAAAACTACAAAACTAACGAAGTCGAAAACTAACAAGATAACTCTGCTGAATAAGGGAGATTACATATCAGAGGTTACATGATAACTCTGCCGAAGATTTTCATTTATTGAGACAAAAATAAATCACCTTTATTTCAAGCTTCAAAAATGAAATTGGAACAGCTAGCACTCTTCCAATTTTTGATTCAAAATTTTGGCATCAAACTTTTGAAAAAAATACGTTCGCTTAGGACACTCCAGGAATTGTTTCAACAGTTTAGTGAACCCGCTGTTGTTGCTCGGCCAGACGGAAACGAAAGCCGCTGTCTGGTTTTGCTATCGAGACAATGAAGCTTCTAATTAAGAGTTCTCAAAACTCGGCACATATTTAATCACGCTATATTATAAATCAGGTAAAAGAAGACAGATAAGGCCACAAACGAAACTCAGACTTCGGAAGGTATAAAACAATATTTTGGGTGAGTTTTGCAATGAAGAAACGTTTGAGGAGCTGGAGATGGATACTGCTGCTACCGTAACGAGTATTAGCATTAGAAAATATCCTTTTACCAGAAAAATTTCATAGTAAACGATTTTTTTTTCACGTGGATACTAAGAGGATGAAATTTTTTGAATATAGTGTTTTATGAAAAAAAAACAAAGCTTTCCAGATCGAAATTGTTGCGTTATGAGAAAAGGGTTGATAAACTTTGCTGCAATTTTGATTTTGCTTCCTTAACCACTGCGTCGCACTCAGTATCTTGCTTATGCCTCATTTTTTGTGACCACAGCCTACCACAGCAATTAAAGTTATGTAAAATAATTGCTTTAAAGGATCCTAGTTTCTTCTGAATTTTGCTCTCGGTTGAGCAAATTTTTCTTTGTTTTGAGCGCGTTTTTGTTTTATCTTTGATCAAAAATGTAGGTGATGTGTTTTTACTATTGATCCGAGCGTTGACACTGTGAGGAATTTTGTTTTTGGGTCTGTTTTAGTTTTTGTTCTATGCAAAATCAGGTAATTCGAATAACAATCGGAATGGATAGAAAATATGTTTTATAAAAGCCTTTTTAGTTGTGATTCGAAATAAATCTCAAATGTTGATATAGTGACGAAAAAACGTTTTGAAATATGTGAAAATTGGTCAATTTTAAGCAAGTGAAGCCATCGAGTAAGTAACGTTCGTTATTAAAATTGGTCTTTTTGTCATTTATGTTATCAACCTTAAATTTGCTAAACAACATATTTTCGGAAAAATTTTTTTGTTTGTTTATAATTTTTTGAAGAGAATTATTGTCATTTAAGTTGGATTTTTATTAAGTTTATAGTTATTTGTATAGTTATTTGGACACTTTCTAGTGTTCGAACAGGAAGCCTCATCAATAAGAGAAAAAACTTTTTTGTAGCTTCTTATAAATGCCGTCGGAAAATTTTGTGCTCTCTGCAGAGCAACTACCTGTCCTTGTTTGATTTGTTTCAATTTAGTAGACAAGCAATATTTTTAAAATTTTTGGTTGGGTAATTCCTATCTTTAGTGCGTACTGGTTTAAGTCATTCAGTACACTGAATGAATCTTTGTAATTGAGATCTTTCCAGATTTTTCTAAGTCGACTTATGATTCGACTTAGTTCGACTATAGTGTTCGTTCGACCGTCTTAATTTGCGACAAAAATTGGACTCCATTCGACCGTGTTGATCGAATCATGAGTCGAACACCTCAGCCCGGAAGGAGGCGCAAAATTGAGCCCTCGATATTTTATAAGCGTGTGAAAAATCAGATGTATCTCTTAATAACTGAGGCTTTGTATTTTTGCTGAGCTTGTAGTACTCGAATTTAATATGATTGGGCAACAATCTGAGCACTTTCGCGCCACGCTTAAAACTACACAAATTAGCATTTGAAAATGTCAAACAACCACAACTACGAATTACCAAATGTTTATCGCGAGAGATGTTCATTTTAAGAAAAAACACGTTCAGCAACACAATTCTACAGATTTTAGTCTTAAGAAACATATAGCGAGTTGCAAATCGGGTAAACGCCAGTTTAGCCAAAAAATATCAAAAAACTTTGTGTTTTAAAGTTCTGATATTCAAAATCTTTTCCGGAAACACAAAGTTCTGATATTTCAAATTTATGATAATCTAAAACTTTTCCGGAAACACGAAAACAAAGTAGGGTGCTTTGTCTTCCTTTCAAATTACGCAGAAATAGATCTCTAAGCTAAAAAATGATAAAAGCTGAATCAAAAAGCCCGAATAAAGGAAATGATTACAAAATTAAATTGTTTACAGCACAAAAAAAACATATGATTTGACAACTAAGCCGTCAAAAAACCTGGACACACAGATGATTGATCGAGAGTTTTATCGGAACTGGAATATTTCACATTGAACGAAAAAATGTTCTTTTCTTGACTACGTCTTGGATGTGGTCGTTCCTTTTAGGCTAAAACTGCAGAAGTTAGGGAAATTGAATTTTTTTCAAATCATACTATCATATGATTCTATTGACTTTGTTAAACAAATTTTTATCCTGAAAAATATCTATAACCCGATTTTGAAACGCTTGTTAGCCACTAGCGTAGTAAAGATTTTCTCTAAATGTACACGTTGTTCAATAGAAAAAAAATACATTTTCCATTTTAAAGAAGCTTGTTCACAAAATTCATGAAATTGGAGGATCAAGGTTACCCCTCGATTGACTTTAGTGACAAAAAAAAGAAACTGACAATCCTATATCTATAAATTAATAAGCAAAAAAAATCAATTGCCGTGTAATTAGCAATTAATATTTTTTTAATTTCTTGTCAAGAATATCAGTTAAAAGTTAGAAAGAATAGTTTCAAGTTTGAAAATTCACTTCTCGCGCTATTCAAGAGGGTGTTTTTGCGCCAAGAACACAGCACAATCTAGCTTCGGTTGAATGGTTAAAACGTTTTCCTGAAAAAAACTTCGATTCAATGCGATTAAATCCCCATAAAATTTTCATCAATCATATATCAAAACTTCAACCATGTATCTAGAGCAGAGTTAACGGCAGAAACGTGAAGAAAAGATCGAACACTGTCGAATACCTTTTCGCTCCGTCAAGTCGGTCAAAACAGCGCCACTTTGAGTCGATTCGGTCGAGCATAGTTTGCTTGCGTCAAACACAGTCGGACACATTTTCCCTCGGTCAAATCGGTCGAACCATAGCCAACTTGGGTCGAGTCGGTCGAAACATAGTTGAATTCCATCTAACACACTTTCCTTCAGTCGAGTCGGTCGAAACATAGCCAACTTCGGTTGAGTCGGCCGAAACATAGCAATTTTAGTCTAGTCGGTCGAAACAGCAATTTTAGTCGAAACATAGCCATTTTTGGTCGATTTGGTCAAAACATAAGTCGAAAACCTCAACCCGGGATTCTTATAACTCAACAGTCAAAAACAAATCGTTGCAATTTATTTATGTGTAAGTGTACCATGCTCGAATTACGACCTACGCTTCCGATTTTAACAAGATGTATCAATCCTAAATTCAGGTACTCTCAAATATTCATTAAGCTGTTTAAAATTAACTTCAAGGTTTATCGTAGAAAAAGGTAATAACTTGAGATTACACATTTCTAAAGATTTGGGGTTTAGAACTAAATATGCATCTTGAAAATTAATAATTGTCTCTTGTCGCTGTTAACCATTTGAGTAGAAGCAGCGCTTACCTCCAATTTTATCAGCTAAATGCATTCGTATTCAGATCTTCATTCTGATTATAATTACTTTTGTTTCCTTGTATCCCTTAACCTCCAGAGACTGAAAGCTCCTTCCAGACTTATTTTATCTCCTAAACCCACTTAAGGACCATTAGAGTTTTTGATAGATGTAAAGGCAAATCTAATTCAGTCATCGGTTTATCTAATTATTAAGTTGAAATCCACTTAAGCTGGTTAGGTTTTTCAACTGATAACCGCTAGTTTGATGGGCTAAAATGAAGCTTAGAACAATTTTTTGAAGTCAACCATGAAAAATCTTTGCTACTACTACCCCGAATTAAAAGTGAGCCAATCTTTATCCATTTCTCAGTTTCTCACTTTGAACGATAAGATTTCGCTTTCTTTCTCCATTTTTGAATTAATTTGAATTATGCAGTGGCGACTGAATGAGGAAAAAAAAAGAGAAATATCAATTATAGGAACAGTGACGCACGGAATATTAATGAAGAAAAGAAATTATTACACCTTCAAGAGTTTAGAAAAGGCATGAAAACTTTTCAGCAGCGTGAAATAGTTTTAACAAAACAGAACTACCAATTTCAATCTCCTGATTAGCATAGAGGCGATCTAGGAACTAAGCTCATAAAATATGCAGGCCACATCTTTAAAGGATAACTAATCCACATGAATGAAAACTACACTTTCTTAAAACCAACCAGTATAATAGACAATTTGATTGATACACTTCTCTGGAACATGTTGATACACCGAGGCGAAGCAGAGCTTCGCACCACTTGCGATACAACACAATCATGAAAGCATGAGTGCAAAAAAAACTTGAAACCAAAATTTTCATATGTCTCGATGAAGGACACCTGAAGGGCACAGCTAAAGCTGGAGGTACGTCTTTGACATTTTTTGAATTTGCTATACTGATGCAGGACATGCGTAATTTCAAAAGTTGGACTTTGCCGAAAACCTTAGTTGTTTCCCACTAAAATATGCGAGAATGAAAACTTTGAAATTTTCCGAAATACATGACCTTTCTTTTACAAAGGAGAAACCGCTTTTGCAGGACAATTCGCGCAACCACTTCTTCCGATTGAAATCTTTATCTCAGATTTGATAGGGCAGTTTTTGCAAAAAGTCACAAATAATCTATCTCATACGGAACGTGAAATAATCAATTGATATCCGTTGAAAGAATCGTGAGCTGAAAACTTCTTTTTGCAAAATTTAAAAAAGCAATTACTTAAAAAATAAAAATGATTCAGGCTCCACAAACTACTTTTATTTCTTCCTCATAACTAACAGATGAAAATGAGAAAAAAGTGAAATTTTGGTCGCGAAAAAATTGGGATACAAACACTTAAAAACCATGAGAAACTTTGCTAAAAACCTTGGAACCAAACAAAATGCATGACCATCAAGATCACAAAATTTTACCAAAAAGCACGGACAAAAATTTCAAATTTAAATACTTGAATACAAAATTTTTTTAAAAAATGCGACAAAAGACTATCGAACTCTGAAATGAAATTAATATAATCATTTTGACGAACTGAATTACATCAATATTATCAAAAACTAAGTTAATACGCAACGGTAAGAGAGCCGAATCGCAACAAAAAATAAACAAAAAAAGTGCCCGAAGGAAAAAACAACAATGAAAAAACAAAAAACAACGAAAAATTTTCAGAGAAACTACAACAACCCTAACTCTTGTGAATCACTCGCAAAGTATCTTCACAGACATAAAAATCAAGCCAAAATTGCAACTACAAACTTTCCGGAAATGGATGTTTTTTTTTTAAAATATTTTTGGTTATTTAAATAACACGCTGTGCCATCACCTTGAAGGGATTCAAAATCAAACAGCCTAAACCTGCTTATGACGCAAAGATGCTTAAAAGCAATTGCACATACCTTTGGGCGAAAAAAAAATAAATCAGAAAACCAGCACTAAAACAACTGACAATTAATGCTTTTTTCTAATTAAAATTTTAATAAAACTTTGTTGTTTTTTTTTTCAAACAGAAATTATTTCGCGTGTATAAAAACAAAAACCCATAAACTATACAACGCTCTTCTAAATTGAATCGAAAACAAAGTTGTTTACGGCAAAAAAAGACAAGTACCCGATAGCAAAACTCTTGCTTATCGCAAGGGTAAAAAAAAACATTCAATCAAAAGGATAGGTTAACATACAATACGAGCACTTTACTAGAGCGCTTTTTGCTCCGATTTCTGAAGGAAAAAAATAGCTGTTCGAGCTGTTTTTAGGCATTGGTTGGTTATTCAAAAGAGTTTTGATAAAGGTTTTTGCTTAATTTTGAACATTTAAAGCCCTTAGAGACTTTTTGACACTGCTAACGGTTTGAAGATCTGCGTTTCAAAGCTTGAAACGGGAAGAAGTTAATAATAACTCAATCATATCTAAATGGATATTAGTGCACTATAGTTGGGAACATTGTTATACGCTGAAACCTATTGGTTCACTTTAGATGAGCAGATTATGTAACTGCTTGACTAACAAGTTGTAACCTTGATTAATTTTGACCTCGATTGGTTTGATGCCATACTAGCGTGTACCGCACCTCCGGCGCTTCGAATTTTTAACAACTCAAAAAACTATTCTTTGAGTGTACTCTGAAAGCACACAGTTACAGGGTTCGTAATTAAAAATTTTGCAAAGTTTTTTATTCAAGTTTTTTATACAAATTTTGAAGAACCATAAAATTTTGTGATGCTTTTTATATAAAATCTTCGAAAAATTTAAAATGAACTAAGAAACGTCACATCTGGGAAACTGAACGCAATTCAGCAGTCGCATTTGGACGCAAGATTTGCAACTCCTGAGAGTATTTTTAACAGTACCCAACTACAACGTTGGGAAATTCAAACTTTGAGAACCTTCACCTTAAGTTTTCTTAAAAAAATTTTTCTTTGGAAACCATAAAAAATTCAGATTTCAAAAACTACCAATATCTGAGCAGTCTTTTTTGATGGCAAAACATGCGCAATTTTTGAAAGTACACAACTACAGGGTTGGGAATTTCAAACTTTGAAAAAAAAACTTTAATTTAATTTTCATGAAAATTTTTTTGAAAAAAAAATCACAAAAAAAACATCATATCTGGAATACATATCAAAGGTAAGATTCGCAACCCCTGAGAGTACCCTCACAATATCCAACAACAGGATTGAGATCTTCAACGTTTTGGAATTCTTCAAAATCTAAGTTTTTGAAAAAATAATAAAAAAAACGTCATATTTCGAAAACTACAAGGATTTGAGAAGTTAGATTTGGAGCCAAGATTCGCAACCCCTGAGAGTACCCTTACAGCACCCATCTACAGGGTGAGAATTTCAAAAATTCAGAAATTTTTTAAAATTAAATTTTCTAGAAACTTTTTGAAAAACCTCGAAAATTGCCTATCTCGTTTAGCTAAAAGAATTTGATTATTCATATATGGGGGCCAGAATCGCAAAACTTGGGAAAACTCTGACAATATCCTACTACTGGGTTGCTATTTTCAAACTTGATGGAATAAACACTTAATTTAAACTGGAAAATGAAAAAAAAACCTTAACCATTGCAATATACGATATAGCTTAAACGTGAAAACTTTCATTTGTTAAAATGCAAAAAAATAGGTTGAAAAAGTTTAAGCATGGCAAGATAGTGAAGCCCGCTTTTAAATATTTAAAAATAGATAATAGATTGATAATAGATGAAAGTTTAAAAATTAGGGGACGGGTAGACAGACTTATCAAATTATTCAAAAAAGCAGGTATACAGACAGACAGACTTAATTTGGCCTCGAAAAAATACTGAAAAAATAATGACCTTGCAAAAAACTAATTGAAAAATTTTCTTAAGCATTGCAATATATGATATAGATTAAACATGAAAAAAAAATTTCGTCAAACATGCAAAATTATTATGCTTAAACATGGGAGATAGCTGTTACTCGCATTTAAATACAGTATAGAAGTATAGACAGATAGATAGATAGATAGATAGATAGATAGATAGATAGATGTACTACGCGGTTTTGTAACACGGACTGTAAACTTTTCCTTTTGATTATAATAATAAGGTGGTTCCTGCGAATCGCAGAGGAGCTATCAGTAGGCTTTAACAGTCCTGTGGAGGATAGTCAATGATTATTATCTCTCCACATTCCAGATTTAGATATTCTGTTGAGCGAAGCTCTTTTTCTTGCGATTCATGGCCGTTTTATTGCGTCCAGAACTTTCACGTGGTACCATTCCAGCCGAAATTGGCCAGATTGTGGCAGACCTGAAGCTAGAGGTCAAGTGAGAGCTCGTCCTCACACACTATCACTGCCATGGCATGGGATCGAATACAGGATCTGACAATTTCAAAGTGAACGCCTTACCACTATGCTAAGTGCCTCCTATTATGACACTCATGATTATAAAGAGAAACCGTCTAACTAATCATAACCAACAAAAAATGAATTAAAATTTGAAAGAATACACAAACGAATATGTGACGTGCAAATGGTTCGAAACACATCAATAAGACAATCGAGTTTTCCTAAATTCTGTTCAGAATGATTTCTGAGCCGGGATTTTTTCGCCGCCTGCGCTACGCAGAATATATACAAAAAAGTCTCATTCGAAACAGTCAGCTGTAAAAGAGTTCAAAAAATCATACAAACTGATCTAATTAGCTGGTTATTTTTTAAATTTCTATCGTCTTATAGACTAGCTAAAATAATAATGATTTCATGCTTATTTTTGAACTGCTTCCTATTGGACTGGTTTTTTTTCATTTTTCTCTTTGTTTTGCATGCTGTTTAGTTCAGACGCGGTTATTTAATAGTTGTTAACTATCAAAAATAGGCATCTGCTAAAAGTACACTTATGAAATCAATGCATTGGTGGTCGAGAAAATTGAAGAAAGAAAGAAAAAAACGTTAAATTAAAAAATGATTGACACGAAGTCTATTTCAAGTTTGGCTTATTCGAGTTGAAAGAGAAGAGCGAGAAACTCTTCGTGATTGGTTTAGCAACTCTTTGGTTCTCGCCAAATCTGTTTTCAGAAGTTCCTCCTGTACCATTAGAGGTCAGTTGCCCTGATTCCAAATATGTCCCATTTATTTCCATTTCCGTAACTGTATCGCATTGATGTCTGAAATTATGGTTCTGCTGGTACGACCGCGGCAATGGATTATTCGCGACATTGATTAGACATCGTTCTTTATCGAAATGGACGCAGTAGGTCGTTCGATTGTCAAGTGTTTCGATTACATGTCCGAACGATTTTGAATTGATCATGCCATCAGTAGCTCGCCCTCTTGCGGCAAAACTCATTGTTGAAGGAGATTTTAAAACTTTGCCAATGCTTCGCAGACTTTCAGACTTCTTTATCTTCACTTTTGAAGAGTTCGCAGCTTGTGATTCGTTCGTATTCTTAACAATCGGTTTGATGGCGTTAACGGAAGTTAGGGATTGGTTTCGACTCATTTGGGTGGATTTGTTCACGTATTTGCGGCTGAGGGTTCCTTTCTCCGTGGGTTCCCACATCAGAGCATCCGAGTAGGCAGGTGGTAGTTCGACAGCAAGGTTGAATTCTCGATTCCAGTTGTTGAAGAATTCTACAAAAAAAAAACTATGCTTAAGCTGAGAACACTTAAGTTTCATACAATCAAAATTTCTCATTTACATTTTTTTTAATTTTCCATATATTCCCTTCAAATCTTATCTGAGACTGCCATATGGGCACTAAAGATGCAGCTATGGTTCAAATTGCGCACAAAAACTTTCCTGCGAAAACAAAAAGATAAAACTTCAATTGCAATCTCTTTCAGGTTGGCTGAACATCTAACCATTTTCATGGCTGTTCATACTCTGCGGCTGTTGCGGCGTGCCATTCCTCCCACTGGGCAAATTAGCCGACTGTTCTAGCTTGCAGAATATCTTCTCGATGGTCACATCCACGTGTACTGTGTAACACTTTAGAAGGAGGCGAAAAGGGTATGAGAAGCCTACGAAAGTGGTGATGCAATAGAGGGCGTGGCTTATGAACCAGGGTCTCATCCCTTCATTGAACATGACAACTTCAGTCAAGAAGTCCACGTCACTCAAGTTCATTCCTGAACAAGGAAAACACGAAAGCTTCAAAACAGATTTATCAAAAAACTCGGCTTCAAAACAGATTTATCGAAAAAATACACCCTTTCCATGCCACATTTTTTTGCGATTCGAATCAGCGACCAAACAAATCTGGCTATCTGATTAACTAGTTCGGAAACCTAAACTCACCTTCACATGTTTCTATGTAATCATCTTTGCTCTCGCTTTCCATCAGAAAACTGGACCTCTGGGCTAGATACTCATTTTCAGCCTCCGCGTTCGCAAAGCCGAAACTCTTGAAGAACGAAATCTCAGTAATTGGTTTCGAATTGAACTTTGGTGGCAGCCGAGTTACATCTTCTACTCGGAACTGCGAGAAGTCGAAAGCCGACAACGCCGTGTTTGTGTCGAGTCGTTCCAGATACTCCTGGGTGATCAAAATCCTCTCACCGTTTCGAACCGACGTGATCTGTTTGGACCGTCTAGCGTAATGATAACAAATAGCTCGCCACCAAATAATCGGAAAGGACTGAGTGTATGTGCGGACTAAGCTCAGACACTTTTTCAACGTCATTTTATTGCGTAATTCTTTCCTGATTGGATACGAGTACGATTCAAACACGTACACGGTGTAAGTGATGCAAAGGGAAATAACAGCTATGTAGTTTATAAGCGGGTTACATTGTATCGAATCGGACTTCTGATCGTCCGAGAAGCGCTGCCCACCTAAAAGAAAACTGAAATGAACCTAGTTTACATTAAAATAAACCGTGCTTATCTTGGCTGTGAGACCATTCGGATCTCATTAACTATCCCCCTATTGTAAGGGGGGTTCATTAAATTCTCATATGCTCAGCCGTTGAATTAGTTCTTTGTAAGGGTGGCAATTCGTTACTAGGTACCAAAGGGGGAAATACTTGAAGAGATCCGACAACTCCTATTAGTTCTTCAACACAATATCATGAGAGTTTAATTCCGACCATTAACGGATCGGGAAAAACTATAGCTAAGCTCGGAGTTTTACCACGCAACTTTAGATACACTTTATGCAGAAGACTTTATTCAAGTTGATATCTATTTACAGAACTTTGAGTCGATCTTCGGATTCAAAAACAAATCTGGCTTTCGCCTTTCAGACTAACTTCACAGCGAGGTAAGTCGAAAATTGTTAAGCCAAGACGCAACTATTAATTGCTAAAGTTACGTTTTCTGAAAATTAAGTTTTTGCTTTACATATTCAATTTTGATCGTACATTGTGTCCAAAAAAATTAATAAGAAAAAAAAAACGTTTTTACAAAAAAATTCAAGTATAAGAGCTTTCAAAACACATTACAGTCACTCGCGAATAATTTTTTATAAGAGCTACAAATATGCATTTTTTATGAGCTATTTATCTCAAAGGATAAATTTAAGCGGTCCCTTTGGTAGGAATTTGACTTTGCGTTGCAATTCTTTGTATATTTGAATTTCCAGCACATCGCACATCTTTACATTACTTTATACATGCGGAAATGATGTCGCATCACGATAACTAAATCATACTCGCTCAATAACCATCTCACCTATACTCCCATTGAAATGAAAATCTTATCCTTTTACAAATTTTTCTAAAAAGAATGGCGGATAAATCTCAAAAAGAGAACAGCGGATGCGATTTTAGGCAATGGTATTACAAATCAAACCAGGGCTTTAAAACTGAAAAAATAATAATCAGCCTTTTTGCAGAATATCGATGAACAAAACGGTGTGATTAGCATCGTCTAATCCTTTTTGAGACATGCTTCACAAGAGAAAGGTCCAACCTATGAATTGAATTTTTCTTCACGGCAGGTCAAAATGTATCGATTAATTTCGTCATGACAAATATGACGTAATTTGATGTCAATGCAAATCTATGAGCCAAAAAAGCGAAACCTTTATTTTTCCCCTTGCTTTGGAGTTCTTTTCACATAATTGCGAAAAGTCCCCAAAATTGGCAAAACTGCTAAAAACAGACTGAAGAAAAATTTAAATTTCTAAAGAAAAATTTAAATAGTTTTGGAAACAATTTTTATTATTTTCTTGAACAATTTTAATTTT
Organism: Symsagittifera roscoffensis; assembly: GCF_963678635.1. NCBI lineage: Eukaryota > Metazoa > Xenacoelomorpha > Acoela > Convolutidae > Symsagittifera > Symsagittifera roscoffensis. The sequence continues at coordinate 76,264,729 of NC_087064.1, read as the reverse complement.
AATTTTTATTTTTTAAATGGACATCACTGAACACCTCGAATCACCAAGTTTTCCAGTCAGTGGCGTGACGTTCGCAGAAATTTTTTAAGGGGGGCGGCTTTTCGAAAATTTTGTCGACCTTTGTTTTAGGTCGAGCAATTTGATTTTCCGAGCTCTCCTAAAATAGTATAAGGACGCAGGCAATTTTTTTTTCAAAAAACAGGCCAAAAAAGTCGTTTTTAGGCAATTTTTGGAAAATGTTTTCCAAAAAAGGCGTTTTTTTTTCACACGCGCTCACCCCTCAAAATAATTCATATTTGCGCCGAAAGTGGCTTTAGAAAAGTTTTGAGGTTGTTCACCGAAAAATGGATGTCATAAAGTTATACCAAAGGAAAATTTTGGCAGCCAGAATTGAGAGGGAGGTGGCAAACCCCTCCCCCCCTCGGCACGCTACTGTTTCCAGTGAAAACCGATCTTCTGCCTCAATTTTTTTTAGCTATAAACCTAATCATAAATAAAGCTACCGAATGAAGGTATCTGCTTGGCAACACCCCCTGATGCCAAATTGTGTGTGTGTGTGGGGGGGGGGGGGTTCGCCGGTTGGACTAGTTATCGTAATTTAAGGGATTCGGGCGGAGGGGAGAGGGGGCTCGTTATGAGGTAACATAGAAGTACACGAATGGCTGAGATGATTGGAATGAAGACAATTAGTTATTCATACCTGATCCTCTGACTGCCACATTAAATTGATCTCCCTCATCCGATAGCAGATGTCTGTCAACATAAGGTACCAGCGAACAATAAGTGACAGCTGTAAGCGATAAATATAACAGCAGGGTGCAGATTAGAGATTTCCACAGGATTACTTCGCAGAAGTTAATAAATGACACCGAAACACGAACGCACAATTTGTCCAGTTTCATTATTTCTCGTTCACCTTCTAATCAATATTTTCTTTCCTTATAGTGAATTACAACTTATAACAATAACTTGCCAGTAACTATAAAAATTAAAAAGCCTATAGAAGAACAAATTTATTGTTAAAAAAACAGAAATAAAACGCTTCTTGAAATTGGTCGAATAAGAGCGAAGAAACTCGTCAAAAGTGTCAGCAGAAGAAATAAGGAAATACTAAAAACTAGCCCTTAAACAATTGCCCATTCTCTCAAATCTTATCTGATTCCGTCAAATCAACATTGCAGCTATGCGTTCTTACACTAAATTGACGGACAGGGCGGCTCACGGTTTAGAAGAGTGAAAACTAAATGAACTTGCCAGTGGAATATTATAATACTTTTCTTATTCAGTGGCAGCTATTTTTTGTACCATCAGTTTTATATTCCTATTCTCTGACCAAATGCTTAGAGTAAATTTGTCAAATGAAAAAACACCTCTTCGCTTTTATACTATTCATTTGGCTAAGATTTGAGCAATTTTGTCAAATAAGTTAACAAAGAAGCCAAAGAAATTCATTGATGCGATAGGTTGACAGCCCGGCAACGCAGGAAAATCTCCTGGCACTAAAATAGAATTGAGGAGAAGAAAGAAACGATCAAAATTGGTCGATATTTTTTTTCGTCTTCTTTTTTAATATCATCCAATTAGCTTAAATGCCTGCCACTGATGCTTCTATATATCAATTTACATGTAGTTGGGCGACCTACTTTGGAACTTTACTCTTATTTTGACCGCATTGTTTGAGAGGCTGGAAAATGAACAAGAAAAGCAAAAAATGCAATAGTATGATGGCTTTCGCTATTCAAAAAGACTAAAAATATTTACCGCCGCACCCCTTGCGGCCTCATTTTGTTTCATTCGCTTCTACGTTTTGAAAGCAAAAAAACTTAGCTAAAAACATTTTATATCAATTGGTGCAGTCTAGTTTTAATAGCTTTCATCTGCTCCCTCATTCAGCGTGTTTGATCCTTATTGAGCACTTTGTATTTGATGAACTTGGCTTACCGCATTTCTATATTTAAGCCAATTTTTTTCAGACTACTTTTTTCATTTGAACATTTTTTCATTTGACTATACACGGAACTCATTGACATGCTCAAGAAATTTTCGAAGGGCGAGAGCAGTTTCTCCAATTTTTTTGAATTTTTTTCGACGTTTTTCAGGTCGACCAAAAATATTTTCTGAGCCAAAAACTTCTGCGTTGCAGGCAAATTTCGGAAAAACAGGCCAACAAAAAAGGGCACTTTTTGAAAAACGTTGACGACTAAATTGCATATAATGGCCGCAAATATTAGTGTTGGTCAGCCAAAAATGGATGACTTAAAATACTACCAAAGGGCGTTATTTCAAGTTGTCTCCTTTTTCATCGACAGCGCATCTTTAATTCCGGCAAACATCGTTTAGAATGGGTTGAAACGTTGTTCAGTAATTCATTTACAAATGAAGATTGTTTGCTTTTTTTGGTAGCTTGCACGGGTAAACAGTGTCCTTATTTTGACCCCAGCTAGATCCTGCAAGCGCTTTAAGCACATCTCTTTGTTTTCTTTTTATGGCTTCAGTTTTGCCGTGGTTAAGTATTTTTTTTAAAAGTATCTAAATTGAGTCCTAAAATTTTAGATGGCAATCAAGAAGTAGAAGCGTGTTCTAGATTTTGACAGGTTAGCAAAATTTGCAGTCGTTGGAATCAGGCAATTGGTTGTGGATTGTTTGCGGTTGTTTTCAAAAGAAAAGAAACACAGGGCGGATTTAAATAGGGGAGGGGGGCAAAATATTTGAGTAAAACGAAAATTTTTTCATTCAATAAGATTCAGATTTTTTTCCCCAGTATTTTAGCCTTTTTTTTCGAAAATTTCGACTGCGGCGCAGAAAATTTGGCCAAAACATGGTTTTTTTAGTGCTTTGGGAGAGCTCGGAAAATCAATTTGGTCGACCTAAAAAAAATTGTTCGACCAAAATGTCTCCCCCCTCGAGAAAATCCTAGATCCGCCCCTGACAGAGTTGAAGTAATTTGATAGGGAGAGGTTTGTAGCTTTGTGATTAAGTGTTAAAATGTTGAAGTCGTCGGCATAACGTTTATACGCGTTGCGAAAGTGTAGGTGGATCACTTTCAAATTGAAGGCTACTTACAATTTGGGGAATAACTGATCCCTCTACTGCGGATTATTCTGGCTTCGGAGAGGCGATCTTTAATAGAAAAAGTTTTGCATGTCAACCGCTCAGTTAAATTCTCAGCCAGCGGTAGATTTTTTTTTAAATTGCCCCGTCGTACTCAATACAAGACCAAATTTTGTCGACTTTTTTTTAGGATCAAATTGATTTTCCGAGCTCTCCCAACGTACTAAAAAGACCCTGAATTGTCCAAATTTTCTGCACCGCAGGCAACATTTTGAAAAAACAGGCCAAAAAAGCGTTTTTATGCACTTTTTGGAAATTTATGACCAAAAATTGCGTTATTTCGGCGCGCGCTCCCCCCTCAAAACTAGTCTATATTGGCGCCGAAGGCGCCTTTACAACAATTTTGGGGTCCGTCAAAATAGGTCAAAATAGTTCAAAGGGGGACATTTTCGGTTGGCAGGGGGTCGAATCCCTGATGGGGGGCGTCCCCCCTAAATCTGCCCCTGATCTTAGGTATCTTGCATTATTGAGTGATGTTAGTACTTTGTTAGTGGAGTGGAAAGGCAAGAAGCTATTCAGGTAGCCTTTAGGGGCAATATGTGAGTTTGTCAGTGGAGCAATTATTCTTACGACTGGGCTCTTTCTGGGGGTTGTTTGGGGAATTATTCTTACGACTGGGGGTTGTTTGGGGAATTGAGGCTGAGGGTGGGGACTTTTGTGGATTTGGTCAATGGTAGTTCTGTTACTGTTGCAGTTTTATAGACTGGGGGCATTTGTGCAACGCTGGGACCCTTTTTCATTTAAATAGTTATGTACTCTCACGCAATACCATTTTGGTATTTCAAATAAATCATGGTAAGAAAAGATCCGTTTTATCCCTTTGTGTATTTTTTTAATGTGTGAAACTGGGGCATATTGTTTAAGATGCCGTTTCGTTTTAATTTAAATGGGTTGGTTCAGTTTGCAGGGGCAGGTTTGTGCCTGGATTCGTGGGCGCCATGACAAGACCGATCTATTGATTTCTAGGCGAAAGCTATGTCAGGGGAGGATGATTGATGAGAAGCAAGCAAGTTTGGACTTCAGCCTTTGGTGGGACGTAGGGTCGTTGGTGGGGGCTCTTATTTTGAAAGTTGGTAGCACCTCTGTCGACTTCTGGAATTTGAAATTTCAAAGGGGACTGTGATAAATTATATATTCCTTTGTTAGTCCATCAGATTCGTTGACCAGGGGGTTTTGTGAAGCAGTTGAACCTTGAGGGCAGGAGTATCTGTGGGAACGCAGATAATTAAGACTGATATTTTCCATCTTCGTTTAGAATGTTTATAGTTAATGATTCTTTAGGGGCTAAGGGGGTAGAGAAGGTAGTTTTAGAGGGGATTTCAATGAATCTACAAAGAGAAGTCCTCCTCAATCTTTTTCTAGGTCTTTGACAATTATATCATAGTATTCGAAGTAAGTTTTGATTTTAAGGTGGAGCTTGGTTTCTCGCACAGCAGTAATTTCGGTTTTAATAGTTTCAAGATAGCTGAAACTCCTCCAGAACAAACGGAGACTATCTCAGTAGTTGTTATGGGGTTGAATGGATTGTTTTCGACGACGGGATAGTCTCGGTGCTACGCTTTTTTTTGGGTCTAAGTTTTTAAAATTAAATTTTCAAAAAGACTTTCAAATCCTGATAGTACCCTGACAGCACTTCCACGGAACTCATTGACATGCTCAAGAAATTTTCGAAGGGCGAGAGCAGTTTCTCCAATTTTTTTGAAGTTTTTTTCGACGTTTTTCAGGTCGACCAAAAATATTTTCTGAGCCAAAAACTTCTGCGTTGCAGGCAAATTTCGGAAAACAGGCCAGCAAAAAAGGACACCCTTTGAAAAATGTTGACGACTAAATTGCATATAATGGCCGCAAATATTAGTGTTGGTCAGCCAAAAATGGATGACTTAAAATACTACCAAAGGGCGTTATTTCAAGTTGTCACCTTTTTCATCGACAGCGCATCTTTAATTCCGGCAAACATCGTTTAGAATGGGTTGAAACGTTGTTCAGTAATTCATTTACAAATGAAGATTGTTTGCTTTTTTTGATAGCTTGCACGGGTAAACAGTGTCCTTATTTTGACCCCAGCTAGATCCTGCAAGCGCTTTAAGCGCAGCTCTTTGTTTTCTTTTTATGGCTTCAGTTTTGCCGTGGTTAAGTATTTTTTTTACAAGTATCTGAATTGAGTCCTAAAATTTTAGATGGCAATCAAGTGGTAGAAGCGTGTTCTAGATTTTGACAGGTTAGCAAAATTTGTAGTCGTTGGAATCAGGCAATTGGTTGTGGATTGTTTGCGGTTGTTTTCAAAAGAAAAGAAACACAGGGCGGATTTAAAAAGGGGAGGGGGCAAAATATTTGAGTAAAATGAAAACTTTTTCATTCAATAAGATTAAGATTTTTTTCCCCAAAATTTTAGCCTGTTTGTCGAAAATTTCGACTGCGGCGCAGAAAATTTGGCCACAGCATGGTTTTTTTAGTGCTTTGGGAGAGCTCGGTAAATCAATTTGGTCGACCTAAAAAAAATTGGTCGACCAAAATGTCTCCCCCCTCGAGAAAATCCTAGATCCGCCCCTGACAGAGTTGAAGTAATTTGATAGGGAGAGGTTTGTAGCTTTGTGATTAAGTGTTAAAATGTTGAAGTCGTCGGCATAACGTTTATACGCGTTGCGAAAGTGTAGGTGGATCACTTTCAAATTGAAGGCTACTTACAATTTAGGGAATAACTGATCCCTCTACTGCGGATTATTCTGGCTTCGGAGAGGCGATCTTTAATAGAAAAAGTTTTGCATGTCAACCGCTCAGTTAAATTCTCAGCAAGCGGTAGATTTTTTTTTCAAATTGCCCCGTCGTACTCGATACAAGACCAAATTTTGTCTACTTTTTTTTAGGATCAAATTGATTTTCCGAGCTCTCCCAACGTACTAAAAAGACCCTGAATTGTCCAAATTTTATGCGCCGCAGGCAACATTTTGAAAAAACAGGCCAAAAAAGCGTTTTTATGCACTTTTTGGAAATTTATGACCAAAAAATTGCGTTATTTCGGCGCGCGCTCCCCCCTCAAAATTAGTCTATATTGGCGCCGAAGGCGCCTTTACAACAATTTTGGGGTCCGTCAGCCAAAAATGGATATCTCAAAATAGTTCAAAGGGGGACCTTTTGGGTTGGCAGGGGGTCGAATCCCTGATGGGGGGCGTCCCCCCTAAATCTGCCCCTGATCTTAGGTATCTTGCATTATTGAGTGATGTTAGTACTTCGTTAGTGGAGTGGAAAGGCAAGAAGCTATTCAGGTGGCCTTTAGGGGCAATATGTGAGTTTGTCAGTGGAGCAATTATTCTTACGACTGGGCTCAGTAGTTGTTTGGGGAATTGAGGCTGAGGGTGGGGATTTTTGTGGATTTGGTCAATGGTAGTTCTGTTACTGTTGCAGTTTTATAGACTGAGGGCATTTGTGCAACGCTGGGACCCTTTTTCATTTAAATAGTTATGTACTCTCACGCAATACCATTTTGGTATTTCAAATAAATCATGGTAAGAAAAGATCCGTTTTATCCCTTTGTGTATTTTTTAATGTGTAAAACTGGGGCATATTGTTTAAGATGCCGTTTTGTTTTATTTTAAATGGGTTGGTTCAGTTTGCAGGGGCAGGTTTGTGCCTAGATTCGTGGGCGCCATGACAAGACCGATTTATTGATTTCTAGGCGAAAGCTATGTCAGGGGAGGATGATTGATGAGAAGCAAGCAAGTTTGGACTTCAGCCTTTGGTGGGACGTAGGGTCGTGGGTGGGGGGCTCTTATTTTGAAAGTTGGTAGCACCTCTGTCGACTTCTGGAATTTGAAATTTCAAAGGGGACTGTGATAAATTATATATTCCTTTGTTAGTCCATCAGATTCGTTGACCAGGTGGTTTTGTGAAGCAGTTGAACCTTGAGGGCAGGAGTATCTGGGGGAACGCAGATAATTAAGACTGATATTTTCCATCTTCGTTAAAAATGTTTATAGTTAATGATTCTTTATTCTTTAGAGGCTAAAGGGGTAGAGAAGGCGGTTTCAGAGGGGATTTCAATGAATCTACAAATAAAGAGAAGTCCTCCTCATTCTTTTTCTAGGTCTTTGACAATTATATCATAGTTTTCGAAGTAAGTTTTGATTTTAAGGTGGAGCTTGGTTTCTCGCACAGCAGTAATTTCGGTTTTAATAGTTTCAAGGTAGCTGAAACTCCTCCAGAACAAACGGAGACTATCTCAGTAGTTGTTATGGGGTTGAATGGCTTGTTTCCGAGGACGCGATAGTCTCGGTGCTACGCTTTTTTTTTGGGTCCAAGTTTTTAAAATTAAATTTTCAAAAGACTTTCAAATCCTGTTCTGTTCTGTTCAGTTCTGTTTCCCATTTACGCCCCTCGGGGGGCCTTGGGCGGTTCGTTCTGGCACTTCCTCTCATGCTTGGCTAGGTTATTAGCAGTGATCCAGGCTCCGCAGGATCCACACTCTTTCCTCTCCCTGGTCCCCGTGTACCTGTTACCTCCCGTCTCCCTTGCCGCCGTGTTCCCTACCGTTCCACTCCCTCCTCCGCAACTCCTCCTATGACTCGCCATATTACCCCTTGTTACCGTCACCGCGCAGTCCCCACACCTACCCATCTGGTCCCCCTTACAGCTCTTGCTGTGGTTTGTTAAGTTGTGCTTCTCCGCGAAAGTTCTGTTGCATCTATCGCATTTAAACACCCTCTCCTGTATCCTGTGAACTCGTCGTTCATGCTGCACTAGACCTCCTTTCGTTTTACAAATTCGTCCGCATCCCTCCCACCTGCATGTTAAGTTTTCTCCCTGATACCTCGCCTGGCTCCTAGGTTTCTCCCCTCCCCTGTATCTGCACATTTCACTCTCCCATTTCTCTAGCGCTTCTTTTCTCCTTTTCACTGTCGCCTTCCATTTTTTCCGGTCCTGTGTTAAATTTTCTATATTCGTCCAGTCCTCTCCCGCTTCCCTTATGAGTCGCCTCCAGTAATTAACCACGCCTCCATTTAACCTACCCTGTTGTGTTCTCTCGTTTGTCCAGTGCCCTAGTATAACTTTTTTAGTTGTCCTGTTGTTGCTCATCCAAAGGACGTGGCCCATCTTTTGCAACGCCCGCGTCTCTATTTTTGTTCTGATAGATGTTATCCCCAGAACCCTACGTATCTCGAAACTATTGACCCCCTCTCTTTCCATTCGCAAGAGTGTTAAACCTCTCCCCTCATTCCATATCCACCGGTAGCATTTATCCGCCATGCTCTGCATCTTCGCCATATCAGTCACTGTCCATGCTCTTGCACTGCAGTCAAAGAACATTGTTGATTCGACCACTGCCTGTACAATAATTGCCTTCGTTCGTTTACTGACCTTTGTTTTCCACAACCATCTTCTTACTTTTGACCACGCCCAGTATCCCCTTTTAATCCTCGCTGCCCTGTCCTGCTTCCTCCCTATTAGCGTCCCTAACATCCTCGTACAATTCGCTGTCTCGCTTCCAAAAGCTATGTATTCCTCTTTTCCGTTGTGACATTTTTCCTCGAACTTCATCATTTCCGCCTTGACCGTTTCTTTGCCGACCGCTAATTCTTCCGTCCAGCCCAGGAGAGTTGAGTCGTCTGCGAAAAGGGACTCTTCTAATCGAAAGACTTCCTGGGTGCTGCTCCTTAAGGCCCTCTTTACTTCTATTGGAGGGAGACTATTACCTGGTCCCCACGACCATTCTAGACCGCACTCTTCGCCTATCTCCGCCGCTTTTTCTCTTCGTTTTTTGGCAGCTAACCGCATCGCCTGTGCGTGATACACATTGAAAAGTATCGGAGATGTAGCGCAACCCTCCCGTAGACCTCGTACCGGTAACCATTCCTCGCTTAGTTCCCCTCGACCCTTAACTTTGTATTTCGTTCCTTCATGCAGGTTTTTCAAGACCTCTATCACACCCTCTGTCATTCCTAAGTTTTCCAAAACCATCCACAATAAGGGCCTGTTGACTCGGGGGTATGCTTTTGTTATATCTAACAGTACAGCTCCCGGTCTGTTCCCGGTCGTCTCCGCCTTCCCAAATACCCTCCTTGTTTCCTCATCTATTCTCAGTATGATTTGCGTTGCGTCACACGTCGATCGTCCTTCTCTGAAACCATTTTGATTCTCACCACATGCCTCTATCTTCTCCGCCCATTTTCTAATCCTACTCGTTAGTATCCCTGCCATTATCCTGCTCAACACCGGGAGTAGGCACACACCCCTGTAGTTGTCGAGTTCATTTCTAGCTCCTTTCTTATGTAGGGGTATGACCCATCCTTCCTTAGCTTTGTCGGCCCAGTTCTCAACCGGTGTGGCTAATTGTTCCATCATGCATTGGTATAGTTCTTTCCGGGTGTCTATACTTAAGGCTTTCACTGCGCTAACACTTACATTGTCTACTCCTGCCGCTCCGTCTTTCATGTTCGCCAGTTCTCGTTCGAATTCCACGAAGGTTATTGCTTCTTCCATCTCTTCCGCTGCTGCCTTTGCCTCTGGAGAGTCCTTAATTTCTGTTGACGATGCCGTTCTCATTATCTCTATGACGTCCCGCTCGTATCTGTCTTCCGAGACTTTCATGAAGTGTCGTCTGAACTCTTCTGGCGAGAAAAATTCTTCTTCTATGTTCTGGAGGTCTTTCCCCCCTAAGTACCTTAGTGTCTTGTAAATGCGTCTTATATCCCCTTTCACTTCGGCGTCCTTTGTTTCGTCTACCAGTTTAAGCCACCACTCTTCTTCCCATCTTCTTTTAGCCTTCTTGTACTCTTTCCTGACCTCCTGCCTTTGTATTTTAAAGTTTTCCGTTCGTGTTCGTTCAAAACTCTTCGTAAGTGCCCCGATCCTCCGTTTGAACCCCTGTATTTCTTCTAAATGTGTATCCAGCCATGGACTCAGTGCTTTCTTTTTTTTAAATCCGCACACTTCTGTACCCGCTTCATTAATCAAGTTGATTAGGCGTTCACTTTCCTCACCCGTACCCTGTTGTTCTCTTTTACCGTCTACTGTCGATGCGAATGCTTGCCGGATTGATCCATCTCGAAGAGCTTCCCAGTTTATTTTCCTTTGAGTCTCACTTTTCCTATTTGCCTTCGCCCCCTTCCTTCTCCAGACCTCCATGCATTTCGGCCTGTGGTCCGATAGAGATGTACCCGCTATTATCGTGTTTATACTCTTCACTACCCTGCTCCGGTCTTTTTTCTTCACCATGAATCCGTCAATTTCGTGCCATGTTCTTCTTCCTGGGCACTTCCAGGTTCCCCTCCTGTTGTGCCTAAAGAAGGAGCTAGTCCAGGTTAACCCCTGTTCGTGACACCATTCTATTAGATCCCTCCCCGCCGCGTTGGTCCTACCCAGTCCGAATGGTCCTACCGCGTCATCTTCTTCCCTCTGGGAGGTGTCCCCTACACTGGAGTTGAAGTCGCCTCCTAGTACTAGCTTTTTTGCGCCACATCTAATCATTTCGTTTAGCTCTTCTCTATACGCATCGAAATCCCGTCTATCGCTATTCCAAAGGGGCTGGTATGTCGCTACAAACTTGATTTGGTCGACCTCTACTGCCGAACTCCTGTCCCCGCATGTCCTCTTGCATCCTTGGTCTCTCCAATCTAGCGCCCATTCGTCTCGGAGTATTATCCCGCTTCTTTTGCCGTGTATAAGGACCCCAAACATGTCTTTTGCTTTAATCCATTTCATTCCTTCCTCCTTTTCCCTCAGTTCGGACAGTAATACCACTTCCGCGTTACTCTTGCTTATACATCTTAGGATTTCTGCAAAACGATTCCGTCTAGGGAACGAGACTCTCGCCCCCTGTATGTTCCACGTCCATACACTTGTTGCTTTACCTTTCCCCTTCGTCTTTGCTTCCCTTTCCCTCTTTTCTGCTCTGGTCTTTTGCACCTTCTCCCTACGTTTCCGTTTTTCTGTTCGTCTTCTTTCCCTTATCTCTCGCTTTCCTCCCTCTCCTTTACACCAGGAGCACCGGTCGCATACAAACTCATCTGAGTATCCCTCGATACTCCGCAAGCTTGTGCATTTCATGTGGACATACCCCCCTAAATTACACCACACGCTTATCTGCCGCCTATCCTTGATTTCCTTCCCACAGATCGGACATACGTATGTTTCAGGACCTGGGTTTCGTTCCACGTCTCCTGCCCTCACCAAAAGCTGGACCCAGTATGCAGGTTTACCCGGTCCAGCTGCCAAAAACCCGCCAAACATGAGAATGGTGCTCGTCCGAGAACCATGATCGCCTTTGTTTTCCCACTGGAGTCGGCTGGTCCCCGTGGTGTTTGATAGGAGGGGGGGTGTCCGACTTCTTTGCCTTGGCTGGGTAAGTCGTTCCTTCCCACACTCCCCTGGTGTACGTTTTGTTTGCAGCGCTTTTCCCCACTCGAAGGGAGAACACTTCGAAAAGCTTTCAAATCTAAATCCTGATAAGCTTTCAAAACTATCAGGATTTTACAAATTTTGAGAAGCGAAAACAGGAAAAAGGTGCAGTGCATTGGCATTTTAGTTGTCAACAAAGGGACTTGTTGTGATAAATATGAGTCACGTGAAACGCCAGTTCAATTATGTATGTAGGTTCAGTAAAAAATTACCATGATTAACAAAACTTTATATCAGTAACTAACAGAGTCTTTTATTTTGCAACTAGCACAGTGTATGCTCTGGTCACAATTAAGAAGTTAAGAAAAACAAACACCTAAAAAAATGAAAACGGCAAAAAAATTGTATGAAACCAGATTGTGGCAGAAAATTAAAGTTCATTTACGAAACTTCTGAGCATTCGCATTTTTAATGAACTTTGCACTTGAACTGATCGATAGTGAGTTTGTCTTTAAAAAAGAAATAAGCTGAACTTAAGAAATGAAGTCCAAAACAAAAAATCGAAATTGAGAGAGAACAAAATCTAATTTTTCTTGAAAAAAATGAGACCTATATAAGTGAAAATGACTTAGTTTTTTTCAATTTCAAAAACAAAAATTTAAATTGGAACAGTACAGCGGACATAATTATCGCAGTGAAAAATTTAGCCGAACGGAAACAGCAGAAAATATAAAACTAAACTGTCTGAAGTCTTTACACAGAGGCGAAGTGGAGTATCGCAACACTTGCTATACAATTAAAACATTGCATTACAAGATATTGAATTGAATGAAAAACAGTAAATCGATTTTTTGAATAATCAAATTGAAAAATCACTTCGAAAAAACTACATCGAAAAAATTACTTCGAAAAAACTACATCAACCAAAACTTTATAACTTTTTCTTGTCTTAAAAACTATGCCAGAGAAATTTCCGCACCAGCTAAGCTGCAGTTTGCAAACACAAGTAACGAGCTCATAAAATTCAATGAAACTGGCAAATGAGCCTTAAAAGAAAAGTCATTAAAAAAATCAACATCTTTAAAATTCGAACAATGCGCCTGTGGATTGAGAACGCTATACTTTGAACTGCATAAAAATGAGCTCCTTGTATACCTAAAACCCAAGCAGCAGTGAACTTGCTTATTTAAGCGGATATGGCGCTTGCTGTTTTAATTGCTATCTAGAATCAAGCCAAAAAGAAGTTGATATATATGTGACTTACCTTGAAGAAAAATGGATTCGTTTTGTAACACGAGCTATACTTGCGCACAAATTAGCAAAATTTTTAGCATATACACACTAAGAACGCCGTTCTTAAAGGGGTTTGTATTTACATTTAATTGTTTGAGTTTTTTTGAAAACATCCAGAAAAAAACCGCCAAATCTGAGATAGGTTTAAAATGACCACTGTCGTAGTAAATAATTTTAAAATGATAAACACAGGCTAAGCTGAGCTTCGCAGCACTTACGATACAACAAATGAATGGCAATGATTAAAATTAAAAAAAAAGAAAACCAGAAGTAGAAAAAAATCGTTTTTGTTAAAAACATTTATAAAAATGGACAAACAAGCCCAAAAAAATTGAGAACAAAATTACCTGCACCATTTCAAACTTTTCAAAAATTTTTGGAACGTTGAGAATAAGTCGAATTTTCCAACAATATTTTCTGTGGGAAATAAGCCGATAAAAATAAGAAGACAGAAAATTTTGTAAAACAGCCAAAGATTTCGAGTTTGGAGAAAAACAGGTCCCGACTGGAATCGAACTCCCGGTCTTTTATTTCTCAAGCATCGGTTAAACAACAACCTTGTGGAAAGCTCAAGCTTCAAAAAATTTGGGCTACGGGAACTAGGCGGACAAAAAAAACCACAAAAACTCAAGTTTGCGAGAAAAAAAAAACAGGTCCCGACTGGATTCAAGCCAAATCCGTTGCCGTCTCAAGCAGGTGTTAGTCAGCGTCAGATGATTGATCGAGTTTATAAAAATAACTTCGTAGACAATACAGAGAAGACAAAACTGCCCAACAAAACTTTCCACAAACTAAAAAAACTAGCATGTAACGTTTCTCCTGTGCCTCAAACAGATTAAAAACTTGAAAACTGCTTATAAAAATATATGAAAAAACAACGACAGGAGTGTTACCATAACAAAAGTCGAGGGCATCTAACAAAGCGTTTGATTTTTAAAATTGAACGATTTCAACTACAAATTTCTTTTTAATTCAAAATGGTCAAAGCTCTAAACCTTCTGGATTTCAGATCTTCATATTTTTAACTCAGAACCCTAAAATGGCCGACAGCATACAACTGCGCTTTCCATATTTCAGTTCATTGGCAAAATAACTGAATTCATGAATGAGACTCTTGCTTCAAAAAATTTGGGCTACGGGAACTAGGCGGACAAAAAAAACCACAAAAACTCAAGTTTGCGAGAAAAAAAAAACAGGTCCCGACTGGATTCAAGCCAAATCCGTTGCCGTCTCAAGCAGGTGTTAGTCAGCGTCAGATGATTGATCGAGTTTATAAAAATAACTTCGTAGACAATACAGAGAAGACAAAACTGCCCAACAAAACTTTCCACAAACTAAAAAAACTAGCATGTAACGTTTCTCCTGTGCCTCAAACAGATTAAAAACTTGAAAACTGCTTATAAAAATATATGAAAAAACAACGACAGGAGTGTTACCATAACAAAAGTCGAGGGCATCTAACAAAGCGTTTGATTTTTAAAATTGAACGATTTCAACTACAAATTTCTTTTTAATTCAAAATGGTCAAAGCTCTAAACCTTCTGGATTTCAGATCTTCATATTTTTAACTCAGAACCCTAAAATGGCCGACAGCATACAACTGCGCTTTCCATATTTCAGTTCATTGGCAAAATAACTGAATTCATGAATGAGACTCTTGCTAAGTTCTGTTAATTTTTTAGTTAGCCTGTACGTATATCATTTGCTGCAATCAATAGATAAATCCAGCGTAATTAATTAAAAACATCACTATCTTCTTGGTAAAATTCTTAGTTTAATAAAAATTTTCGAAATAACTCTAAAAAACGTCTAATTGAAAAGCTTAGACAATTTGAGCAATTACATTAGTATGGAGGCCAAATCTGCAACTGCTGGTAGTCGCCTGACATCACCCCACCAAAGCGTCGACACTTTCAAATTTGAGAAACTTTGAATATATATTTTTCAATTTAACAGATTTGAAAAATCAATAATATCTGATCTAGGAACGTGAAGTTGTGTGTTAAGCAGTGACTTTTGGCAGTGACCCACCATAGTGTTGAGAATTTAAAACTTCGTAATTTTTATAAATTAAGTTTTTTGAAAAATTTTATAAATCATAAAAATGGCATATCTCGGAAAACTAAGATGATTTGAGCAGTCACTTCTGCAGCAAAGATTTATAAATTCTGAAATCCTCAGATCACCAATTACAGGGATAGATGTCGTAAAGCTTTTTAAAATCAAATTACTTGAATGTTTTTAAACATTGAAAACACATCACGTCTTAGAAACTGAAAAGATTTCAGCAGTCACAATCGGAGGAAAAGTTGGTAACCCTGAGCCTACCCAGGCAGCACCCAGCTATAAGGTAGTGAAACTCTAAATTTGTAAAGTTTTTATAATTCTGTTTTGAAAACATTTGAACAAATCATAAAAACACTTCATATCTCGGAAACTAAAACATTTGAGCAGTCAAATTTGGAGACAAGAACTACAAGCCATGAGAGTACCCTGACAACATTGAAAACAGGTCCGGGAATTCCATATATTTTTTTAAAATTTCGTTAATTTAAGTTTTAATTTTTTTGAATATCATAAAAAAACGCCACATTTAGAAAACTAAGAGCATTTGGACGCAAAACTTGCAACACGTGAGACTACCCTCAAAGTACCCAATTACAATGTTGGTATTTCAAATTTTTTGAAATTTTTATTTAAAAAATCAAACATAGTCAATCGAAGATTGGAAAAGAGTAATGAACGCAGGTTAACATTAAAAAAACACTAACTTTCTTGAAAACCTTTCGAATTTCAAAGAAAAAAATAGATACCCTTTAAGAATTTCTAGAACAATTATGATTGGCGCTTTTTTGACAACATGAACCCAACTTGAGAAAACTGGATCAATAGGTAACGTTTTTATTCCGTAGGAAATCTTAGAAATAAATTCCACTTTCGAAACTGGAAATCGTTCACGTTTTTTGTGCTATTTCCACGTTCGTATTTGGAGAGTGCTATTTACGTCACTTTCAGCAGCTGAATTTCAATTGAACTCATAAAGTGCATTATACCTAAGTCCATCAACATTTTAAGACTTGTTCCTGGAAAAAATTTTTAAAAAAATCAGCAAGACCTAGATTAGAGTCTTCATTACGTTCATTATTCTTAAAAAACGTCATCCCTCGAAAACTACCAGGATTTGAGCAATCATTTTTAAAACCAAGAAATGCAATCCTGAAAATACCCTGACATCATCCAGTTATAGGGTTTGGAATTTCAAAGTTTGTGAAGTTTCTTATAACTAAGTTTTTAGAAAATTGTTGAAAGAAATCGTAGAAAAACGTTATTTCTCGGAAGCTAAAAAAATTTGAGCAGTGATATTAGGGGCAAGTTTTCAAGCAACCACTTTCAGCAAGGATTTCAGCAAGCACTTTTTCAAAACTAAAAAGAGGATTTCAAAACTACAAGTATTACAGCAACCACTATTGGAGGCAAAGTTCTGAGAGTACTTTGACAGCAGCCCACTATTGGTTTGGGAAATTCAATATTATGAAATTTTTCATATTTAAGTAAGTTCTGTAAAAACTTTTGAAAAAATCGTAAACGTAATTTCTCGGCAGCTAAAAAAAATTGAGCAGTCATAGTTGGGGGCAAAATTTGCAACCCCGGAGAAAACCCTGACAGCATCCAATTAAAGAGTTAAGAAATTAAAAGTTTTTGAATTGTTTTAAATCTTTTTTTAATTAAAAAAACACACCTTGAAAACTACAAGGATTTGAGCAGTCATATTAGGAGGCAAGATTCGCAAACTCTGAGAGTACCTCACAGCAATTTTTAGACATCAAAACATTACGCTGTGTCGTCACCTTGAATGAAATTAAAACGAAACTGCTCAAAAAATATGACGCTAAGTTGCTTTAAACTAACTGCACACTCTCAGGAAAAAAATCAGAATCTGAAAAAAAATCGAAAAATCGCTTGAAAATTTGTTTTCAAACTGATTATTTCAACGTGTATAGAGAAAAATCAATGAAACATAATTACGTTCTTCTTGAATTGAATGAAGCAATTGAATTGAATAATGTTACTGAAAAAACAACCGCCAAAGAAGCAGACAAAAATTGGGACAAAATAAATTAAGCCTACAGAAAATCAATTTACATCTCAAGTTTTTTTCAGCTGCACTCCTAGTACCTCATTAACTCTTAACACAGTATCTCTTAACCAAGAACTAGAGCTGTGCAAATTGGGTGAAGCTGTGGATCTTCCAAAATTGGAGATCCTACGAATTAAGTTATTTAAGGCAAAAAAGTACCCGATTGCAAAACCTTTGCTTATCGCAAGAGTAATTATCATAAAAATGGGATTAAATTTAAAATAAACGGAATTCTACAAACTCTAAGAAACGTTCTTTCCCGGTAATAGAACTGATAAACGAAGGACTACACTAAAAGGAAATTCGATTCCAGTCAATTTGTGTGCCTTTCAAGACGATTAGATTGAGTTTTGCGGCAAAATTTCAGATGTTCAATGGCAATTTAATTCGATCTTTGACGGTATCTCGGTAACAATCAAAATAGGTGACTGCATAGTTAATTACATTCGACGTTTTTTTATTTTCCGTGGCATTTTCAAGCCTTAGGATGTCGGCTTTTCATCAACAACGAGATAATTTGTTCCGCAAAATAAAGAGGAAGCTATTTTGGGCACAGAAGAGGGACAAAGGAGGCAATTATTAGGTGATATTATGCGAGTGTGCCGGGTATATTTGTCAAACACAGGGCACAGGGGTAAATTGGATACAAAAATTGACATAAGCCATCAATTATTCAAGATGTTCTAAGGCCGAACAAATTTCAGAGGGATTAATCAGTGGGTGACACAAACAGAGGAAGCGCAAAATCTCATTGATCTCAAAGTAAAACACTAAAAAACTACATCCTGTGGAAAAATCTAGTACACTTTGAAAATGTAGGAGTGCTGACAGAATAAATTAAAAACACTATTTATTAAATGCAATTGAAAAAACATTTCAAAAAAATCAATATATTTTTTCCGTTACAAAAATTCCACCAAAGTTAAAGGTCATTTCGATTTGGAATGGTGAAATAAAAGGACAGTTGGAAAAGTTTTAAGGAAATCCAGAATAAAAATGACCATTTATTAAAAAACTGAGCTTAACAAAAAAAAGATATCACCTTCACCTTCTTGGCCCTTTTTTGATTAAAAAATAGCCCAGTTCGATAAAAACTGGATCGCTGGGTAAATTTTTAAATTGCACTGAACAAATCAAATATTATTTCAATTTTGAAACTTCAGTATGATAAATAATGCACTTTCGTTACTGCAGAGCATAATTTTCTTTTTTTTTCTAGCAAAAAATTTTGAAATGAGCTGAAAAAAAAACTCGGAAAATCAAGCCGGGGAATTTTAAGTTTGAGCACAAAGAACTATTTTTATCTGAAAAAAACAGGTTCTAAATAAGTGCATCCAATTCGCTCATTGACATACGAGCAAAAATGTTGCCAAAAAATTGCACCTTGTTACACACAGAGGCGAAGCTGCGCTTCGCAAACACAAGCGAGGAAAATGCAAAAAAGATCTCTAAACAGGCAAAACAAAATGAAAAAGATAAAAAATACACCTTGAAAAAAGATTTTTGTTGGGAGCAGGAGTATCACGTCCTCTCATCTGCGCCGAGATCGCTTGGGAGTAAACTAGTGGCCCAGCTAATGCTGGATCTACCTGTTCTTAAAAAATGCACTTTACACAAAACCCTAGTGTTTCTCACCTTAAATAGGGGATTAACCGCTCATTTAGAGAAAACCGCTACTGGTTCTTTCAATTTAAGACTTCATCTCAGATTTGGCTGGTTATTTTTCGAAAAAAAGCAAAGATTCCAAAAATCGATCAAAAATTTAAAATTTACCAGCGTCCATAAAAATTTCTCTGTGAAGCATGGGAATACCGGCTTTTCCCACCCTGAATTTTGGATTGAAGATTTCCGCACCCTGATTTTTTTAGATTGAACCCTTAATATCAGATTTAGCTAGTAGATTTCTAAAATAGTGACGGTAGAGGAACTTTTCGGAAGTCCATATCAGCTTTTTTAGAAATTAAACAGGAAAAAACAGGCTACGCAGGGAAAATTTGAGCACCATTTTAGTTTTAATGAACTATTAAGCTCAGAATCAGCAGGTTACTTTTTGAAAAAAAAAAGAACAATTTTCCAAAAGCGGGCAAAATTTCAAAAAGTGGACATCTTCTAGGGCCATATTTTTTGTCAAGACGCAGGGCATAAGATTCGCATAACTAGTTTTTTTCTTTTAGTTGAGCCCTTAAACTCCAATTTAGCAGGGTAGTTTAAGGGAAAAGTGAAAATTTTTCAAAAATTAACCAAAATGTCAAAAAATGGGCTTGTTTGATGTCATAACTTTTTTCTGCTACATACACTGAATAGCCGCTTGAGAGCGGAAGATCCCCTTAATTTTTTTCTTTTCATTGAAACCTTCAACTCAGATTTGTGCATTTAAAACTTGAGAAAATGAAAAAATTCAAAATAAATGATAAAAATCCCCCTCCTGAAGATTTCGCAGGCCGTAGAACGTCTAGCGAAATTTGCAGGCATATAGAAGAGCAGCCGTTTTTTCTTTGGTGCCATTTTGCGAACATCAGTACAGTAGTTTTTGAGAAAAATTGAATTTTCTGCGAACAAAGCAAAAAATTTCCAAAGCATCGCAAAAAATACGAAAAAAAAAACAATCCCATAATTTTCATAATACATGTTTTTATTTTCAAACTGGATCTAACACTAGCGAGAAATAAAACAGCAACATATGCCATTGAATTGGTTATGCTTAAATAAGCTTAAAAATGATTAAAATGAAACTCAAACGAGCACTTTAATTTGTGACTTACGTTAGAAAAAAATTCTTCGTAGTGTAATAAGGAAATTTGTTTTTCAGTATTAAACTTAAGTTACTCTAATGGCTTAACTGTGCACTAGTTTTTAAACTTTTAGCAAACTGTATTTACAGGATGAATTTTCGAATTCTTGAGATTTTCAGTCCTATTCTAAAGGCAAGCTTTGAAGTAAGAACAAATCTAAAGCGTTCGGTTAAAAACTACAGCTATGATACAGTTAACAGCTTGAACTTAACAGCTTGAATTAATTCTCTAGCAGATCAAGTAATTTAGGTGATGAAAACTTGATTCTTAATTTTTCGACCCTATGATTTGGTTTTCATTCAGATAAATTTTTAAGCCCTTTTAAGCGCGATATAAATAACAAGTGACTGCTGCTTTTATTTGGCAGGATTTATCAATATTTTAGAATCGGATATTTTGAGCCTCCATTGGAGTATAAAAAACTCTAGAGAATACCCTGACAAAAGAATGGACAAATTTGAACAAAAAAATGAAAATAAACCCACTCATTTTGACAGCTCATCGTTTCACCACAAAATACCCTGTTTAACATTATTATTTGTCTAAACAGCCTTTTTTTCCGATTTAGTTGCTCAAGGTCATCAATATTGCCAACAACTTTGCTTTGATCTTCTAACGCTTGCTACGTAAAAATTTAGTGCACATTAATGGACAGGGCAAAAAATGAAAGAAAATTTTTCAACCATATTTGTGTTTAAAAAATGTATTAAAATTTTTAAAAAAAATTTAAAACCGCAAAAAACTTGTGACTGAATTACCTCCAACAATGGTGTTTTTAAATGGCATTCACGAAATTAGAAGAAAACTGAACCATCAAAAAGTGTCCGTGCTGCGGGAACTAAGCCGTCTAAAACGAACAGACCGACAATAGTCCAAAAAAGCAGAAAATTTCCAAAAAACAGGGCAAAAGAAGCTATTCAAGCAAGGGCAAAGAAACTTTTCAAGATACAAATTTCACTTATAGTTTATTCTACTTCATAGCTTGAGTCGGTTCATAAAAACTTGCTGTTGTTAGCAAGCTCGTCAAGCTACTAAACTTCAAATTAGTTCATAGCGCAAACGGTTAGCAATAGATTGAAATTTTTCAAGCGAACCGATCGCGCAACGAAACTTCGAAATTATTTAAATTGTTTTCATAGCGCCAATCTCTTGAAGCTCAAAAAGCGACGAAAAGCCGTATTAATTCAAGTCAATTAATTAAATCGAGAAAAAAGAGTGATTCGAGAAAACTAAGAATCAGCCTTCAAAAAGTTAAGCTGCGCTAGATTAACGCTGCCTGTTCTGCATTTTTGCAGCAAAACTGAACAAAAAATCTTTAGGTCGTCCTGAGTACGAATTACCGCGAATGACTAATAGCAATGCAAAAATTTAAGCCGCTTCTCAGGCGTAAAAAAAACTTTACTGTAAAAAAAACGTCGAGTTTAAATTATTTCAAGAGCAGTGCCGTTCTCTAGCTCCCTTTTCACTGATAACATCTCAATTGGCTACGAAGATAAATAACAGAAAAAAGCATTACTTCGCATCACTTGAGATTCATCACAAAAATAGCTTAACAAAAATCAGCCGAAAGTCGCGTAGTTTGAGAAAAAAATGACAAAACGATATCTACCAAAACTACAGCCTTAACCGAGCCTTACCTAACTAAATCGACAAGACTTTAATAGACTGTTGTGTCGAAAAAAGGGTTATCTAAAATTGAACGGGTATCTGAAATGACAGCAAGCTCAAAACAAGTCTGTTGGTCAACAGGTCTGTTGGGAGGTCTCAATCACAGCCAGACCTGAGTAGATGCGTCTTGAGAAAGTTGTTCGCGGAAAAAAATGTCGAGCGCGATTGCAATGCACTTTCTCTCGCGAGTGTAACAATTTTCAGTAATTGAAACTTCAATAGTAAAGATCAGAAAAAAGCGGTCAATTTTCAAACAATTCAAAATTATCCAAACGAGGTAAATCTTGCGGCGCCAACAGAGGTCAGAAAGAATGAAAACAAAATGAAAACGGTCAATTTGAGATTGACTGGCTCCTAGCCACTTTCTTGACTCTATCTCAATGTTTAAGATTCGTCTAGAGTTTGCGCAATTGACAATGCCAAACTAACCTCTGCAGGACACTTCAAAAGCCAAAAACAATACAGATATTTTTATTAATTATTTGCACTTGGTGGAATATTAATAAACAATTATATGGAATTGGTCTCCTTGGGACATAAGAGAATTTCAGTTAGTTTAAACCGAAAGCTATAAAAATATCGCTCCGATTAAAATTGTTACGATTACGATTGTTTAGGGCAAAAAGTCTAACCAGTGAATCTTTTTTGAGTTCAGCTCATCTTACAAGTCTTGTTAAAAGGCAATATTTCCAACACAGCTATCGATAACGAAAAAGAGTCTTTGAAATCTTTCGATTGCTTAAGAAAACACGAAGACCAGGAATTTTTTTGTCTACTGAACACTTAAGCTGCAATCAAACAAGAGAACGGTACAGGTAATACCCCAGCGTCGATCGAGCAACAAAAAGGAAAAGAATCAAGAACAAGAGGCTGTATAAAAAAGGAAATCACTACCTAAAGAAATCAGATTGGTCACATCATGCAAGAAATTTAAAGAAAAAATAAAAACATACCTTCAACAGAAAAACGAATCAATTCCAATTGAGAGATCACTTGAAAATTTCAAAAATTATTCCCAACAAATTTTTTTCTTCGTAAGCAATTTTATAATAATTAGTTAATTCGCGCCATGCGCAGTTTTTTTTACAGTTGATTGTTTGTAAACGTTATGCAAGCATTTCGAGACTTGCGATACCACAAAAACAGCATTGCAAGCTAGCAATCAGGAAAGTCACTAAGACCAACGAAAACGGAAAAATGTTCGAAAAAACCACAACTTAAAAATTCAAAAGGTTATCTGGAATGATCTTCTATTTGCGGAAAACACGTCCAGAAACATATTTGACGACGTTTAATAAAAATTCAAAAACAATTTTTGAGCAAAAAGAAAATGGTGTCATTAAAAACTTTGCCAAAAATCAAAAAATAAGATGTCTCAAACGAAAAGTAGAAAAACATCAATTGTTGTAGGCTATAAAAATCAATAAAACTCTTATTGAAATGTTATAAAAAAAAACTACAACACATAAAAATGACTCGGGCTACACAAATTCCATTCCTTTTTTCTCATAATCAGCAGATGGAAACAATAAAATAAAATTGGTCAAAAAATCGAGATCAAAAATATCCTAAGTCTTAAACCTTTCTAAAAACTTAAAATTCTGCAACCAACCAACCTGCATATCATACAAAAACAACTGAGGACAAAACGAAGCCCTTTCCGTTATTTGCTATAAACTAAGATCATACTGAAAGAAAAAAATTGACAAAAAAAGCCACAATTTTCAAACAATTGCCACAAAAAAGAACTTGAATTACTCCAAAAAACTTGCAAAAAATTGAAAAAAAAACAAGGTATGCTTCGCACCACTTGCGATAAAAAAACAAGAAAGCCGCTAAGTCAAAAAAAAATTCGCAAAATTCGAAAAAAAGTTAGATCTATCGATAAGGCTAGTTTTGAAAGAAAAACGGGCCGAGACAATAGAATGTGAAATGAGCATAGAAAGAAAAGGTATCAAGCGGTAACAAAGCCGGAAATCGCTTAGCACAAAACCTTATAGGCCGAAAAAATTTTAAAAGGAAAACAAAACAAAGCCGAAAAAAAAACTTAAGACAAATAAGAAGTTATTAATTCCCCCACAAAACGCATAATCAGCTAGTGAAGAGACGCAAAATGTGGCAGCTAAGCCGATGCAATATAAGCCGAAACCTATCAAGTCGAAAAAAAGGAAAAGGAAAACACAAAAAAACGCGTAATTTTTTAGACTAATGAGAAGTTATTAAGTCCCCTCGCCCTCAAAACACAGACACGCACAAATATGACATACTGCATGTTGGTCTCTATTTGCATGTTCTTTCTAGATGTTATTGTTGCAGTATCTTATCACGGACGCTTGGGCCCCGACAGCATGAATCTCTCCCTAATCTTCAGCTCACTAACAATTTAGCTTTTGGTTAGTTTTATTCAATTTCTCTTTCTGACTGTTTATTAGACTAACTATCGCTTGCTTCTCAATTCTGAACACACTATTTACATTGTGTCAATAATAAGTTATTCAACTGCATGCTTGAGATTTTAACATTATACATTTTCTAATATGGCAATAATTTCATGGCTATCAATGACATCACTTTAGAGGTGTCACATAACCTGTTTTTACATAAATTTTACGCATTGATTGGAATTAGCACTGAGGTAAGAATTTCAAATGAATAAAATGGGTAAAATTTTAAGCGAAACTTTAGTCTACTTCGTTTAGCTGCATTTCAAAAGAAAACTGCTACGTCAAAACTCTAAATCATAGTAATTTAAATGTGCATCAAATCGCTTTTAATTCAATAATTTACTTCGCAATAAATTTAGCAACAGTTATACGGTACAATTCAATTTCACTAAATTTAAATCAATTTTAACGCTAATTTTAAAATAATCAAAACACGTGGAGTTAAACTGTAAGGATTTAACTTGGGAACAAATACATTTTATTTATTAATCAATATAAAGCGAGTATACACTCATTGAAATTAACAGATTATAACACTTTATAAGTTGTAATTAAATGAAAAAAGTATCAGAACTTAGGTTCTGCGCAAATATGTTAAAGATTTCAGCCATTATGAGTTTGATTCTTCATTAAGCCACCATGAGAGTCATTAGGGTCAGTCATTTATGATTTGATCAATTGAGTGATTTTACTCAGGTTTCAGTTAATGAAAATTGTAATGGAAACTTGCTCTTGTCTCAGTTTTCCCTAACGGTTAGGCCGTCTGCTCGGTATACTGGGCTCCAATTTCAACTGATGGTGGTTTCATGCCTAGAATTCCTGAATTAGGAGTCAGTTTAAACTCTCCGTTAATGTGTCTGGACGTTGTCCTTTGATCTCCTGGTATTTCGCTGAATGATCTTGATCTTGCCATGTCCATTTTGCTGCCTCTCATTGATCTCGCCTCGTCATTTAACATTCCATCATCAATTTGACTACGTTGTTGTGGCACCGAAACAGTTTCATCAATCACGTCCAGTACAGTGTATTTATTCTGCCATTCCTCTCTCGATTCCATGAGTCTGGTTGTCTTCTCGTCTCTCTCGCTTTCATCGATGTCCATTGCTACTACGGGCTTTATTCGGATGTCACCATGCGCTGTTTTCAGGAATCGTGGTGTTATATCCCTGACCGCTTTAAATCTATGGAAGAGGTAAGTGCACAGGCATTGAAGCAACGTGCTTCCAATGAAGACAATTACGGTTAAGGTCAGTGAAAGTTTTATTGGGACATAGCTTTCGAGTTTTTCAGTAAACGATGGTTTTAGAAGTTTCATTCCGTGCGCGATTGGTTTCGATATTTCATCCAACTGTTCCATGTTTGTCACGATCGGGCTGTCTACAAGTTTCGCCTTTACTTCTTCCAAAAGTCTAATCCCCGCGTCTGTTCTTGATTTGAAATATGGTAGTTCATCTATCCCCGGAATTTCCGACATGAGGTGCTTCAATGGGTCGGACAGTTTGACGTCGATTCGTCTTGCCGGAATCTTGTCGCAACTTCCAAGGTCGGGTCGAATCTTAATGTTCCGTGAAGCTAATTGCGTCCTGCAATCTAGTGTAATGATGCATATGTTGCATCCTGGATGTTCCTTGCGAGATGGAGTGTGAACCTCATTCAGGTTGTACTCCCACAAAGAAAAAGATGAAGAGGCTGATGTAATGAGCCAAATACCGTATCCTAAATTCGTGGCCTTTTCTGGAGTAGGTAGTATGACCTTTTCCGTTTCACAGACGGTCAGAGTTGCTACTGGATTTGGCCAGAAGAGGTTTACGAGACACGATGATCTGCCCAATTGAGTTTCCATCGTCTGATGGCAAATCCTGTAGGTAGATGAACCGAGACACATTTCGTACTGCTCTCGCGTGAGCACGGATGTCTCCATTCCGTTCTCCGAAATCGCGAAGTAGTCTCCTTCAGTTTTCCACTTTATCGCATCCTTCTGCTCCGGTTGTGGCATCGGGATCAAATGTGCTCGATATACAGAGAAGACTGTCAGACTTGATGACATCGGTATCGCCAGAGTCATTAGTAGGCCTTCATCGACCGTCACGACGTCTCGAAGAAGTTTTGCATCGTAGTAGGAATGCAAGTCGGTTGTCGGAATGGCTAGTGTTAGTCTGTCTGCTGCGTCTTTCTGGCTTTCATATACTGAATTGAGAATCGCGATCAGTGAATTTCTAGGTACTAACGACATCGTGAGTCGCTTGTCCAACAATGTAGGAATGGCATTCATTATGTTTGTTTTGAAAGCGTACAGCGCTGCTCTATAACTCTTGACATCTGAGTAAAGAAGCGACAGAAGAGAAGCCGCTGTATCGAAGTTAAAGTTCAGTTGCTGGTTTGAGAATAGATATTGATCACAGTCCCTAAGGATCTCAAAATTGTTCTTGATTACTGTGAACTGGTCCTCGATCACTTTCCAATTCTCTTGTTGGTTCTTGATCATCTCTTTCTGAATATTGTTAACTTCGGAAAGTTTGTCAGCAACTAAAAAGAACTTTTCGTTAACCTGTTCTTCGTATTCAGCAACATATTCTGTCAACCTGATCGTGTATTCATGAAGTTCCTTGATGTTCTTCGCGTTTTCTCGACTCTTATCTTGGCAGGTGCCAAAAATTCCTAGTAGACCACAACTTGAGGAATCGTCCATCAGGATTCCTGGTCCAAAGAGTCCAACTCCGGCAAGAGTGGCTAGTGCCAGTGGTGCCCCTCGCCTTCTCCTTGATCTATTCTCTTCAGCTTCGTTAAAGAGAAAGTGAGATGTTTCAACTTTGAAACTGGAGACCTCGTCTTGTGCCAATTGAACTTCACTCTGTAATTTGCGGAGTATCCATTCAACATTGAAGGATTCCACGCTGGCGTTGAATTGTTTTGCGAAGTTAAGGCTACAGTCTGTTGACTTTGATTTCCATTTAGTAGACAATACTGAGAGAAGTTGTGTCACGTTGTCTTGGATGGTGAAACTATACTTAGGAAATGGGACGAGAAATTCTGCGTTGATAAATTTTTCGGCGAGCAGGATTTGGCTATCTTTATGGAAAATAATTCCCGTTTTGAGTGCATCTTCGTATTCACTTGCCTGAGAGATCTTTATGAGATAGAGGAATCCTAAAATGATTATGGCTTGTTTCATCACTTTGACGGTTGAGTATTTTGTTTTTCGGTTTAGTGTAGATGTCACGGCAGCGGAGAAATTCATGACTTGTCTATGCTGCAGTTGATGGTGTTTCAAAAATGACCGAGAAGTTGAGGTCGTCAAGTTTGAAATAGGCGTTTGATCGGAGTTCGGAGATCGTGTCCGCGAGTTCTGCTGATGTATCGAAACGGCAGGTTACTATCATGCGAATATCACTTCCCAACAAATATGCGATTATGATCAGAACTTTTGGATCTTCACTAGAAAAAACAGAGTACACCTCTCCGCATATGTGATTCACGTTGAATTCGCCAAAACCGATTAGGTCAATATTGTATGGGATTGCAGAAAGTAGATCTGAGTTCTCGATGGATTGCAAAAGATTTTGAAATTGTTCGCTATTCATGAGCAAGATTTCTGTTAGTGTAGGCGAAAGGTTTGTTTTGTTCGTTAATTGTCAAGTTTCAAAGTTGTCAAAATTGATTTGAATGATTCTTTCGTTCTGTAGGCGTCGTAACATTTACTTAGTTCCAATTAAACAGGATGTTCAAAGAGCAGGTTTACATTTTGATTTGAGTTGACATTTACGTTGGTGAAAATTTCGGTGACCTTTGTTGGTTGAAACTAATTGTCAGTCAAGTTCAGGTTGTCTATTTACTCTTTAAATTCAAGTTAGTGAAGGAACAATGCAACTTGAAAATGCTTTGCTGTTGCGATTTGCGAGCATAATGGAGTTTTGGGAGGATGATCTACCTGACAATGTTGCTCAAAATGAATTGCACGTGGTCTTAGATACAATTCGCAATTTTGAGGATCATTTAGAGAGTATGCTTGCCGTATATCTAGACCGGGATGTATTTTACGTATGTCTCGCAGTTCGCGGGGTGGGGTATGTGCCATCCTTCTTCGCGGACTTAAACGAGTCACTAATTCGAGCTGTGGCGCCGATTCTGCCGGCTGAAACGTTGAGTCAGCTGGAGACTGAGTTAGAGGAGTACCTCTATATTGGTGATATCGTTGCAGAGTTGTACGGCGTGCGTGCACGACAGTTAGAGTAACTCGAAAAACTTTTAAAACTTCATTTAACGTGTAATCTGGATTTTGTATATATCCTTCGATTTTGATTTATTTTCTATTTCTCATATTTGTTGTTTCTGTTGAGTAAGACTAGACGATGGTATAGCGAAGTGTTTTGGTAATATCCATGATTAACATTTAAATTTTAACTTGAATTTCGTAAAATTCAGCAGCTAAACGAATGAGGCTAAAGTTCTATTTGTTAAACAAAAGGTCGCGATTACGTGCTTGTTTAACCGAATGTTTTTCATTTTAGCTTTAAACTCTTTTTAAAATGAGTGTCAAAAGGTAAAATGTACTTGAGTTGAACTGATTGGTAATAAGAAATAATTTTTTCAGTTGTTTGATAATGTGTTTTTCTGTTGCCTTTGGTAACAATTCTGTGTTCTGCTGCTTTAATGGCAGCTTTGTTAATTCTGCTGCTGGGTCTCTTTGGTCCACGCGTTCCTCTCTGTGTCCCCCTCTCGAGGAGGAAGCTTTCCCGCGGGCGGTGGTTTTGGTTGCAGTGGGCGTGTTTATCTTGCTGTGTGGTCTGGCCTGCTGTTTCCTCTTCCGACAGGAAGAGTAGTTAGAACATTGAAATTACGAACTGAGTTACGTGAACTCAATTAGCTTTAAGCGCAGTTTTTTGTAGCCATAGAGGCTTTCTTGTTTTAGAAGTTGCGTTTTATTGAATTCAGTATTTTTTTTTTTTTTTAACATATTGGTGTGCGCTCAAGGTAGTTTTTGTGCTTTAGATGTTGGTTCGACGTTGGCAAGTATTCATAATTCATAGTTTCGTGATTTCATTTAACTGTTTCATTTGCATTTTTATTTATATTTATTGTGATCAATTTGATACTTGAGCGAAGCATCCGCCGGTTGCCTTCTCAGGAGCCAAGGGTGTTTTGCTTGAGTTGGTCTGTTGTTCGGTTCGACGGTCATCTGCTAGCTTTTACGGCTATAGGATGGCAGTTTGTCGTTTATATCTGCGACAATTGATCTTGTGCGTAGTTGACGCTTTGAGACAATGTCTCGGCGTCCTATAGTGCAATTTTCATTCAAATGACATTTTGGCTCTGATCTTCAGATAATTATTGAAGTGTTCGAAATGGAGCTATCGCAAATTGAATCCTTTCAATTTTTCCTCACCAATTGTGACAATGATGACACCCTAAAGGAGCGATTTACTCAACAACAGTTGGTGTACATGCGGAGGGCAGTCAGGTATCTGTCCCTAGATGAAGGTGGTAATTTGGTGGATAGTCATTCGAAATTGCGGGTGGCTACTCCTGAGAATGTTGCAAAGGTGTTTTGGGAGATTCACTTGGGGAAGCGAAAACACATTAAAGATACTGAAACTCTCGTGAAACACGCAAGGAAGAGGGGTTGGTGCGCTCCTAAGCATTTGGGTGGAATGAAAGCCGCAATGAGCGAGTACGTAGTAATTAATGGGTCCTGCCACTTTTCCTTTTGAAGTCCGCATTATTTTATTCTTTTTCAGGCAAATCCGTTCGTGCCATATCTGTTTCCTCGAGAACCATGGGGAGCGAGAATTCAAGTGTAGGGCGCTGGGGGATGACCGAAAGATTGAATTGTGTAAGATGTTCGGTTATACCTTTCGACAGAATAAAGTCGTGGCCCCTAATGAGATGTTCATAGTCGGGAAGCCAGATGTCAGTGTCGATGCTAAACACGCCGAGGTTAAGGGGAAGTGTTTCTTCTCCTCCATATTTCACTCGATCGTCGGTGTGAAGTCAGGTAAATCATATTTGGCTGGTTTCTTTTAGTGCAATTACGATGTCGGAGTTTCTGAGTTTTGTTTTTGTTATAAACCCTTCTAAACTTGCTAAAGACTCTAAGTTGATTCGACAAGCGGTTGGGCAGAGGATGCAGCAACCGGACTTCCTAGATATATGCAAAAGGCGCTTAGGCTTTAGGCCAAGCCTGTTCGAGATCGAAGAGTTAACGAGGGTACAAAACTCCGTGGGAGATCATTGGGTAAAATTTATTTTTCCTCAAAGTTTGTTCTTTTGGCTGATTTGCACTGGTGTATTTGATTTCTTGGTTTTGTGTTTACAGTTTCTGGGGGCCGCGGTCACAATGGAAGTAGACCTAATGGTCTACTGGAAGTATGTAAATGAAAGCGCATGGTTTCGTTATCCGTGCTCAGAAGAGCCTGCTGGGTCCCGCGGATGTATCTTCATCCAGGCTGGGTGCAAACGGATTGGGGAACCCTACCATGCGGAGCCACTCATGAACATTCCCGTAAAGAGGTAATAACATTGGCTTTTGCTGTTCAATGGCTTACATATTCAGTTTTTGCGCTATCTTAATAGAATTTTTGCGATTATTTGCGGAATTTTCACGCTTTTTTTTTCTATTTAGTACTGTTGGCGAATTTAATGCATCTGAGGTGAATGGTGAGTTGGCTCCAAGGGCTGTAAAAAGGCTCCGTTCAGATTCACCTCATTATTATGAGTTGTCTGATGACTCAAGTTGAGACTGGACTTATCAAACTCTTTCAACTTTTGTAATCAGAGTCATTTCTTATGTATATCTTCAAGTTAATATATGATTTCTGTACTCAAAACGCTCGCTAAGTGTGTTAATATCAATCCTGGTTAACCGTACGCTAGCGTCGTGAGGTTAGGTGACTTAAAAGTGAGTTATTATTAAGGTTTTTTCTTGGGACACGGCCCAATCCTTTGGACCGGAATAGGAAAATTTTTTTTCTTCAGATTTGTTCTAACCATGCTAGATCGACGGGGAAGGGTCGATAACCTACCCTTGTTGGAGAGTTTTTTGACCTAAAATAATTTTTTCGAGAGTTATCGATTTTCAAAGTTGGTGATTTTCGCGTTTTTTCGTATTTTTCCACTATTTTTGGCCAAAGATGTGCTCCAGAGTACTCGTCCAGTCCATATTTTTGCTTTACTGGCTGATTCAGAATGTTTTACGATCACAAAGAGCCATTAAAGGTGTCAAAAGGAATTTTCTCCATGTTTTGCATATTTTTCATCTGTGATTCTGAGAGGATTTTCGCCTCTTTTTTTTTTTTTTTTTTCGTTTTTGTCAACTTTGATCATTTTTGATACTTTTTTTTTTCACACTGGCTGCCTCCGGCGCTGCCCACAGGGGACATGAAGTGTGTATGATCAGTGGCTAGCAAAATTTTTAAGTTTTTGATGCATTTTTGAGAAAATTTTAGCCAATTTTTGATTATGCCGTGAAATTTTTCCGCTGGAAAGACTGCTTTAGTGACCGATTTTAAGTAATTGGTTACGAGGTGGTGCCATGGAGATGGCACCATCCAATGTACTGTAACATGATCGTTATACGGCATACACTAAATCGTGTTAATTCTACGTTTTTGTTCTAGATTTCTAGAGGAGACGACTACTCATATTCATCACTTTGATCAGTTTCATCATGGCTGTGTCGTCTTCATCAGGTCGTTCAGATTTTGCTATCAGATCACTGTTGAAGTAGCGTATTAAGCAGGTTAGGTTTGTGGTTACATGTAGAGATATACTTTGATATCCGTGTTGTAAAAGACGTCCGCTATCATCTGATAAACTGTTTCAAAACTGAGTCCGTCAAGTCCGCATCCGAGTTTTGGTAATGCAATTTCCTTTATTCCGTGACGATTTAGCTGCGCTCGTAGTTGACACAAGCTGACTGACAGGTGATAATACATTGGTTTTTCAAAATACAGATTTTTTGTGATCAAATTATAGATGAATTTCTTGTCGGTTGGTTCGAAATATGCGATCGAGGATCCTATTTGGGGGTTTTCGATAGACAAAAGCGATGATTTGATTTCAGGGTAGGCCGCTGCTATCTGTTTTGCTAATCCTTTACCCATCGCGAAATCGCTCGATACGCAATGTGCAATTGGGCCAGGGAAATGAAGTATATTTCCCTTACCTAGTGTGATATTCGTCGTTATTCCGATAGTGTTTAATGTTGATGGTCCTTGGCCATCCTCTGTTTCGTCGTTTCGATTTTCGTTGCGTCGGCCACCTAATAATGTATGTTTTGCACGCTTCACACTGTTTTTGATTACGTTTCCTTTTTCTTCGCGGGTTAATCCTAAATTTTCATTGGCCATAGCGACTTGGTCTTGAATTGATTTTTTTCGAGCCGCTGCATCACATCGCGGTGTGAATGTGGTTGGTGCTCTTTCGTGTCCTCCGATCGTTCGCATTCCGTATCTACGTACTACTAACGGTGGTGGCGTGATTTCTCGTCGCTGAACACGTTTATTAAATTGTACTCGTTGAGCGTGAATTCTGTCACGTGCTTCAAATGCGGCTTGTCGCTGCGGTCTCTGGTTTTGCGTTTGAACAGGGTCTGGTTCTTGGAATAGTAAATCTAAATTAAGTGTATCATCATCATCATTCCGTTCGTTTTGTACGTGAGTATTATGCACATCATCGTTGTTCTGCTGTTCTTCAGGGTCTGGAAATTGAATATCACCTTGTGGTTCTTCATTATCGTTTTGATCGTTTACTTCATCTGCTGGTTCTTCTTGTATCTCAGCAGGTGGTGGGGCCACGATGGGTATCGGTGGCGCTATCATCGGCATTGGTGCAGGAATTGCTGGTGGTACGGGTGGTGCTACAGGGGCTGCTGCTCCTGGTGCTACTGCTAGTGGTACCGATAATTGGATTGTTGCTGGCTGCTGAGTTTGAGTGTTTATTTCGGAAGGTTGAATATCTTCTAAGAGCTGAGGTAATTGTCCGTCGAACAGTTCTGGTTCTCCTCGGTACTGTCCTAATGAAGGATCTGTCATAAATGTTGTTGGATCAATGCTTTCTAGGTCTTCTGGTTCTTGTTGAGGCACAACTGGCTTCAATCGAATCCGATGAACACATTGCGTATATAGCGTTCCTATTTTTCGGATGAGATAATTTGAGTTGGTCAGAACCTTTTCTACTCTATAGAGAGGTATCCACACTTGTTTTGATTGTTTTCCGAAATCTGATTGTGTTGTTAATTTTGGATTGAGAAGAAAGCAGTATGAATGAAGCTGGAGCGGTTGTGCTAATGCTTTCTGATCGTAATATCCGCGATATCGTTGATATGAGTCAATGATATTCTGTTTAGTTTCTTTAAATTTCTCTAACATTGCGTCTTGCATTGAGGTTACAAAATCTGATTCAGCAGTTATTGATTCGAGTGCTGTGGTTGAAAAACGAAGGTCAAGTGGTTTGGTTGGCTCTCGTCCATGAAAAATTGCGCTAGGGCTACATCCTATTGATGAATAGTACGATGTATTATGAATAAACGTTGCTAACGGGACGTACTTGTGCCAATCAGACCATTCTTCGTTTGTATTCAGCTTCAAGATTCGTTTGAGTGCTGCGTGAGATCGTTCAACGAGTCCGATCGTCTGTGGGTGTTTGAGTGTTGCATGACTGATTTGTATCTCCAATAGCGATGTAAGCTCATGCATTAGTTTCGATGTAAATGCACTTCCTAGATCTGACAAGATTCGTTTCGGGACGTAGCTATGGGTAAAGAAAATTTTCGTCAGTTCCCTCGCAATTGTATCCGCTGACACATTTGTCAGTGGTATTGCAAACAGGTATTTAGAAAAGACATCAATTCCCGTAAGGACAAATTTATAAACTGTGGATCGAAATGGTCCTACGATGTCAATTTGCATCATGTCGCCTGGGAACGATTGTAATGATGAAACTGGTTGTAATGGAGGGGTTTGGTATCTGCTGGAGTTTTTCTTCAGTTGGAGACAAGTCAGGCAATTCTTGATGATATGCAGAAGAAACTCTGTGAATCCTGGAAAGTAGAATCTCTTCCTGAATTCCTCTATGGTTCTGCCCATTCCGAGATGTCCTCCACTCGGTGAGTTATGTAGACGGTACACGACTTCCTGCCACAGATGTTTGGGTAGGCAGTATTGATGGTATTTTACTTTGCCTGTGTCATCGAAGAATTTTCGGTAAAGAATTTGGTCTTTCAGTTCAAGTCGATTAAACTGCTTTGCGTATTTTTTCCGTTTGCTGTTCTCGTATTTCAAATCTGGGATTTCGTTAAGAAGTATCCACTTTATGACTTCCTCAATGTCGAGATCCTTGCTTTGTTCCTCCTTCAAATTCAGTGGTTCATTTCTGTTTTGTATATCCGAAAAAACATCTGCTGGATCGGGGTATTCGATTGCTGATATTGCTGGTTTCATTAGTCGTACAAGCGTTTGTGCTTCTAGTTCATCCGAGTTTTGTGTTATGGCTTGTTTTTGCAAGTATGCTTCGAGAAGGCCCACAGATTCCAGTTGTTGACGCAATTCGTTTGTCATCTGCATCTGTTCAGGGAATGCTTCCTGTATTTCCTCTACAGAGTTGAGTGATGCATCTGGTACTTTTGCCGTTGAATCTATGTGTATTTCTCGTACTGGTATTTTGTCTGTTAGTCGCAAAGATAGAGATGCATTCGGATCTGTCTGCATGCGCGACAAAAAATCTGCTGCATGATTTGCTTTTCCTGGTATGTGCGCTATGACAATGTTAAATGCTAAGACTCTGTCTAAGAAATTCCAAACGGATGGTGGTATTGACTTTGATTGAAAAAATTGTGTTAAGCTTCGATTATCTGTTAGAACGATTACAGGTTTTGTTGCACCCCAGATGAAGTGTGCAAAGTGGTCTAATGCGAAGTAGAGTGCTAAGAATTCCTTGTAGTAGATCGAAAATTTTAGTTGTGGTTCATTGAAAAGTCTTGATCCAAATGATACTGGTGCATAGGTTTTCGTTTTGCCTTTGTTTTCAGTGCTTATGTAGTCCTCTACCATGAGAACAAATCCAGTTCCGTGATAACTTGCATCACAAAGGATCACATATTGCAAATCAGGCTTTGGTAATCTTAGTGTTATCGTCGTTGCTTGCAAAAGATCGTGTTTAAGTACTTCAAGACCTTTGTGGTGTTCTGGTAGAATTCTAAAATCAGCATCCTTTTTCAAAAGTCTGTAAAAGGGTAGTAATTTTTCTCCTAGGCTTGGCATATAGTTCCTAAAGAACTGTACAAATCCGATAAGTCTCTTGACTTGTTTCACAGTTTGCGGCATTCGTATATTACGTAGGAATTTTTGTATTTTTACTTCTTCGGGGGAAACTCCCGCTGGTGTTACTATGTTGCCTAAGAATTTCATCTTTTCTGTGCCTATTTCGCATTTACTTGGTGATAATTTCAGTCCTGATTTTTGGATACAATCAAAGATTTTAGACAAGGTTGGTATTAGTTCATCAAAAGTGTGCACTGCACTTCCTATATCATCCATGAACTGAGTACACATATCCCCTGCTAAGCATGGATCTAGGTAATGACGGATGAAAGAACTAAATCCGGTTACTGATTTGTTCAGACCTTGAGCTAGACATTTATAGGCATAGGTGCGTGATGAAAAGTTAAATGCCAATAGTTGAACTGAGATGTCATCTGCCATTTGCACACAATGGTATGCTTGCGAGCAATCAAGCTTTGTAAACAGTTTCTTTCCGGCAAAATGATTTGAAGCATCTGTCATGTTTGAAATTGGGAAGTTGGCATTTAGATAGTCATTTTTGAGCGAATGGTTTATTCTTCTTAAGTCAATAAGCATTCTGAGTTTGCCTGATGGTTTTCGATGAGCAAACAGTGGACTACTGTACTTTGATTGTGATAACGTTGTTATTAAGCCAAAGTAGTGCATTAATGCTAGTTCAACCGTTAATTCCTTTCGTAGGTGGATTGGCGTTGGTGGACCTTGTGTATACAGGGGTCGTTGATGTTCCGGTGTGAGTTTAATTTGAAGTTCGGAATTATACCCGACATCAAATCGATGTTTGGCAAATACGTCTGAATATTTAACTAGTAAATTTTCTACTTCTGACCTTTGGGCGTTCGTGAGGATGGAATTTTCCCAATTGAACTGGCTTAGGAATGTCAATCTATCATGGTCATTCAATTTCGGTTCACAAAGTTCAAGTTTTTTAAAGTTGAGGATCTGATCGTAGATTTCTCTTTGAATCGGTGTAAGAAAATTAGGGTTTTCACACGTTTCCGGTGTCGGGAACCACAATTTTTCATACTCTGGCTCAGGTTTGCTAATTTTCATGTTATCTGATTCATTCACTTGAATAAGTTGATTGATTTCATGCTCTAAATCCTCTGGATTATTCATTTTTGCGAGTGCTAATGTCTGTGAATCAATTGGGATGATGTTACGAGTGTCTGTTGATCTTAAAATCTTAAAATTTGCTATTTTACTTCTGTTTGGTAGGGTTATTACGTGATCTGTAACGTTGAGTGCTGCAATATATAGTTTGCTGGCTGCTGTTGTTTCACTAATTGATGACATAAGTGCAATATTGGAGTCATCTTCAAATTCAGGGATTGGTAAAACTGTTCCAATAGTGTTTTTGATATTTGTTTCTGTGAAACATTCTAACAGTACTGTTTTCTTCGGTTGAATAACGTATTTCTGTGACAGAAGTAGGGCAAATCGTAGCGTAGGTTTCTTGTGTCGTTTTGAGGTAGGTGACTTGATTTCGTTGACTTGGATTGTCAATTCTGGAAATTTAAGAAGGTCATATTTTGGACAAATTTCTATGTTGTGCTTTTTATAAAATCCGTTTCCAAGTATCATAGAATTTGCTTTTGGGAGCACTAAAAAATTTTCTGTAAAGGTTTGCGCTGCGATTCGGAAACATATTATAGCTTCTGTATCTATTGGTACTAGTTGTCCAGCTGCCATTCGTACTCGTTTCAACTTTGATTCTTGGGTCTGGATTACTTTATATAATGTTTTGTCTTCTTTGAGTTCATTTAAGGTTTTTCTGGTAATGACGTTTGCACAGGCACCAGTGTCTACAAGTGCGCGCTTGAATGTTTGAGGTGCAAACTGAAGTTTGACGTAAGTTAAAATTTTATCAGTTTCCGGGACGACTGCGTAAAGATCAAGAATTTCTTCTGGATCAATTTTTTCATTGGGGTCGATTTTCCGCTTCGTTTGATCAGGGTGTGGTTTTTTGGGTCGCTTTTTGTGAGACTTAGAGTTTCTTTTTCGTTTAGGAGTTTTGGCTGATTTTTCGTTGATGATTTTCGTTTCTTTACTTGACTCTTGACTCGGTGGCTTTAGAAGTTTTTTGGCTGCTGTTGGAATGGGAAAGATTGTCCCTTTCCTTGAGGTTTTTGTCGAAAGTGACATTGACTGGCTGTATGGTTAGGGTATCCGCAGTTCTCACAGAATACTGCAGTTGCTTGGATGACTGGCATGTATGGCATGGCTGGGTTTTGTATATCAACATTTTGTGCTTGTTGTTGGACTGACTGTTGTTGATAGTTATTTGGTTGCGGAAATTGGTAGTTCTGATTTGGGAAGAATGGTTGGAACTGTTGCTGTTGGTTTCCTCGGAAATTATTGTAAGGGTTTCGGTAACGTCCACCTCTTCCTCGATATCCAGATCTGAAATTGCTCTGGTGAGGGTATTGTCCTCTATAATTTTGATTCCCCTGGTTTGACTGGTTTCCTGGGAAGAATTCGGTTGAATGGTCAGGGTAGGGTTGGTAAGATTGTCTCTGCTGATGACCTCTGCCTCCTCCGCGAAATCCTCGTTGGAAACCACGGTTATAGTCATTTCGCGGTCGATTCTGCTGATGCTGCTGCTGTTGTTGTTGTTGTTTGGATGATTGTTGCGCTGAAGTCGATGCTTCTTGACGATTTCTATCGCTCATTTGCGTTCGAATTTCGTTGAATTGTTTTTCCATAGCTTCTTGTGTCGCGCTAAGTTTAGACAAGGCGTTTATCAGATTATCGGATACTGTTGCGCTAATTTCATTGAATCCATCCTCTGGATAATCTTCTTTTCGGCAAACTTCGCGTATGGTCATTTGTCTCCTTGTATATGTACACAATTCTTGTACTGTTTCTCCCGCAGGGCGATCCATTAGTTTGCCTCGAAGCCAATTGGGCATGGCTTTTATAAAAAGTCTGCGAACCTGTTCATCCCGATTTTCTCTGACTGCGTCTAATCTTTCGTCGCGTTGGGCAGTTTCTCGAGCATGTCGTGCTGCTTCGAGAGCTGCATCCGCTGCTCCTGCATCAATTGGGTTAGGAATTGCAATTTCAGGCGTTGGGTATGCTTTCTCCGCTTTTTTCTGTAACGTCACCAAGAAATTCTCCGGCGTATCCTTCTTTAAATCATATTTAGTTTGTTCAAGCTTCAAGACATGAACTTCTTGAAGTTGAGGATTACTGAAATGGTCTCGCAATGCTGTCAGACTATTCGCTACGTTTTCTCTGGTTGCGGCTGGTAACGTTTGGTAAAACCGAAGTGCGTGATCTCGCAAATGGAGTTGAAGAAAGTTCGCTTGCTGGAGTGGTGCGACACCTGCAACTCCGATGAATCCGTTGAAGAGTTGTTCGAATTGGGCGAAATCTTCGGCATCCGTACCGCCGTATGGTGTGACTGAGATTTGAGCGTGCGCCATTTACAATTTTGATGATTTTCAGTCTGATTTATGCAATTAGTGAAACTTATTAGCACAAATTAGGATAGGTTTTCCGCAAAAGGTAATAAGTTACGAGCTATTTCGTTTAAGTACTCAATATGGTTATTGGCAAATGTTCAATAATCTTTAGGTGGGTTTAGGTAGTGGTACGATACTATTTTGACTTTAAGCATTAATTTATTGCATTTACGCTTCTCCAATTTTTGATGAATTCATAAATTTAATGATTGATTTCAAACTGGGTTGATTGAGCGCACACCAATTTTAAAACTTCCACCAATATATAGCACAAGAGTCTTAATGGTTTGACCTACAAGTTTGTAGAGACGAAAGTTCTCGAGTTTTTCCCCTGATACATCACTTGGATGAAGTTTCCTCAACTAGAAAATCCACAAAAACTGTAGGATGTAGTATAAGTTTTCACTTCTTTGGCTCGACACAGTTGCTGCGCTTGATCTATTGTTTTAGCACCCTTGCGATGTCGTCTGGATGTTCAGCTGGAGTGGGTGGAGATTGTCACTGTCGTTCACGAACTATCACCATATGACATACTGCTTGTTGGTCTCTATTTGCATGTTCTTTCTAGATGTTATTGTTGCAGTATCTTATCACGGACGCTTGGGCCCCGACAGCATGAATCTCTCCCTAATCTTCAGCTCACTAACAATTTAGCTTTTGGTTAGTTTTATTCAATTTCTCTTTCTGACTGTTTATTAGACTAACTATCGCTTGCTTCTCAATTCTGAACACACTATTTACATTGTGTCAATAATAAGTTATTCAACTGCATGCTTGAGATTTTAACATTATACATTTTCTAATATGGCAATAATTTCATGGCTATCAATGACATCACTTTAGAGGTGTCACAACAAACAAATTTTTTTCGCCCATCGAAAGGCGCATTATGCAGCCATTAAATCGATATATTATAGGTCCAAACTTATCAAGCCGAAAAAAGAAAAAAGCCGAAAAAAATTGTTGGTCATGAATATTGAACTATAAATTCTATTAAGATTTTTAGACTTTTGTGCGATGCAGAGGTGAGCATAAAAATTATGTTTCCCTTGAGACTACTCGAAATTAGGCCAGTAAGTCGATATAAAATAGGTCGAAGCCTATTAAGCCGAAAAAAAAAGAAACAAAAAATAAAATTTTACAAATGGAGTTGGAAAACATCAACCAACACAAAAAGCAAATTTTTAAAAGGACGGATATTCAAAATAACAAACTCAACCATGCTTAGTATTTGCAACCGAGAGGAGTAGGATTTGCAGCGAGGACGAAGAGGTGAAGGAGTTCAGAAGTGAGTCTTGTGAACAAAGTTATTTACGGGAAAAAAGTCTAGCACCTGATTGCAATACCCTTGCTTATCGACCCTTCAGATAGCTGTATCACACCAAAATGATGAAAATAGACGCCGGTGAAGGAAACAAAGAAACAAACAAAAATTTATTATTTTTCCAAAACTTTCATCCAGAAAGCATCACACTTTTGAAGGTCGTGCTACACTCGTCAAGATCTTTTGCTGACAAAATAGTCAAATTCAAATTGTGAAAAACAACAAAATTTTCCTGAACTGTAGAAACAAACACTATCTCACCATTTTAAAATGACTTCAAATAACATTGCTCAACCCTAAAACAGTAAAAAAAAAACTTATTCGCATTTTAAACAAAGACAATTAAAAAAATGACACGCATTTTAGATTTCAAAAAAAAACAAGCCATGCATTCGAAAAAGAATAATGTATTTTTTTATTTCAAAGCTTTTTTACTAGTCTAACAGAAAGTTTTGTCATGTATAAAACACAAAAACTAAGAACTATAGATACCCTCTTGAAAATGAAGACAGAGTACTGAAGGAATCTACCAAAACAGAAAAAAGACACCTGGCAAGCCGATAAAACAAGCAGACAATTAGTTTTTTTTTAAAACGCCAGGAGGCGCGTTTTAAATTTAATTTCGTGCTGAAAAACCAGTGTTCGTGTATAAATTTACAGAAAATGAAAAAAAAACGGAAGTCTGGTCATGGATGGTGGAATGAGTTTATTGGCTATTAATAAGAATATTGACATCGGTATTCTTTGTAGTACATGAAGTATAGATTTGCTTCTTTCGATGGCCTCGGATTGCGATTAGAGCAGTTTTCAATATTGTGAAGGATAGCTTCTTTCTGATGTAATTCATGGTGTCGGTATAGGAACAATCGGTCTTTTCACTCATCTTCTCGGCAAGCACAGAATGACAAATAATAGGACAGAAGGTTTTCTGAAACTGAGAACTTCCCGCTTGAAAAAAAAACAGGTCCTGGTCAGATTCGAGCCCAACACTTTGCCGTCCCAGTGGTATTCGTTGCCTCCACACTAAGTGTACCGGAGACGCTTAGACATTCGAATTCATTATGAGCTAAGATACCAAGTCATTCTGTTAAACAAGTTATTAACCCGAAAAAATTCTATATTCCAATTTGTTAACACCTGCTAATGGCAAGCGTAACCAAGAGGTTACATGAAATTAAAACAATCTGCTGAAAAAAAAAACACTGTTTTGATGAATAAACTTTCATAATTTGAACAAACTTTCAACATCCGAACCCAACTGATTTAAAACAATGTCATCAGAAACAGAAAGAAACAATTTAAACAAAAAGGGAAACAATACAGTTTTTTCAGAGAGATAAAGTCTCAAAAAGCAATCAAACACAATAACTTTTTCAAGTTTTGTTACTTTAACTTCATCGATTGCCTGTTTTTTGAAAATCAGAAGAACATTTTCGTCGCTCTTCATAGCACAGGAACACAGCAGAAGTAAAGTAGGTCCACTGTAAGTAAAACCGGCTGGGAAAAATACTAATGGTTCGTTCATAAAACCATTTAGTGTCGCATCTGAACTGTCTTGGCTGGATATTATATGGGAAAACAATTG
Organism: Symsagittifera roscoffensis; assembly: GCF_963678635.1. Lineage (NCBI taxonomy): Eukaryota > Metazoa > Xenacoelomorpha > Acoela > Convolutidae > Symsagittifera > Symsagittifera roscoffensis. The sequence continues at coordinate 76,223,282 of NC_087064.1, read as the reverse complement.
CTGTTCGGAGGTAGCTTTGCTCACACGCTTAAAAACCATATCTGCGAGTTCAGACTTTCTTGCAACTTCTGAGGTGCCTGAATTAGCTGTGCACGATGCCTCACAACTTGATAAAGATGACTGACTGTTGATTGGAATGCAGCTGTTTGGTTTAGTATCTGACAATGAGCTTTGGGAAAGAAGAAATTCTTGTGATATTTGAGAACATGAGTCTATCGTAAGCTTACTGTTATCTGTAACCTGGGAGTATTCCACAACTTTCATCAAAGCTCCTCCGGTGAATTTACCCTCAGTGGTGTCTAGACTGTTTTGTGATTTCACGTGTTCTGAACTAAGACCCAGGCTGGAATTTTTATTCCTGGCTGTATCGGGAACAATTGGCACATTATTTGAAAACAATGAACTGCTTTCATCTGATTCGCCAAAAAATAAGGAAAAGACTGAACTGCTACCACCAAAGCTTTCATCGGTGCATATACTGTCAACCTTGTTTTTCTCACTATTAGTGAATGACAAACCTGCCCAACTATTTATCATGTTTGGACGATTACCAATGTTTTGTTGTTTCCGAAATGACGGCAAATTTGGAATATTTGTGGCCACCTCACCCATTTCCCTTGGCATAAAATGACAAAAACCTTCAGCTGCTTCACTCCACCTCCGCTTGCGCACTTCCGACATTTTCTCTGGAAAAGGTAGCAGTTTAAATGATAAATGGCTGAAAGATATGAAATAATAATCATAATAATAATTGTAACAGTCGCCTACTTTAGTCACATATGAGGCTTAAGAGAAATAGGCCCTATAACCATTGGCTCAAGAGTCAGGGACACTATCTCTTGTGTTTTTCTACCTCAAGAACGGTCGGAGCCAATTCGGTTCGCTTGCGACATGAGACTAGAACCCGTTACAGCTTAAAGGCCACTACCAAAATACCCCCCCACTCTAGAAATAAGAACGTCCCCATACTTAGGTCTCGAAATACCCAAAATACATGAACGCCGTTAAAAACCGGGTCGGAACAATCCGCTTAGTTACTTTTTATTGGACAGTGGAACTTTGATCCATTTCAGATGGATCACCCTAAAACTCGCCTTATCTCAACATAACTATCATAAAATACACTCGAGAAATTTAAATTGAGAACTCACATGTCGATGCGCTTGAGTATGAGGGGTAATTAAAAGATGAGCAGCTCGAGAATCAAATAATATAACTAAATAAGTTTGATGCTAATTAGTTTTAACAACAGAAGTAAGTTGTCTCAAGAATCAAAGTTTCTGTATGAACCATCGGGACACTCGAGTTGTCCTCTCTTCCATTGAATGTTCACTCTGTTCCGTTCGAATAATCGTCCTTTCTCAAGTCTGTGTTCTATTCTCCTGTTTTCAGGATAAGACAGCTCTACTCTCTTATTATTTCGTATCGAGAAATTGGGAATAGCAATTTCCTGCCTTTTTCTTGAGTAGTTTCCCGCAATTGTTAATTCGGTCGTTCTGATTTTTCACTTTTTTTGTTTTCAGTTGGTTCGAGAAAACTGAGCATGACAGGCTCCATTCGAAATTTTTAAAATCAAAACTTCACTCCAAAATTACGTGTTTCTCAAGGTCAAACCTCCAGACATGACCGACTGGCACATACTCCCCGGACTCGAGATCGATGTCCTCATCGCGTGTTGTCATCTGCCAGTGAGTCCCAGAGAACCGAGTGTTGCTCAAGATACAGTGCCAGTGGTCATTTACAGAAGTTTGCATCGGACTTAAGTTTGTCTACCTTCCAAAATTCACAACCATATAAAATTTTCACACTATCGCTAAACACCAATCAAAATCTGCACACACCTGCACCCATGAATCCCCGCTTTTTAAGCTGGTAATTTTAAAATTTCTTTTGTCCGATTCAGTCAGGAAATTATCATGCATCATTTTGATTTATATAAAAGATTTATCATATTAATAACAATAGCTTATTCGTCTAAAATTTCTTTTTCGTGAACCCGGATTTCATCCGAGTTGACCCTCGAGCCCCCTCCCTCTCAAGACTCAAGACTTTAGAATTTTCCCTTCGAGCCGCCGGCTCACCTCGTGTCCTTCGCCCTCGAGGTACCCGACACCGGTGTTCTTGACACTGTAATTTGTTCCAACAGTGCCTCTTCATCATCGGAGCTGATCACAATTTCCTCCCAGGCCTTCAGCTGTTCATAGGATCGCATCCACTCCCTCTGCTCTTGCAACCTCTTCGATTGATTTGGTAAGCTCTTTACCTTCCACTCCCGGTTCAAACAGAAGGAATTGTGAAGATTCATGCTTATAATATTCGCCAGGTCCTCCTCTAGTATCGATTCTCTCGCTCTAGAATTGTCTCTGGATACTCTGCCCACTCTTTTCCACCCCGTTGTGATCGCATTTCGATGGGTTAGCAGAGGTCTCTTGAAGGCATCTGGTCTTATCTCGGCTTGGAATTGTCGATACTCCTTTTGATGTTTCCTCATGTGGTCCTTTGTCACCAGATATAACCAGGATGTTAACGTCGCACGAAACCAAGGAAAGAATCTCAGGCGGCTCCATATATGTCTGATCTCCACTGGTATGGCGAATACCTTGCATGCGGTCTCGAACTACTCAAGTCTCCTGCTGTAATCTATCGCATGAATCGACTCAGCTGTTGGCATTCTCGATTCTCTATACTTCGCTATGTTTTCTTCCATCCATCGTAGAGCCAGCATCGTGCTCACCACCAAGATGGTCACCTTTTGTCGATGCTCCGGTAGTCCCAACGACTTAATTTCTTCTATGTCCCAGATCAGACAGAGATTGGCGCGGTCTGGGTACCACACTGTCTGCGCCAGACAGTGGCATGGACAATCCCCATGCGTGAGGTCGATGCTTCTAAGATTGCGTTCTCCCGAGGCTTCTAGGAGAGGCTCAAGTTCCATCATTTTCTCGTGTATCACGTCGACTTCTTCCGAGCTTGGAGCACCTACTGCGGGTTTCCCCACCACGTTTTGCCTTCCATGATCACTTGTGTTTTCGCTCTCCAAGTCTAGGAGTTCTTCACCCCAGATTTCACTCAAGTCGTCTCTTTGTTCCTTCGGTACTGCTCCTCGGATCTTCCTCAACAGCTTGTGTGAATGATGCGACATCCGAGTTAGTCTCACGCACTTGGGCACTGAGAAGGCTTTGTCTATCAATAACCTCTGACTGGACACCTCCACCATCGCCATGTGTAGTGGATAGCGGCTTCCACATAGGTTAGCCAAAACTGGCACCACTAAGGATTTCGCATTTAGAGGCAATCCATAGGCTTCGCTCATGGGAAATCCCATCTCCGCCTCGAGTCCAATCTTCCAACTCTTGATGTGCTTCTGGTTCACTTGTAACACTCCGGGCCATGATTCCACGCTCAACGCGGTCACCAGGTGGTGTTCTGACTCTAGCCTCTCCAGTGACTGGAGACTACACATTCTTGAGAAAAATCCCAAGGCTGTCGCTAGGTTCACGGTGCTACTCGCGTAACATTCAGCCACTATCTGTATCTCGCTCTTCTCCCTTTCGGTGATATCCTCAAACCAGGTGATGAGGTCCTCTTTCTGGAAAGACTGTATCCTGACGCATGATCGTCCATCACAAGCATGCTAGCCGTTGCCACATGTCGAATCAAGACAACTGCCCGGCTCCATCCTCTTCACCGACCCTGTTCCACTCGTCACCTCACTCGACTCTTTCATCTGACTCAGGATCAGTCTATGTACTATACTCAAGGTCGCCAAATCCTCATCCTCTGTCGGTGCCAATCTCACTCGCTCAGTGACCTCCTCAATCAGGCTCGCATGGGGATGTGGACACCAGGAGGGTCTGAGTAATTTCCATACCACTCCCAGATTCGTGGTCAACACGCCATTCCCGTTACCCATTTTTAGTTCCACTCTTTTACTTGAGCGTGGCACACTTATCACTTCCGGCGTTCTCTCGAGAATCAGACCCAGGCTAGGTCTCTCTCTCTCCACAGTGTCTATCTCCATTATCTTCTCTGTCCAGAACTTCAGTAGCTCCGCCACCTCATAGTTTCTGTGGGCACTTCCGGCTTCCAAGTCCAAGAAGGGGTTGTACGCCATTCCCATCACTCCAGAAACATACTGGTACTCTCCCTTTTTGTTGAGTTTTAAGTACTCCCCTGACGAAGCCAGGTTGCGGTGAACGTCGTGTTTCTCCTCGAACTTCTTGTTGTAGAACCTTCGTATCTCATCTAACTTCCTATGGCTCTCCAGAGATTGCCTAGAACCATCCTCCCTCTCTATTCCAGTACTCTGGTACACATTCAAGATGACTGTGGAGACTCTCCTTTCCAGCGTCTTGCTTCCATCTGCTCTCTGATGACATGCTAGGATGGTACTGTCAGTCATCATCGACATCGTCCATCTCAAGAAACAGGTTGCATCTTTCCTTCTTGCCAGACTCAAGCCTGAGTTGTCCCTGGCGACGTGCTGCATCAGCATTCGATATATCTCTAGGTTTTTGCCTCCCAGCTTCAGCTTATCGTACGAAGTCAGTGTCTCCAGCTCTATCCCCAACAGGCTCCACGCGAACATCAGTTGTCCTGCAGTCCTGATAAAGGGATTCGCCATCAGCGGCGGTGCCGATGAGGGTGTCCTCATAGCCTCTTCAAAATGATCCTTCAATAAGTTTTGCCAGGATCTCTTCAGCTGGTTCGCCAATTCTATCTTGTTAACCTCAGCCTTCTGCTGGGTGGCCCAACTGTGTCGTTTGCGGGCTACTCCACTGTTCAATTTCTTCAAGCAGTCTTCCATTTCCTTCAATGTCCCAAGGGCTATCCACCACGGTCGGGAGGTATTTCTGGTTTTATTCTTCTCAAGAGGATCGCTGGTCACTTGTTTCCCAATAGCCTGATGTTCACTTGAGACCCATTCTTTGCCGACGTCTACCTCCCAGGTCTGCCCGCTCGTCGAACCTCGCTTCATTTTTATTCTCTGAGGTTTGAAATCTTCCTCCGTCACTGAGCTAGTGGGGTTTTCCATTTCTTTTTCTATGTCGAGCAGTTTCCTCGGTTCATAGCTACTCTTGTAGGCTGCCGTCTTCCATCGCGCCAGAACCATGGGGGCCGTCTCTCTCAAGTCCTTTTCCGAGACCGCGTCAGCTGAAGGACTGCCCAATCCCTCCACGTCTCTCTTCCTCTTGCGAGACCTCACGTCTTTATTCGGGGGCGTCGTCGTTATCATCACTGATTCAACTTCCTTCTCTCCAGCCAACTCTTGCCTCCCCCCTGCTCGAGCCTTAAGGATATTAGTACTTTTAATCATATTACTAGTTCCTACCTTATCCCCCCTTGTATATTTAATTATTTTATTGTCAGTTTTCTGTTTCGGAGAAGAGCTGTCTTTACATTTGTCTTCTCTGGTCTTTCTTGATGTTTTCCTCAACTCGACCATCTTGCTCAGCAGCTCTCCTCTAGCTTTCTCCTCTAAACCCGTCCCCATCAGGACAGGTTCACCGAACTTCACCACCGTGTCCCACAGTTCCTCTTTAAAATTGTCCAATGTGGTGTCTTCATCCACTTCTCGATTGAAATCGCTCAAGAATTCTTGCCAAGCATCTTAGTCCAGAGTGCCCAGGAAGGCGTCTTTGTTTCCCTCGAAGGTATTCTTCTCCCTTCTCTCCGCACTCAAGAAGATCATTCCCATGCTGGGATTCTCGCTCGTCAATGACAACTCTGGGTCCTTGCGGGGGATGAGGTCAGAGGTGGCGTGGGGGTATCTGCCCAGTTTTCTTCACTCAGATCCTTCAACAGTTCCTGCGCAGTGAACTCCTCCTCCGCTGGCTTCTGCTCCGGTGTGTTTCCCACCTCCATATCCTCTCCTGCCTCACTGAGAGTTTCATCCATGCTCTCGTCTCCCGATTCTGCTTCTCTTCTCTCAAGAATCCTCCTGAATCGATCTTCCACGGTGCCACTCCTTTTATCCCCAGGGGTGTCCACCGATAGGGGTGATGGTGTCGTTGGATTCGTCCCCTTGTGCTCTGTCAGTGCCACGTACAATGGACCTGCTGCATCCAGCTCCTTCCCTTCCTGTCACTTTTTCACCTGCTCTAGTCCGTGAGGTGCCCGGTATCTCCTTGTGGCAAGCAGTATCTCGTCGTCTCTCAGCGCGATATGCCCTTCATTCAATATTATCCTGCCATCGTCCCACACCGGCAACTTATTCTCCAGACCTGCTCGCTCAAGTATTCTCAAGGCATCTCGCGCCTCGAATTTCGGGGGCAATGACCCTCTCATTTTCTTCGCTTGAGTGGTCCATGGACTTATCTTCGCATCGCTGGTATGAAAATAAACCGCTGCAGTGTAGCCGATGAAGAGCGGATCCCAGCCGTCGGTGAACTCCTTCTGCTGTTCTTCGGTTGCGGTTCTCGCGTAAAGGGACGGGACAACCAGGGAACTGTTCATCCCCAGGGTCATTCTCCTCACTATGGGGAACTCAGGAATGCTCGCTGGCAGGACTTCTTTCTCCAATATCGCCTCCAGCTCCTTTTTCACTAGCTCGAAGCTTTTTGTCCATGCAGGAATTCTCAAGATTTCTCGCCCATTGGCTGTCAAGGGATTCAAGTTCCAGAACTTGGGGTAAGTTTCGATGGGGCCCTCGCGCTTGCCTCCCATCCGGCATTGCAGTTGTCCTCGGAAACTGTACACGACCAACTCCGGATCCTTCACCTTTCCAAAGAGCACCGTGTTGCTCATTTGTGTCCTTAGCACCTCTTGCTGACACCAGTTAAGTGTCGTTCCATCTAATACGCTTATGAGGCTCATGTGGGTCACCGAGTATCGATAAGCTGTCACCAGAGGATCTGGAAACGCGAACGTGACGGCCGGTCCATAGATACAGGTCACGAACTCCCCTAGCCCCCGGATCATCCCCATGGGGTCCGATCTCATGGCCAGGCATAGGTCCGTCAATAGGGGCATGCCTCCATTCACTCTTCTCCATTCCTCTCTTGTCTTCGGGCTCTTTTCTTCACCAGTCAGGTGCCTGTTTTGCATCAGTAGATACAGCACTAGCAGCGTCTTTAGCCCGGCCGCACACTTGTACGAGTAGGTATCCATACTCGAGTGTGTTTTTCCCATCGACAGGGGCTCCCCGTACCTCATCAATCGGTGAAATGAGGTCAGTTCACCGTGGGTCAGAAGTACTAACGTCAAGTATCCGTCTATCCTGAGGGTATCCACGCCACGACTGAACATGTATGCTGGGCCCATATTAAACAAGTACTTCGGGTAAACCAGGTACAGCGCCAGCAACAGACTGATAGGCATATTCAATACCTCCTGTATGAACGCTTTAAAGATAGTCTCCTTCGCACTGTACACTCCGGCCAGGAACTCTTTTCCCCAACAAGGACTCAAGAACTCGAGAATCTCATGATCCCTCCTCGTCCTTAGCTCACCCCTCGCGTGCTCCCTCCAGAACCCTCCAATCGTGACCTCATTGGCTGCTGTGACGAACCTGCCAACCGTCATCTCCCTCTTCTCAGCTATTCCCAGTTGCTCCTCAAGAAAATCCCAGATCTGCTTCACCAGAAGCGGCGCATCTTCTCTTGTTTTCCCCGTGGCGTTTTCCAGTCTTGGTGTTAAGAAGAGCCACTTGCCTCCCTCTTGTGCCAACCGATGCACCATCGACTCTAGTTGCTTCTCCGATGCGGCCACGTTCTTCCTTTCGTTGTTCGGCCCTCTAGATCTGCTGGTTGAGTTCGTGATGGTCAACTCCATGTCCCGAAACCACAGACTAGCCGTCAGGTGAGCCACCACTGGATGATCGTCCCTTATAATCGGGCTAAGCTTGAGTTGCCTGGCGAAGTTGGATATCTCCAACAAGAGGACCTCGTCTAATACGATGAGGATGTCGGCCAACTCGTAAAAGCCTCTCAACGCATGGGAGACATCCGCCCATGCCGCCGCGAGTTCTGATCTGCGCAGTCTCAAGTTCGTCGGTTCCAATTCTCGGTTGGGAGCTGCCATCAGGACACGCCACCCATTCCCCTCTGCGATCAAGATCAAGACCGCGTACACAAATTGCAGAGCAAGCGGCATGTTCGAGTACCCGGGGGACGTTGTGAACGCCACTTTTGTCTTGGAGCCGAATCTTGAGGCGACATTCTCTTGTACTTCATTTATAGCCGCGAATAAAGTCTGGATGGCCTCCCAGATCCTCTTTGGTGTAGGCTCACCACCCTTGAGCTGCTCAAGAAATCCCGTTGCTTGCAGATGATCGTTCATCCCTGCAAACAGTAGTAACTCAGGTTCGCAGGGCATTTTTGACTTCATTGCCACCACCAGTGTCAACATCTGGTTTAGCTCCACTCCCGGCAAGGCATATATCAGAGTTTCTGGCCAAAACAACTTGGGAGACGTTCCTTCAAAATCTGATCCTGCCACGATAACCACCCTTGCTGCAGCTGGGTCTGCCCTGTCGTAAACTGCCAAGGTTTTGGCCAGCTGCGTCTGCCCGCAGGGTTTCCCGTATCGGGGGTCATTGGCTAATCTTGTGCCTTCATATGCGGCGTCTGGTAACTCCATTTCTCTCGGGTCCATCAGTTTGTCTACCACTCTCAACTGTGCTGGAGTGGCCACTCTAATTCTGGCAATGCTGGTTCGGTGTTTGGGAGGCTCCACCACCAGTCCCGGGCTCCCCAATGACTTGAGAGGTCTGTAATTAATCGGTCCCATCACCGATTTTATGGGATTTCCAGTCAGATCCGCCGTCTCCATCAACTTCGCTCTCGAGAAATGTGTTTCATGAGCCTTCAACCAGTCCACGCACTGGTGTCTCCCCAAGTCTTCGTGTGATACCTGCTCAAGACCCAAAGTTCTCGCTAGCTCCAGCCTACATTCCAGATCCTCCAGATCCAGTTCCTTGACCTTCTCCTCATATTTCGACCTGCTGGTCTCCAGTGGCTTTTCTGACCTCTTCTTCTCCGCAACCACCACTGAGGATATTATCGACCCCTGAGGAGTTGCTGATGTCGCTTCATCAGCTTCCATGGGCGCCCTGCTCGGTAACTTGGTCCGGCTGTTCCCCGAACTGTCTCTAGAATCGGCTCTCTCGCCTAAGCGACTGGACAAAGACCTCGAGTTGAAGAAGGGTGGGTTTGTAGGTGGTCCGAACGTGACCTGTGCCGTCTCCAGCAACTCTGCCTCCAGCGCACTTATGTGTCTTTGGAAGACGTTGTTCAACCACTCCACCCCTCTGGGCCTATCAAAGTGAATGCCATCCGCAGATGCATCGTCAGGGAAAGAGGATAGCTCCATTTGCTCAGCCACGTCCAGTAGCCGAAGGGGAAGGACACTCCTTTGATGTATCTTCCTGATTGTTTCGTTCAGGCTTCGCACTTTTGTGTTCATCTCCACTGCAGTTGATCCGCTCCCATGTTGTAGGGAACGGTACATACCGTGAGAATGGCCGGATCCATTTGGATCCGTATTTCCTCGAGAATGCAGCTCATCTTGTCGTGCAGCCTTGTCACCTTCCTTGCTTCCCCCCTGGACACGTCGTTCGTCCCGACCATCAGGGTGACCGTGTATGCTCTTACCATCCCTAACATCTCAAGTGTCGCTAACATCTGCGGTGTTGCGGCTCCGGCGAAGCTCAAGATTCCCGTTTGCCAATGGGACTGGATCCGGGCCAGCACCCGCAGCAAGCTGTCCCCAATGATCAAGTGAACCACGCCTTCAGGCACTCGCGGATGCGTGAAGTACTCCACCCAAGTCGCGTCGTGGAAGCAACCTCTCCTCTCCCTCTGCGCCGCGTTCCAGTCTATCCGATTGTGCTTGCGATATCTCCCTTCCGTATTCTTCTTGTAGCTCGAGATCACCACACTCCTGACAGGTTGCTCCCCCCACGTCGAGGGTAAGTCCGCTCTTGCCGGACTCTCGCGACTCCTCAGCTGTAGCCGCTCGTGCAACTCTTTCAATCGTGACGAGCTGCCACTCACCTGACTGCTACCCGGGGTCGAACTCGGTGTATATCCAGGCAACGCGACGTCCATCAATGGTCGTATTACTTGAGTCTCCAAACCACGCAGGGAGGACGCTGATTCGGGGGGTATCCATACCTCCAGCCCCTCGTTCATATGTTCCTGAGCCGCACGATCGAGGTTGAATCGTCCCTTCGACCTAGGAGCTTCATCTACCTCCATGCGTGACTCTGGCCTTGAGCCAGTCACTACCCGTTCTTTGGGCCTAGCCCCTTTCTGCATATCGAGCTCGCGTTGTTGTCGCTGGATCCTCTCAAGTTTTGCCTGATCTCTCTCGAGAGCCTGCTTCAGCTGCTCACAATTCGCGGCATTCTCCCGCACCCTTTCTGCCTGTAGCTGTTCAGCTCTCATCATGTCCAGTTCTCTCCGCGCTTGATCCCTCTCAAGCACCGCTTGATCCCGGTCGAGGTTCGCCTTGTTCCTTTCCCGCTGGGTCCTCTCGAGTTCTCTCTTCATGGCACTGACGTCCGGATAAACTTCCCCCGTCTGCTGTGCCCGTGTCATCGATAGTACTTTACTCGTACTCTGGCTCGTGGACCTGACTGATGGTCTGACCGGCAGTGGGAATTCCCCCGCGCCATACTCCGTATTGTTGTTCAGGCCAGGGTTCCTCGCCAAATCGAACCCCCTTATCGCCCCATCCACGTTCCAGGACAGCCATCTGGTTTGTTCTTGATTGGACACTCCATCAGTGGTGTAGCCTACCATCAAAACCGCTTCCGTCGCAGACTCCCGACACTCGCCCTGTTCCTCCAATTGGAGGATGGCATTCAGCATCACTGCCATTTTCTCGTCTACTTGAGTATAATCCAGGTCCCTCAGCCGCCTGTACAATTCGTCAAGTGTGGGCTTTTTCAGAGCCAATGGCATGGACTTCCAGAATCGATCTGCCATTTCTGTGATTTCAATTGAGTCCTTGAGTATTAGCAACTTGAGTTTTACCTGAGCAACTTGAGTATGAGCGGCTTGAGTTATCTTTTTGAGATATCGTTTTCTTCCTTCAATTGAATATAGATGAGTAGTCAATGTGAGTTCAACAAATCAATCTGAAAATAACACTCGATTTTTTAGACCGACAAGCTGTGTCCCTAACCAGAAAACCCCATTACTTTTATGATTAAAAACCTTCTCCTTTTCACCCTACTAAAATAGTTCAATTGAAATTTTCTAAAAACATGCAGATACATTTTATGTTTTAGCACCATCAATCATTTAAAATAATAATTGTCATGCCAATCACCCCTAAGATCCCTTACCTGTTTTGTACCCCAGTACCTAGCTCAAGACTCCTCCCTCACACCCGACTCGACACCCCCGTGTACCCGACTCAGGCGATGCTCAAGTAGTACTTCTTATGAAGATACACCACTATCTCAGTTTCTGCAAAGACTACATGTAGGATAGCGTACAATTCCCTTGGGCTCAGTTTGCCCCTGTTTGGGTCATACACCGGCATTGAGACCTCTGTTATCCCTCTTTCAATCATGAAGTCTCGTAGTCTTGTTAGTGCCAACATTACGTGATCGGGATCAATTGTGTTCCTGTCATTGACCCTCGTCACTAGGAAGCACAGGTATTTCCCCGGGACTTGTGCTACTGATGGTGGGAGCGCTGCCATCCCTCCCAGTCCTGGTCTCTGTCTGAACAGAAACTCTACGTTCTGGTATTCTCTCTTGAAGTCAGCTTCCAGTCTTGATTTGAAACTCATGTCTGCCGTGATGCAGATCGCGCTTGTTCTGTTTGACAGGATGAAGTCACTATCTGTTATCATGATGTTTTCCGAGTACTGATTGGGTATTTCAAATTTCGTTTTGAATTTCCGGCCTATGTTAGGCTCTGGCTCTTGTTCTTCCAGTTCCAATTCGCGTGTTTCTCTCATTTCCTTGAGCTTCTTTATCATCAAATTTTCGGTGTGGGTAAGTCCTACCCCCACTCCCCGGACAAAAATATTTATCGACGTCCCCGTCGATGTTGTCGGGTCTGAATTGTCCGGTGGAATGTCCAGCGGCCTGTCTGTCGCCGTCCAGCCGAAGAGAGGGTCTTCTGACTTCTTGTGTTTTTCCGCTGACACGTCGACTTGCTGGATACTCTGTCCTCCATGGCCTTCGTCTTTGACGTCGCGTATCCACTCTAGTATCCTCAAGTTCGTGTTCTCCCTCCTCTCTATCTCGCTCTGTTCGAGGTCCGTCTCCATTTCTGGTGTCGAGTAATCTTCCTGCGGATAGTGTCCTCCATCATCAATGACCTGCCATTCCTCTTCGGCTTCCAGTTTGCCTGCACTCAGTAATTCCTCGCCCAATTTGTCTGGCTGTATCTTGTCAATCAAGAAGTCATCCCCGTATCTGTTGTATCTCATACCCGTCCGTTTACGATTGCCAGTTCTGGTTCCCGGTGATATTGGTCGATCTGGCTCCATCCACTTCGGCACCTCATCTTGCTCCGGGTCGTTCCAGTCTTCTTCTGCAAACGATCCTGCTTCAGACTCCACCTCTATCTTTTCATTGTCGTCCAAGCTCAAGTTTTCATTGCCATCATTTTTCTCCCTGGTGCCCTTTTCATTCACTTCACACGCTGGTTCTACCACCAGGTACTCGAGACCCTCCATGTCTTTCGGTAGGCACCAGTCCTCCGGGGACGGGACGTGAGGCTTCAGATTTTCGTAATGTGCTGCTCGCCCAGTACTCAAGCGGTAGAACCGTCCTTGTTGATGTACTTCCGTTATCATGAATGGTCCCCTCCACTTCTTGAGTAGTTTCTTTGTTCCCTTGGGCGATATGACATTTTGGAAGACCCACACGTACTGGCCCACTTCATATGGTTTTGCTTGTAATATTTTTTCGTCATATTTCTTGCGTTGTCTCATTTGCGCTTGCCCCGTGTTCCTCCTGCATAGCTCGTTTAGCTCTTGTTGTCTTTTGATCGCTTCCTTCACATATGCCTGAGGCGACGTCCTCCTCCCCTCGTATTCCGGGTAGAAGAATGTTAGAGGAATTGCCCTCTCCCTGCCCGTCAACATCATGAAAGGACTGATGCCCGTCGTTGAGTGCTGTGTACTGTTGTAGGCGCCTACTACCTGTGGCAGGTATTTGTCCCAGTCCGTCATGTATCTTGAGCAGTACACCCTTAACATGTTGACCAGTGTCCTGTTCTGTCTCTCTACCAACCCATTGGTCTGTGGATGATAGGTCGTCGAGTGTGCTTGAGCAATGTGCGATCTCTTCATCAATTCTTTTTTCAAGTCCCCTACAAAAGCTTTGCCGTTGTCCGACTGGAAAGTCATTGGACAACCATACCGCGATATCCAATGCGTTATCAAATGATCACATGTCTCCTCGGCCGAGGCTGTTTGGCACGGGACCGCTTCCGCCAACTTTGTGAAGTGATCTATTATAACCAGTATCTGGTTATATCCCGACTCCGTCATGCAGATTTTTTGATGGTCTATCTGCACCACTTCATTGAACTCTGTGCTCTCAACGGACTTGAGGGGAAACTTCATCTTCCTTGGGTCTTTTACCTGGAGACATGCCAGGCAGGCATTCACCCATCTCTCGCAAGCTTTTCTCATTCCTGGCCAATCAAACCTGTGAAGTATCCTTTGTTGTACTTTGTCTATCCCCTGGTGGCCCATCTGGTCGTGTGATCTGAAAAGCACCTCCGTTTGGTACAATTGTGGTAGTATGATGAGGTTGTGTTTGTGTAATATCTTTTCCTCATCTCTCCTCCTGCACGCTACCACCCCATCAGCTGTGTGATAAAGTAAGTCTTTCTTTTCTTTATAGAACTGGCTCAAGATCTTGTAGCTGTCTTCCTCAAGTTCCCCCTTCTCCTTGACCCCCGACTGGATCCATTTGGAGAGGTTACTTGTCATTTTGTCATTCTTCTGGGCTCTTATTAGGTCTGACAGCCTATATCTCGCCTTGACATGCTCCTTTAGCGCCATGATCTGTCCATTCATCTCACCAGGGCTGTGGATGTCGTCACTCAGTTTCACGCATATCATCCTTTTCACGATTTTCATGTCGTCTTCTGGTACCAGATTCGTTCTGACGTTTGAGTTGCACGATAGTTCCCTGAATGGCTTTCTTGAAACCGCTATTCTCTCAAGTTCTTCACCACCTCTTATTTCTTGTATGTCCAGATTGTACGTTCCTGAAGATGGATCAGTTTGTAACTCCCTGTCGTGGTACCTTGTCTTCTCTTCCGCTAATATCATGCACAGACTGTCTTGGCCTTCGCTGCTCTCATCCGAGTCTTCATCCCATTCTTCACGCTCCCCGTACAATTTTCCTTTTCCGGGTTCCTCTTCTTCTGTGAACCTGGACCACTCCCCGGACTCTTGATCTAGTCCCAGGTGTTCAGTTCCTTCTTTGAATGTCACTTTCTTTTTCCTGACTTTTGTCTGCTCCAGAATATTTTCGGGGATTTTGTCAACTAGTGATCGCACGACATCTTTGCTATCAGTGACCCTTCCTTTTGAGGAGTCAGTATTGTTCGCTGTTTCTTTTCTCCGAAGTATAGTTAGTTCCGGTCCCTCCTGACCCTTCTCTTGGATCACGGGCTTATCATCTGATAGTTTCTCGAGCAACCTCATTAAGTCATCATCTATCTGTGCAGCTCCTGCTTCTACCTGGTTAAGATCATAGCCTTTTGCCTTAAGTGTTTCCCTCACGATCTTCGACTTGAGTATTACCTCTATCGGGATCCTTCTGTTCTTCTTCAAGATGGTTTTTTCAAGATGCTCTTTTGGTAATTCGGGATGATCTTCAATCGGTTTGCCTGATTTGTCCAGCCATCTTGTGAGAGAAAGACTGTCGTACGTTTCCTTGTCCATGAAGGAGAAGCCCTCTTTGATTTCAGGTCTGTCTGCCTCTCTTTATTCTTGTCTCTCGTAGAACTCCGTCTTCTTACTCAAGCTGTCGGCGTTTTGATGTTTATCCCGTGTTCTGTGCTCAATTATCATGTTGTATCCGTCCAAGCGAAATATCCACCTCCCAATGTAACTTTGGTCCATTGAGTACGTTTTCAGCCAGCTTAGTGCTCGATTGTCGACTCGCAGCTTGAAGGGCTCACTGCTTAGGTATGCCCTGTATTTCTCGACAAAGGTGACCACTGCGAACATCTCTGCTTTCGGTGCTCCGTACTTCATTTCTGTTCATCTCTGCTTTCTTAGGACTTTGCTCCCGTACGCTATTGGTCTCAAGACTGTCTTCCCATTCCATTCTTGTTCCTGATGGAGAATTCCTGAAATCGCAACTACCGATGCATCCGTGTCCAGCACGTACATCCCCTTCTCAGTCGGCATCCCTAGTACTGGTGCCTCGCATAGCTCTTTCTTTATCCTCTTGAATGACTCTTCTGCTGCGTTGTTCCATGTGAACTTCTTGCCCTTGTGACTCATCAATTGTTGCATCGGGTACACCTTGTCCGCGTAGCCTTTGATGAACTCTCTGTAGTAGTTAGCGAAGCCCAGGAAGCTCATCAACTGGTGTTCCGTCTTCGGTGACTTCCAGGTTAGGACTGCTTCCACGGCGTCTGGATCAGGTCTGATGCCGTGCTTGTCTACCATCCTGCCCAAGTATTTTATTGAGTCCTTGAGTATCTCGCACTTTGATGGTTTACACTTTAGCCCCGATCTTTTCATGCACGCGAACACCTCGTCAAGTCTCTCAATGTGGTCTTCTAGTGTTGGCGTTGCTATTACCACGTCATCCACGTAGCACATTACCAGATTGCCATTCTTCTTTGTCACGCCTATCAGCGCGTGTGCCATCAATCGCTGAAACGTGGCTGTGGCATTGCAAAATCCAAACGGCATCCGTTTCCACTGAAACAGACCCAACTCGCAGGCGAACCCTGTCTTGTCCCTGTCCTGCTTCCGTAGTGGTACCTGCCAAAAGGCCGAGCCTAAATCAAGAGTCGTAAAAAATTTTGCATCACCTAACTTCGAGAGGCTCTCATCAATCCTAGGTATGGGATAGGCATCCTTCACCGTGACGGAGTTCAGGTATCGAAAGTCACAACAAAACCTCAACTGGTCGCCTTTCTTTTTGGCCATCACTACTCCACACGCCCACGGTGACTTGGATGGTTCTATCATGTCATACTCTAGTAACGTTTCGATCTCTTTTCTACACGCCTCCGATTTGTGCGGGGTCATGCGCCTCGCCCCCTCCCTGTGCGGTACCGCGTTCTCCTCAAGTTCTATTTCATGCTCAACGAAATTACAACACCCGATATCCGCTTTGTGCTTCGAAAAAACTTCTTCGTTCCGCTCTATTACGTCCTTGATGGCTTCGAGCTGTTCGTCTGTCAGTTTGCCCCTCAAGTGTTCAATCTCCGGGAGAACCGGTTTATCAATTTGCATTTCATCTAGTGTGGGCCGCTCTGGAAAGTTCGAACAGCTCGACAGTCCATCGTCCGTCTCTGACTTAAGTGATTTAACAAGACCTGATGAATATTTTATTTCTTGTAATCGTCTCAAGATAAAAATTTTGTCCCTATGATCGAGACAATCAACGACTTCATTCTGTTTTGAGTTTTCAGTCATCTCATATCGGGTTTTAACCGGTAAAGCATATCCCAGTTTCCTCCCTCTCTGTATCGTGATCGGTATATCAAGGGTATTCAACAAGACACTGACGCAGAGGCCGCTCTTCGTTATCGAGAAGGATCTTCCTAAAAAGCAGCACTTTGACTATTAGGATTCGGAACTATACACACTTGCTTATTGTCACTTAATTCATTGTAATTTTTCATCCGCAAGCCTACGATTGCCGCTTCATTTGCCTTTAGCCTCACCCTCTTACTCAAGAACACCGGTGCTTTGCTTTCATTTGCCATTATTAAATTTACCGGTTTGATTGCGTACCTCCTATCCGGGTTCCGTATCCTGAACATTGCGTTGTTTAGATCAATCGCTACATCAAAGTTCCTGATGAAGTCTCTGCCTAAAATAAATTGGTCAGACTCATCTAGGTTTTCTACTACAAGAAAACTCATCCACAGGTTACGTTCCCCCAGATTGAGCGCTATTATCGGCGTTCTGCCCAACACGCGCAGGGCCCCTTTGTTCGCAGCCGATAACCGTATTCTCGAATCTATCAAGTCATCTTTGTTGAAGCCCATTCGTTCCCAAGTTTCGATTGGTATGACACTCAAGACCGCTCCCGTATCAAGTAACCCACGTAACTGAGTCTTCTTGCCACTTATGTCTAGCACGTGCCCTGTCACATCTGCCTCTGTCCCGATGTGCATCCCATCTTCTTCAAGCATGGCGCAGTGTCCAATCGATCTCACCTTTAACTCTTCCTTCCCTACGTAGATTTGCCCAATTAGGTTTTCATCACATGTTATCATTGTTTTGGTATAGATGTTGATTCCATCTATATTTAACATCACCTCATGTGGACCATAAGCTTCTGTGTATCTGTTATCAACACGTACCGACTTGCTACCCCCTCGCGTGAGTAGTGCTCTCAATGCTCTAGAAGTCGATTGTGGACTTATTAAACTCAAGTAATCTGCGTACACATCAATGTGCATTATTGTCTGGTCGCTCGGTTCGCTCAAGTTTCTGGTTACCTCGTGGCCGCCCACTGTGATTATCGACATTATTCTAGCCCCGATTTTTGATATGCCGAATGGTTTCCTGTCACCATCTTTACAGTGTTACAATTTCCAGTCTTTGTCGAGCCCGATACAGCCTCTGGTGCTGGCTTCGATCCAGCTAATGCTTCGTTGAAATTCTGCTTTTCGATCTCCTGCTTTAGTCGTTGTTCTATTTCTTTCGCTGCCAGATCCTGCTTCACTTTGTTGATGGCCTCCGCTGCCGCCTTTTCTTAATCTATTTCTGGGGCTTTCTTCGCCGTGGCCTCTGCTGCACTACCACATTGTGTTACAGTTTTCATTGATTTCGTTGGTAGCTCTACATTTGGTCCCTCAAGTTTCTTCGTCTCAAATTCACCTTGTCTGTTTCTCTGGTTCTGCACCGCTGCTAGCGCCAACTTGTGTTTCGGATGACTCTGATTCTTGACCGCTTCCCAAAACAACGGACAGTCCATCCTGAAGTGCCTTTCTTGGTTGCAGAAGAAGCATCTTGCTCCTATTTTGGTGATCAAGCCGCTATAGAACTCGTGTTCTTCCATCTGACTCATATCTTCCTCATCAGGTGCATATCCCAAACTCTTCATGCCCTGTTTGTATGTCGTGCAATCTGCCACATGATGATCAACTGACCCGCAGTTAGCACACGACCTGCGTTTGTCCATGTCATCTCTGGGCTTGTACCATGGCGACCTCTGTGGCTGACTCCCCCCTTGGGTGTTCCTGTTGTCTGAGTACGAGTATTTCTTGGGTTTCATCAGCATGTTTTCTCTTGACTTCTGCCTCATCTCTTCTGGAGTTGGCGCATTATCTTTCGACAATGTGTAATACGTTGCTAACATCGTTCTCAAGTCATCACTCTTTACCCCATCAATGAACTTTGAGGCTATGCTGAAGTTTCTTGTATTGGTAGATTCTTCTGGGTCACTCCTTCTTCTCAAGCTCTCGAGATCATCTAGGAACCTGTCTATCGATTCGTCATCTCTCTGTCTCCTTTTTTCAAATTGCATCATCGCTTGATGACCCTTCATGCCTGAGCCGAATCTATTCAACAGTATTTCAAAGATTTTTTCCGCGGTATCGCGTTCTTCTTCTTTCTTCGCAACCACGCATTTTAATGCCGTGCCTTCTAAACTGCTGAGTATGGCTGTGCATGCTTGTCTTTCATCGTTCAAGTTGTCCTGTTCTAGGTTTAATCTCATCACTTCCACCCAAGTATCAATGCATCCATCAGAGTCATCTTTGAATTCTTTTGGCTTTTTGAATGTTTTTCTGGATTTTCCCTCTCTTCTATCATTCGAGTCATTGTTCCTCGTGGCGAAGGCCTCTAGAGTTCTATTCATCATCTCCCAAGTGCTTGCCCATGTCATAGCATCCGGACCTGCGTTGCTGTTAGCTGTTGAGTCCCCCGGACCAGTCGTTGTACTTGACGTTCCATTCTTCATGATTGTTTTAGCAGCTGTTGGTGCTATGCTCACCGTATCCCGGGTTAAGGGCAACGGTGTCGATTGCCGTTTGTTCCTTTGTGGTTCCACAAAGTCAACTCTGGTGCCTTGCGTGCGATCCGCTGCCGGTCTTTCTTGTGAGGTAGAATTTCTCAAGATTGCATCCAATTTCGCCTGTATTGCACACGAACTTTCGGCCTGATTTTTGCTCATTGTGTCCATTCTCTTTTCCAGGCTACCTAATTGGCTGTTGACATCATCATATTGGTTTTTCAACTGTTGCATATCTTTTTTGATGTTCCTATCTCGTTCTTCATTGGTGGCTTCTACCTTATCTGTCATCTCCTTGAGTTTCTCGTCTGTTGCCTTAGCCAGGTTAAAATAACTATCCAGATACTCGTGTTTGTTTCATCTTAATTCTTTTCTTATCACTTCTCTGTCCTCTTCGCTGTGCTTCAGTTTTTTGTCGATCTGATTCAGTTTTGCCATCAAGTCACCTAGCTCAAAGGTAGCCTCCTAATGGTCAGCCGTCGGTCTGTCTTTGGCCGTTGCTTCTGCTTTAGTTTGTTCCTCTCTTGGATTGGCTTCTGTCGTCTTCGTGCTCCCTGTCCCAAATGTTCGTGCTCTTTCAGCTTTTGGTTCTTCAGTCATGTTTTCTTTCGTTTTTATTCCGACCATCATCGCCAACTTTTCTGTAAAAGATGTCTTTTTTACTTGAGAGTCTTCTTTCACCGTTTCTTCGGTGTTGCCTATTGCATCTTCCACATTGTCTATTGGTGAGAACTCTATGGGTTTCGGGTTTGGTTCTTCTGCATTGGGCATTGGAGTTGACTCCGTCGCCATTTTCCTTGTTTCATCCAGACTTTGATCAGGTGTCTCTAGATCAATCTCGATGGTGGGTTCTACTCGTTCCCCTTCCGTGCCCTCTTTTGCTCTGTTCTCCGTTGTACTCCTTGTGCTGACCATATTAACTGAAAAGCTCTTCTTTGTTATCTTCGGACCCATTGATGTTGTTTTGCGTAGCGACGAATTATACTTTGTCTTTGCTTCGGTAGATCTTTTTTCAGCTACCGGTACCCTGCTCCGCCTCATTATTTACAATTGTTATTATTTACAGTAATATTATCTACAAAATTTCTACTCTAAGGTTAAAACTCTAAGTAAAAAGAAATTGACAATTCGCTAAAAACAATTTTTCTTAAACTCTTGAAAACTTTTATGTGTTAGGTTAGGATAGGGAATGTGTTGTTATAATTGGTTACTTCAACCTAACTTAGTACTCTTGTAGTACCCCTTCCTAATACTGTTCCAAGACTTTCTCTCTACCGTCCCAAGACTATTCAGTGTTGTCCCAGTACTTCTTATTGGTATCCTCAGACCAAGGTCCCAAGACCAACGTCCCTAGACCAACGTCCCAAGACCAACGTCCCAAGACTAACGTCCCGAGACCAATGTCCCAAGACTAACGTCCCAAGACTAATGTCCCAAGACCAATGGCCCAAGACCAACGTCCCAAGACTAACGTCCCAAGACTAACGTCCCAAGACCAATGGCCCAAGACCAACGTCCCAAGACTAATGTCCCAAGACCAATGGCCCAAGACTAATGTCCCAAGACCAATGTCCCAAGACCAACGTCCCAAGACTAACGTCCCAAGACCAATGGCCCAAGACTGTTTCGTACCAAGACTGCTCTGGTCCAAGACTGCCCCAAGGCTGCACTGTCCCAAGACTGTGTTGCCCCAAGACTGTCCCCAGACTGCAATGTCCCAAGACTTCTTCGGTACTGTCCCAAGACTCGTCACTGAGTGTCTGGATATCGGATCTCTTTCTTCTTCGTTGTAGGGACTTCTTGATTCACTGTACCTTGTACCACCACTCAAGCTCTAGTGAAAATTTTCCCAAAAACCCTCTCTTAATGGCCAAATGCTAACCCCCATTTTTGAATTACCTCTTTTTCTATGTTCCAAGCAACTTGAAACCAAAACCTGTGCGCAGGTATCTTGTGATCACCTGTTCGTATAAATACCAATCGCAAATCCTCACCAAAATGCAACAATAAATAATAAAAAAAATTTTAAACAAGAAAAAATAATAAAACAGAGAAATCAACCCACCTAAAATTCAAAGGAGACAAATGTCGACCTTCTGTCGAAAAAAAAATGTCTGGTACCTAACTGCCACGCGTTTTCCTCCCCCCACTAGCGATCTTATGGGGTATCACAAAAACTGTCTATATCCGTTCCCCCCTACCAATCCAACCAGCGTACCAATCTTAACTCGAGTTAAATTTTGGATATCCACCTATTATTACCAACGCGTGTTGATGGCTAATGTAACTAAATCAACGATGTCGATTAATTAGTTACTCTAATTTCCCCCCTTTTTAAAATTTACAACCGCCAACCTCTAACCTAACCAGCCCCCCTACTAACCTCCCCCCTCTTTAGCCCCCCTCTTAAGCCGAAAAATCCCTTAAGCGCCGGGTGCTAAACCTCTCGAGAGAAAACCGTAGACCTGTTTCCAGGCCTGCTTGAGTAAAAACTGCCTCAAAACAATGGGACTCCGCTTATCCAATTTTACACTTTTATCCTATAATGTAATGTGGATTCTAACGATACCCGTTGTTCGACTTGAGAACACCCCTGTGCGTCCTCTTGTAGTGGTCCTGTGCTGGTTGTCTCTGTTCTGCACTTGACAGCAGAACCACTTTCCCACTCGACTGGTCACCTCTTCCAATCAAGTCTCCTAGTGGTCCGTTTCGATCCTTGTGAACCACTTTCCCACTCGACTGGTCACCCATTCCAGTCAAGTCTCCTAGTGGTCCGGTTCGATCCTTGTGAACCACTTTCCCACTCGACTGGTCACCCTTTCCAGTCAAGTCTCCTAGTGGTCCGGTTGGGTCGCAATCTATCTGAAAACCCTTAACAACGCCCCCCACTCGGGCACCTTACTGAATTCACTGGTTTAAATTGCTAGATTGATAGAAACGATCGGTCTTATAAAACAGTATGTGTATACTATTTAATTAATACAAAGGTTTGATCCAACTAATTTGGTATCAAAGTCACTGTCTTTTTTCGTTTTATGGTTTTTGTTCCTTTTTGTATTCTTTTTTGCTCGTGTTTTTGTCCCCCTAGTTGCCCTCCTTCACTCGGTTAGCTAAACCTCGTTCGGAGAGCGTACCAGGAAGTTTTCTTGAGTTTTCTTAAAAAGCTATCACGGTACAACCGGAAGGTTTACACGTTCCCGCTGAACCGTACCACCGGTACTCTAGAATGGGCATGTAGCCCGGAGCTGTGTCAAGTGGGTTCGACTCCGTAGTCATGATGTCGTAAAAACACCCCGGAGCGCCATAAAAACACTATGTAACAGTCGCCTACTTTAGTCACATATGAGGCTTAAGAGAAATAGGCCCTATAACCATTGGCTCAAGAGTCAGGGACACTATCTCTTGTGTTTTTCTACCTCAAGAACGGTCGGAGCCAATTCGGTTCGCTTGCGACATGAGACTAGAACCCGTTACAGCTTAAAGGCCACTACCAAAATACCCCCCCACTCTAGAAATAAGAACGTCCCCATACTTAGGTCTCGAAATACCCAAAATACATGAACGCCGTTAAAAACCGGGTCGGAACAATCCGCTTAGTTACTTTTTATTGGACAGTGGAACTTTGATCCATTTCAGATGGATCAACCAACAACTCGCCTCATCTCAACATAACTATCATAAAATACACTCGAGAAATTTAAATTGAGAACTCACATGTCGATGCGCTTGAATATGAGGGGTAATTAAAAGCTGAGCAGCTCGAGAATCAAATAATATAACTAAATAAGTTTGATGCTAATTAGTTTTAACAACAGAAGTAAGTTCTGTCTCAAGAATCAAAGTTTCTGTATGAACCATCGGGACACTCGAGTTGTCCTCTCTTCCATTGAATGTTCACTCTGTTCCGTTCGAATAATCGTCCTTTCTCAAGTCTGTGTTCTATTCTCCTGTTTTCGGGATAAGACAGCTCTACTCTCTTATTATTTCGTATCGAGAAATTGCGAATAGCAATTTCCTGCCTTTTTCTTGAGTAGTTTCCCGCAATTGTTAATTCGGTCGTTCTGATTTTTCACTTTTTTTGTTTTCAGTTGGTTCGAGAAAACTGAGCATGACAGGCTCCATTCGAAATTTTTAAAATCAAAACTTCACTCCAAAATTACGTGTTTCTCAAGGTCAAACCTCCAGACATGACCGACTGGCACAAATAATAATGAATTAGACATTTACTTAAAGGTAATCAGAAGGTCAAAAGTATCATAGTAACCGAGGTTACAGTCAGGAGTCCCTTCATCACGTATTCCAGTCAAAATCCTTGGAATTTTCTACATATGGAAGTAATAGTGATAAATGAATATGACAAGTGTTGATGTTCTTAATTAAAATCGATACTGGTTACGTTTCTTTAATTAGAACACGCAACTCGAGACGAGAAAAAATAATATACAATTGTTACAAATAAAAATTTCATTGAAAGTTTTTTTGGCATTTATTGTTCCGAGTAACCAAGCAGCAATCGCAATCTGCATTGCCAGGGAGATTTTCTGTTTTAAAAAGCTGCCTGCTCTGGGTTCGTCACTGTTTATGCTTAGGTTGTTACAATGTTTGCTCGAAAAAAATTCTGTGCTGAGGACGGCCGCGCCTTGAATCTCAAAAGCTAGCGGCTGAAAAAGATACCCATCAACTACTAGATCTTTATACTTTATCTTTAGTCATTTTTTCGCTCGTCCGCTTCAGCGGCAGCCGTACCAGGGCTACAAACAGACCCAGCACTAATCCTACTAGGAGCTAAGCAGCCTACTGCCGTTACATCCCACAAGAGCTGCTTAACCAAAATCCAGTGGAACGAGCGTCAAAGCGTTTTGTCGCATATGATCGGTCCTATAGAGGTGTCGTGATTCTAAAACAGACGGAATGTGAGTAGAAGATAAACCCTGCCTTATAAGGGCATTCAGGTTTGAATGCCTAGAGAATCTCCCAGCACTTTTGAGGTAAGAAAGAGCATGCCAACCATCTTCGGTAGGTGGCGTGTCACGGAGACGAATAACCGGATGGCCGAAAAATGAATTTGTTCCCGGATAGCCGATAAATGAATTCAATCCCGGATAGCCGAATTTCTGAATCTACTTAAGAATTATCCGTCCCAGTCTCAATACTAAAGATGAGTAATAGAGCCGCGCGTTGATGTATGCCCTCTGAGGTATTCTCCAGAAGATAACTCTTGTTTGACTGTTGATCAGTCTCTCGTTCAGTCTCCTTTTATCATTAATTTTCACAATCTACTTTTTTACAAATGGTGCTTTGTTTTTAGATTTTTGATGACTGATGATGTATAATTTCTTCGAAAAGTTTTTCAAGTCACTGATGTTTTTTTCAATAAATTATAATCGATTATAAGGTTAATGCACGGGCGGATGTAGAATTTTCTTGAGGCGGTTGCAAAGGTTTTGAAAATCCTCTAATTGTTGTGATGATAGTCTATGTATTAGTCGGTCATATTTGGAAGTTTGACCTTGAGCTGAACGTTTGATCTGGATTTTGGGAAGAAAATAAATTTTTGAAAGATACGAGTCGAGCCTGTCATGCTCAAGTTTTTTGCGACAACTGAAAATACGAGAAATTAACAATCAGAGGAATCGAGTAATAATCGCGGGAAAGTTACTGGAAAATACTAGAGTAAAATTGCTTGAGTGGAAAAGTGAAGCTGCCCAATGGTTCAAATAGAAAGTTTGTCTTGAGCTAAAACTTATTTGTTTCAAAGTTCCTGAATTATACTTGATTACCAGATCAATTCTAGAATTGCTTTTTAATTTAGTTACTCAATTCTGGAGGTCTTGTCGGTATGTAAGTACCCAATTTAATTTTCTTGAGTGTGTTTTATATTATTATGTTGAGTTAGGGAGAGTTTTTAGGTTGATCTATCTGAAATGGATCAAAGGTCCACCATCCAAAATCAACTAACGGTATACATAAGGTTCCGACCCTGTTTTTAACAACCTTTATGGGTTTTGGGTATTTTGAGACCTGAGCATGGGGAAGTTCTTATTTCTAGAGTGGGGGGGGGGGGTATTTTGGTAGAAGCCTTCAAGCTGTAATACGGTTTGTAGTCTCATGGCGCAAGTGAAACGAATTGACTCCGACCACTTGAGGTGGAAAACACAAGAGATAGTGTGCCTGACTCTTGAGCCAATGATTATAAGGCCTATTTTTCTTAACCTCAAATGTGACTTAAGTGGGCGACTGTTACACTAATTGTTGTGATAAACATATTGAATAGTTTCATATGATATGATACGCCGCTCATAATGCTACGCTTGTAAGAAGAAGGCCCGGTACGGGATTTCAAAGACAGGCTCGTCAAGCCGCAATACTCTCCCTCTACCCGGACATCCCCGTCGGAACCTCCACCCATGAAAATCTAGTTTGCAATCGCTTTCATATCTTTATGTTATTTGTTTTTAAAATCCATTTCTCTACAATCCATTTTACAATCTATTCTTTCTGTTGTTTTGCCTCTTTTGTACCCTGTTTAGTGAATATCCGCGCCGAAGTACAGGCGAAAGTGGCTACCCAAGTGGAGCAGGAAATTGGTAATAGGAACCTCAATGATTAAGTACTGCAGCCCCAAAGATGTCGGAGCCACGGTTCACTCGCACAGAGGTGCAAAGCGAGCCGACCTTGTCGCTACTGTCTCGCGCCACCCCTCGAGGAAACTGAACGTTTTTACTATAGTAGCCGGATTTAATAATAACTCATCTACGATTTCAGACTTTGCTAATGATTGGAGATTTTTTATTCATTTGATAATTCATAAGTTTAACCCAAGTGTGCTAATTATGCCCAAAACCATCCTCTCTGCAAATAATCACTTCATTTACAGAAAAATTGGTAACCTAAATAACTCTTTGTTTCGCCTTATTAATACATTTAACCACTTAAGAATCCAACTTATTTCCCCCAATCTAAACGTTAATTTTATTGCTAAGTGTTTTATAAAGTTGGTATTCATTTTTCTTTTTATGGTAAAAAATCTTTCAGGTTATTGCTCGCTCAACTAAATTGTATATAATCACCATAATTTACCCTCTTCGCTGAAAATTCTGGCCGATCGAACGCACTGCCATATTTGCAAACGCCACCTCCGAAAAAGAAGCATATGGTGTATCATTTGCAAAGCTTACATCCCTGTCTCATGTAGCGGGCTACAGAACATCAAATTTTATTAAGATGAGTTCTCCTGCATACAATTCACCCCCGTGAACTTTGCATAAGGGCCCAACTCCACCAACAGATCAACAAGCACAGCCCCAATCACAACTCAAAAAGAAACATGACTGGCAACACCTGAAACAAACGTACTGCCGAACGCAACACAATCTTATTCATCGCCCCCAGCAATCACTACAGCCCCCTTCGACCCCTGGAAACTTATCGACCAAGAACTTGAAATGAAAATAAACGACATATATAAAAATGTCGTTAACTGGAAACCGCGTTTCATAATTCTAAGCAGGAGAAAGCCTGGTTTCCAATTCATAGAATTATTGAACCATTAGCTGTTGTCATTAGCAGAGAAAACACCAAAATCTAACGTCGCATTGAAAGCAGCAACGATTCTCCCACATCTGCTGCTCTCCAAAACTAAATCAGAAATAAACGGATCAAATCCCAAAACACTGAGCCGCCGCATAATTTTATGGAAGCAAGGCCTATTAGATGAACTTTTCACTGAAGCGAAAGCTCTCCAAATTAGACATCCAAAACAGAAAAAGTCCGAAGTCAACGAGGAAGTTAAGCAATTCGATAAACTAATGGTACAGACAAAATTTCTGCCGCCATTGGCAACTTTCAGACAAAAAAACAAATGGAGTACTTCCCCTAAACAAAGTCATTGAAGGAAAAACAGTCCTTAGTATCCTGAAAGAAAAACACCCTCAAGCCGAAACAGCGAACAGTAACTATAAAACTTACGTAAGTGAAGACACAAGGCCGTACCATCCCTCTATATTCGAACAAATAAACGCCAAGACAGTTCGAAAGTCAACCCTGAAAACGCACGGAAGCCACGGTCCCTCAGGTCTAGATGCGTGCGAATGGAGAAGGATATTAACTCACTTCAACCAGACATCCATTGAGCTTTGCAAAACAATTGCTAAACTATTCTATACAAAAGCAATTAAATTTCTCCCCCATGAAAACCTAACGGCGTACAACTCGTGTCGCCTGATACCCCTGGACAAAAACCCAGGGGTACGGCCCATTAGTATAGGCGATGTTCTGAGAAGAAAAATTGGCAAAACAATCACCCAATGTACAAAATCAGACCTTGAAAAACTCGGAAAAAATTCCCAGCTCTGCTTAGGCCGGAAGTGTGGAATCGAATATGCTATCCACAGCTTGACGAACGAGTTTCAGAAACCGAAAACGGACGCCATACTACTTATTGATGTAGAAAATGCCTTCAACTCGCTCAATAAAGAACTTGCTCTATAAAATGTAGAAATGTTTTTGTCCGGCACTACATCATGCGCTGTCCAACTCAAAAAAAACATCCCTCAAATCTATATGTCGATAACACGGTTTTGACATCTACCGAAGGCACAACGCAAGGTGATCCCCTCGCAATGCCCACTGATTGAGCTCCTGCAAAATTCAAATGTTGCCCAAAAAGGGTACGCAGAGGGATGGAAGCGCTGCAGGTGATCTTAAGAGTCTCAACGCAACACTGGACAAACTGGATGTGCACGGAAAGGCTTTCGGATACAATGTGAAGACTTCCAAGTGTCAACACATAGTGAAGGAAAACCGTCGTCACAGCGCCAAAAAAGTATTCGAAGGCACAAATATTACAATGGTAGACGGTTATAGAGTCCTTGGATTGGTTATAGGAACACCATCAGCATGCCATTCATACATGAAAAACGAAATTGAAAGGAGAGCTACCCTAAAAGCTTTCCAAAATAGCTAAAACATCACCACAAAATGCGTACTCCTGCTACACAAAGGGATTTTAAAAAAGGGTTAAGCTTTCTAACGAGAACAACTCCGGAAGCATTTAAGAAAATGGATGAAAATGAGAAAACGTAAAACAGCGGCTACTTCCTAGTATTACTGGTAAAAACCATATAACCGATGAAGATCGCATCCTTTTTGCACTACCACTAAGAATGAGAGAATTAGATCTCCTCAGTAACACGGCATTTCGGCATTTTCCAGAAATTATGATTGGTCACAAGCCATTTGTGCTCCGTCAGAAAACAGTCATCCAAAAATAGCTGAAACGGAACAAACTATGATAACTAGAAACATCAAAACTGAGAGACAGTACATCACACTCTCAAAAAAAAGCTAAAATCATGGAAAATTGCTCATCAGAAAAAAACTGACAATAATTCTAGCGTCACAGAAAGGAACATTGAATTGGCTAAGCGTGCTACCATTAAAAATACGGTTCCCTCAACAAATCAGAGTTTAAAGATGGATTACATCTGAGATATGAATGGGAAAGCACACACCCACACACCTGCCCATGTGGACAACCGTTCGTACTGACCCACTCTCTACACTGTCCAAAGATGGATAAATTCACCTAAGACATAAAGAAAGTCGAGATACCTTAGCGACACTCCTGGACGAAGTTTGCCATGATGTTGAAATGGAGCCGAAACTGCAATCGTTGGAATGCGAAAGCCTTCACAACGAAACAACCACTACTGAAGATGACGCTCGACTTAACATCAAGCAAATGGACTTTGAGGAGGCCAATTGAGCCAAACCTTTTTCGACGTAAGCAATTTTAAACCCCTGAGCTAAATCCTGCCCTAAAGCTATATCTGACGCCTACAAATATCATGAGTGTCAAAACATTGAAATACCAACAAAGAATTCTGGATCTGGCCCACAGCAGCTTTGTTCCACTAATCTTTGCGTGTACTGGAAGAGCAGCACCAGGCTTCACAAAAACCATCCAGAAATTAGCAGAGAAACTAAGCGAAAAACGGAACGAATCATACTCGGACACAATAAATTTTATCAGAACAAAAATAGGTTTTGCACTTCTGAGGAGTGCAATCCTCTGCCTTAGGGGGTGCAAAAATCTTAAAAATACATCCAACATAGTTAATTCTATCTTTGCTATAATCGAGGAGTGTAGATTTTAGTTGAAAATTCTCTTGATGCATTAAAATCGAATTGATTTATTTGAAAATTTTTACCGATGTATTTATATAGCGTTGGTACGGCCCTATCCAACCTGTGCACGTACCGTCGCATGACAGCCGTCCAATTTTAATTGACCTTTTTTCTTCAGCTGCTTCACTCCATCTCCGCTTGCACACTTCCGACATTTTCTCTGGAAAAGGTAGCAGTTTAAATGATAAATGGCTGAAAGATATAAAATGGTAAAATTAGACATTCACTTGAAGGTAATCAGAAGGTCAAAATGTCATAGTAACCAAGATTACAGTCAGGAGTCCCTTCATTACGTATTCCAGTCAAAATCCTTGGAACTTTCTAGATATTGAAGTAATAGTGATAAAAAAATATGACAAGTGTTGATGTCCTTAATTAAAATCGATACTGGTTACGTTTCTTGAATTAGAACACGCAACTCGAGACGAGAAAAAATAATATACAATTGTTACAAATAAAAATTTCGTCGAAGTTATTTTGTCATTTATTTTTCCGAGTAACCAAGCAGCGTTCGCAATCTGCATTGCCAGGGAGATTCTCTGTTTTAAAAAGCTGCCTGCTCTGGGTTCCTAAGTGCTTATGCTTAGGTTCTTACAATGTTTGCTCAAAAAAAATTTCTGCGCTGGGGCCGGCTGCGCCCTGAATCTCAGAAGCTAACGGTTGAAAATGATACCCATCATCTTATAGATCTTTATACTTATCATTTTTTCTTTCTTTCGCTTCAGCGGCAGTCGTACCAGGGTTACAAACAGACCCGGCACTAATCCTACTAGGAGCTAAGCAGTCTACTATCGTTACATACCATAAGAGCTGCTCACCAACAGCCCATGGAACGAGCGTCAAAGCTTCTGGTCGCTTCTGATTGGTCCTATAGAGGTGTCGTGATTCTGAAACAGACGGAAAGTGAGAAGAAGATAAACTCTGCTTTATAAGGGCATTCAGGTTTGAAAGCCTAGAAAATCTCTCTGCAATTTTAAGGTAAGAAAGACCTTGCCAACCATCTTCGGTAGGTGGCGTGTCACGGAGACGAATACCCAGTTGGCCGAAAAATGAATTTGTTGCCGGATAGCCGAAAAATAAACTCAATCCCGTATAGCCAAGTTTTTGAGTCTACTTAAGATTTATCCAACACAGTCTCAATACTAAAGATAGTAATGGAGCCGCGCGTTGATGTATGCCCTCTGAGGTATTCTCCAGAAGATAACTGTTGTTTGACTGTTGATCAGTCTCTCGTTCCTTTCATCAATAATTTTCACAATCTATTTTTTTTTTACAAATGGTGCTTTGTTTTTAGATTTTTGATGACTGATGATGTAGTTTTTCTTCGAAAAGCTTTTCAAACCAGTGATATTTTTGTCAATATTTTATAATTATTTTTCTCGAGGGGGATGCAAAGGTTTTGAAAAAACAGGGCAAAACGCCGTTTTTGGGATTCTTTGAAAAAGTGACTAGTATGATAGAGTGGTCCCTTGAAAATAACCAGGTCCCTTGAGAATTAGACGCATAATAATTATGATCTCGCCATTCAGAAAGATGTCGTAATTTATTTTCAAGCTAATTTTATGTTTTGTTACATTTTAAACCCTCTCCCTCACCACTTCAAGGTTGAAAATTAAAAAAAAACGCCAATAGAGGAACTTGATGACAAATAACTCAACCCAATTAGGGTTGTTAAATAAAGTGAAGCGAGTATAATTCAATAAATAAACAATGTTGAAACTACAATTTTTATTCTGAAAAGTTACTGACATTTCGCGAGTTACGAATAATTTTACATATAATAGTTTTCAAAATTATAACATGCGAAATGCATGCGGGACCTGTCTATCATAGTTGCTTTTTCGAGGGACCACTCTATCATAGTAGTATCCAGAGTGCCTTGATCACTATTCAGAGTGGCTTGATTTCCTCTCCGGCACCATATCACCGGCACACCCACTCGCCGGCGCCATTTTCCGTGGTGTTGATGAGGCCAAGGTGGACGAGAGGTTAGCGCTGATGCTGAACGCCATCTTGCAACTAGAGTCACAAGGAGAAGGCAGGGAGTCAGTGATGGAAGCAGTGCTGATGGTGGGCTACACGTCGGATGGAATATCGAATCAGAAACAGACTAGATGGCTGTCATGGAGCAGCGACGGAGGCGTGAGAGGATTTGACTTGACGAGAACTCCTGGCCATTGCTGACGGCTACAGAAGACTCAAGAAAATACCGAACCAGATTACCACTCAAGAAAATACCGAACCTGATTACCACTCAAAAAAATTGCGAACCAGATTACAAATGAAGAACTTCCGCAGCTCAGCGTGAATTGTCAGATCCTCAATGATACTCTTGCTCGTTAATTTCAGTCGTCTCCGTCTGATCCCTTTTGATCATCAAGCAAATTCAATCTGAAAACAAAATTGAGTTTTAGACCCGTCCAATTCCTATCATTGCTATAATGCCCATTCACAAAATTCTAAAAATTATATAAACAGTCTTAACAAAATGATCTTTTCATTAATCAGTCCAATGTTTGCTCCCGTGAGCGAAACATTATATTTGCTTGCACCATTTCAAATATTTAATTCAGTATAAAATCTTGCAGAACTGTTTATTTTTTTAGTACCTCCTAATTTGGATTAGTATTTCAGTTTGACTGTTAATACGTTCCCAGTCAAGAACTAATCTTATACTGTGTACCGTCCCCCTTAACTCAAGACCCTTGTGCCCTTCCCGACTCAAACCCCATTCCAAGATCCTTATCGAGACTCAAGCAATGCTCAGGTAATATTTCTTGTGTAGATGTACTGTTATATCCTTCTCCGCGAAGACCACGTGTAAAATGGCGTAAAGCTCCCGGGGATTCAGTTTGCCACTGTTCGGATTGTAAATTGGTATCGAGATTTCTTTTATTTCCCTTTCTACCAGAAAGTCCCGTAGTTGCGTCAAGGACTATACCACATGTTCATGATCGACCACATTCTTCTCACTGACCTGCAACACTAAAAAGCACAAGTAACTTCCTGGCATCTGTGATACTGAGGATAGGAACGCCACCAAACCTCCCAATCCTGGTCCTTGTCTGAACAGGAACTCCACATTTTGATATTTTCTTTTGAAATCCGCCTCTAGCTTGGTCTTGAAGCTCATGTAACCGTTATGCAGATCGCACTCTTCCTGTCTGACAGGCTGAAATCGCTGTCTGTGATCAAGATGTTCTCTGAGTATTCTTTCGGTATATCAAGTTTGGTCCGGAAATTTTTTCCAATGGTGGGCTCAATTTCTTCTGGTTCCTTCTCTAGTCCACAGGTTTCTCTTGTCTCCCTGAGCTTCTTTATCATTAAATTTTTTGTGTGCGTAAGTTCTGCCCCCCCCCCCCGTCCCCGGACAGAAATATTAATGGGCGTCTCCGTCGATGATGCCGAATTGAGGTTATTTGAGGGTATATCTAGTGGTCGGTCTGTCGCTACCCGGGTTTCTTTCCTTCACGTGTTTAGCTGCAGATATGTCGACTTGTTGCTTGCTTTTTCCCTCATTTTCGCTTGCTGGCCGGTCATATATCCTTTATCAAGTTTGTATGCTTTCTCCTTTCTGCTTTACTCTAGTCTAGATTCATCTCGCGTTCGGTTATACTGTGATCCTCCTGCCATTAAAACTCATCATCCTGGTTCGGGACTAAGTCACCTACGCTCATCACGTCTGCCCCTATCTCGTCTGGCTTTATTTCGTCAATCAAGAAGTCATCGCCAGATCTGTTGTGTTTCATGCTGGTCTTCTTGCGTCCGCGTCTTCTTGTCTCCATGATCATGGGCTTGTCTGGTTCGACCCACTCGGCACCTCATTTGCTCTGGTTTATTCCAGTCGTCTTCCGCAAAAAAATCTTCATTCGACTTCTATTTTTTCATCGTCAACCATGTTTGTGTTCTCGTTACCATCGTTCTTCTCTCTGGTGCCTTTCTTGTTCACCTCGTCTGCCGGTTCCACTATCAGGTACTCTAGCCCCTCCATGTTTTGAGGCACGCACCAATCCTTCGGTGACGGAACATGAGGCTTCAGATTTCACAGTGCGCGGCACGTCCTGTGCTTAAGCGATAGAACCGACCCTGTTGGTGTATCTCTGTTTTCATGAAAGGTCCCCAATATTTTTCAATAACTTCTTTTTTTCCTTTTGGAGGGATGACATTTTGAATCACCCAGACATATGGTCCCACAGTGTACGGCTTTGATTGTAGTATCTTCTCATTGTATTTTTTGCGATGTCTCATCTATGCTTGAGCTGTGTTATGTCTTTTGATTGCCTCCCTCGCGTAAGCTTGGGGTGAAATCTTTTGCCCCTCGTATTCTGGGTAGAAGAATGTCAACGGTGTTGCCCTTTCTCTGCCTGTCACATCATGAATGGACTGATCCCCGTTGTCGAGCGCTGTGTGCTGTTATATGCCCACACCAGTTGCGGCAAGTACTTGCCCAATCCGTCATGTACCTCGAGCAGTACACTCTAAGCATTTCCACCTGTCCATTCTTCTGTATGTGGTAGGTCGTCGAGTGTGCATGTGTGATGTGAGATCTTTTCATCACCTCGTCAGATCTCCGACGAAGGCCTTCCCGTTGTCTGATTGAAAGGTCATGGATTAACGGTATCTTGAGATCCAGTGCGTAATTAAGTATTCACAAGTTTCTTCCTCTGAGGCTGTTTGACATGGTACTGCTTCGTCCATTTTCGTGAAGTGGTCAATAAGTATTTGATTATATCCCGTTTCTGTCATGAAGATTTTTTGGTGGATTATCTGCAAGACCTCATTAAAATCTGAACTTTCTACCGATTTCAGTGGTAACTTCGTTTTTCTCGGATCCTTCACCTGCAATCATGAGAAACATGCATTGAAGCATTTTTCACATGCTTTCCTCATGCCCGGCTAATCAAACCGATGCAGTGTTCTTGTCTATTCCATGCTGCCCTATTTGATCATGCGATCTGAACAGCACTTCTGTCTGATACAACTGCGGTAGTATCATGAGGTTGTATTCGCGAAACCAAGAAATCTCATAAACTGATGTTCGGTCTTCGGTGACTTCCAGGACAGGGCTGCCTCTACTGCGTCTGGACCTGGTTGGATGCCATACTTGTCCACCATCCTCCCGACGTTATTTATCGAATCTTCTAAGTTCTCGCACTTCGAGGGTTTGCATTTCAATCCCGCCCTTTTCATACATGCAAACACTTCATCTTATCGCTCGATGTGATCCTCAAGAGTCGGTGTCGCTATCGCCACATCATGCACGAAACACAATACCAAGTTTCCATTTTTTTCGTAACTCTTGACAGTGCTTGTGACATCAATCTCTGGAAAATGGCTTGTCGCGTTGCATAGGCCAAACGGCATCCTTTTCCACTGAAGCAGCCTTAGCTCGAAAGCAAATCTGTTTCTCAAGTGGTTCCTGCCAGACAGCCCATCCCAGATCAAGAGTTGTACAAATCATTAAATCCCTCAATTTCGAAAAGCTCTCGTCTATCCTCGGGATAGGAACAGCATCCTTCACCATGACGGAGTTCAGATGTCGAAAGTCAGAACAAAATCTCAGTTGATCTCTTTTGATTTTGGCCATTACTACTCCACACGCCCACGGTGATATGGATAGTTTTATCTTGTCATACTCTACTAATGCTTCTGTTTGTTTTCTACATGCGTCAGATTTAAGTGGGGTCAGCCCCCTCCCTATGCGGTACCGCCAACTCCTCTAATTTTTTTTCATGTTCAACAAAGTTACAACACCCGATATCCGCCTTGTGTCTCGAGAAAACATCCTGATTCCTATCTAACACATCCTTGATGGCATAGAGCTGTTCGTCCGTTATTTTTTCCCCTTAAAGGTTCAATTTCGGGTTTTAGCGGTTTCTCCAGTTCCAATTCCTCTGGTGTCGGTCTTTCAGGAGAGTTGGAACAACTCGTCGACATTGCACTGTCAGTCTCTGACTTAAGCGAATTGATGACAGCCGATAAAACGTTTATTCGCTTCAATCTACTCAAGATACAAATCTTGTCCTTATGATTCATACAATCAAGAATTTTATATGTTTTTAAAATTTTTTCAATCGTTTTATATCTAGTTTTCACCGGCAATGCGTATCCCAGTTTCCTACCTCTCAGGGTTGTGATTGGTATATCAAAGTATTCGACAAGAAACTGACGCAGATGCCACTTTTTGTGATTCAAATTGATCGTCCTAAAATAACAGCAATTTGGCTATTTGTGTTTGATACTACACAAATCTGTTTAATATCGCTGAGTTCATTGTAGTTCTTCTTTCTCAAGTTTACAAATGCAGCCTCATTGGCTTCCAACCTCACCCTCCTACTAAAGAAAACCTGAGTTTGGCACTCCTGTGTCTTTATCAAACCTACTGGTTTTATTACGTTCTTCCTTTCCGGACTTCGAATCCTGAACACCGCATTGTTAAGATCTATTGTTACATCAAACGTTCTGGTAAAGTCCCTGCCAAAATGAAGTTATTCGAATCATCTAGATTTTCCACTACAAGAAAGCTCATACACAGATTGCGTTCCCCCAAACTCCATGCTTTTCTTGGTGTTCTGCCATGAACCCCTAGTGCCCCTTTGTTTGCTGCTGATAGCCGGATTCTGGAGCCTAACAGGTCATCTTTGTCATATCCCATCCGTCTCCATGTTTCTATTGGTATCACTCTCAAGACA
Organism: Symsagittifera roscoffensis; assembly: GCF_963678635.1. Taxonomy (NCBI): domain Eukaryota; kingdom Metazoa; phylum Xenacoelomorpha; order Acoela; family Convolutidae; genus Symsagittifera; species Symsagittifera roscoffensis. The sequence continues at coordinate 76,187,264 of NC_087064.1, read as the reverse complement.
GCTCTCGTGTTTAGTAACCTTTTTAAAGATGTCTTTTTTTCATTTATACCAGTACATGAGCAGACACCTCTGCTTCCGTGCCCAAATGCATAGCCCATCTTCAAGCATTGCGCATTGTCCAATTGACCTGACCTTGATCTTCTCTCGACCCACGAAGATCAGAACATCATCACACGTTATCATTGTCTTTGCATAGATGTTGCTTCCATTATAAATTAAAAGGACTTCTCAAGAGCGCATCCATATTGGAGTGTATGGCACAGGAACTCTCTGCATGTTCTCTGCTCATCGGGTCCATTCTCTTCTTCAGACTCCAGAGCTTGTCGCTTACGGTTTCATACAGTTTTTTTCTTTTGTAAGTAGACGACTGTTACATAATGTTTTTATGGCCCACCCAGGAGCGCCATAAAAACACTATTTAACAATATTTCGCTTAAGTGACATATGAGGTTAAGAAACACAGGCCCTGTAATCATTGGCTCAAGGGTTAGGGACACTATCTTTTTTGTTTTTGTACCTCATTCTGTCGGAGCCAACTCGTTTCGCTAAAGACATGTGACTACAAAATCGTGTTACAGATTAAAGGCCTTTACAAAAACAGCCCCCACTCTTGAAATAAGAATGCCCCAATGGCTAGGTCTCTAAATACCCAAAACACGCGAACGCAGTTAAAAGCAGGATTGGAAACTCAATTATAGCATTAGCTTTTATAGGACAGTCGACCTTTGATCAATTTCTGATAGATCAACTTAAAACCCGCCCTATCTTAAGTTAACTGTGTGAAAATACACTCAAGAAATTATTACGCAACTCTAGGTTTAGGTAATTTATGTAAGAAAGAAAGGTCTGGAAGTTTTAGGGAATAACTAGTTTTTACTCAAGAAGTTTTGTTATCTGGACGTTCGAGCAGCTTCGCTCGTCGACTTGCCCACTCAAGATTTTCTCTTGTCTAACGATGGAGCTCTCTTAGGAATTTGTGATGTTCTCTGTCGGGAACAAAACAGTTTTACTCGAATTGAATTTTTCAGTGAAATTGCGAAAAACACAATTTTTGGTCAACTTTCTTGCAATTATATCTGAATTTTTTTAAATTTTTTTTTACTTCTTCTTTCAGTTGCGGCGATAAACTTGAGCATTACATAGTCGATTCGATATTTTCGAAAATGATCATTTACCCCGAAACTTGAGGTCAAACATTAGGGTTTTCATTGTGCTTTCAATTTGGTTCCATATTTAAACTGATTTTCTGAAAAGAACAGTTTTTGATATAATGACGGCTGAATCTTTCTTTATGGTGTAATTTTTAAAATTTTTGTTCTGATCATCTATGTCGTGCTTGTGTTTGGTTTTTGGGTATGCTGATTGTAGATAATTTTTGATTTTCCGATTATAACAGAAGTTTCTAATTGAGAAACATTTAAACTAGTAATATACTGTATTTTATTTTAAGTTTAGATAAAGAATCAATTTTTTTCTGTCAGAGTAGGTCCTAACTACCCAGCTTACTTTTTACTGTTAATATTTCAAATGATATTGTCGGAGGATTATCAAATTATATCGTTGTTTTAACAATTAGGAGTACTGCTGGGCAATGCAAATGGTTTATGACTAGAGCAATCTTTAATAGTATTCAGTTTTGGATTGTCAGCGGTCCTTTTATTGATTGTAACCTTTTGATTCCGCGGACCAATTTTCCTAATATACTTTTAACCTTTACTTGGAATGTGACAAATTGATCGAAAATTAACCCCATTTACCTGACTTGTGCTTTTTTCCGTTATAGTATCATCTAAAATCATACTGATTTTCACATTGTTGCTTGTATATTGATGTTTTTTGCTTAAATGATCAGTTCAGTTTTGCTTGTATTGAGTTTTAAAAAGTGTCTTGAAAACTTAGAGACAATTTTTGACATGATTCCTGTATTATCTGCAATACTTTATCAACAATATTATCGTTGCAAAATAGGAGAGTGTCGTCTGCATTTTGCATTAATTTGCACTTTACGGTTAGATGTTCTTTTAAGTCATTGGTTTATAGGTTGAAGATTAAAGGTCTCAAAAGTGTACCTTACGCAGGTTGAGTGAGGTTCAATTGGATTCTGTGTTATTTGATACAGTTTCTCGTTGGCTATTGCTCACGAAACTATGAACCATAGTCAATGCTGGTTCACAAAATTCCAAATCCTTCAGTTTACTCTCAAAATGATCATGACAAACTGAATCGAATTCTTTGGATACAACCAATAGAGATACAGCAACGAAAGTGTTTTTATCCATTGACTTGCGGAAAAATTTAGTGCAATAAAGAATTGAGGCAATTGTTGAATAAGAGTTTCTAAAAGCATATTGTATGTTAACGAGCTGGTTATTAATCAAAAGATATTCATTGATCTGTTTGTAAAATAACTTTTAAAAAAAATTTGAGAGTGGACCTGTTGTTGAGATTTGTCTATATTTCTCAGCTATTTTTGGGTCCTTTTGTATATTGCGCTAACAATGTTTTTTTTAGTATAGCTGGGAATGAATTGATTTTTATGCATTTATTTATGAGAAATGTGATGTGTGCGTATATTTCATTGCATCCATGTTTTAAAGTCCCCGCTGATATGTTAGATTGTCCAGGTGGTTTATTCTGAATGAGATTAATGAAGAAATTTTTGCTAAAAAGTAAATTTCAAACGTTTTCGCAACTATGTGCATCGTCAGGATATTTACAATAAACTACTCTAAATGACGATAAAACATCAATTTACAAATGTTATTTACAATAAATCACATACAATTTGATTCTAAACCATCATGATAAAAAATTAGCCAATCACAGTTGACCTCTAAATTACTATTAAGATTAAAATACCTTTAACCTCTAAAAGACAGCCGATCCCAGATCAAGAGTTGTACAAATCATTAAATCCCTCAATTTCGAAAAGCTCCCGTCTATCCTCGGGATAGGAACAGCATCCTTCACTATGACGGAGTTCAGATGTCGAAAGTCAGAACAAAATCTCAGTTGATCTCTTTTGGTTTTGGCCATTACTACTCCACACGCCCACGGTGATATGGATAGTTCTATCTTGTCATACTCTACTAATGCTTCTGTTTGTTTTCTACATGCGTCAGATTTAAGTGGGGTCAGCCCCCTCCCTATGCGGTACCGCCAACTCTTCTAATTGTTTTTCATGTTCAAGAAAGTTACAACACCCGATATCCGCCTTGTGTCTCGAGAAAACATCCTGATTCCTATCTAACACATCCTTGATGGCATAGAGCTGTTCGTCCGTTATTTTTTCCCCTTAAAGGTTCAATTTCGGGTTTTAGCGGTTTCTCCAGTTCCAATTCCTCTGGTGTCGGTCTTTCAGGAGAGTTGGAACAACTCGTCGACATTGCACTGTCAGTCTCTGACTTAAGCGAATTGATGACAGCCGATAAAACGTTTATTCGCTTCAATCTACTCAAGATACAAATCTTGTCCTTATGATTCATACAATCAAGAATTTTATATGTTTTTAAAATTTTTTCAATCGTTTTATATCTAGTTTTTACCGGCAATGCGTATCCCAGTTTCCTACCTCTCAGGGTTGTGATTGGTATATCAAAGTATTCGACAAGAAACTGACGCAGATGCCACTTTTTGTGATTCAGATTGATCGTCCTAAAATAACAGCAATTTGGCTATTTGTTTTTGATACTACACAAATCTGTTTAATATCGCTGAGTTCATTGTAGTTCTTCTTTCTCAAGTTTACAAATGCAGCCTCATTGGCTTCCAACCTCACCCTCCTACTAAAGAAAACCTGAGTTTGGCACTCCTGTGTCTTTATCAAACCTACCGGTTTTATTACGTTCTTCCTTTCCGGACTTCGAATCCTGAACACCGCATTGTTAAGATCTATTGTTACATCAAACGCTCTGGTAAAGTCCCTGCCAAAATGAAGTTATTCGAATCATCTAGATTTTCCACTACAAGAAAGCTCATACACAGATTGCGTTCCCCCAAACTCCATGCTTTTCTTGGTGTTCTGCCATGAACCCCTAGTGCCCCTTTGTTTGCTGCTGATAGCCGGATTCTGGAGCCTAACAGGTCATCTTTGTCATATCCCATCCGTCTCCATGTTTCTATTGGTATCACTCTCAAGACAGCTCTCGTGTTTAGTAACCTTTTTAAAGATGTCTTTTTTTCATTTATACCAGTACATGAGCAGACACCTCTGCTTCCGTGCCCAAATGCATAGCCCATCTTCAAGCATTGCGCATTGTCCAATTGACCTGACCTTGATCTTCTCTCGACCCACGAAGATCAGAACATCATCACACGTTATCATTGTCTTTGCATAGATGTTGCTTCCATTATAAATTAAAAGGACTTCTCAAGAGCGCATCCATATTTTTTGACATTTTGTTATCTGGACCTTCGAGCAGCTTCGCTCGTCGACTTGCCCAATCAAGATTTTCTCTTGTCTAACGATGGAGCTCTCTTAGGAATTTGTGATGTTCTCTGTCGGGAACAAAACAGTTTTACTCGAATTGAATTTTTCAGTGAAATTGCGAAAAACACAATTTTTGGTCAACTTTCTTGCAATTATATCTGAATTTTTTTAAATTTTTTTTTACTTCTTCTTTCAGTTGCGGCGATAAACTTGAGCATTACATAGTCGATTCGATATTTTCAAAAATGATCATTTACCCCGAAAATTAAGGTCAAACATTAGGGTTTTCAGTTGTGCTTTCAATTTGGTTCCATATTTAAACTGATTTTCTGAAAAGAACAGTTTTTGATATAATGACGGCTGAATCTTTCTTTATGGTGTAATTTTTAAAATTTTTGTTCTGATCATCTATGTCGTGCTTGTGTTTGGTTTTTGGGTATGCTGATTGTAGATAATTTTTGATTTTTGATAATTTACTTGGAATGTGACAAATTGATCGAAAATTACCCCCATTTACCTGACTTGTGCTTTTTTCCGTTATACTATCATCTAAAATCATACTGATTTTCACATTGTTGCTTGTATATTGATGTTTTTTGCTTAAATGATCAGTTCAGTTTTGCTTGTATTGAGTTTTAAAAAGTGTCTTGAAAACTTAGAGACAATTTTTGACATGATTCCTGTATTATCTGCAATACTTTATCAACAATATTATCGTCGCAAAATAGGAGAGTGTCGTCTGCATTTTGCATTAATTTGCACTTTATGGTTAGATGTTCTTTCAAGTCATTGGTTTATAGGTTGAAGATTAAAGGTCTCAAAAGTGTACCTTACGCAGGTTGAGTGAGGTTCAATTGGATTCTGTGTTGTTTGATACAGTTTCTCGTTGGCTATTGCTCACGAAACTATGAACCATAGTCAATGCTGGTTCACAAAATTCCAAATCCTTCAGTTTACTCTCAAAATGATCATGACAAACTGAATCGAATTCTTTGGATACAACCAATAGAGATACAGCAACGAAAGTGTTTTTATCCATTGACTTGCGGAAAAATTTAGTGCAATAAAGAATTGAGGCAATTGTTGAATAAGAGTATCTAAAAGCATATTGTGTGTTAACGAGCTGGTTATTAATCAAAAGATATTCATTGATCTGTTTGTAAAATAACTTTTCAAAAAAATTGAGAGTGGACCTGTTATTGAGATTTGTCTATATTTCTCAGCTATTTTTGGGTCCTTTTGTATATTGCGCTTACAGTGTTTTTTTTTGAGTATAGCTGGGAATGAATTGATTTTTATGCATTTATTTATGAGAAATGTGATGTGTGCGTATATTTCATTGCATCCATGTTTTAAAGTCCCCGCTGATATGTTAGATTGTCCAGGTGGTTTATTCTGAATGAGATTAATGAAGAAATTTTTGCTAAAAAGTAAATTTCAAACGTTTTCGCAACTATGTGCATCGTCAGGATTTTTACAATAAACTACTCTAAATGACGATAAAACATCAATTTACAAATGTTATTTACAATAAATCACATACAATTTGATTCTAAACCATCATGATAAAAAATTAGCCAATCACAGTTGACCTCTAAATTACTATTAAGATTAAAATACCTTTAACCTCTAAAATTAATCAAATATTTTTAAATTACTTTGTCTGGAAGTTTATGAGTCATAATTTCGATTTAGACATGTACGTTTTGAATAAAAAACCAAAAATATTTTGGGATTAAATTTTCAGTGTTAACTCCTTGCTCCTAAACTCATCGCGCGTGTTCAAGCCAGGTTTCTCTTTCCTGATATGTATTGCCTCTAGTGTTAGCAATTTTGTTTGGTTGTTTGACCTATCTATAATTTCCCAACTAAGATCTGCGCTATTTCCTTCAAGTTGGCATTGCTGAAGGTGGAGGCCTACCGGTGTGTCTGCTTTCTTATGCTCCTCAATTCTAGTGGTCAAATGTCGAACAGTTTGTCCGACATAGGTGGAAGTGCATCCACTACATGACAGTTTATAAACCACTCTTGACTTGAGGTCATTAGAAAATGCTGACTTCAGTGATGGTAAACATGATTGTAGTTTTCTTGTGGTGAAAACCACTTGAACGTTAGTTAATTTTCGTAACCTGTTAGCAAAATATTGGCTCTGGTTACCTCTAGTTTGCACCATCAGCATTGGGGGCTTCCCATCCTTTGGTGATTGAACTGACAAACCCCTGTCACTATCCAGGGGCTTGCCCTTACCCTCGATGATCTTGCACAAGGCGTCTGAAACCAACTTTGCGGACCAATTTTCAGGGTACTGATTTGTCAGCCATTGCGCCCTATTAGTTTCCATAGAGTTATCAAATTGCTCCCAGCTAGATGTACTCCTAAAAACCTTGTGTACAGTGCCTTGGATAACACTACGCTTATACTGAGTTGGGGCGCAGCTTCTATAGTTCAGTATAGTTCCTGTATCTGTTGGTTTTTGATACCAACTGCAAGTTACACGCCTACCCTGCGATACATTTATGTTCAAATCCAGGAACGGCAAATTCCCCTCCGAATTAGTTTTCTCTAGAGTGAACTGCAAATTTGGATGGAGAGAATTGGCGGCATCGAGAAGACAACTCGACTCCCCTCTGACTGTTCTAACAATGTCATCCACATACCTGAGGAACAATTTCACCTGGGGAGTATCCTTCTCCTTGTTCTTAGTTCGGCAGCAGCTTTCGCAGTACCAGACTATCTCGGTTATTGATGTGTATACGTCATCGGATATTTTTCCGCATTTTAGATGATACCAGTTTCGGCAACTCTCGCATTCAACCCCCTTTGATCTATATGTGACTTTCCTGCTGCAACATGGGCACAAGCCGTTTTTGTCATTAATTTGCTGTACCCCCGTTCCCACCGGTATTTGTTGTCGTAGAGCAAATTCGTACTCTTTCAGCCATAAGTTCGCCAGAATTACAGCGAGGGACGCGCCCATTGCTAAACCATCAACTTGTACATACCATGAATCTTTACACTTGAAATATACTTTGCTGACCGCCATATTCAAAAGCCTTTTCATGGTTGCTCTTTGAATTTCAGGAGGAGACTCCTGGCTGTACAGCTTCTGTAGAGCAATTTCAATTGCCTCTTTCAGGGGAACGTTGGTGTACAATCTTTTCACATCAAGAGATATTATGGTTTCATCCGGATCAAGAGCAATGTTTTCTATTTTTTCTCTAGCCTCTTTAGTATTGGTTTGTATATTTGATCTTCAAATTTCTTCAAATTTTTCTTCAAAAAAAATTTCAAATTTACTTGTAAATTCGTGATAAACCAAAAAGAGATTAATGAGTTCATTCTTACACGCAACATCTTGTAAACCGGAAAAAAAATTGTTGTTTGCCATGTTCACTTGTTCTAGTGTTTCTGTGGATTACTTCTTCTGCAATGCTTATATTTTTTTCTCAAGAAAACATCCAAATCTCGAAAATTTGTATTTGAGTAAGTTCGCCATTTTAAAGTTAGTGGTTATCGTTTCACCAAAAGGGTTTTTCTGCAGTCCAATTTTATAGGATGATTTTTTTAGTTTCTAGTGTTATTTATAGTTTTCCATTTCTGCCGCTCTGTTGTTTTTGGGTTGAATAGTTTGATATGAAATTATCGTGTTTGAAGTTAATTAAAGCACAGACCCACTTAATTGACCGTTTTTGAAGCAATTAAAACATTTGTTTCTATGACCCTTATTGTTTCTCTGATTTCAGGATTTACGTATTTGTGAAATTCAATTTACAGTTTCAACAATTCAGCCGTTCGAAGAAATAATATTTTCTTTGGCGGACCTCTGCTGTTCCGATACAGTAAGTGCATGTTATAATGCTTGTTCCTTGGGCGTAAGAATATGACAATGAAATTTTTTTGTTCAGGCCATTTTCGTTGGCAAGGTAGCCAAACGCTGGGAAACACTTGCAAGGAACAGAGATCAGGTTGATTTCAACGCGGAGTTGCCGTGGGATCCTGATCCGGGCTGGGCGTGAACAGTAGTTTGTTCTCAATTTTTTTTTAAAATAAAACTTTTATACAAGAAAAACGTCGATGAATAAGCGCGTTTTAGAACTTTTCCCGCGAGTCCCATCATGCAGCTGATAGATATTAAACTTGACTACAACCACTTAGCTTACTTTGACACTGTACTGCAAGAATGCCTCCACCAACAGTCTAACCAGACCATGATTCAAGAACTATCTCAAAATGTGAGTTTCACAATGAGCTTTGCATCTTCAAATTTTTCATTAGATGATTGTTTTTGTTTGATGAAAACACGTAGACAGGCAATTGGAGGTGTCATTACTATTTTTACAGGTATCATAGCATATATTGTACAGCAGAATTGAGGTTTATGGATCGCTCATATCTATAAATCTAATGCAACCAAGCTTTTAAGGTAGCATCTTTAGATTGTCCAGTTTCGGTGTTTTGGAGAGTATTGTCCAGTTTCGGGTTTCCTTAGTTGAAAACTGATCTGTTGAATTTAGTCTCCGGTCACGTGGATCTGTGACTTCGGAGTTTTGAGTTACAACTTGAAGTCATGGCGAGATATTTTCCCTCAAGTGCAGCCTCTCTTCTCCCTCCGTTACAGCAAATTCGGAGTTTCTCCGCTAGTCAAGAATCTAGGAGTTGGCTTTACATGCTCTAACAAGGTAAGCTCAAATTGCGAGGTTAGATTCATTTGAAGAAGTTTTTTTGATTCTCTTAAATCTCTGATGAGTGACATAATAATATCAGCTGAACGTTATACCGAGTTCCTGTATTAACTGAATTGCTGTTTCATCTTTTTGGTGTTTATCGATTCGTCATCATTTTTTCGATTGTTTCAAATGAATGATTTCAATGTTAATTTCGTTTAACCGATGAGCTTCTGTTTCTAATCGATAAGATGCTCGAAATGTACAGTTGTCTAAAGCCAAAATTAGCAGCTTAATGAAATGAGTCAATTTTGCCTGGACACTAACCTCATGATTTGGAATTTTAGCGGGATTTGCTGTCTGCCGGTAATTCTGGTGTCAAAACTCGAAATGTTGTGTTCGATGGAGAGAACCAGCCTAAATCCAGTTTGAAAGCGGCTGTGGCGCAAAACTGTGTTGTAGCCGCGAACAACGAAAAAGATCTGAAACAAATCGAGTCGTTCGGGGCGGTCAACTCTAGGTACGAAAATTACGGACTAAATATAGCATAATAGTTGATATAGATACACAAGCGGAGCGTAATGTCATATCACGAACTCCACTTGTTTCCCACATATCACGAACTCAAAAGTCGAAAGAAAAAATGCTCGTTAATTTGGTGGCCCTTTTGCAGAATTATATTTGGTTTACTTAGCATTATATCGTTGTTTCTTAGCATTATATCGTTGTTTCTGATTTTTGGTGGCTAGTACTTTTATAATAAAAACAGGTATTATGAAAACTCCTGTTTGATAGGAACGGGTACGAAAATATATGGATCTGGTTTCTGGACGCTTTGGATTTGTTTCACAAAAACTAATGTTTTTCTCAGAAACCACTTGGCCTATATTTGAAAAGCTGCTACCAATAGAAAGACCGAACGCTACCCTTTTGTGCTTACATAATCACCTACTCTCTCTTTTTTTACCTTACTCCACTTGCTACAGCCTTCGAAAACTCTGGGAAGGGAAATTTTGGATCATTTTTCAATTTTTTTTGGATTTTCTCAAACTGCATAAGCGGCTACGGCCTAATTTTGTAAAATAAAGTTATGGCCTCAAGAGAATTTTTTTTAAAATTTTTTGACCTTTCTCGTATTTTACCCTCCCAACTCTCACGATTTAAGATTCAATCGAATTAATAGGTTATAGTAATGTTCTCTGCGTAACCGGCATACACTCTACCTTTTGGAGAAAAAGGCATTTTGATGACAACTTGACCTTTTTTGTGAACTTTTGATTTTTCTCATTAAACTAACCTAAAATATTTTTTGACAATTTTTGATTTCGATTAAGGGATCAATCGCAAAAAACCGGTGTCAGGAATCCTAAAATAGTTATGGCTACAGAAATTGTCCAATTTGGAAAGCTTGAAAATTTTGTTGACTTTTTTGACATTTCTCAAAAACTGCCCAGCCAAATCTGATGTTAATCGTAAGAACATTTTTGTGAATTTTCTTCGCAAAATTGGTTTCGCCATAAATTTTGATAAATTACAGTTATCGCCTTAAAAATGTAAAAGTATTGAAGTTTTTGGGCCATTTTTTTGGAAACTTGTTTTTTCTCGGAAATTATCCTATCAAATCTGAGATAAAGGGTTTAAAAGAAAGAATAGGTGTTTGGATTTTTCTCTGCATAGCGGGTGAGCTCTAATCCTTAAAGTCCAAGTTTTGAAATAATAATAGTAACCGTTTTTGGATGTTTTTTGGTTTTGTCCAAAATTACGGTGACAAATTTGAGAGTAAACATTCAATCGAAAGAACATGATGTAGAGGCATGGCCTGCATAATGGTTTTTTCCTAAGTGTGGCAAGGAATTCACAATGGATGCCAGACATATTTGACTTTTTGACCCAAATTTAGATTTCGTTCAATTTTCCAAAAACAATTGTGCCAGTTCTGAAAGCGTTTTCTCCGTAATATTGACAGGAATCAACGTAGTGAAGACTTTTATATAGGTCTTGCTGATTTTTTTTTCAGGAAAAAGTTTTAAAATTTGTTCACGCTCATTTTTGATTTTTCGCGGTTTGACTTTTTTCAAGTTCAATGCATTTCTATTGCTAAAAGGAAGGCAAACTCAACTATCGAACAGCAAACTTGAAGTCACGAAAAACGTGATCGACTTCTAATTTTGAAAATGGAAATTAATTATCAGATTTCCCAGCGAAATAAAAGTTATACCTATTGATCCAATTTTCTCAAATTGGGCTAATTTTAACGAAAAAGTGTCCACCATAAATTGTTCTAAAAATTCAAAGAGCTTTAAGGCCATCTAATTTCTTCCGAAATTCAAAAGTTGAAGATATTTGAAAAAACAAGTCGTTTTTTTTTTAGTTTCCTTGCGTTCATTACTTTTTTCCAAGTGTCAGTTGGCTATGTTTTTTCCTTTCAGATCCTTTTATCACACCACGCCGAAAAAAACGTCATTAATTTTAAAAAAAAGTTTTGTATTTTGTTAAGACTATTGTCGGAACATTCTGTGCTACTTGCACAGAAACCGGCAATCCTTGTTTTTTTTTAAAAAAAAACATTTTAGAACTAGTGTTCGCGGTTTTACTGCTTGTGTTTGCGAAGTCGCAGCCTCGCCTCTGTGTTGAAGTTTCATTTTTTTTAATATGGAGAGTTTTTAGAGTGATTGTGAAGGTGTCGTGGAACAAGAATGAAGAGTACTACAAGTCAATTCTGGATTGCGCAGCGAAGAAAAACATCAATGTTTTGGGAATTGGGTACATTTTTTATTTGCTATACCCAAAAAACGGCTGGTCATTTTTTGGGTTAAATTATTCTTAAAGGAGTCAAACTAGCTTAGAAAACGAAAAGTTGATTTAAGGTGTGATGTATCAGCGTGTTCCAATGAGGCGGAGATCGAACAAATTTTTAACAGAACAATCGTTGCCATGAAATATGCGGTTAGTAAACTGAAAAGCAAGATATATTTTTTATTTTGTAGTGATAAAGTTGTCTTAGTTTATCTTTAGGAATCCCTTGGATGTGCTATTGAGTTTCTCAACTTGGGTGGTCTTTCTACTGCAGATAGCGATAATTCGTTCAAAGACCAGGTGATAGAGGGATTGAGTTTGAATATTTTTTTAGAACAATAATTATGGCCTTTCAAAATTAATTGGAATTTTTCAGCATGTCGCCAAAATCAACTCAATGCTGGAATCGAAGATCTTTGAAATTTGGCCAAAGCTGACTGTCATAGCGGACGCCTCTGATTGGTTGATGAGCGAGGTCCTGAAAGTTGTTGTTACCGTTTCGAAGTCCTGTGGTGACAAGGGTGTTTGCAGTATAACCGACAGTGTTTACGGCTCCTTTTCTGGTCTCATGCAGTATAGTGAATATCGAATGTCTGAACCTTGGGCCCTTCGACCAGGTGCTTCGGAGTGTGATGAAAACCTAAAGAAGGAGTTTACCATTCTTGGATGCGTTGGTGACGATCTGGATGCGTTGTCAGGGAAGTTCTGGATGCCTGCAAATTTGACTGAAGGAGACAAGATCGTGTTTGACAGTATGGAAAAGTTCATCTCCAATGCAACCCTGGAGTCTATCCAATTCAATGCATTGGAGGAACCTAAAATTGAGGCTGTCATCCACAGAGGATATTTGTAAGTACTAGGGGCTCAGGGTAGTCTTGTATACCAAGCGTTTCTGCATATCCTCATAATTACGCTTGCGTTAGCTATCATAACTGAGCATATATTTTTTTCGGTAAAATATTGATTAACAGAATCGGTGAATCATGTGATAGCTTGGTTGAGAATCAATTCAAAATAAATGATTGTTTCTGTCCATTTGGCGCAGAATTTTTGCCCATACTTGAGACGAAAAAGGCAGGAACTAGTGGAAATTCAATTTATAATTTGTCGATATATTCATGTACCCACAAAAGTTAAACGCATGGTTCGATTTATCCAACAAGCAGTTTTGAACTAAAAGTGTTTTTGTGATTGGGTCGTGATTACTCATGAAAACTTGCGTATGATGCTTATTGTTAGCAAAGTGATTTGCAAAGATATTATAAATTGATTTTCTAGTTGCTTCCAAAATTACCCAATCCTTAACTTCAAAACAGATCAACAAAATGAAGGGTAGCATAGCACTACATAAAGAAGAAGCAAGCGGTGATAAGATTAGCAGAATGTATTGACTACTTTCATCTACAAAAAAAAAATATTTTTTTAATTTTTCCGTTATCATTGGTATTTTGAATGACTTGAGCGTGAATTGAAGCTTGCTTATTATTATTATTTTTACCCCGGTCCTTAATTAGACCCCGGTCCTGCTCAATGCATGACCAACTGTGGGGGAATGCATGACCATACCCCACGGTTGAAGCTTGCTTATCGAATTTATTAGTAGCAGCTAGTCATAAATCTCTTGTGTGTCTGTTAGTGTAATCGGTTAGTTGAACCGAATGCATTGATTTTTTGTATACTAAATACACAAGCCAGCGCAAATTTCATAAAAAGAGCCCATCATGTAAGGTTCTTGAAATGCAAAGAGCTTTGACGTGATGTTTTTTGTTCATGATTCGAAAGAAGGAGAAAAAATTGAAAAATTAGTCGTTCTTTTTTAAGGGTTTTAGTTTATATGTACATAATTTGGAAGTATTGTGGACACTGATTCAGTAATCCTAGCGCGAAGAGAAATTTTCGGCTTAAGGTAATCATCGCATCAACATTTTACATTTAAATAATTGTTAGTAGTAATCTTAGATAGTAAAAACCAGAACCAACTGCGTTTATTTGGTTCAAGATTAGGGTACTGTCAATAAACAATCGAGTGAGCGCGAGGCTATAGAATTTAATGATTTAAGATAGCTCCTAAAAGGCTTAGCAGGTTTTTGGACTGAAGACACTCTTCAATCTCGTTAACTTCACAATGATTTGCAAGTTGTCGGAAGTTAGCTAGTTTTTTTGTGGCCAGAGATGCAGTACCGGATATTTTGAAGCTAACTCTGTAATATCAATATATGTAATCAAGTATTTGGTAATCTAAAACCAATGAAGACTAGACTAACTTAAAAGCAAGAGGTAGATGTAAAATAGTTAGGGTTCGAGAAGGGAACCTTGTGATACACCTTCTTGTATGAAAATTATATCTGACCAATGATTCATCTTGGACTTCTTAGCTCATTCCGACTAATAAGACTCGAACAACTGACAGGCGCAACAGTCTATACGGATTTTTGTTCGTAGAATATGCAATGAAGTTTTGTGTGGTTCAGTGTCAAGCGCTTTTGTTTAAGAGTAATGAACGTAATGAGTACTCTTGTGTAGGTCTTGGTGATTTTTTTCAGAAAAAGTCTTAATAGTTGTCACGCTCATTTTTGATTTTTCGCGGTTTGGCTGTTGATTTCTTTTTCAGTTTAGTTCATTTCTTTTGGTAAAAGAAAGGCAAATTCGATTATTGAACTGCAAAAATGTAAAGATTGCAAAAAAACGTGATCGACTTCTAATTTCGAAAATGGGAATTATCAGATTTCCCAGCGAAATAAAAATTTTACCTATTGATCCAGTTTTCTCAAATTGGATTTATTTTATCAAGAAGTGTCAATCATAAATTGTTTCACAATTTCAAAGAGCTGCACGGCCATCTATTTTTTTCTTCGAAATTCAAAAGTTCAAGTTTTTTCAAAAACAAGTCAGTTTTTTTTCGGTTTCCTTTACGTTCGTAACTCTTTTCCATTTTTCAGCTTCAAATTTATCTGAGAGATAATGAAGTGTTGTAATCAGGACAATTACAGAGAAAAAAACTTCCGATGAGCCGAATCATGTGTGTACCGTATCATATGATTGTTTATTTGTTCAACTAACTGCTCTGAACCATTTTCTCAAGTTATTTCAGATAGAAAAGAGGGGGGTTAGGAAATTAGACGATAAGCAAATTAGACGGATCCAATAAAACGGAATTTAGACGTTAAATTGTTTTCGCAAAGGGCTAACAAAACTTATAAAGGGTAAAAGTTTGAAATTGATAATTTAACATAAGACTAATTGGAATTAAAACACATTATTTTTATTTGTATTCGAATTTTGACAGAAATTCTGAAGAACTTCCAAAACACAAAAATACTGAGTTTTAAATGTTCTGACTATTGGATATCGAAATAACCTTTAATCTAATCTGCTTCAGGAATCTGGCCAAAGATCTGAAGTGTAAAGAGTTCCAACTGAAAGGCAGCTCCTCTCCAGCTGTCCAATCGGAAAACAGGAACTTGAATGCGGTAATGACAGAGCTAATTGAGAGCATTTCATTGGTTGAACAAGATCAAGTGAACAACAGACGAAACCCACTGGCGGCCGAAATGGGAAACATCGCTGCTCTGGTATCCTTCGAGGAAGCGACTAGCATGCAAATGATGCTTATGGATCAGATCGAGCTTCGAAACCAGCAACAAGAGCTCCTGGACGGACTTCACTTCTCGTGCTTATGACTAGGCGTGGCAGAAGGACTATCTATGATACGGAGGCTCCTTGATTATACCAAAAGTGTCAGAGCTTCATTACTGAAGAAATCTGGCCCTCCGCCGACTTTTGAGACTGACATTTACAGACTTATTGTGACGTGTTGATTGTCGTTTTGAACTGTTACTGCTAACCAATCCAACTAATGCTACCCTAAACATTTATCAGCTGCATTGATGGGACTCGCCGGCTTCAAGGAAACCTAAATGCTATCATGTAAATGTTTTTAAAAAAAGATGTTTGATATTAAGATACTTATAAAAATTTTCTTGTTTCCTTGTTGCCGCCTCTTACCTATGGTTTTTATGTATACCTTCTATTAGATGGATAAAAGTGAACCGTAATAGTTACTTTAATTTTAGTTGACCCTTGAGAAAAGAGGTTCACTTCATCTCTTACAGTATATTTTCCATGTATCTGTTAAGTCAGATAGCATTTCACAGATACATATATACTTGCATTTAAATATAGATTACTTATTATGTATGGACTTCACTCAACCCAGTTCATAAGAAGACTCATGATTAGTCGCATACGGCCCTTGATAAGTTGGTCAAATTCTAATCCGATGAACTGAAGAACGTGCTTATGTGTTTGTTAACTATGTTTTCATAATGATCAAATTGAGCAGTTTTGCTCTTGAAGATGGTGATGAACTAAGTTGACCTAATCAATGTGTTCCATGTTGTGAACTGCTCTTCACTTTAATTTTGAGTTTGTTTCGTCTCATAATCATGATGTTTAAGGTATAGTTCCTAAGCAGTTTTACTTGCAGTATCGATAAGAGAAATGGTTCTCCTATGTACATGGATAGCGAAGTTCTCTTTCGATCAGATATCTGACTTGAAAATGAATTTAAAAGAGGCTCAGTCTAGTTTTGAAAAATAGAAGAAGATCCTTGATTCGGTCAAGGAAAAGTTAGTGAGATTATGATGTACGTCTGTGTGCATCCTTTGTCAATCTAGTCGATCAGCTACCGATTATTATATAAATGAAGACCAAGAGAAACGAAATGCCAGTAAGCTACTTTAATGCTTTCATGTTATCGAAAGGAGAAAAATGTTTAGATTAGTTCTTATGCAGGGTCTTTAATTTCAGTAGATTTTAAAGCGAAATGAGTGCTGTGACACTTCTGTCTGAACAATTATATATTAAAACGAAAAACTTTCAGTTCATTTCCTTTGTTAAAAGGAAGGCAAACTTCACTATCGAACAGCAAAAGTGTAAAGGTCACGAAAACGGTATCGGTTTCTAATTTAGAACTTGATTTTTAAATTCAGATTTCCTACGGGAAGAAAAACTTCACCTATTAGTCCAATTTTCTCAAATAAATTATTTCATACAGTTCAACTTATCAAATTTATCGTAATTTATCATCGAAATTTAGTAACTTAGTACCAAACTTAAACTGTTCTTTGAAATTAGAAAATTTTTCGCGCTCAAGATTAATTTTTTGCGTAACTTCTGATTTCATTTCAAGTTTGATACAAAATCGTTTGCTTAAAAGGATGTTAATTAAAATGCAATAGGTGTGAAATACATAAATTACTCCTTGCTTCGAAGATCTAGACATAATTTTTTGAAATTCGGAACAAGTTGGTCTTTTTCGGCTATCTTTCGTTCTTTGACCTTTTCCAAGTGCCTTTTGGGTATGTTTTGACCTTAAGCCTTGAGTCGTCTCTTTTTGATCGATTTTCTTTGGTAAAAGAACAAAATGATTGCCGAAATTGTTGTTCGTGATTTCTTTTCAAAAAATTTAAGTGTTCATGCTCAAAACTTACGCTTGATTGCATTTAAAGCCGGTTCATTTTCTTTGTTACAAGGAATGCAAACTCCGCCAGGGAGTGTAAAAGTTTGAAGAAAAACGCTCAAGGCGTCAGTTTAGAAAAAAATGACTTCAACTATCTGAACTCTCGGCAAAATCAAATAAAATACCTACTGATCCAGTTTTATCTACATGGGATAATTATAAAGAAAAAGTCATTCATGCAATTTTTGAATATTCAAAGAGCTGTAGCCGGGTACAACTTTTTCAATCAACTTAAATAAAAAAAAAATTGATCAAATTTGGTTCATTCAATTCTTTGACGCGGTTACAACAATCTGTTGGGTTGGCGTTGTGTAGAGTTTCCAGCGAATTTAAAAAAGCCCTGCGATCAATTTTTGTTTAAAATTGGTGATTTTCATATATTGTCTGCCAACGGTAAAAAAATTTTTTCCAAAGTTTAAAGCTATTTTGAAATTAACTTCGTATTTCAAAATAGCTTTAAAAGTTTCCTGTATCAATCGGTATTACTCAAATAATGCTTAAGTTCAATCGGTATTTTATCAACAATATTTGGGCTGTAAACTTTTTTATTGTGTTGATGTTTCATTTTTGATGCTGATGCGAATCCGCTTGGTAGACTTCTTGAACGACTTCATGCGCAAGTAGTAGAAGGGCGAGGGAGAGTGGGGGAGGGGGGGGGGGGGGGTGGGTGGAGACCCCCATGTATTAAGATAGGGAATAGAATATCCGGTCTCCGAGCTATGTATTAAGGTGAGCTATAGATTTTCCAATGTATTAGGATAGGGAATAAGTTTCCCAATGTATTAAGATACGAGGTTTCAGATAGTAAGTTTCAGAAAAATTTTTGGCGCCCGAATTTTTTGAGTTCGATTTTGTCGATACTTGCGTTTCTTAGCTAGCTTCTACGGTTTAGATGTTTTGATTATTATTTTACAGGTTTGATTCAACGAGAAAATCATCTAAAACTATACTGAAACCTAACGAAACTTCGAGAAAAAAATCATGTTTTTTGAAAAAAATTTTGGTTTTTGTGTGGAAATGTCTAGTTTTTTTTCGCAAAAATTTTGGCTCGCATTATCTAACTGTTAATTAATACTGGTTAATTACGTGTAGGTTGTGAAATTAAGGTTATCTATTCAGTTTTCTTGTACATGGTAAGTCAATGGTAAGAGTTTTTGGGCAAAAACTTGGAGTTTTTGTCACAAAAATTGAAAATTTTTCGTAAAAACTTTAAAACACTCTAGTTTTATTGTAATTCGATCTAATTTATTGGATACTCTTACTTTCTATCTACCTGAATTTATGCCGAAACCTACTGAAACTTTGAAAAAAGTCAAATTTTAGGAAAAAATTCAAGTTTTTGCGAAAAAGTACAAAAATTTCAAAGTTTTCTGAAAAAATTGCAAAAATTTCAAAGTTTTTGGAACAAACTGCAAATTTTTGGAAAGAACTGCAAAAATATCAAGATTTTGGCTAGTTTTTTGTTGCTTCTGATCTAATTGAATAAAAAGTAAATACGTTTAGAGTTTAAAATTAAGCTCAAATTGTATTTCAATTGGCATCATGTTGAGACACTGATACAAAACTTTGAATAGAAATATGGATTTTTCCAAACTTTTCTCACAAAAATTTGAAATACGATAAATTTAAGCATTATTTGAGTAACAAAGCGGGTTATATAATGCTCTCAACATTAACAAGAAAGCTCATAAAAGCTGAATCAAAATTGAAACTTGTGGAAGATAGTGAAAATAACCGTAATTCTTAAGAAAGTAAAATAAAAATTATTCTAATTTATCAAAAATTTTCCATTTTCAACCTTTTAATTGGATATTTAACTAATTTTTTTGTCCAATTCAGGGAGAATTGAAATAGGACTCTCAATACAAATGAACATTAAGAGCAATATTCCATAAAATTTCTAGATTTTTGCTCAATGATTAACCCAAATTTGTACAAAAATTACAAATTCAGAGAAGTTATTCACCTTAATAGTACAGAATTTCAGATCAATGATGGAAAATGAACAGTTAAATGCTAAAATTGACTAAAAACGAGATAAATTTTTCTTAAAAATACTTTCGATATTTGCTCAAATTCATCAAAATCTTCTTCATAACTGATGATTATCTCTCTGTTGCTTCTGCAACATAATTTCACAATTTTCCGTAGAAATGTTCTATTCTTAAAGATTATTCTTACTTTCTGCTTAATACCTGATTCCGCTATTTAACACACTTTGCAAGAAATTTTAGTCAGAACTGGAGAATTTAGGGGGAAAATAGTATCAATCGAACGAACAATTTGCTAGCAGAGATGAAATTAGAACTGATACCGTCTGATTATTTTGATAAAAATAGTAAATGTCTGCCTCAAATTTCCCTTTTTAGGTGCTACAGTAAACTATTTAAGCAAAAATACAACTTTTGGGATAAATATCTATCACTTTTCTGAAAAAATAGTCAATTTTTTATGATTTTCTGTAGAAATGCTCTATGCTTTAAGGTTATTCCTGCTTTCTGCTTAATGCATGTTTTCGCTATTGAACACATTTTGCAAGAAAATTTGGTCAGAACTGGAGAATTTAGGAGGAAAATAGTATCAATTGAACGAACAATTTGCTAGCAGAGATGAAATTAGAATTGACACCATCTGATTATTACGATAAAAATTGTAATTGTCTTCCTCAAGGTTGTCTTGATAGGTGCTAGAGTAACTTATTTCAACAAAATTACAATTTTTGTGTCAATAACTATCACTTTTCTTTCAAAATAAATATTAAATAGCTTTTTTTTCTTATTTGAAAGGGAACTTTTCTCAAAAATATCGAATTGAGAAAGAATCGGTGCTGGTTAAAACATTCAAAAAAATATGTAAAAAATGAGAATATAAATGTGTTTTTACAATTTAAGAACAAATTAGGAGCAGCTCTATTAGTTATTTTCTGAAATTCTCCGGAAATACGCAAGGGAACCTAGTTCCTAACATCTACAATATCTAAAAACTTCTAAAAGAGCGCGTCTCAAAAAATGATTTAGCAAAGGAAATCAAGGTGCAAACTGGAACAGTTGTGTAATTTTCGGATTTTTATTAAGCAGAAGAAAACTCTATATAGTTTAAAAAAATAATGAAATGTAGATCTTGAAAGCTGTTTTTGCTTTATGCTTCATGTATCTTCTTCCAAAAGATGTCGGATTGTGTTTACTTTACAAACACTATCCTCAAAACATCTGATTTTTCATAAAAAGTTACCTTATATATCAAAGGATAACAGACTTTTCTGATGAATTACACATAAATACCAATCTTTGACACTTTTTATGTCGGAGTTTTTCTCAAATTATGGTTTATAAGCTAAATTTTAGTAAAATTATGTCAAAACTCTTAATGAATTAAATCGAGTTTCTATCTCATTTTCTCAGTTTCTGCTTCATCTTCTATCTATCAAATTAATCCAATTTGAACAAAAATTACTTGAAAATGGAATTTTTGATGGAAAAAGGTATCGTTTCAACGACCGTTCAACAATCCGAAGCTGAATTAATACCATGAATCCTTTGCTAAACGTCTTTAAATGATTTTCTCTGCTTGATAATTTTATATTGGTGTTTCAACTCTGAATTTTGGAAAAATGTATCGTTTCAACGACCGTTCAACAATCCGAAGCTGAATTAATACCATGAATCCTTTGCTAAACGTCTTTAAGTGATTTGGTCTACTTGATAATTTTATATTGCTGTTTCAACTCTGAATTTCAATTTTGAAGTAAATTTTGGGTTGAAAATGATGTATATTATGATTTTGAAATTTTCAAATGTCAGCAAAACATACAGTTTCAAGGTCAGTTATCAATTCTTTTTCTGAAACGTAGAAAAAAAAGCGAAAAAAAAACCATAATTCTTAGTAAATCAATCCCCAATATCTGCTACGCACTACTCTAAGATTACTTTTACAACCACTAAGCAAGGAAAACTTTAAATTGGTTACTAGGCAAAACTTTTCAATTAATCGATGTTTTATAAAGATCCAGTTTTTTTTTTAAATTTCAACAAATTCTTAAGCACTCATTAGCGTATGTGATTCGCTTTTACTACAAAATTATCGCAACAAAATCTCCGCAAGCTTGCAACCAATGGAGTTTTTACTGTAGTTTAAAGGTTTTCGGATTGATTTCCGTCGAAAGTTTCACGACAATTTGAACTCGATTGTTGCTGGTTTTACCATCAATCAGAACCTTTGAATATGACAGAATAAGAATAATGACAAAATACTGTAAATTTTTTACTAAAAATTTTTCATATATATTGTATAGACTTTTCAGACTCAGTAAAAAATTATTATTGAAAGTATTTTCTACTCTGTTTTTCTTAAAAATATATCAATTTTACCTTCTCTTGGAGTGTTTTTTGAGACTGCCGAGCACATACTTTAACATTATATTGACACTGCTTCGTCTTGATATGATTAGTAAGTTCCTCGCTGCTAAATGTATAAAAGTTACAATTGGAACACTTTAAAACGTCACAGTGCCTTCGATGTCTTGACGCATCTTTACGTGTGTATTCTCTTCCACATTCAAGACATGCAATTCTTTTGTTTCTATTAAGTAACGGCATCTCAATAGGAAGAAAAAGAAAAAAAAATGGGAGATTTAGAATGTCCCAAATTTTCAGTAAAGAAAAGTTGAATAGGCTCAAAAAATGAGTAAAAGTGAATAAAAACAGCAAATTTCTTGAACAATTGTTGTTGACGTGAAAGAAAATCAGAATAGATACGCTATTTAACCTAGCTGAAATAAAAATCATCCAATCTAACCATGGAGTTTTCAAAAAATTGCTATCAACCAATCAAAATCGAGCATTCATTTTAAGGAAATTTTTAATTTTTTCTGATACCAACCAATCAGAATCGAGCTTCAATGGTCATGGAAGTTTTAATAAAGCTTATGTCAACCAATCGAAACTGATTTCTACTTCTCATGGGTTTTTCAACAGTTTTGATATCGTTTGTAGATATCAAGGATTTCTTCACAGGTAGTATTTGTGATAATAACCAATCAGAATGAGGTATTCACAGATTTTAAAATACTTTGTAGATCAGAACCAAACTATGTTTATGAAACTTCCCAATCAATCAATTTAATTTAATTGTTCTAACATAATTAAGATATAAAATTTGATACCTTAGAGAGATAAATGAGATTTCTTGTCTGGTTTATATTGTTTTTTAGATGCTGAATTCAAATTTTGAAATTTCAATCAAAATTTTTTCGATTTGGTCTATTTCTAACCAGTGAAAAGATAAATTACCGAAACAGACATTTTTGTTGTTTTCTTTCTGGTATATTGTAATAAAAACAACCGGAAGTTTTTTAAATTTGGATAGTCGAATAAAAGATAATCTGACAACTCTAGCTTTTGCATTTGTATCAAATTCAAAACAGTAATCGAAATGATGTTCCTTATCTTCAATATTTGTTTCATAGAATCTTCCATTCTTTTGTTTTCTACTGATCGACCACTCAATTTGAGTTAGTTCTTCTAAATAAAAACATTTTTGATAAATATGGCAGTACTCTTCTTTTCTGAAATCTCCTCTCCATCTTTTTAACAGAATTATTGAACTTTCTGTGTTTCTATACAAGTTAAAACTAATACGATCTCCATCGACGTCATCTGTCCACCACTCTTTTTGTT
Organism: Symsagittifera roscoffensis; assembly: GCF_963678635.1. Classification (NCBI taxonomy): domain Eukaryota; kingdom Metazoa; phylum Xenacoelomorpha; order Acoela; family Convolutidae; genus Symsagittifera; species Symsagittifera roscoffensis. The sequence continues at coordinate 76,164,179 of NC_087064.1, read as the reverse complement.
TTTTGTAGTAGTTCAACCTTAAAATCTGATAAATGTTCATTTCAGACATTGAAAATGCTTTTGATAGAAACATATTTCTTACTGAAATATGTTCATTTTTGTTCTAGTTGTCGTATCCAATCAGAGAAATTTTTAAGGACTTAAATCTGTCAAAAAAGTAAAAATATACACAAAAGCAATTGCAAAAATAAATGACCAAAAGTTGTTTGATGTAAAAATAAGAAATATTGCTGATCCAAGAATATTGCTGATATAAATATTGTTACTTATATCAGCAATATTTCTTTTTTTTACATCAAACAACTTTTGGTCATTTATTTTTGCAATTGCTTTTGTGTATATTTTTACTTTTTTGACAGATTTAAGTCCTTAAAAGTTTCTCTGATTGGATACGACAACATGAACAAAAATGAACATTTTTGTGATTGGAAACGAAAATACCCAAAATGGAGCTTTGTTTCCGGTTGGACACGACTTTTAACAAAAAATCCCATAAAAGGAAGCTGAAATCTGATTGGACACGACTGCAATCCAAATTAGGAAAATCAATTCTGATTGGTCAAACCCACACATTCGAGTTGAAGGTACCCCTAACTCCTCACAAAAAATCATTTTATTTTCAACTTAACTACCGTCAACTACCTCCTCTCTCAGCTCTAAAAACCTTGATTTCAACTTCTCTTCCGTCAGCTACCCCTCTATCAGCTTTTTCTTGTTTTTACTCTTGTACTCATTTATTGCTCAAAATGATCTTCTCAGTACAAAACAGCAATCTCATGTACTCTGTAGAATTTTCGCCTGATCTAGTACAAATTCAAGTGCGAGAAACAGTCTCTGGAGTTTTTCTGGCACGAATGGATATCCCAATCCAAGTCTGGCACATGGTGGAAGTGATGCAAAGGGATTTCAACGAACATCATATGACACAAGTACCCATGACAGAGAACCAACTTGAAGAAATGCAACTGATGGAGGATTCCTGAGATTCCTGTGGCTCAACCAGTCGACGACTTCCTCTTTCCTTGGAAGGAGGAAGGATCAGTCGAAAACCCCATCAAAATAGATGAAGATGAGGGTTTCTCAGAAACAATGACGCCTCCAACTCCACAAGAACCACCAGCAATGGAACCTCGTCCAGCTCTGCGTTCTATAGAGAACCTACAGAACTCTCCTGCTGCTCGACAGCTCTTTGATTAAATGTTTTTAAAAATAATTGTTGTTTAGTATCATTTTTGTTCTTTGTAATTAATTAATTTCTTCAATTTCAATTTCAGAGGTTCAGAGTAAACTATTTAAAAACAATTAAAACCTAATTTAGTACTCCGAACTTGCACATATGTTAAGAAACTCGAATAACTTTTGCACACATATTCGGAAAAACACTAAAAAAAATTGAAACACTTTTCGCATTTCGTCGAAAAAAGTGAAAGACTTTTCGCAAATTGTCATAAATATTGAAACACTTTTCGCATCTTGTCAAAAAAGTTGAAACAATTTTCGCCTCTTGTCAAAAAAATTGAAACACTTTTCGTATTTTATCGAAAAAGTTGATACATTTTTCGCATTTTGTCAAAAAAATTGAAACACTTTTCGCATTTTATCGAAAAAAGTAAAACACTTTTCGCATTGTATCGAAAAAAGTAAAACACTTTTCGAATCTTGTCAAAAAAAGTGAAACACTTTTCGCATCTTGTCAAAAAAATTGAAACATTTTCGTATTTTGTCCAAAAAAATTTAAACACTTTTTGCATTTTGTCAATAAAATTGAAACAATTTTCGCATTTGTACAAAAAAGTGAAACAATTTTTGCATACGCTTCAAAAAATTGAAACACTTTTACCATCTTACCGAAATAAATCATGACAATTTTTCTTGCACAGTTAATGCTAATCTTTATGAAACTTTTATTCAAAATTAAATCCTTCAGAAAACTAATTTTTGCATGTCTGTTGATCAGAAACAATTGAAAACCAAGGTATTAGAAGTTTTCTAAGCAATAAGTCAACATGCTTTTTACATCAAAGTTCTGCGTTTTTTGCCTTATCATTTTAGAAATGAAAAAATTTTCAACATAATTTTTGAAAAAACCAAGAAAAAACGCGCATTTTACCAAAAAAAAATTCTTAGATAGGTATACGTAAAAAAATTCATTTATATTTATATGTTAAAAACTGTTCAGGCTAGAAAAAATTATTTTTGACAAAATTCTTGGAAGAAATATTCAATAATCTTAGGAATAACTATTTGAAAAAGCCATTCAGAGGGTCTGACATGATTCCTCTACAGAGCTAGGAAGGGGTCTTTTGAATTATGTAGGTAATAAAAAAGTAATTCCACCTGAGAAAATGACCTCATTACACTTTAATTTTTATAGAACAGTAAAAGTTGTGGAATATTTCCACCAGAGAAATTGACGTCATTATTCATTAAATTCTAGAATCTTCTAATTTTTAGAATCTACAGATTAAATCCTTGAATTTTATAAAAAGTCATTACACATTAACATCTACATTTTCCTCAATTTTCTAAATTCTAGAAATAATCACTTAAATTTAACCAATCAGAATTTCAGAACTAACTCTAAGGTGATGGCGTTGATGAAAAAAATTTGTGGATTTTAGTTATTTTGCTAGTTTTTTAAATTTAAAAAAAAGATACGCAACCAGGGTTGTAAATAATAGGAATAGTTTTCAATGAAATTCTTCCCTTTTGAAAAATCTTAGACAACAAAAAATTCTTATTTTACAAAATCCTTTATAAGCAATTAAAGTCAATCAAGTGTTGCAAAAATTTTGGAGTTCAGTTTTTTTATGAGAAATTCAGCAAAATCTACAGGTGAAATAATATATATTTCATTTCATTTGAAAATCTCCCCCAGTTCAGTTCATTTTACCGACATGAGAAGAATTTTTAGAAGAAACGGAAATCTATCTCAAACGTTGAAACCAATCATAATAGAACGAGCGAGTTACTGCATCCAGTTTGAAATTGGCACCGAAACTGTCAAGATTCTCAAATTTAATAAAATGTCCCAAGCTAGTGAGCAAATTATCATAGATTTTTCGGAATGAAGAGAACTCGAGAGTAGAAGAGTTAGGGAATTTGGAAAAGAATTGGCTATGTCTAAGTCACCTTCGAGAAAAAAGTACGGGTTTTCATATGATTCAAATGAAAAATATTTTGATGAAGTTGTGGATCTGGGATACGGAAATAGTTTTCATTTGCTTACAAGTGAACATTTACTACAAATGACTATTTTTGAAAAAATGGTTGAATTTGACATCTTCTACAGAGATCCGAAGAAGTGTTTCAGTCCCTTAAGAATTTCCCTAAATGATTGGCGAAAAATTGAAACAATTCGTGATAGAAGGTACAAGAAAGAAAAATTGAAGGTTCAACAGGATAACTTAGCTCTGTTTAGAAGGAAACATGGTGTGGCACATGAAGAAGAAAGTGACAAGGAACTCGAAAATTAACTCACTTTTTGATTTTTTACACATTTTTTCAAGTTTCCCATTGAATTGTAAATTGTTTTTTTTTTATCATTTGAATAAACTGCTCGTGAACCAAAGCTTTGTTTTTAAAGATTTATCAATGTAAACTTTGAAGAGCACATTTGAAAACAATTGATTATTTTATCACAAGGCTTACATAATCACTATGCACAGAACCATGACAATCAATAAAGCAATCAATAATCTTGAACAAATCAGGTTCATATTTTGAGTTTTGAATTTTTCGAATTCTATCCAGAAACGCTGAACCAAGAGTTTGTGTGGAAGCCAGTTTCTGGTTGGAACATAAATAATGTCTCTTGAATTTTTTCCGAATTAGTCGTTTCTTTGCAATGCTAGGCATCTTTTCAGCTCCTCTCCATCGTAAGTTATGTTGAACAGCTCGTCTAATGAGGAGGGTGTGTGTCACAATCAAGAAGTACAGTGTGAACAAGCCACCCGACATTCGGATTCGACTCTTTTTTTACTGCAAAAGAGAATGAAGCAATGAAACAAGTTGCCTATGTCAACTATACTTTGAACGAAATTAAAGAAGTGTCCCAAATTTTGGGAGACTTTTTGTTTGTTGATAATTGTAAGCCTCATTAATGCTTTGTGATGTTTTGTATGTTGGTTAATTGAAAAATTGTTGGTTCAAAACTATCTTTTGTCACTGAAGTTCACATTTAGAGCTGGGATATTTGAGGAAAAGTCAGACAAAACATGAAAATTTAATCAAAATTGACATAAGGCTCTATCCAATCATCAATAGATTTTCCAATATTTGTTTGGGAAATTACAGAAAAATTTATTTAATTAATGCTTTTATCAAAAGTTGAGTAAAAGTTGTCTTATTTGAACAACATTACAAACAAAATGTATAGTTATTTGTAACATTATCATTATTTTTTGAAATTCTGAATTTCATTGGTTGTTTTCAATTGCCTTAATTTGAGGTTTTGATTGGCTACATGAATTAACTTAAAAATAACCAGTCTCAAAATAAGGGAAATACACTTTATGTTGATTGCAAAATAAGTAAAAAATGGTTCAACAATTCGAGTTTTTTCAAGTTTCTTTGTTAATTTCAGTAAGAAATATGTTTCTATCAAAAGCATTTTCAATGTCTGAAATGAACATTTATCAGATTTTAAGGTTGAACTACTACAAAAAACAAAAATAGTGGTGGACAGATGACGTCGATGGAGATCGTATTAGTTTTAACTTGTATAGAAACACAGAAAGTTCAATAATTCTGTTAAAAAGATGGAGAGGAGATTTCAGAAAAGAAGAGAATGAAGCAATGAAACAAGTTGCCTATGTCAACTATACTTTGAACGAATTCAAAGAACTGTCCCAAATTTTGGGAGACTTTTTTTTTGTCGATAATTGTAAGCCTCATTAATGCTTTGTGATGTTTTGTATGTTGGTTAATTGAAAAATTGTTGGTTCAAAACTATCTTTTGTCACTGAAGTTCACATTTAGAGCTGGGATATCTGAGGAAAAGTCAGACAAAACATGAAAATTTATCAAAATTGACATAAAGCTCTATCCAATCATCAATAGATTTTCCACTATTTGTTTAGGAAATTACAGAAAAAATTATTTAATTAATGCTTTTATCAAAAGTTGAGTAAAAGTTGGCTTATTTGAACAACATTACGAACAAAATGTATAGTTAGTTGAAACATTATCATTATTTTTCGAAATTCTGAATTTCATTGGTTGTTTTCAATTGCCTTAATTTGAGGTTTTGATTGGCTACATGAATTAACTTAAAAATAACCAGTCTCAAAATAAGGGAAATACACTTTTTGTTGATTGCAAAATAAGTAAAAAATGGTTCAACAATTCGAGTTTTTTCAAGTTTCTTTGTTAATTTCAGTAAGAAATATGTTTCTATCAAAAGCATTTTCAATGTCTGAAATGAACATTTATCAGATTTTAAGGTTGAACTACTACAAAAAACAAAAAGAGTGGTGGACAGATGACTTCGATGGAGATCGTATTAGTTTTAACTTGTATGGAAACACAGAAAGTTCAATAATTCTGTTAAAAAGATGGAGAGGAGATTTCAGAAAAGAAGAGTACTGCCAGTTTTATCAACAATGTTTTTATTTAGAAGAACTAACTCAAATTGAGTGGTCGATCAGTAGAAAACAAAAGAATGGAAGATTCTATGAAACAATTATTGAAGATAAGGAACATCATTTCGATTACTGTTTTGAATTTGATAAAAATGCAAAATCTAGAGTTGTCAGATTATCTTTTAATCGACTATCCAAATTTAAAAAACTTCCGGTTGTTTTTATTACAATATACCAGAAAGAAAACAACAATAATAGATGTTTCGGTAATTTCTCTTTTCACTGGTTAGAAATAGACCAAATCGAAAAAATTTTGATTGAAATTTCAAAATTTTAATTCAGCATCTAAAAAACAATATAAAACAGACAAGAAATCTCATTTACCTCTCTAAGGTATCAAATTTTATATCTTAATTATGTTAGAACATATAATTTAAATTGATTGATTGGGAAGTTTCATAAACATAGTTTGGTTCTGATCTACAAAGTATTTTAAAATCTGTGAATACCTCATTCTGATTGGTTATTATCACAAATACTACCTGTGAAGAAATCCTTGATATCTACAAACGATATCAAAACTGTTGAAAAACCCATGAGAAGTAGAAATCAGTTTCGATTGGTTGACATAAACTTTATTAAAACTTCCATGACCATTGAAGCTCGATTCTGATTGGTTGGTATCAGAAAAAATTAAAAATTTCCTTAAAAAGGATGCTCGATTCCGATTGGTTGATAGCAATTTTTTGAAAACTCCATGGTTAGATTGGATGATTTTTATTTCAGCTAGGTTAAATAGCGTATCTATTCTGATTTTCTTTCACGTCAAAAACAATTGTTCAAGAAATTTGCTGTTTTTATTCACTTTTACTCATTTTTTGAGCCTATTCAACTTTTCTTTACTGAAAATTTGGGACATTCTAAATCTCCCATTTTTTTCTTTTTCTTCCTATTGACATGCTGTTACTTAATAGAAACAAAAGAATTGCATGTCTTGAATGTGGAAGAGAATACACACGTAAAGATGCGTCAAGACATCGAAGGCACTGTGACGTTTTAAAGTGTTCCATTGTAACTTTTATACATTTAGCAGCGAGGAACTTACTAATCATATCAAGATGAAGCAGTGTCAAAATAATGTTAAAGTATGTGATCGGCAGTCTCAAAAAACACTCCAAGAGAAGGTAAAATTGATATATTTTTAAGAAAAACAGAGTAGAAAATACTTTGAATAATAATTTTTTACTGAGTCTGAAAAGTCTATACAATATATATGAAAAATTTTTAGTAAAAAATTTACAGTATTTTGTCATTATTCTTATTCTGTCATATGCGAAGGTTCTGATTTATGGTAAAACCAGCAACAATCGAGTTCAAATTGTCGTGAAACTTTCGACGGAAATCAATCCAAAAATCTTTAAACTACAGTAAAAACTCCATTGGTTGCAAGCTTGCGGAGATTTTGTTGCGATAAATTTGTAGTAAAAGCGAATCACATACGCTAATGAGTGCTTAAGAATTTGTTGAAATACAAAAAAAAACTGGATTTTTATAAAACATCGATTAATTGAAAAGTTTTGCCTAGTAACCAATTTAAAATTTTCCTTGCTTAGTGGTTGTAAAAGTAATCTTAGAGTAGTGCGTAGCAGATATTGGGGATTGATTTACTAAGAATTATGGTTTTTTTTGCTTTTTTTTCTACGTTTCAGAAAAGGAATTGATAACTGACCTTGAAACTTTATGTTTTGCTGACATTTGAAAATTTCAAGATAATAATATACATCATTTTCAACCCAAAATTTACTTCAAAATTGAAATTCAGAGTTGAAACAGCAATATAAAATTATCAAGTAGAGAAAATCATTTAAAGACGTTTAGCAAAAGATTCATGGTATTAATTCAGCTTCGGATTGTTGAACGGTCGTCGAAACGATACATTTTTCCAAAATTCAGAGTTGAAATTCAGAGCAATATAAAATTATCAAGTAGAGAAAATCATTTAAAGACGTTTAGCAAAGGATTCATGGTATTCATTCAGCTTCGGATTGTTGAACGGTCGTTGAAACGATACCTTTTTCCATCAAAAGTTCAATTTTCAAATAATTTTGTTCAAATTGGATTAATTTGATAGATAGAAGATGAAGCAGAAACTGAGAAAATGAGATAGAAACTCGATTTAATTCATTAAGAGTTTTGACATAAGTTTACTAAATTTAACTTATAAACCATATTTTGAGAAAAACTCCGACATAAAAAGTGTCAAAGATTGGTATTTATGTGTAATTCATCAGAAAAGTTTGTTATCCTTTGATATATAAGGTAACTTTTTATGAAAAATCAGATGTTTTGAGGATAGTGTTTGTAAAGTAAACTCAATCCGACATCTTTTGGAAGAAGATACATGAAGCATAAAGCAAAAACAGCTTTCAAGATCTACATTTCATTATTTTTTTAAACTATATAGAGTTTTCTTTTGCTTAATAAAAATCCGAAAGTTACACAATTGTTCCAGTTTGCACCTTGATTTCCTTTGCTAAATCATTTTTTGAGACGCGCTCTTTTAGAAGTTTTTAGATATTGTAGATGTTAAGAACTAGGTTCCCTTGCGTATTTCCGGAGGTTTTCAGAATATAACTAATAGAGCTGCTCCTAATTTGTTCTTTTTTTATAGCTATTTTATATTTATTTTGCAAGAAAAGTGATAGTTATTGACACAAAAATTGTAATTTTGCTGAAATAAGTTACTCTAGCACCTATCAAGACAACCTTGAGGAAGACAATTACAATTTTTATTGTAACAATCAGATGGTTTCGATTCTAATTTCATCTCTGCTAGCAAATTGTTTGTTCAATTGATACTATTTTCCTCCTAAATTCTCCAGTTCTGACTTAATTTTCTTGCAAAATGTGTTCAATAGCGAAAACATGCATTAAGCAGAAAGCAGGAATAACCTTAAAGCATAGAGCATTTCTACAGAAAATCAGGAAAAAATGACTTTTTTTCCAGAAAAAGGATAGATATTTATCCCAAAAGTTGTATTTTTGCTTAAATAGTTTACTGTAGCACCTAACAAGGGAAACTTGAGGAAGACATTTACAATTTTTATCCTAACAATCAGACGGTATCAGATCTTATTTCATCTTTGCCAGCAAATTGTTCGTTCAATTGATACTATTTTCCTCCTAAATTCTCCAGTTCTGACCAAATTTTCTTGCAAAATGTGTTCAATAGCGAAAACATGCATTAAGCAGAAAGCAGGAACAACCTTAAAGCATAGAGCATTTCTACAGAAAATCATGAAAAATTGACTATTTTTCCAGAAAAGTGATAGATATTTATCCCAAAAGTTGTATTTTTGCTTAAATAGTTTACTGTAGCACCTAACAAGGGAAACTTGAGGCAGACATTTACAACTTTTATCAAAATAATCAGACGGTATCAGTTCTAATTTCATCTCTGCTAGCAAATTGTTCGTTCGATTGATACTATTTTCCCCCTAAATTCTCCAGTTCTGACTAAATTTTCTTGCAAAGTGTGTTAAATAGCGGAATCATGTTTTAAGCAGAAAGAAAGAATAACCTTTAAGAATAGAACATTTCTACGGAAAATTGTGAAATTATGTTGCAGAAGCAACAGAGAGATAATCATCAGTTATGAAGAAGATTTTGTTGAATTTGAGCAAATATCGAAAAAAAATTTTAAGAAAAATTTATCTCGTTTTTAGTCAATTTTAACTATTAACTGTTCATTTTTCATCATTGATCTGAAATTCTGTACTATTAAGGTGAATAACTTTTCTGAATTTGTAATTTTTGTACAAATTTGGGTTAATCATTGAGCAGAAATCTAGAAATTTGATGGAATATTGCTCTTAATGTTCATTTGTATTGAGAGTCCTATTTCAATTCTCCCTGGATTGGACAAAAAATTAGTTAAATATCCAATTAAAAGGTTGAAAATGGAAAATTTTTTTTGAATAATTTTTTTTTTAATTTCTTAAAAATTACGGTTATTTTCACTATCTTCCACAAGTTTCAATTTCGATTCAGCTTTTATGAGCTTTCTTGTTAATGTTGAGAGCATTATATAACCCGCTTTGTTATTCAAATAAGGCTTAAATTTATCATATTTCAATTTTTTGTGAGAAAAATTTGGAAAAATCCATATTTCTATTCAAAGTTTTCTATCAGTGTCTCAACATGATGCCAATTGAAATACAATTTGAGCTTAATTTTAAACTTTAAATGTATTTAGAAGCAACAAAAAACTAGCCAAAATCTTGATATTTTTGCAGTTTTTTCCAAAAAATTGCAGTTTGTTCCAAAAACTTTGAAATTTTTGCAATTTTTTCCGAAAACTTTGAAATTTTTGTACTTTTTCGCAAAAACTTGAATTTTTTGCAATTTTTTCCTAAAATTTGACTTTTTTTAAAGTTTCAGTAGGTTTTGGCATAATTTCAGGTAGATAGAAAGTAAGAGTATCCAATAAATTAGATCGAATTACAATAAAACTATAGTGTTTTAAAATTTTTTATGAAAAATTTTCAATTTTTGTGACAAAAACTCCAAGTTTTTGCCCAAAAACTCTTACCATTGACTTACCATGTACAAGAAAACTGAATACATAACTTTATTTTCTTAACCTACACGTAATTAACCAGTATTAATTAACAGTTAGATAATGCGAGCCAAAATTTTTGCGAAAAAAAACTAGACATTTCCACACAAAAACTAAAAAATTTTTTCAAAAAACATGATTTTTTTCTCGAAGTTTCGTTAGGTTTCAGTATAGCTTTAGATGGTTTTCTCGTTGAATCAAACCTGTAAAATAATAATCAAAACATCTAAACCGTAGAAGCTAGCTAAGAAACGCAAGTATCGACAAAATCGAACTCACAAAATTCGGGCGCCAAAAATTTTTCTGAAACTTACCATCTGAAAACTTGTATCTTAGTACATTGAGAAACCTATTCCCTATACTAATACATTGGAAAATCTATAGCCTATCTTAATACATAGCTCGGAGACCGGATATTCTATTCCCTATCTTAAAACATGGGGGTCTCCACCCACCCCCCCCCCACTCTCCCTCACCCTTCTACCACTTGCGCCACCACTAAAGATATCCAGAAATAAAGCTAAATCCTGGGTAAAAGATTCTAATTTTGCCAATTTTCCTATTTTCTTTCTACATCAGTTTTCGGCGACCTTGTTTGAAATTCATTCAAATCCGAAGGAAGTTTTCATAAAGATCAAAGTTTACCTCACTCTCTATCCTTGTCTTTAAAAAACAGACTAACAAAAACAAACCAAATGAACTTACAAACAAACAAACCAACAGAATGTTTGATTTTTTAAAATCATTTTTGACTTTTTACGCTAGCGATTAGCGAGCGTTATCAAATTGGAATAAAGTTTTTTTTTCGAGTTAATAACTAGTTTAACAAAATCAGTTAGCTGAGTTGTTCTGGTAGCAACAGAACAAAATGCCTGTCAATAGACGTTTTTACCACAAAATTTTCCGCTCTAAGATTTTTTCGTTTTATTATGATTTTTTTTTTCGCTTCAAATTTCTGCTTAAATGGTTTCAACTGATGCATGAAACAAAAATGCATCAGTCGAAAACGATTAAGCGGGAAAAAAATTTCGTTTAATTGCCTGATAATTTGTCTTTTGAAGCTTTAAAATTTTAAAATTGTTTTTGTGCTTACGGAACGGTAGGCAGGGGTGGGGGCATAAAACTTTGGAGCTTTTTGGGCTCAAAATGTTTCGCTCAATTTTGATTTTTTTTCGATTCAACAGTCGCTTAATGAAATTTTTTCGTTTGATGAAATGCTTAAGGCTTATTTAACACTGGAATGAGTGTTTCTCAATATTAATCTTTAAATTTATCCCCAACCAGACGAATGTTCAAAAATAAAGTTTTCGTATGTTTTTTAAACAATTTTTTTCGACTCAGCTTGCGTCGATTTTTTTGGGCCAGCTGCCGTGCCATTTTTTGTTGTGTTGCAAGTGGTGCGAAGCTACGCTTCGCCTCTGCGTTCAAGTTGTTTCAAAAAATGGTTGGAAATTTTTATTATCTGCTTTTGAAATAATTCGCGAATAGTTTTTTTGTCACCAATTACGTTTTTTCAAATAATTGATTAATTGTTTTCTCGCCTATATTGCGTAACGACCGCTAACCGATCCAGGTGATGAACTATCGGCTTGCAGTATATTGCCGTTTGTTCCTACGCTTCATTTTATTGTCTTACTCGTTTATTTATCTTCTTCCATTCTCTAGTAATGCCTAAAATTGTCAGCTTCTGTGCCCCTGAAATCTTTTTTTTTTACCTTTGCCAATAGCAAGGTGGTTGCAACCGGTAACTATTGATTTTTCCCCGTGAACAATTTTGTTGACATAATGATTAAATTTGGTGGTCATCTTCAATTCTGTACTTTCATCAATCGAGAGACTAGTTTCGAGCTGGTTTACAGTTTAAGTGCCCGTTCTATACTTCATTAAGTGATTGAAAAAATTACCAAAACTGATTTTTTTCACTCTTCATGATTAGTTTCAAAAGGATTTGACTTATGTTATATAGGCTTTGCGGTCTCATTTCGTGTCGTTTGATTAGCAAAAGAAGGTGTCACGTAAATGTTTTGAGGGGACAATTATTGTTTTTTCTATTATTTTATTTTTTTTCTAAATTGTTTTTCGGCTCAACGTTTGTCTGCCCTGGTTTTATCGGCTTTATTACCGCGTTGAAAGTTTTTAAGTTTTTTTGATGCTCAATTAGCAGTAATTAGTCTTATTTGGCTTTTTTACTTTTTATCAGAAGGAAATTTATAGAAGACAAAAAGAGAGAAATTCCGGTAGCTCAAATTTTAATCATTTTTTCCACTTTTTTGACATTTTTCAAAATAATTTTGGCAAATTTTGCGTCATTTTCTGTCGATTAACTTGACCTGCAATATTTGTGTTCTATCACAATTGGTGCGAATCTTCGTTTTCCCTCTGTTTTTTCTGCTGTTCTACTTTTGTACGAATCAATTTTTTGTCTAGAAGTAGTTTAATGTTTATTTGAAATCATGAGTGATCATTTGGACACTTTCACGAAGTTCTCAAAAATTTGAACTCTCGACTGAAAACATCACGGTGACTCTTTTAAACCAAAAACGTGAAATGGTCGGAGGCTATCCTGATATGCCAGCCTTTAACCGCCTTGTTTGTACAACTAATAGCAGCAGTTTGTTTGTTGTCGGCTTATCTTCTCTAATCTAATGAAGGTTTTGTTGGCGTGAACCCAGTTTTTCAGTCGCTTAAGGATACAGCTCGATAATGATTAGAGGGAAAGCTGATGTTTTTGTTATTATTTGAAATTGAACTCCGAATGTTTTGATGGACACTGTGGCTTGATGATAAGTAGCACGCTTAAGTTTCCTTTTAAAATTATGAAATTGCAGTTTGTTTGAAATCAATCTGATTTTTTTGAATTTTGTATGTTTTCATGAATGTATGAGTATAGATAATCAAAGCTGTCTAACATATTGACCTGAAAACTCCCAGGTGTTTGTATAGTTGTCGCATCACATCATGAACAAAAAATCACGGTTATTTAAAACATTTCTGTTTATAATTTTCTGATTGTCTTTGGACTATTCTGTTCTACTCGAACTGCAACTCGCTGGCTTTGTTCCTTTCGAGTTACGCTGACTAGAAATTTGAAAACATTTTTGGAAACATGCTTAGATGTTTTTGCAACAGAGATGCGGCTCTGTTCGTTTCTTAGGGTCTTAGATTAGCTCCAATTATCGACAATTGACGGGGCAACTTGTTAGTCTTGGGGGAATCAAGACCGTTTTTCGAAATTTCTACGCAATTAATATGTTAGTTTTGTCTTCAGTTGTAGTTTTTCAAATTTCAGGTTCAAGAAAACGTTTCATTTCTTTTCACGAGTGTCTTTCATTCGAGTTCTTTCATTCTTTTTTTCACGAGTGCTTTTCGAGTTCTAAAATTATTGTACGGTATAGGAAGATTAATGCTGCGCGAAATTTTTAGTTGTCAATTTGAAGTGCGGATTTATTAGATAGGCGAACCTTTGATACTATTTTGTGCCATGAGTTTTGTGTCTGAGCATGCCTGATCTTTTCTGAAGCACATTAAGTGCAAAAGTTATTACGTTTTGTTAAGTTATTGTTCCGATCACTAAAAGTGGGGAAGAACTTTGTTCTTTGCTTTTGTTTTTTTAATCAAAATTTTAGCACGCACAAAAAAAAACTTTAAAAAAATTAAAACGAAAGGACATTAAAATCAAATCATGTTTCGCTATATTAAATTTTTGTACCGGCCGCTAAAGTTTGTACTGGCAATAAGTTTTCTTTCGGGTTGTGTTTCGCTTTTTTTCAAATGTTCATAGCATGCGCAAAAAACGCAAGAAATTTAAAACAAAACAAGGTTAGTCGGTTACTCAGCACATAGCACAGAACATTCCGACCATAGTCTTAAAACAATATTTATTTTTTTCTCAAATTAGTGTCGTTTTTTCGGCGAGCTGTGATAAAAAATCTGAACGAAAGCATGTTTGACAGTCAAAGTAAAATTGGAAAACGAATTTTGTGGAAAAATGACAAAAACAACAAAAAAAAACAAAATTAACTTTCCTCGAGTAAAACTAAGTTCTTACGGCTAAAATAAAGCTATTGTAAGCTTTTAGGCCATTGAATAAGCTATTGCAAGCTTATTTATTTGCTCGAATTAAGACAAAAAAGCAAAAATTTCAAACCGGTTTTTCCAGACACTAGGAAAAATGTTTCAAGATTTTTTAATGTCGTTCGAATCACGGCTAAAAGGGCTCTAGTATGATATATCAGTGAGCTTTTTCCGATGATTATTTGTGGTAGGTGATTTTGCGAGCGAAACAAAAAAAGACAAAAACTCCACCAATAGAAAGTTCCTCCCCATTTTTCAAATAGTCCGAACAAAAATTCTAAAAGCAAATGAAGTTCAAACAATATAACGCTTTGTTAAATTTTGTTCCGATCACTAAATATGAAGAAGAAATTTTTCTTTCATTGGATTTCATTTTTTTACCAAGTTTTTATTACGCACAAAAAAAATTGAAACAAAAGCACTTTAAGTGCAAAAATGATATTTCCCCTTTTTTTAGATTTGTTCCGGACGCTAAAATGTGAAGAAACTTTGTTTTTGGCCGGGTTTCGTTCTTCGAATGTTAAGAGCAGGCACGAAAAAACAAAACAAGCTTAAAACAAAACAAGGATAGCCGGTTACTTTGCAGATAGCACAGAATATTCCGATCACAGTCTTAAAAAAATAAGTTTTTGATTCCATAAAGCGCTAAAATACTAAAAACAACTAAGTTGCGTCGAGTGAAACTAAGTTTATGGCTTAAATTGAGCTACTGTAATCTTTTAAGCCATTAAATATGCTATTGCAAGCTTATTTATTCGATCAAATTAAGTCGAAAAACCAAAATTTCAAACCTGTTTTTTTCAACACCTTGCAAATTTTTTTCAAACTTTTTCAATATCGTTCGATTTATGTTGAAAAAGCTTTAATATGATATATTACTGAAATCTGCGTGAAAAATTAAAAAAAGAAAAAACTAAAACACACGCGAATACTAAATTCCTACACCCCTTTCAAATGGTCGGAACAATAATTCTAAAAGCTCATTAAATGCGTATGTCATTAAGATTTGTAAGTTATGGTTGAGACCACTTAAAATGGAGAGAAGTTTTTTCTTCGGCTATGTTTCGTTTTTTGAAAAAACGCACAAAAAACAAATTTTGAAAGAAAAAAGAAAATTAGTTTGTTCATGAATGAAGTCGGAATTCTTCTGTTCTAGTTGCACAGCCACCGGATGCTCCTGTGATTAGTATGCTTTTGCTTTGCCTGAAAGTCTTTGAATTTAATGTTTGTTTTTGTTGGTTTTGATTCACATCACCAATTTTAAACAATTCTTACTTGAATAGGAAAAAACTCTTCTGTATCAATTTCCAAATGGTTGAGATGATATAGCTGCCTTATTTTTTTCGCTGTAAAATCTTTAGTCAACAATTTTTTCTATGATATTATAACTTTTTTTTCATATTTGACAAACAAGTAGTTACGACTTGTTTGTCAAATAAGTCGCACATTTTTTGCGTTGTCGCAAAGCCTGGCGACAACGCAAAAATTGAACTTCAAAAGTGGTGGGGTTTGTCGAAATAGCAAAAGAGCCGAGTTTGCATTTGGTGCAAATTTTCTTCTCATATTGTTAAGACTGCTTTATAAATCAGCTGCTCAAAATAATTTCCAAGTATGAGCTTATTTTGTTGTTTAGCAAAGCTGGTAACATCAATTCAGTTAATAAAATAGAGTTGAAATTGCATTATACTTGTGAATTTGAATTAGAATTGTAATATCAATTTTTTGCAGTCTATTTTAAAATAGAAAAATAAGAATTATATCAAAATAAGTAAACAAGAGAAAAATTATGAAAGAAAAGATCTTTGCTCACAAATTTCTGTTGCCTGTTTGAATTGTTTATTAGTGATTTATAATCAGTTAATTTATGTACTCTAAAATTTTATTGGAATTAATTTTCCCTTTGGCAGGTCCAACTCTTATCCAGGCTCTGGTCTGTTATTCTTTGTGATTTCTTGGTCCCCTTTAGCAGCTAAAGCAAAAAGATCAGGTTTTAATCATTGCTATTAACGAGAAAAATTGTTCGTTTATAGACGAAATCGAAATAATGGCAAAAATAGTTCCCTGATCCGAAGATGAATAACGTGTCTGCTGTTAAGCCGTTGCTTTCTCAAAGCTTAATACGACCGTTCGCAATCTTTTGTTTTGCCAAAAAAGTTCTATTTCAGCCGTGGAATAAGTGTTACTTCATACGTGTGAGCAAATCAAACAATATCATCCTTTTTTGACAATTTAAAAAACAGGTAACGATAATTAAAATCCGATAATTGGTATGCCTGCTACGTCAAAACTTACTTTCTAGTATGCCTGCTAGGTATTATGCCTGTTGCGCTTTCACCGTTGCTTGAGGGGCTTGTTTTCTGGAATTTTTTTCAAAAACAGTCCCCCCCCCCCCCCCCCATACTTACTGACTGTCGTCAGGTGGTGCATTGTTGTGATTTGGAGTGATGGGTGTTGTAACTGTAGTCGGGGTGTCCAAAGAGAGTGTCCTGGGCTGGTCAGGCTCTTCTTCTGGCGTTAGCTCATCCTCCAGCTGCAGAGGTCGAGGGTGTCCGTCCCTCCTCAACACTATCCGGGACGACCTCCTGCGTCTCATCGACACTCGCAACAATTTCTTTCCGGTCACGCTGAAAAAATGAAAGCATCACTCACGATGTCAAATAAATAGTAGTTCTGAAAGAACTTCCTTCCATTTTTTTGAAAAAAAAAATGTAAATTTATTGACATAACCCGGAGATTGAAGATTACATGCTTTTAGATATAAATTTACAAATCAACAAAATATAGCCAAAAAGTAATAAACGCAAGAAAACAAAAAGTCTATATCTCACTGCCGTTAAAACCATTTTTTGTAATAGGTTGCTTCTTGATGAATTTTGGGTTCAATCAAATTTGATTATCAAAAAATGATTAATTCAAAATTACTGCAAAAATTTCAATTTTTCAGACTTTATTGTCTCATTATGTTTTATACGTGCCGATGTGTTTTGTTAAAAATTGTTCAAATAATGAGAATTTAATTATTGGTCCGTAAATTATAATCAAAAAATATAGCGCTCATGGATACTAGCTGAAAAAAAAAAAATATTGAAAAAAGGGCGATAATATTAAAGTGTCGATGATAATTCAAGCTTTTTTATGTCCAATATCTAATTAATTTCGCGACAAGCAAGAGTGTGACATCTGGATGCTATACTTTTTCCCGTTGAAAACTTTGTTTTACCCACTTGGCGCGGTAGTGACACACTTGCTTGCGACAACAAAGGGCAAGAGTTCATTTCCAGTCAAGACTGATTTTGTAGTAAACTAAAAAGTTTCGGCCAATTTAGACTATCGCATGTTTTTTGTCTGCTTAGATCCCGCAGAAATGACTATTTAAATCTCCTTGTAAGTTTTTAATGGTGCAAATACTTTTTTTCCAGGATTTGTGGCTTTTGTGGCTTTTCAAACTTTTCCAAATCACTATAAAATCCTTATTTTTACCACATTTTCTGCGCAAAAACAGGCCAAGAAGGCGTTTTTAGGCTTTTTTGGAATTCTTTGATTAAAAAATCGCGTTTTTTTCGGCGCGCGCTGTACCTTCAAAATTTGTATATTTTGGCGCTCAAGGTGCCATTAGAAAAATTTTAGGGTCAGTCAGCCAGAAATGGATATCTCAAAATAGTACAAAGGAACATTTTTTTGGGTCGGCAGGGGGTCGAATTACCGAGGAGGGAGAAGGAGAGTACCCGCCACTAAAACGCTTTTTTTTTGCTCAAAACTTTCCAAAAAGTGTCCAAAAACGGCAATTTTGACCTGTTTTTTTTTTAATGGTCAAAATTTTAAAAAAAAGGCTAAAATTTTTTAAATTTTTTTTTGAAAATTTGCGTGTTTTTAGGCATGTTTTTTCAAATGTTGTTGTATATATTGGTGCGATATTTAAATTCTGACAAGTGTACCTTATGCCGATAGCACCAATAGGGGCTGAGATGAGGATTGCGACTACGGCCACTGTGATGATGACCTTGCCATAGTCCAAGTGGGCACCCGCCTCATCCAAATCCGACTGCCACTGCTGTCCTATGGTCCCATTGGCAGAATCAGAAACATTTCCAAAGTGCTGTGAGTCAAAGTTCAGTTTGGCAGTCTCATATTGTTCTCTGAAATGACATGCAAAAGACTCGCATTACCAACACTGTTATTATTCGAAGGGTAAGAAGGATTTTGGGCCTCGCACGCGCGCGCGTGTGTGTGTGTGTGTGTGTATTTTTCACGCAAATGGTAACGTGAATCGCATCATATTAAAGAGTTTGCAGTCGTTACTCGGATTCTAAACAGAGATTTTATCATTATTAATTTTTGCGCCACGATAAATGAACAGTGATCGGCTTCTATTTCTGCATGTGTTTTGTGGATTAGATCTTAAATGACACGAAATTGTTTTTGACGGCCGAATTTAAACACCCTTTGATAGTTGAACGATGTCCACGCCTTCCCAACCAATTCAAAATATTTTACATTTTCAAAAAGTACCCCTGGCGCCAATACATTCAAAACTTAAGGGACAATGTGCACTGAAACATAAACGCAACTTTTTGGTCAAACCTTTTTAAACAGCCGGTGACCAAAGTTTTTGGTGTCACATTTTTAAAAAAAATTATTAGAAAGTTCAGCAAATCAATGTGGTTCCTCGATTTATGGTACTTAATTTTTCTGAAGATACCATCGGAAATATCACGATTCCTAATTCAGCAGAATTTGGTATACTTTTAACCTTTTAAAAACATTTTCTCGAACCTGGCTATATCCAGGGGTATGCTGCCCATAGCTGCCTGGACAGTGGCCTTGGGTATCCATGCTATGGCCACGAATACCCTCTCCCGGATGTTGAGACCAGCACATGCCACCGAGAGGAAAGTCGCCAGGAAGCGGGCAATCAGGCCTCCACTTATGACTCCCAGGGAACCTGAATCAAATAAATCCAGAAAAATTTCCACACAAAAAAGCTGGAGCGGACAAAATTAATTAAAAAGAGCAAATGACCTGCAAAAAAATTAACAGTGCAAAGGTTTAGTTTTTCAGTCAGATGCTATGTCTCAAGGTTGCCTGCAAAACGGACCATATGGTCTTATGATGTTCTCTCAGGCTTGAGACTGGGTCGAAACTGTACAAAACTTTGTATTATTTTGATCAGGCGCCGATCTAGGAATTTCTCGAGGGGTGGGGGGGGGCTTAGAGAGCTCTCCCAAATCACTAAAACATTAAAAAGACACTAGATTGACCAAATTTTCTGCACCGCAGGCCACTTAATAAAATATTTTTATGCACAGACCAAAAAATCGCGTTTTTTCGGCGCGCGCTCCCCCCTCAAAATTACTACGTTTTGGCACCAAAGGCGCCTTTAGAAACATTTTAAGGCCAGTCATCCAAAAATGGATATCTCAAAATAGTACAAAGAGGGGACCCTTTGGGTCGGCAGGGGGTCGAATCCCTGAGGGATGGGGGTCCGCCCCCCCCTAAATCCGCTACTGATTCTGATTATAAACCTCAAAACAATTTTTTATGGTTATTAAGATTATTATTTATTTCAAATTTACACGCAAATTTGTTCGAAAATGGCAGATTGCTTAGTTTAATAAAATTTTTCTGTAAAATTAATACAGTACGGGTCGAAAATGTTAATTGAATCGATCGCTTACTCTCTCTTAACATTAATCTATGTTGGTCAATCAATGGTATAAAATACTTCCGAGCATTGCGTAATTGGCATTACTCACTGAGTATGAGTTTGGGGTCTGCTAGCACCTTCAGATCTATCTCGCTGCCTATGAGCCCGAACAGCAGAGGCATCAGCGAGTTCCATGCGTGACCGAACGCATTACCCACCGGCACCTTTGTCTTTCGGTCCCAGCCCAGACCTATAATAAACAATAAATTGTTTCCAAACGATATCTTGTCACACAAGCATATATATAAAGTTACAAATACAAATCGGAATAGTATGGAAGAACACCATTAAGCAGCGGCCCGTTTTCAGGTGTCTCGTCCTAACAATAGGTAAGTCAAACAAAAATTACCCACAAGCAAATGCGTGGCTATTTGATTCCATTTGCCATATTAATTTTAAAAAGACCCTCTTTTGGCACTATTTCACCTCCATTTTCAATTGCCGGTTCCGCATTAAATCTAAAAACACCCCCTTAAAATGTTTTTAACCGCATCCAATTTCGTCTACTTGACCTAATAATGTGTTTACAAGCGCTTTTGGGACGACTGTGCATTTGCTAAAAATAGGAGTGGGCCCGAGAAAACTAATAAAAGTGATTCCAAACAGCCATTTGCCTGCATTCATTCATTTTTTTGCAAATGATTTCAGATCATAAAAGTCGCAAACTTTTCAAAAAACCACCCAAAAGTTTTTAGCGGATCCCCTTCTCCATATGGAAACGGCCGGACTAAATGGGTTAATACGTTGTTTGCTTGCAGTTGTTTCACTTACGAGAGCAAGAGTCTTAAAACGGGAACTAATTTTTTTTCCGAATACAACTTTTCTTGCAATTACTTCTTTTCTTGTCAGCTCTTAACAACTTGTAGGCAATTTCCCACTTGGACAACGAATAACGACGTCGACTTTGATCTCTATGTTTTGGAGTTCGAGTCTTCGCCGGGCCTTGTTTTTTTTCAGTGTATGCAATTTAAAAAAAAATTGGTACAAATTGAATTGTCGGACTTTCGTTTGCTCGCTCAAGTTTTTTCGGCTAAATTGCTACACCACGGATTTTTTTTTGTGATGAAAGTAACTTTCATTGCAATTGCAATTGCAACTGTTGTTTATTCTAGTTTTAGGGAGGATGCCAAATATTTTTGTCAATGTAAAATCATTTTTTCTTTTCTGTTCATTTATTGTCTGCTCCTTATATTAAATCTTTTTTTTTTCGTGTCTGCTCATTTATTGTCGGCTTTATTGCAACATCACTGATTTTTTTGCACTGCAAGCAATTTTATTTTTAGCTATAAAATTTTAGTTTATTGTTCACGTGGGACTCAAAACTTCATTGTTCAAGATTTTTTCCGTTTTTAATCGGCTTGTTTGGTTCGAATGAACTGCTATTGAAACATTAAACAATTTAAATTTTGGTACATTTAGTTTTTTTTCGAACTTTTTTTTTGTACTTCTTATATTTTTTATGTTTGTGTTGTTTTGCAAGTTGTGCGAAGCTCCGTTTTGCTTCTGTCTTGATTGTGTGACCAGTACTTATCATAGATTACGCAATATGATAAAAATTCATAACTTTGGCTGTTTATTCTCGCTTTTTCCACAAATGTTTTTCGATAAAAAAAATTGGTAATTTTCAGAGTTTAATTAAATCAATGCTAGAAATGGTGAAATCCCATTCATACCAATGTTCATTTCTGCCAAAATGAAAAATCGGTCCCTTTTGTATCAAAATTATTCAACTCGTTTTCTGATTGGTCGAATTGTGAGCCAACGAATTAATACATTAATTTTCTACTGTTCAAACAGAAGAAAACTAAGCAGAAGAATAGTCACCGCCGCAGTCGCGCCAACGTGTTGCGAGCTTGCCAACAGAGGGTAGGACTCTATACGAAAATTAGAGCCGGTTATCGCCGCGAAGCGGCGACGCGTGCGTAGTGCGCCCACCGGTGACTTAAACCAAGAGCTTTAAATAGTCGGCGTAGTAGTTTTTGGCCAATTGAATGTTTTTAGTACTAACGCGATTAATTTTTTATTTTGGTACAAATGGGACTGATTTATCATTTTGGTACTTGTGAATACCCACCGCTAGAAATCATAACTACTGCATGGTTTTAGTGCGCGTTGAAATGCGCCAAAGTTTGTTACGTGACGGATCTTGTTAACTATTTCCCCCCTCCCCTTATTTCGATTTTCAGAAATTCAACTATGGCGGGCACATTTTCAATAGTTTAAAACAATTTTCAGAAAATATTTATATAGTTAAAATTTTTGCGTTGGTAAAATATAAATAGTGAGTAATACAAATACGAACGCACGAAAATGAAAACCCACTTAATCGTTGACATTTTTGAAATGCATATCGTATACAGAAATGGTTGTCAAAAATAATACATGCTTAGGGGGGATAGTTAACAAGGTCCAAAACGGGGGGGGGGGGGGATAGGTAAAAAAATTCCATGTGACATTGCAGTATGCAGACAATCTTGTCAAAAAACATCCCAATAAGCATACAAAACATTTAAATTCTGTTTAAGAGACCATTTCGCTAAATTAGAATTATCTTTAAAATCCCCAGGTTAAAACTTTTTTTTCCAAAAAACTTATCTGAAATCTTGTTTATTTTTGGTTTTCGGAAAGTTACTGCGATAAACTCAAATAATTGTTAAAAAAAGCCTTCTTAGTCATTTTATACCAATTAGATCAGAATTTTATCTTACTGACGAGTACAAAATGAATGGAGGTTGTATTTTTACAGACCGTACACTGCGCCAGTTAACCCATTTGATTTCACAGCTTTTTTTGACATGCAATGTATGCTAGTTCGAGTGTGTTGTTTATATAGCCGTCTATAGTTGAGTTTTCTATAATTGCTTTCTACCAGAGGCTGCAGAAAACGGTTGCGTCCTTCAAGATGAATGGTCGAATGTTAGAATTTAAAATTCAGTTTTTTTCAGCCAGTTAGAATTGTATATTCAACAATCTCAAAGAGATCGCGATAATTTCTAAGAAAACAGATTAATCCAGACCATTAATATTATTAATAAATCTGTAGAAAGTAAGCAGAAACGTGAAATTTGAAATGAAATCGGGGTCTTATGCACAAAACGGCCCAAAATTAAAATATTTTTATCTTTTGGCTAAAACTAATGCGGACGAATTTGATTGGCTAATATTAGCCAATCAAACTTAAGCAACATGGCCAGGCATGTCAGTCAACCGTTTTAGTAGAAAAAAATATTAGCCAAACTTACTGAGAAAGTAAATCTTAATCAAATAATAAAATTGATTTCATGTTTTTTGTTCAGTAAAATGGTTTCAACGCAAAAAAAAACCTTTCGTTTTAGTCAATTCGGTCAATAACTTATCTGCTTCAAGTTTTAATTGAAACGCCGGACCATGTTGTTTGCATTTGATTGGATATTGAACCAAACAGATTGAACCACATATTGACTTAAGATCAAGATTTAGAAATATTTATTTTGGGCCGTTTAGTTCATAAGACCCTGAAATCTAAGTCGGGTTTTGCAAAAAATTTAAAACCGATTTAAAAAATTATTGTTTATCTGCAAAAATTGTGCAGCAAATCTTTGCAGTGCTGCTATATTTTATTTACAGTAAATATTCACTTCCGTTCTGCACTAAAGTTGTTTGGCCAATAGAAACATCTAACGTTTCTGATTATTTAAAAGTTTTCTATCATTCGACACCTGCATCAAGTGAATACCCCCCCAAAAAAATTTTTAAGTTTTGAAACAACCCTCATCTATGCCATCATGTTTTTCCTATCGAGCAAAAATCCGAAAAAATTCACCCAACAATCTTAGAAACTAAAGATTTCTGGATAGCAAAATCTCATATTTGAATTATTTTGACTGAAGGAATTTATAATTATTTAGCTGCAGCCTTAGCTCATTTTACAGCTCTTTCGGTGCTTTATTTTGCGTACTTCTAGCAAAAAAATTTGATTTCACGTTTGTTTTCCAAGGCTTCACTACATGAGCTGATTATCTTTTATGAAGACCCTAGAAGTATGCCTTAAAAATATTAGACTAATTACTCTTGTAATTCATAAAACTAAGGTCAAGTCACTTTCTTGTGGTTGTGATATCTACTGATCTTACATCTTTAAAATGTTGAAAATTTTACTTTTAACTTTTAAGTTTTAATATAAATAATATAAATTCTATTGTTTTTGACACCATCCGCTCATAGCCAAAATCAAAATTCAGGTGATACAATTTGAGTCTTGTGGGTTACTAATCAACCCAATGACTTCGATTTAATTCAATTTGCAGTGTAACCGAGTGTGGAATAACTCATCAAGCTTCAAGCATCATTGAAAAAATTCTGCAAAAGCGCAAAATATTTACTTGAATGGTTGTTAAAATTGGCAATTTTTAAACCCCGAAGTTTTACCAAAAAAGATTGCAGGTGAGATATTTTTTCCAGTTGAATTCAGAGAGACAATATCTCCATGGATGTATAAAAGAATTCCTAGAATCCTAGGAATATATCATTTTGATCAGGGGCGGATCTAGGATTTTTTCGAGGGGGGGGGCGGATTTTCAAAAATTTTTCGAAAATTTTGACGACCTTTTTTTTTTATTTCGACCAATTTGATTTTCCAAATTAATTTAGAGCTCGTCTAAAGCACTAAAAGGTCCCTGTTTTGGCCAAATGTTCTGCGCCGCAGGCAAATTTTTGAAAAAACGGGTCAAAAAAGCCGTTTTTAGGCACTTTTTGAAAAATTTTGACCAAAAAAATCGCGTTTTTTTGGCGCGCGCTCCCCCTTAAAGTTAGTATATATTGGCGCCAAAGGCGCCTTTAGAAAAATTTTAGAGTCGGTTGGCAACAAATGGATTTCTTAAAAAGTACCAAAGGGGGGACCCTTTGGGTCGGCAGGGGGTCGAATCACTGAGGGGGGGGGGGGGGGGGTTAGGGGGCGTCCGCCCCCCCGCTCCCCCCCTAAATCCGCCCCTGATTTTGATCGCCAAAAAAAATTGTTCTGAATAAAAAACACCCTGAGCGCAAGCTTTCCATTAGTTCCTGAGAAAATTGGAAAGAGAAGGACAACACTTTGATTTTATAAATGTTTTCTGCACAACCGAAAACTCTCGGTGAAAACAATGTATCACATACGAGATGCCATAGTAATTGGACAGCTTGAATGGAATTTCAGGCACCAGCGGATTTAGTGGTAAGGCAGGGGGGCGGACATCCCCCCCCCCCTCCTCAGGGATTTGACCCCCTGCCGACCCATAGGGTCCCCCTTTGTACTATTTTGAGTTATCCATTTTTGGCTGCATGGCCCTAAAATTTTTCGAAAGGCGCCTTTGGCGCCAAAATATAACAATTTTGAGGGGGAGCGCGCGCCGAAAAAACGCAAAAAGTTTCCAAAAAGTGCCTAAAAACGCCTTTTTTGGCCTTTTTTCAAAAATTTTCCTGCGGCGCAGAAAGTTAGGTCAAAACAAAATAGGTTCTTTTTAGAGATTTGAAGAGCTCTCAGAAAATCAAATCGGTCGACCAAAAAAAAGTCGACAAAAATTTTCGAAATTTTTCTGAAAATGCGCCCCCCCCCCCCTCTAAAGAAAAATCCTAGATCCGCCCCTGATTTCAGGCACAAATTGTCACAGATGAGAGAAAAGAAGACTAGTTCAGATGAGTTGTGTGTATCTCTGCGTGTTGAAAAAAATATTGCAGGCTACAAGCTATAAAACTTTTAACTAGCGACATAGAATTCCTTCATGGGACACTTTTATCTCAAGGCAACTTGTTTCATAGCCCTTAGGACCTGGCCATGTACATCAAAAAAATAAACATTTTCATTTTGCATCACAACATGTCTTATAAGTCGTAGCAAAAACCATTACATTTCCAAATTGTAAGACTTGAAAGCACATTACGTACTTTTACTTTATTCGAATTTCAACCGTAAGAAAAGGGACTTTTTTATACATATGTATGTTTGCTATCTGTTTTTTAATTGAGAAAAAGATGAAGATCGTTTGCCTTTATTGAAGTATTTGCAGTGACTTGCCTGTGAAGAATGCGCAGCAGAGTGTTCCGAGCGCACCTGCTCCTGCCAAGTGCAGCTTCCGAGCTCCGAACATGAAGAGAATGCCACTTCCGAACAGCATCAGAAACCTTAATTGATAAACTCGGTTGTCAATGTCAGAAAAAAGTCTCAAAATCTTCTTTGTCTCATAAAAAAGTAGCGTCTGTTTTTCAGAAGCAAGCTCTAGATTTGGCGCAATGACAGAAAAAAAGCTTTGAATCTCTGACGTTGCTATGATTTTGAATCTTTTTAAAAATGCATCTGCCATTTTAGAAAAAAATACAAGCCATTTATTTAGCAATTTTTAAGAAAATGGTATCCAGAAATTTTAAAGTCGGTGAACCGCCTCAACCATTTCAAATTATCTACTATCTTCTGTGAATGTTTTTTTTTACAGTTTTGGCGTTCATATATTTCTCACCTGGCCATGGTGTGGTCTGGCTGTTTGGGTTTCGGTTTTCCCTGGAAATCCACTTCGTTCTTGTCGGGAGGGGGGACGTACCATAATACAATACCCACCAACAGAGACGCTCCCACACCTAAAAATCAACAATGACTCAATTTGGTTATTTTGACTGTACGAACTCCATATCTTTGATTTACTTAAGTTTGTGCTTAGATCTATTAATAATCAACTTTAAAAATACTACCTTAATTGAATTTTGTAATTTTGATAGTCAAATAGTGAAAAACCGCAGATACAAAATAGGCTATTTTTAACAACCACCCTCGAGTACAAAGCGACAAAAATTTGTCCATTCGGTACTGGTCTATAACTCTATGTGTTATACCATTAAATCAGTAGGAATAACTTAACCCGAGTCTAATTTTTTAACGCCCACTAAACCATCGATTTTTTACATGAAATTGGTATATTTTGAACTACTATTCACTAATTACAATTTTTCTTTTAACGAAGGGGTCAAAAATCGTTTACCAGTGGGATCCGATGAATTAGTTAATTAACTTAAATTCGAGATAATAATTAGCTCAAGAAAAATAAAACTTCAAATCTACTTGTCTCGTTGCTCATCCATCATCCCGAAGCTCGATTAAAGTTACATTTAACTGTAAAAATAGATCAAGCTGTAGAAAAAATTATTCATTTTTCATGATATATCTTGAAGATATATCATGAAAAATGAATCATTTTTTCTACAGCTTCCAATTCTCATTCTTCTGCTTATCCTTGATTGTCTAATTATTGTTTCGGGCGAAACATTTTCATTTACCTTTTTGACAGGTAAGAATCTAGCTACTGAAAAGAAAGTCGTTAACAACTAGGGAAATGGAGAACAGTCAGCTATGTATTGTTTCAAAGAAAACCGCTGTTGTGCTTCCTTTTTAATATTTCAAAAACTTTTCATTTTAATTTACAGAGCTGCAATCTTTTGTTTTCGAGCGCTCCCAAAATACACTCATGCTTCTTTTTGCTATCATCGCCTTGTTGAATAAATGTCTTTTAGAGGGCTGTGAATTTGCCCCCTAAATTCGTTTTCACAGCCCCTGATGCCTAATCACGTGATGGCCTCAATAAGCACTGAATTGCGCAGTTGTCCCGGGTTACCTGTCCATGGAAGCCCATCCCTGGAGCCATCCCTGTTTTCTATAGAGAAATGTTTTTTTTTTTCTAATGGTATTGGTATACATATTTTGTTTGTTTGAGTTGGCGTTAAACCAGGAGAAGTACTGACCTAAGATGACCTCTAGGGGTGCCCGGAGTAGCTCTAACCAGATGCCGGAGGAGTGGTCTCCGAAGGTGATGCTCAACACGATGGAGAAAGCGGAGATGGCGATGATGTCGTCTATGCTCGCAGCCGCAATGATCAATGTCGGTACCTGGATAAAAATTGAGACGTTTGGTCATAGTTTGAGATATATGGTCATTGTTTGGTCATATAATAATCAAATTATGTTCACGAATCCAGAACTGTTTGACATTAAATGCATTAATTTTCATATTTTGCTCATGGCATTCATAACCACAAAACAAGGGATGCTATTTCAATTTTGGTAATAGCACTATCTTCATTAAATTTTAAGGAAGATATTACTCGCTATGCTTAATGAGTATATTTAATATATTTAATATTGCTCGCTAATATTTAAAGACAGTTCATTAATTTAGACCCTATTATCCAAAATTGGGAGATTTTGAAGATACTTTTTAAAAGAACACCTTATGCATGTGTTTTGTAACTATGATATGACATCTTTCCTTATATAGCATTGTAGTCTGCATTAATCACTCTTGTGATCAGCAAGGGCTTTGCAACCTGATATAAGACTTTTTCCGTGAACAACTTTGATATCACAGGAAGATCAAATTAGAAGGAATTTTGAAATGGTAAACTTATTTAACAGCTTCAACATACATGTATATGCTTATAAAGGGATCATGATTGCTTTCTGACAAACAATTTTCCAAACAATTTTCTTGGTGATTTAGCTATACTTCAAATATGGAAGACTAAAACAGTAATGCATATTCAAAGTTTTTAATTATGCATGTGAATGTGTTCCAAGATTTTGGATGACTCGTGTTTTTAATTTGTTATGTTATAATTTTGTTTGGCTTAAATGGTTTTGGTTTATTGTATCATTTCAGTTACTTCATTTATCACTTTGGAAAAGCGGAACTAAATTTTTTGCGCTCGAGTGCTCCGGAGAAGACATGAAACTTGGATTGGAAAAACATCATAGCTTCATAGTTTTGTACGACCTTTTTTTTCCATTTCATCGGGGTGTTTACCCTAAATTTGTCATATTGCTTCAATGCTAACAATTTTATTTTGCAATAATTGAATAGTGTTTTTTTGGGACAAACGTTTGAATGTTCTTTTTTCATTTTATCATTTTTTTCGACCTGTGATTTTCGGCTAGCTCTACCATTTTCTGTTTAAATTTAATCGCAAAGTAGTGAGAAGCTCTACTTTATCTCTGCGTTCGAATTTGTAAACAGAGTAACGAACCCCTTGGTCCACCCCGTAGCCGAAGGCTTGGAGGCCCAGTAGTGAGGGAACCACCACAGCCGGAGACACAGCCGCTGAAACAAAAGGATTCATTCAATCCAGCTTTAAAAAAAATTTGTAGTTCCAGAATTTTGCATTTTCAAGTTTTGCTCGAACCAAAAAGGGCCTCCTGGTGGCATTAAAAAAATACTTTCCAGGAATCTTTTCACCATCCAGGAGCGCGATTTCGTTCTTGCTTCTCGTTTTGAAACATGCTGCGATTTTGTATATTTAGCATTCAGACAAAGATGATGGTGCAAAAATGAAATGAGGGGTCGAATGACACTTGAAAAGAGTACCTAGAATGAATCCGAGCATGAGTGCCCAGAGGAATGGTAGGCCAAGTAGGAAGTAGGCCAGCATAGCCACCACCGGTCCCTCCGTGATCACTCCCGGACACGCGGCCAGTCTAACCACCACACTCTTCATCTCAAGCACTCCTATGCAAACAAAGGGCTATTAGTTCACTAAATCGACGGCTAAATTGGCAGAAAGTGTTGAAATGAGATCCAAAAATTGTGTGCAACCCGGGCCGAGGGGCGCTACTTAAGGATTGCGCGACCGAAATTAGGGGATTGTGCGAGCAAACTTTTGCAATCGCTCAGTGGTTTTTGAGCAGCGCAAAATCGCGGACTTGAGTCGCGACGGTCGCGCAAGGTCTGGAAAATTGTATACAAACGGATATTCAGCAGAAACTTACCTTGTTTAGGATTAGTGGTTACCTTTGGGGTTGAGGCTGAGTCCGGCTCGGATGAGGATGGTGATAAAGGAGATGTCCCTCAACACCTCCTTCCAGTACGGCTCCACGTCCTCTATTAGGTCGAACTGGGCCCTCAGATTACTCACTGCTATCCCCGCCACCAACATGCCCAACAGGGGAGGCAACCGCATCAGAGACACTGCAACAGAAGCGGCAGCACGTTTATACCCATAAGGTGAAAGGACATAGGATATTTCTGCGGAAGGGTTGGTTTAGGAGAATTTTTTGAAAAATATGACTTTTTTTTCTGTGAAACGAACCCCATTGCTTTTTAATATGGATGCAGGACAAATTACCCTATTCCAGGAAGGGAAGAATTGAAGTATGGCGGAATCGGACTCACAACTTTAAAGTCTATTTCATTTTTTTATTCAATTTTTTTCAGTTTATTCACTGCAAGTTTTTCAGCGTCTGATTGTATATTCATATCATGATTCAAATCAGCACCTCTTCAACAGCATAAACCATTAAAACCTCCTTTAGAAGTATGGTCCCGTTAAACTACCAGTTTTCCTAAATTAAAACCAATAATAGAAGTTTCTAAAGGTACTTTCTAAGTTTTGCCAGTGAACTGATATTTTTGATTATTTCGTTTTAGTTGGCTTATCTGACGAAGAATTGTATACAAATGTTTCTGTAATTTTCATCCACTTGAAGTACTTCAAGTATATTTCAAGCGGTCTGGTGACTGGTACCACACTTCTAAACCAGCTTCTGAGTGGCACTCATCAAAAACGGTGGTGCCATACTTCTAAACGAGTACCGGGTGAATTTTTAATTTAGTCAAAATCTATATTTAGTCGGCAAACTAAATCAAAGATTGTACCAAAAAAAATCATCGTAACACTATTGAAGATATCGACGCCCTGGTTTCAAATGTAAAAAAATGGTTTACTCTCGATTAATTTTTCTGTCCATTTTGTCGATTAAAAAAACTTCTAGGAGTTTAAAAATTTCCAAATTGGCCTTCATTTGCACTAATTTATGCGCACTGGTAAGACCTTATTTATGAGGTTGAAAATGTAACGCGATTTTTTTTATGTGTAAAACTACAAAACCGTGATAGCTTAAAATGAGGCGCGCTAATCGGTCTTATTAGTTTCGTACTCGATTTTTCACTCAATTTTTTCACTCGATTTGTGATATTGTTCAAAACATTTATTTTTTTCGTATTTTTACCAACAACTTTCTGATACCAATTCAGAGGCAGAAGGAACATTTGCTCTCATATATGAGCAAACTTGTTCGGTTTTTGCTTTAGTTTTAACTGACTTGGTTTCATGTATCTTCGTAACTTTTCAATTGATCAATCTCATCTCTTTTACATGCTACTGCCAAATATTTGTCTAGTGCACAAATATTCACCACACTTGTTTTTTTATTGGCTATGTTTTTCTTATAGATTTCTGGGGTTATGGTTGATGTTTTGTCGTTTAAATTGCTGACTTATCTTTTTCAAAGGACTTATCTTTTTCAAAGGCAGTAGGTTTAGATGTTACACGCTTCGTCTTTTTTCCGGCCTTTGAAAAAAGGGGAGAAATCTTGTGTTTTTTTTGTACGCATAATCAACTACCACAAATAATTATCATGATGAGTCAAGTGATAAATTATATTGAAATTATATTGAAATTACAGTTGTGATTCGCACGACAGTTAAAACCTTCGAAAATGGTTTCTCAGTGTCGAGAAAAACCAGTTTAAAGTTTTTGATTTTTAGAGTCTATTTTGAGCAAATAAAGCGAGCGAGCAGGCTTATTTTGTTAATGAAAGGCGCCTAGTATAGCTTATGTCCACCTAATTTTAGCTGTACTCTAGTAAAATTAGCTGTTAGAGTTTTTCACGGCATTTTGGAGGTAAAAAGATTCAAAAAAATGAGGAAACGCTTCTTAATTTTTTTGTTTTTCTAGTAATTTTCTCAGAAACTGTTGTCCAATTTGCTTTTTTTACTATCAGTCTGGACATTGCCTAATTTCTAGCTTTTCGCTCAGATTCTTTTATCGCGCCACGTAGAAAAATGACACTAATTTGAAAAAAATGTTGTTGTATTTTTTAGTCTATGGTCGGAACATTCTGTGCTACTTGCACAAAAACCGGCTATAATTATTTCAATATATTTACTGTTCCATATTTTGAAGACAATAACTGAGTATTTGAGCTAAATTAGCTGAATTAGCAGAATTAACGCGCGATATATTTCGTGCTATTATTGTGTAAGCTCCCATTTTATCTGGCTCAAAAACCGTTTAAAACTGAATAAGAACATGCTTGTTGTTCTTTTTCACACGTAACTATTTGCGTAATATATAAATTTGACATTCAAATAGCGTGTGGGGATGGATGAACTATTATTTTTTGAAGATTGCACTTTTTTTCAAGTTGAACGCAATTTCAAGACATTCAAGGGTAGTCTGAAAACTCAAAGCGTCGACCTGCTACGAGCAGTCTTGTTCATGTTTTGGAATATCCTGGTGAAACCTGAATGTCCGGGCGGATCGTAATACAACTGATAATAAATCTCTAATGAATAATTTTTTCTTTAGATTGGCTTGGCCACAACTCGATGCAAAATTTTGTAAAATTTTCTTTTTTTCGGCTAGGGTCATATCAACCTTCGAACTGAAATAGACAAAAAAATTTTTGGATCTGTTTTGAATAAATATATATTTTTCTTTTACTTTTTTGTAACATTTGTATCACAAGTGGCGGGAATTTTTGCTTCACCCATGCAGTTTTAGTTTTTGTTCGATTTTCATCGATAATAATATTTGCTCATCAAGATAATGAGACTTCAGACTCTAATAAGTTGTATTAACAGTGTTACCAAGGAATCCGGACAGTCGGCTGATGATGTATAGTGCAAAGATGTATACTTCTGGTCTGGCATCATCTGGACCCAGCAGACCATAAAGGGCACCCATCCCAATCAGGAAGCCCACAAATCTAAAACATTTTTCTATAGTTTGAATCAAAGTAATTTATAGTGACATCACCATGGTGCATTTTCAGACTGTTTTGCAAGTGAACTTTAGTTTGTGGATCATTTGCTGCAAAGATTTCAATGTAAACATGTACAAGGCGCAAATTACCATTTTCTCGAGGATGCTTGAAGAGATTTTGAAAAAAAAACTAAAATTTTCGAACTTTTTAGGTTGAAGAAATGGATTTCCCGAGCTCTTCGATAACCTAAGGAAACCTGTATTTTGACCAAACTTTCCGCGTCGCAGGCAAATTTAAATGAAAACAGACGTTATTTTACACTTTTTGGAAGAATTAGACCATAAAATTCTATGTTTATAATAGCATGAATTGCATGAGTGCCAACATAAGAGCTGTTTTAGATCCTTACGATCTCCACATCATAAAGTTCTTCTAGGTGATGAGAATCTCAGCTTGCTTTAGTTTTTTGTTTGCTGGTAAGTTCGGCTTAGACCAACATGAATTCGATTTAGAGTTGAACTTCTATCCTGGTTTAGGAGCTGGTGCACCACTGTACGTCGATGATTAACAATCATCGTGGAACTCATGTCGCGTTAATTCCGATTCGAAGAGGGTTATCATTTCAGCAAAAATCCTTTTTTTTCATCATCAATTAATATATTAAGGTTTCTGAGATTTGCGCAAGCACCATTGAATGGCTATCAGGCCTATTTAAGCATGGTTAATTTCTGTATGAGTAAAAGGCCAAATAGATTAAGAACCCCTAATTAGGATTCCTATTAAAAAACAGGCAAAAATCAAGTGTTAAGAAAAAAAGAATCATCCTATACCTAGTTAGCACCCATCCCACTTTTCCATGTGGGGGACAGCGGAAGTTCCAAGCGGCCTTCTGGGCCAGAGTGGCAGTGTCGTCCAGGGGGTGTTCCCTGACTCGGAAGAGGGACACCACTCTGGAGTGGATGATGTCGTGGCATATTCTGGAACACCTGCCAGGCTGTGAACTAGCTTTGGAGGCTGATTCATTGGCCACACTGCCTGAAAGTAAACAGAGATCTGAAAAAAGTTCATAGAGACATTGCTCTATAAAAAAGAACAGTTCACCGATCTTCATGACAATTTCTGGCATAATTTTTCAAAAGCAAGACCCCAATGAAACCTAATCTGAAATGAACTCTTCATGGAAAATTATTAATTGATAGAAAATTTGCTTTCTTAAATGCTCAATTGCTGCTTTTGATTGAATCGTTTGGATGATTTTTATACAGATTGGTCTAATTTTGATATTTTTTAACGCAGTCATTACGACGCCAAACTCGGTTTCATCACAGAGCGGAAAAATGTGCTCGCTCTAGTCTGGATTCTACAGACACATCTTTTGCATGTATTAGTGGTCTATGTAGCTGGATTTCTGTTTGATGAGAAATCTTCTGATTCAAATTGAACGATCGTATGCGGAATCTGGTTCAAAATTTGCAGGAAAAGAGTCCCATTCCGTAGAATCTTTCCCAGTACAAAATTTACTAAGAGTGGCTTTGTAATGGCTGCATGCGCTGAAAAGTGTTAGATGACATTTTATACGTTGCTACGTTTCGTGACAGAGTAATCTTTCTTTTTCAGATCATGAGGGGATTTGGAGTGGACTTGAGTTAGTATTAGGCCACCAAACCCAGGTTGACCAAACGTAGCTATCTCGGAACTTTTTTTATCAGAATCTTACAACTTTTTACAAAATTACGCCTCAAGAATAATACAAGATAGGTAGTTTGCTTTATCAGAAAGTAGTAACAGAGTGAATTTTCTTGGAAGATAAATGTCAGATAAATTTTTTTCGTACAAAAATTTTCTAAATCTAATTTTTATTAGTGCTTTAAAGTTTTCTTGTAAGCTTTAACTACAACAGAAAGTCTTAGTTGTAGCAGAGTTCAATAACGGCCGAATTTAACATTTTTCGGCTCTTTTCCAGTCCCCCCTTTCAAATTCAAATTTGAAAAGTCTATTTAACGTTGTCATAGTGCAATGAAATTTGGTGTGGTGAACAAATCGACAATTCTGAACAGATTTGTTCTTCATACATTACAGCGTAACATCACGCATTTAGCCGTAATAACACGTAAAACAAACATAAAACTCGATATTTTGAAAGGGGGACTGAAAAAGAGCCCATTTTTCCACTTGATTTGACCGAACTGACTTTATAGGGTTAGTTTCTTGATGAAAAGTAAATATTTTCTCACTGAGGAGCTATCAAAA
This sequence comes from Symsagittifera roscoffensis, assembly GCF_963678635.1. Taxonomy (NCBI): domain Eukaryota; kingdom Metazoa; phylum Xenacoelomorpha; order Acoela; family Convolutidae; genus Symsagittifera; species Symsagittifera roscoffensis. The sequence continues at coordinate 76,129,197 of NC_087064.1, read as the reverse complement.
GCAAAATAAATGAAAAAAAAATTCTAAAATTTTATTTTGGAATTTTTGTTCGAAATGCTTAGATTATAACCAAAGTTTGAAAACTCTTGATGCAGTCCAATACAAATTGATTTATAAACGTATTCGAGTAAAATCATAAAAAAATTCTTGCTATTAAAAATCATTATTCAAGTCTTTTCGGCGGTGTTATACTTTCTTAATTTAAAATTGGAAAAAAAAGCTATTAGAACTTTCTTTTAAGAATTGTAAGATATGCGAACTTCCCTACAAATCTGATAGAAATCTTCTCAGATAGGAGTTTTTTGTTTGTTAACCCATGAAAATTTTTATAGCTCTCTCACTGACCTGACCGTACAGAATTACCATGAGTTTTTTCTAATACATTTTGATCCTTTTTGAGATTAGGTTGCATTTTCTGTCTTCCATTAAAGTATCAAACTATATCTTGTACTTAAACTGAATAAAGTAGTTAATAGGAAGGCAATTTACACTATCAAAAAGCAAAAAAAAACTCCAAAAACGTGATCGATTTTTAGATTTCTCAGCGGAACGAAAACTTTAATTTTTGAATTTTCAATCAAAAATGTCAATCAAAATTGTTTTTGAAATTCAAAGAGCTTTTAGGTCATTTGTCTCCGAAATTGAAGTTGAAAGTTTTTTTTTAAATCAGTTTTTTTTTTCTGTTTTCTTGCTTTTACTGTCTTTCGGTTGTGTTTTTGAATGTATTATTTTTGAGAACATGAAAAAAGTAAAATAGACGCTGTACAATACAAATCCATTGAAGAAAATCAGACAAAATTTTTTTGCCATATCAAGTTTTTTTTGGGCTAGATATAAAATAAAAACATTCAAAACACAAAAGAGACGATCTATTTACTGAAAAACGAATGTGTCGTACCAGTTAGGTGCCTGAGTGTGCTCATCCACGTAACGGCGTTCAAAACGGCTTAGCCTGGATTTGAAAAATATTTCTTCTCAAACAATGATCTGCCTTGTATGTTTTCTGTTTCTTAAAATAATTTTCAACTTTGATTTCGGTTTTGAGAAGCCAAAAACTTCATATGCTTTTTTGGTTGGAGGGTTGCCATTTCAAAGTTGAAAAGCAAAAATTTCACTAGTTGTAGACCTGACCGCGTTGCTCTCCATGCAAGAAAAATAATTGTAATATATTTCAATTCAAGAAAAAAGCTTTTCGTACAATCAGTCCCTCATGAAATCTATGAAAAAAAAGCTTAATAAACATTGTCCCTTTTTGAGAAATGTGGGTATAACAACAATTTTTACTTGAACAAAAAAATTCTGAAAATTTATAAAGTTTGAGCGAATTTTTGTATGCTACAAAAATGTTTCTAAGCTCAAATAAAAGTTTTCCGATAAAAAATTGCAGACAAATTTGCAAACCTTTTGCGTATAACTCAGTTTTTCACATCAAGCAATCTCAAACTACAATAATCGTTTTGCAAACAGCCAAATTTTGAATTTTGTGCATACTAATGAAAAAATGAATTTGTGAAAAAACAGCTCACTGTTTTTAAGGACTACTTTTTTTTCTACGTGAAAGCTCACAAAATGTTTGAAAAAATTAAATACAACATTAATTTAGCTAGAAAATTTTTGAATAGATCATTTGTAAACTTATGTCAATTAAATTGTGTGTTTTCTATTAAGAGAAAACCTTACTTTTATTGTTTTTCAGAAACAACACAAACATTTAAAGTGAAACTGGAGCTTTCGCTCAAGGAAAAAACGCTAGTCTTACATTTTGCAGATATGAAAAATTGGCTATAAGAGGTCTCACATAATTTTTTCCGTACGTATGAAACTGTATTTCCTTTTTTTTTAAATCCTCAACTAACCTTTTTAAACCAGTTTCTTTGATTTTTCTAAAAATTTTTTGATTTGAGATGAGCATTTTGAAAAAGAAATCGATTTGACTTCTTTTAATGATTGCTTCTATTTTTGTTGTTTTTGTTTGAATGATTGTAATTTCTACATGCATGCGAGAGCAAACTAGTTGGAATGATATCAAATTTTGCAGTGATATCAAATTTGTTTTCAATTTTTTCTGCGAAGTAGATCACTTTGTATTTTTTATCATGTCATTCGATGCTTGTATACAAAGCAGCTGGGAATTTGTTCATCCATTTTATCAAATATTTAGAGCGTAATTTCAGTTTAATCAAAATTTTTGGTGTATTTTTTTAAAAAATATATTTGTTGACCAAAAATAGCCGCTTACAGTGCAAATAGTACAGAATGTCCCGGCCATGGACTTAGAAAAAAAAACTTTTTTTTTCATATTAGTGGAGTTTTTCTGTGTGGTGTGATAAAAAGATCTAAACAAAACAAAAAATTAGGTATATTCGACAACCATAGCAAAATATGTCAATATGAAAACAGCTTGTTTTTAGAGAAAAGCTCATATAAATGTTTAAAAATTTGAAAATTTTCACAATCTTTTTTTCTTTTTTTTTGCCGAATTTTTTGATTTTTCGAAAACTTTGAGAAAAAAAATGGCGTTAAAAAACGTCAAACACTAACCTTGCTCCAGTGAAACTAAGTTTTTACGGCTTAAATAGGTTGTTGTAAGACTCCACGATGACCTTATCAGCTCGAAATTAGACCGAAAATCAAAAAAATCAAACAGGTTTTTCTCAATACTTCTTGAGAATTTTTGATGTGTTTCGAGTCACAACTAAATTGTTTTTAAAACAATAGACAGTTTGAATGGTCTGGTGATTGCTCGCGGTACATGGTTTTGCGCTGTAAAACAAAAAAAAATTTTGAGGAATTTTGAATCACGACTGAAAGCGTTTTAATATGATATATCAGACGACCTACTTCGATGATTATTTTTGGTACCTGATTTTGCGTGGAAAATCAAAAAATTTAAAACTTCCCCGGATGGAAATAATCTTCTCCCCATTTTTCACCGTCGGAAAAGTAAAGGATTTGGTTCGAAAGTTTTCAGCTTTTTGCTGCGAAGTAGATCATTTTTATTTTCTATCATGTCATTCGAAGCTTGTATACAGAGCAGTTGAGAAAATAATCATCTTTTTTTAATCCCACATGTAGCATAATTTCAGTTCAGTTTTTTTAGGTTTGTTTGCATTCATTCGAAAAAAGTCAATATGGAACAAACATAGCCGATTACTGTGTAAAAACAACGAATTTTCTGACCATGGTCTTAGAAAAAAATACAATTTTTTTCTCTTCAAAATAGTCCTTTTTTCTGTGTGGTTTGATAAAATGATCTGAACAAAAAAATATAGATTGTAATCATATTTTGGAAAGATTTAGGCAGTCATAGTCAAATAGGTAATTTGAGTCTTAAGAAAAAGACTGAAAAACACAAAAAAAAAACGTTAAAAAAATGAAATTTTTGAAACTTTTTCTAATTTTTTTGCAGAATTTTTGTTATTTTCAAATTTTGAGTTGAATTTGAGACTTTTGTTGTTTCGGCTTTTGTAACGAAATTTACGGAAATTTTGTGCTCGGGATGGTTGATTTCTTCAGACAAATTTCGACTTTTTAACTGGCCATTTTTGACGAGATTTCGCGCTATTAAAGCGTAAGCGGAGACTTACTTCGTCAATGGAAAACGTTCCAAGTTGGTTGATGAAGTTTATTTGCCTTAATTTATTCGTTACTAGGGGCTAAATCTATCACTTTGTGTTTTCTATGGCGGCTGGGGTGATGATTTTTACAAAAATTTTCAAATTTTAGAAAAATATTCTTCGTTATATTTTATGACATTACATTTTTCATGTTATTACTGCTTCATAAACCCTAAAGGAAAAGGCAGTCGGAACCTTCAGTGATTTGCCCTGATACGAACAGTCTTGTTTTTTTAGTTCATCTAAAAAATAAAAATTTAAAACCGGTTTATTTGACTTTTATGAATATTTTGGAAAGTCGAATCAAGAATGAAAATGAAAATACTGCAATATAATAATGAATCACTTGACCCATTCTGACCCAAGTTAAAGATTGGTTCAAATCTTACCTGATACGCTGTGATCTGCATGAACCATTATGGTCCTGGTTTTGGTTTTTGACTCTCTCGGATAATTTTTATTGACCTGGCTGGTTATCTCACGGGATACCAAGTTATAATCATCACCCAAACTATGTTTAATATAGATGGGAAAATAGTTCAATAATTTTCGAAACTGAACAAATTTATTAGATGAAATAAACTGAAAATAAAGGTGTGTAGTGTATCAATAGAGACTTTTTTGTGAATAAATAATTTTAGATTTGGTGTAGATCTGCATTTGAGCGTGAGTAAAAAGTAAGTAATGATGCTGCACAAGAGTAAATTTAAAACCATTCATGAAGATCGCGCAGAGTAAATTTAAAATGATGTGACCAACAAAACGCAAGAAAACATCTTTGTAAATGTGCAATGTAAGCTTAGTTTGAATGTTTTGTAATCAGATTGATATTTTGAAGGGGCCTGCTGTTTGATAGAAGTTTTTTTTCACAAAAATAAGTGACCATTGTTATCACACAGAGGCTTTTGTTTTCTAATCTACTTTTTTGCGGCCGTACATTCATTTAATTGTGATGCAGATTTAAAAGTAGTGTAAGCAAAAATTAATTTTTGAATTTGATGCTCGATTTGCTCCAAGTTTGTTGATTCTGTTACAACCGATACTAAGTCACGAAGGTTTACTAACGCATTCCAAATATACTCAACCATGAGCGGATGATTTTCTCGAGGGGGGATGGGGTTCTTATTTTCAGAAAATTTTGGAAAATTTTGTCGACCTTTATTTATAGGTTAACCAAATTGGTTTTCCGAGCTCTTAAGCTTTCTAAAAGGTCCTATTCAGCAAAAAGCTTACAATACAAATGTTTTAAAACAAACCGGCTAAAAATTCCGTTTTAAGCACTTCTTTTCTAGATTTTGACCAAAATTTTATTTTTTTTGGCTCTTGTTTCCCTTAAACTAAAATTTGATTGTCGCCTTTAGAAAAATTTTAGGGTTGGTTGGTCGAAAATGGATGTGATAATAAAATGGAACCAAAGGGGAACTCTTTGATTGGCGAGGGAGTCGAATCCCTGAAGAAGGAGGGGAGAAGCGTCCCCCCCCCCCCCCAAATCCGCGCCCATGTATTCAAATATTCTATTCGACATTAAATTTCCATAATACTCTGGACTAAAAATACCCTGATATGATATAATATGAATGCTTAATATAAATTTACTCGATTTCCTTTTTCGAATTCTTTTTTTTCAATTTATATTTCATTAGAATACGAACTTGTGAGTTTGAAATCTGAACATTACAACCAAAAACTGTAATTGGGAATTTTCCGTTCCTAATGTTGCCTTGGAAAATAAAGAAGCAGCTTTTATAAATCCGGTTTGCATAGTCAAGTTTCACAATAGAAGAATTGATTATCTTTTTTTATAGGTTTCCTTTTTTTTCCATTTTTGCCAGGCAAAGCAAGAATGAATGTTTGTCATTATTTTACAGACATTTGAAGATATCTTCCAGAAAATATCAATAATCAACAGTAAAAAAATTAAATTTTACGACGTTTTGTGAACTACGTGTGTTGTTTAATAACCAAATGCTAACGACATCTCTTGTATCGAGAAATATCTTTTTTCCAAATTAGTAGATTTGGCTAAGGATTGTAGGTGCTTTTTCATTTTCGAACCACTGATATTGGTACTTCGATTCATTTGTGCTGTTTTGCACAAGCAATCAATATTGTGTGGCATACTATTTTATTTGTTTGTAAATGTTTTTAACACTGCCTCAATTTGAACAAATTGATTTTAAAATTTGTGTTTGGAATGATGAATTTGTTGCATTTGTCGGTATAAAGTTCACAGTAAAGTAAAAAGGATTAACACCGAGCCCATTTTACAGGTAAACAGTGATGAACAGTTTAAATTGAATGGGAGGGTTTTCGACTGAACACAAAAAGCTTGTCAGATTTTCAATCGATTTACATGGATTCCGCTTCAAAAGTGTGCAAATGGTTCCTGGTAATTTGAGAGATAATGCGACTGTAGCTAATAGGAGTTAAGAACTGAGTTTTTTCTGCACCAAAACATCGTTTCCTTGTGGAAAGGTAATTAAAAACGGGCAACTTTAATTAACTCTCTGAATATTTGGGGCGCCTAAACAAATTGCCTGATTAAAATTTTTTCTTGTCATTTACCATTGATGATGTATAAATTTAAAAACACTTTGATAGAGACATCAAAATTTGTTCAAGATGATTAAAAAGCCTTTCGTTGATTTTCCTCAATGGAGCAAGGAGGATTTTTCAAAAATGAATTGTATATTTTTTCAGAGTTGCTCCCATTCCTTAAAACACTCTCGAAACAGGGGCGGATCTAAGATGTTCTCGAGGGGGTTATTTAAAAAAAATGAACAAATGTTTTGACCTATTTTTACAGGTCGACCAAATTTATATTCTGAAGTCTTTGTTTTAATTAGTTTTAACTTTCTGATTTATTGAAAGTGATTTGTAAAACATCCAAATCGCAAATGACTTGTATGAAAATACGCTCGAGATCTTCAACTTCGAAAAAATTAGAAAGCGGCATTTCAAGGCGTTTTAGATTGTTAACTTTACTAGGTTCACCCTCAAAACCGTCGTCTGCATTGGCGCAACTACCATTTGTGTATGGCGTCACAGCTTAAACCCGAAAATCTTCCAGCCATAAGAGAGCGGAAATTTGGCGAGTCTTATCGTCGGTTCCGGTAGTTCCAGAGTGCCCATCGAAACTACATTCGAAACATTCGAAACAGCAGGTGAAATCTTATTTTCCGAAGTCAAGTTATTTTATAAAAACCCGAAAAGAAGTGACGCTCTTGGAATAGTTTGTCATTTTCTGGTGGATTCAATCACCCGTTTTTTTGAGCAACGACGATAAACAGAGAATTAAATGATGACGCGAGCTGAACACAAAAAAATGATGATCAAATTTAGAGTAATTTTTAATTCTAATATGAACAAATTTCTCTGGGAACTTAATTTTAATATCCCGCTTGAGGCTTTTGCATATAATCTTGAGAAAACTAAAAAAATATATTCATGGGAGCTATTTTTTACGAAAAAAATGGCCATTTTTCTGGCTCTATGTAGATTTGAGCCACCCAAAAATGGCCTGATTAATATTGTTCCCGTCTTTTCCCAATGATTATATTTATATAAAATAACAATTTCATATAGGCAGGATTTATATTTTATTTTATATACCATATAGGCATGATTTATATTTTATTTTATATACCATTTAGGCAAGATTTATTTTCAAATTGATTTTATAACTTCAGTGCACGTTCCATCAGGAGTAAAAACTGATGGGAGATTTACCGTTGGTCGCTATATTTCCCGGATGAGCCATTCCTACCATCATGATTTTTTAGGAATGCATAAAAATAAGTGAAAATTTGTCTTTCTAATGACTCAACAAATGGTGGATTAAGTTCTATGTTTTTGACCATCGCAATTTTACTGATCACCTGTTTCACAACGATCACAATTTTACTGATCACCCGATCAGAGCGACTTTTTTTAAAAATCTTATAACTCATTTGTCTTTATTCATGTATTAAATAAAGTCTGGTCAAAGTGCGTGTGAAAAGTTTCCGCTTCATTATGTTTCACATTGCTCGACTGCCTGAAAAATTTTGCATCATCTTAGACAAACAATTTAAATTAAACGTTGGTCAAAAAAGAAGCTAAATGTTTAGATACATAGCGAATTGTAATTTAAACTGAGCTTACAGATCAAAAACTCTAACACGAAGTGTGGCAGTTAGTTTAAACAAAAAGTTAGCTTGAAAACATATTGCTTATAACAAAATTTTATTGAAAAAAGGAATAAAAAGATACCAAATAATCTTCTTGGCATGAAATCCGTTTCATGTATTTGAAAAGAAATCTATAAATTTTTTACTCAGCCAACTATTTTAATATTTTTTGAATCACCTTTTTTACAGAACTAGATACTTAGGTGAGGTACGAGTTCAGTCCTTAGCGCATTGAGGAAGTTTATACGTTTCTCTCTCTCTCTCTCTCCTCTCTCTCTCTCTCTCTCTCTCTCTCTCTCTTCTGTCTCTCTCTCTCTCTCTCTCTCTCTCTCTCTCTCCTCTCTCTCTTCTCTCTCTCTCTCTCTCTCTCTCTCTCTCTCTCTTCACACACACACACACTCTCTCTCTCTCCCTCTCTCTCTCTCTCTCTCTCTCTCTTCTGTCTTTCTGTCTGTCTCTCTCTCTCTCTCTCTCCTCTCTCTCTCTCTCTCTCTCTCTCTCTTTTCAATAGTATTTTAGAGTTTTTTTTTGGAAAAACTAGAACTTTCATGAAATATTTGCTCTAAAATCATCTGCACTCCATCCTTAGTTATGTCTGTACCAACTTTTTGCTATTTCTTATCTCGCATAAACAGCTCAAAATTTCAAAAAGCAGAGTAAAAACACGCTTGGATTGCAAAAACCTCAAAATAACATCTGTTGTTAGCTTGTTCACCTGTATTGCTGACTGTACTCTGCAGAAAATGCAAAATGTATCGGTAGGAGATTCCCAATATGAGTTGGACACAAAAGACAGGTCTGCAACGCTCCAACTGCATCTGCTATTGAAACAGAAAGCCCAAAAAGAAGAACATTGAGGTTTAGTTGATAGTAGCTGCATTTTTGAAGTCCAGGCGCAGCCGAAATAGGCTTGAAAATTTTTCGAGCAAGCCTTGTAAAAATTTGGACAAGTTACTGTAGTTATCTGATCTACAAGACCGCAAAGTACAAATGGATTCTTCATCCAAAAGCAGGTTTAGAATGCTTTTTGTGTAAAGTCAGTACGATTTTTTTTGGAATAATTTTTGATGAAATTTCTGGCCCGAAAATGTTAACTAAAACGTTTCAAAATTACTTGTCATCTCTCATACAGGTCATCATTACTTTCGTTTGTATTTTGCTTTTGATGGAGCTTTACAGCATATAAATTTGCTAATTTTTTTTTCATATGCAAATTTAGAAAAACGCCTTTGATTTTTTTCCGATTTAGTCAGTTCAGTTTTCCTCAATATTGTAGCTTCCAAATCACTGGATTTCATTTTTGGTTTGACTTAGTCAATCCTTAACTATTGCGTAGTATTCATTCTGCTCCGCCTCAAAACGGTGCGGTAAACAGCAAACAAGCTAACGCTACAACAGAAAAACAAAATCCATCCGCGCAAAAAAACTTAACAAATTTAAAAAAGCTGACAAGTGTTAAAAAGTTAGTTGCTTAAGTCGAAAGTCTTGGTTCTAGCCCTAATTTTAACCAAGAGAAATTGGCACATACTTATGTCTTTTCATTTTTTCAGCTTAAGAAAACTTTTAAAGTACCAAAATATCAGAATAACTCATTTTCTGTGTTTTACATTTGACCACTCAAGTCGTATTTGAGGGTAAAAAAGATTGGAGCTATAGCCATTGGATACGTTTGAGGCAACGAAGGAGATGTTACTTAGCCAAAGACACTATCTCCTATGCTGTTGTACTACAAGGTTCACCAAGACATCGAGTTTTCAGATCGCTTAAGAGGCTGACTACCAAAAAAACCCTCCAGCACACTCTAGAAAGAAAATGGAACGTCCCCATACCTGAACAATTGAAATCCGTTAAAAGCAGGATTGGAATGTTTTAATTTTATTTTTCTAAAAGACTGCGTGTTTGATCCATTTCAGATGAACCAACCTAAAACTAGCCCTATCGCAACAGCATAACCAGATAAAACAGTCTCAAAAATTAAATATAGAAACTACTTACCTTATCAGAATTCGGGAATAAATTCCAGTTAAGTAATGAACCTAAATAAGCTTCACTGCTAAACTTTTCCATTCCATATTCCCACAATTTTTTTTTACATCGAATTGATTTTACAGAGCGCGGACTGAAACTGTTCGTTGAGTTTTCTGAGAGAAAGAAGAAAACTTTCTTAAATTGATAATTATACAGGTCAATTGCGCATAGCATCTCCTCTCAAGCTAAAAACTTGTTGTCTTTTCTCAGTTTTTAAATCAACTGCTCTGACTTAAATTTTCTGAATTTTGGTTTTTGCGACAAATATGAAAAAGACAAGCCCAATGCAAAATTTTAAGCGTTTCGACCGAGATCGAAAAATTCTAGCAGTTTGATCGACAGTCAAAAATTCATTAGATTGAGAATCAATGACCTCATGGGCGTTGTCATTGCATCAGCGAGCTTCCGAGTTTTCAAAAAATTGAGTATACAGCGCCAAAAATATGTTTATGGAAGCTTCTGGCATATTGAATTTTTCGGCCTTCCCAAAACTCAAAGTGATATTAGAAACAGTGCTGGAAACGTCTTGTTATTATTTTAAATATAAAGTGAGTGCCTGATCTTTTTCAGATGAAGCGACCATAAAGTCACCATATCTCTTTAGTATGGCAAATAAAACAAGCTCAAAAATTTAATCAGATAAAATTTAATTGTTTTGTGCCGAAGATGGCGTTTAGGAGATCAAAAACTTCAGTCAGTCGGCATAGACGTCAATGAACTTCAGCGTCTGTTCACTGGGTTGACTCAGATTCCTCATCACTTCGGGGCCGGCAATTGTTATTTTTGACTTGATTCTACAGCCTATCTTTTTTTATGCCACACGGCTTCGCGTTGACATAGTTTATAAAATAAATTAACACCCGGGTTGAGCAAAAATGCTAGTCATAGAATTTCCATATATGGAAAAATGCTAGTCATACACTTTCCATGCAATTCCATACGTACAGAAAATTGCATGAAAGGTCTATGATTAGTATTTTTTCATATATGGAAATTGTATGACTAGCATTTTTTCATATATGGAAAGTGTATGACTAGCATTTTTTCATATATGGAAATTGAAAATTTAGAAACTTTCATATATGAAAATTTTATGACTAGCATTTTTAACAATTAGAAATCCAGCAAAATGAGGCAAAAAAATTACTTTAATTCCCATCCCATACGACGAGCAATCTCTGAACAGAGAAGAAAAAACCAGAGAAAATTGATTTCTCATAGTCAATTCTCCTCACACACTGAGAAAGCAGAGCATTTCTTAATCTTATCTTAGGGGGACTCCAAACCAGGAGGGACTGCCTCAGAAAAATTAAGAAAAAAAACCTGTTAGCTAGCTGAGTAATCCAAAACAGGAAACAGTCCACCAGAAGCTGTGACGTCACCAAAGAGTCCAGAAGGAACTGTCCCTCTTGCCTATAATTAACGAGATGTACTCTTGTTCATATGGTTTAATTGTGTTGAAGATCGACAATTTCTGTCTTTGGTTACAAGTTATTCCTTTTTTAAACTTCATTCTGCAGGTCTAAAATCTCTGCCTGTCTATTGCTCGTGTTTCGACTGCTGCCAATGCCAGTGGGTGCTTCGGATGAGTTTGTTTCATTATTGTTTCGTTTCAACATCTTTAACTAGCTTGCAGTTCAAATTGAACTGACCCTCCTGGTTACAATTAAAATTATTTTCTTTCATAAACCTGTGTAGAAATCAAATTACCCATCTAAGTTTTTTTTTACTAGGCGACTAGCTCAAACTTTTCATGCTTTCTCGTAAGCTTTTCTTTCTTGACCTCTTTGTTTCGAAGATCCAATTTTTCTTCCTGCCTGTTCTGTGTGCTTCGGCTCTTTTTCCTTTTCCCCCCACCTCACATAAGCGTCAATTTTATGGTGTAACGAGGGATTTTACAAGGTTAATTATGAAGAACAAAAATGTTTGTCATGGCCTAATTAGTTCGCATGCCAATTTTTGTAACATTCGGATAAAGTGAACAAAACATCACTAGTAAAATTTTGCAGGTTGGGGGGAAAAGGAAAAAGAGCCTGTGCTTCAAACTGGCGCTAAAACTAGTTTGTGCTTAGAATCGTCTTGGTTTTATACTGCGCCTAACTATAGTGTTCAATTCATTCTGAAAAGACCCACCTGGCTGCAGAAAAAACTTTTTGCTTATTTTTTGTTTGCTACACCATACTAGCTTTCAAATTTATCCATTTGATCTAATTTTTCGTCTCTAGGCGAATAACCCAAGCTCCTTATGCCTAGTCTGCGCAGCGTGCTTTCGGACACTTGATGGTCTGCTTTTACTATGAAAACTTTGAAGCTGTCGTCCTTCACGAATAGTTTCCACTCGAAGTTGAGTTTTCTGCGGTATGATTAGCATGTACTCTCTTGACTTCTTTCTTATCTCTTCTGGAGTCAAAGCGTAAGCGTTTGGAAGAGTTCAAAAAATTGCTAATACTTTTCTCATGTCATCACTCTGTGAATTTCGATGCGATGCTTATGTTTCGACGTTCAGTTGATTGTTCTGGTCCACTTCTTCTGTCCAAGCGTTTTAAGTTGTCTTTAAATCTATCAATAGACGCCTCTTCCTTTTTTCTTTTTTGCATGAATCTCATCAAGGCTTGATGCGTTTCAAGCCGAAGTCGAAGCGGTTCCAGACGGTTTTGGTGATTTTGGCGCATATCTTTCCTCTTTCTTCTTGGCAACCAAACACTTCAAGGCGATCTGCTCAAAGCTACTCAAGAGTGCTGTGCAAGTTTGTCTGTCGTTCATATTGTGTTGCTCAAGATGTAAGCTCATCACTTTCATGCACGAATGGATGTATCTTTCGAAGTCAAGAGTAGCCTGCTTTGGTTACTTTAAAGTTTTCTTCGACTTCTCGATGTTGCTCCTCTCTCTAGACCCTAACACCATCGTGGCAAATGCCTCTTTTGGTCTATTTCCAGGTGTTCGCCCACATGGCCCTGTCGGTTGTTAAAGTTGGTAGTAGTATTGTATCGTGTCCCGGATCCTAAAGGGGGGGGGGTCCTTCCTAAGGGGGGGGGGTCACGTAATGCAAAATCCTAGGAAAGGGGTCCTTAATTTTTTGGAGGACCCTCATCCTAGGATTTTGTAAACGAAAGAAATTTTCCACCCAAAAAGCAGAAGACCCCCTACTTAGGACCTTGCCAAGTTTAGCTTAACAACAAGGGACACGATACAAAATTCTTTCTAATTCCAAATTTTGGGATCCTAATTATTGGTCCTGGTTAATTATATGAATCATATTAATTGTTATATTTATTTCGGGCAAGTGAACTTTCGACCTAGTTGAAATTTGTTAGTGAACGGGGAATTGACTTTTATGGTATATAATAAAAATTCACCGGCGATTTTGGCAGCGTAGCTTAACTGTTAGCAGCAGTAAATTAATTCCTTAACTTGACCTATATTTTATGGTGAAAAGACAGTAATTTGAAATTACTCACCAAAAGCGGCGGCCGTTTCTGGGCAAAATATACCATATGATAAGTTTGTCAAATTTTGAAATAAGAAAAATGAAATTAGAGGGAACTTGGTGTACTGAAGATATTGATAATGAACATTTACAATTGAGAGTGTTTTCAACCGCAGAAAAAAACTCATTATTCAAATTTAGTAATGAAAGCTACGTCTTCCTCGAAAGGGCAAAGGAAATTTCAAAGAAAGAATTTGAGTCAATTTTCAAAGAACAATTTTATTTGAGTGAGCTTTAACAAATCTCTTGGTGCATTTCTACAAAACAAAAGTATGGTACTGTGAGCGATTTGAATTTTACTGATTATGAAAACGTATTTGACTATTCGTTTGACTTTAACTCAATATGGGTTGATAAAGACTTGGAGAGAAAAACCCGTCTATGTTTCAAAAAGCTATCAAAATACAAAAAACTTCCGGTGGTGTATTTAATTATTTACCACCGTTATCTTAATGAGTCTAAATGGTATCTGCAAGGTCAATTTTATTTCCACTGGCTTGAAATTCAGCAGGTTGGAGAGGTGTTGGAAAAAATAAACAATGAAATTGCAAAAAAGCAGAGTAACTCCTATTGATTTGAAAATAGTTCACGAAATTTATACGTCTTTGAAACAAACGTATCCTGATAATTCTAACCGACGCAACTATTTGCTAGCTGCATGTTCTCTGTTTTTGTTAGTTCTGATAACCTTAACTACGACATTTTAATTAAGTTGAGACCTTATGGTCGCTTGATTGGTATTGATAACTCTTCCTTGGACAAATACTTGAAAAATTCCAACATTTTACGATTGCACGCTATTTTGCACGATGCGGCCGGATTTATACACGAATTTGATCAACAGGGTCCCACGTACTGTTACATGTTGCCCTGGAACTGTAACAACAGCTTATTGGGACATTTGAGTGGAATAGCGTTCTGCCTTTTTATTAACTTGAGAAAACCAAAATTTTATCATTTACCAGAATGCTGGGTGAGAGATCAGTTGTGCTTGACGTGGAAGGCTTTCGTTACAAGAAAAACGCCTTTGTGGTTAAAGAATTAGCAATAACAACTTCACACTACCGCGATCGACTCATTTTTTTTTGCCTCCAGTGATTTTCGATATACTACCAAAGCTTGAACAAAAAGCTTACAACTGGTTAACGAATTATTTACACGGTCTCCATTGGGAAAACGGTGATTACCTTTACATAAACTTGAATCAAATTTTTCAGAGTTTTGTGTTGAGAAATCCCGGTGCCGTTTTTTACGCTAAAGAAAAAGGAAAGACAGAATTTTTGGCCAAGTACTTGGACCGAAAGGTTGAAAACTTATTTTTCAAAAATTATCCAAGTTGCAATAGACATATACCTCATTACAATTCCTGAAATCATTTTGCCCTGAAGAAAAGCAAGGTTTTTTATGATCGGTTGAAAAATGAACAACAACGAGAGATCAGCGAAAGTGGAGAGATACCTATCAACAAATTCAATGCTTTGTGCGTGGATGACTCCAGAGGGTGATATTAAAATTTCATTAACCAGAATAGAGCGTATTGATTGCAGCGGCCAAATTGTTTAGAGGAAGGAGCAAAAAATAATTTTCGAAGAAGAATTGTCTACCTTTAAGAGATTTTTTCCAGTTATTGATCAATTTGTATACTTCCAGAGATTCAAGTTTATCAGAAATGTCAACCAGCAAGCGAGGAGTATATTTTCCCGAACTAATCTTAGTGCCCAAACGTCAACCAGGAGTTCAGATGGATCTAAACAGCAGTGAATTGCCAGATGAGATTGAGAGGATAGTGAAAGAGGATACTGTGAAGAAAATAATGTACTATAAAAAAACTGCAAATGCCCAGCAATCTTTGTTCTAGAAATGCATGACATAAATGATAGAGACTTTAAACGTTATGAAATTTTGTACTATTCATAAAACTAATTCAATTTATTATTTTTTTACAAGCTTCATTTGCAGTGAGAAAAAGTCTAACACAGTCTGTAGAAAAAATCAGATCTCAAATGTCAGAAACAGCAACAGCAGTAGATGAACCTGACGCGACATTAGTAACAGAGTTTGTTTATAACGAGACATACAGTGAAAAAATTCATGGAATTTTTGTAACAATGTAACTTTGCCAAGGTCTGAGGAAGTTTTGTTGCGCAAATGGTAGTAATTCTAATTTAATTAACTTTCTGCATTCTCAAACGTTCTGTCACTAAATTAAGTTGCGAAGAAACTTCAGTTTGGTTTTTGATTTTATCCGGCTTGGTTGTTTACGTTTTACCAAATCCGAGGATATGAATAAAGTGATTGATACTTCGACAAGAGTTTTCATGGCGGTAGTGGGACCCTCAGGATCCGGGAAAACTGAGTTAATTTTCAAAATTTTGATGGAAAATACTTTTTACCCTAAATTTGGAACCGTTCTATATCTTTACAAAGAGATACAAGCTGCATTCTCAGATAGAGTGTCTTCTCACGAAGTAAATGTGAAGTTCTTGAATTTCAACGTATTCAATTCTTTAAGAAAATTAGAAAATGATTTTCGATGATTCATGTGAAGACATCTCTAATGACAAGGAATTTGTTAGATTAGCGACAGCGGGTAGTTATAGAGGGATAGATGTAATATATGTTAAGAATAACTTGTTTCAACAAAGTCGATGGTCGCGTACGATTGATTTGAATACTTCACACATGATTCTGTTCAAAATGCCTCTTGACGTTCAGCAACTAGATCTTTTAGGAAGACAATTCAATGTATCAAAGTTTTTGAGAAGTTAATACGAACTAGCTACCCGAGACTCTTTTGGACATCTTCTAATCCACTTGGACCCCCGCACATCAGATTGTTTGAGATATTGTTCAAATATCATACGGCCTGGGCAAACAGTTTTTTATTTACCCTTATCTAAAGCAGAAACTACTCCAATCACAAATGAAAAAGGAAAACGTATCTATTCTGCGGCATATGGTACAACTGACACCTGACCAATTGAGACGATTAATTAGAAAAACTTCAAATCGCGAGATAATAACACTGATTTGTGAATGTTTGCTCAATGTAGTCAATGGAAACGTATCCGTTAAAATCGCAAATATCGAACAATTCGAGACAACATACAAAAATTTAATCACTCCAAAAACCAGTGTTATCAAAAAACCAGTGTTATTTTGAGTAAAGAAGGTTTTCCTTTAGTGCGGCCAATACTTTATTTTTGTTACAAGTACCTCACAACTTAATCATGACTGCTGAAGAACTCATTCTAATTCCCAAACACTTATATGTTAAAGAGCAGCCACATGCTGCACGTGTTCTTCACGATAATAATATTAAACAAAAAAACGCTCAACTATCCTACCTTAACCGGCTTCGACCCTAATTATTTCCTCAAACTAGTAAGACTACTGCAACGAAGGAAACATTTACGGAAAATGCTGCTGAGCCCCAACAAGATCAGCATGAATTGTTAACGGACGATGAAAAAGTAAAGGTTGACGTGATAAAGATGAAATTTTAGAAGAGAAAAACGATAATCAGACCGAAAGTATTTTGAGACAGTTACAGGTTTTAGAGGGAAAAAAATTATTAGAGCAAAAACCATACTTGAAATCATAAAAAATCAGAAAGGGCAACCATAAACCATGACAGTGAGGTGATATATGTAGATAAAGAACCAACAGGACTTAAAGCTGCAGTATTTTGATACGACATACAACAACCAACAAAAAAACTACATAATCCGGCCTTCATTATCATTTTAACTGCTCTCAACTTGAATGAAAATCTGGTAATAAATCGAAATGCCAAACACGCGGTTCGGTCAGCGTCTTTTAACGCTCATGAGAAACGAGAACCCGGGCCCTCAAGAACACGCGCAACATCCCCCGCTTGGCAGGGAAGAAGTAGTCCAAACTTTAAGAGAAGTAAAAAACAAAAAAGAAAAAGCCTTAGAGACAATAGAAAAAGTCGAAACCAAAAACGTGAAAAAGAGTCAGAAGAAGGCTCTGACTCGTACGGAACGCTCTATAACAATTCAGATTCTCCATTGTCAGAAAATTCGAAGGCAAAAACAAAACAATGGGAAAATTACCAAGATTGAAGAAAAATTGTTGAAAACTAAATACAATGACAAAGGTCCCGCGTTATTTGGTAGTATGAACAACTTGATAAAAGCAACCAATTTGTCGCGAACGAAAGTTAAACATTTCCTTCATACTGAACCTGCTTACATGACATATCGAAAAACTGTGTCCGAAAAACGCCGCGACTCAAGGTCATAGTTTACGATATCGACGAAATCTGGTCATTAGATCTGGCCTTTGTTGATAAACTTGCCCAGTACAACCATGATGTTAAGTATCTGCTTGTTGGAATTGACTGCATGTCTCGCTATCTCAGAGTGCAACCCTTGAAATCAAAGTATGCTACTACAACAGCAGAAGCGTTCAAACTAATGATAACGACAAAACAACCGAAAAAAGTATGGGTGGACAAGGGCACTGAGTTTAAAGGGTCCTTCGAAGCATTATGTAAAAGGAAAGGCATAAACACATATAGCACAGAGAGCGAGAAAAAGTCTGCATTCGCTGAGAGAAATATTGGTTCCTTGAAAAATCTTATTTATAAGTACTTGGAGGATAAATGAACTTACTCATACATTGACAAATTGCAAGATTTTGTCAATGCAGTTAATTCGAGAACAAATCGTGTCACAAATCTTGCACCAAATAAAGTAACTAAAAAAGATGTTCCTCGCTTGATTTCATTAAGATCAGAACAGTCATTGAAATTAGTTCGACGTCCAAAGCTTTATGTTGGTGATTATGTTAGACTTGCCAAAGTAGACATACCTTTTCGCAAGGTTTACAAACAATCGTTCACCGATGAAGTGTTTGAAGTTTTTGACATACCAACACGAAATCCCCCAACATACAATTTGGTTGATTCTACCAGAGAACCGATTGAGGGAAAATTTTACGCGTCTGAACTAATTCGCGTACTGGAGAAGGAGAAATCGTAAGCAATCATGACTGAGGGCACTTCCAGCCTTTTCACCCACAACGTTCCCCCTTCCTTCACAAATACCCTAGTTTCATCGGCATCAATGAACGTTTTTAAAGATAACACTCTGGCCAACTTTAAAAATCTCCTGAGTGAAGAAATAAATTTGCAAGGTGAATGGCGAGTAGCAGTTACAGAAATTACCTTCCCCACTCAGATAAACAACGTAACTGACAACAACATTGTGTACTACAAAAAAGATCGGGTTATAGCAAGCATGAAAGTTGAGAAAGACAAGATCTCCAGGCCTTACCTTGGAGAAACAGCGAAACTAACAAAAGGAGAGTATACGAGCATTGAACAAATACTGGATGAGATTCGTCGAAAGACAGAATTAGAGAAATTGGATTACGTAATAGATCCAATAACCAAACATCTCTCATTATGGCTGCATTTTTGAGAAGGTATAACTTTTTCAAGCCCGCAAATTCCTAGTCTACTTGGATTCAAAGGTGTCAGTGATGAAACTTGTTATCATATAGGTTACAAACAAGGAAGCTCGAAAGATAGCACAATCACTACCCAAGATCTTGTTGCTGACTATCCTGTTGATTTATGTGCTGGTACTCAGCTTATGTTTATTTACCTGGTCATAATTCATTATCAAATAATAGAGTAGGAGACACAAAAGCACCCCTTTTACGAGTCATTGATAACAATCGTCGAGTGAAAAACGGTTACGCATGTACAATTGAACCGAATCATCGTAAAGTGTTTAGTAGTTTGTATTTCAAAAAACTTTTGGTCAACAATATTTCTAATATTTCTGTGAATTTGCGCGCAGAAACTGGAGGACTTGTTCCTTTCGCTGGAGGGGGAAAAGTTGTTCTGACCTCTGAAATTTCAAAAGTTTAGCAATTGATCAATATGGATTCATATTACCACAACCAAGCAAACCTACCACATTTCTCGGGGGCATTATAGACAACGAGGCAGTGGCTTCGGTGCATTAGCCTTGGGAATAGGAAAACTGGCACTTCATTGGCTCGAAAGTTTGTGATACCAGCAGCAAAAACATCGGAAAAGAACTACTTCTTCGAGCAGCTCCAGAACTGATAGAAGTTGCAACAAAAAGAAAAAACCCGAAACAGGCACTCAAAAGCACGGTCAGAAAAACCATCAAAAAGCAAGTAGGAGGAGGAAGTAGATCTCTAAAAATCCATCCAAGAAAAATAACAACGGTGGTGAAACGAAAAACAAGACGCGTCCTTCCCAGAAAACGAACTGCACAGAGAAGTCGCTCCGATTTCTTTACAAGGGTTGAAAATGATTTCTAATTTAATCCCGAGTGAAGCAACTCACTCACAGCTCGCTAGACTTATTTGAAAAACTGCCTTTACTTGTCACTTTTGAAAACGCATTTACCCAAAAAATTGGACCTTCCTACTCTCCTGATGGTCCTATGCTCGAGTTTGAAGTACTCGGCGACAGAAATAATTTCATCGATCTTCAACGTACTCGTTTGGAAATAGTTGCACGTATTGTTCGAAGCAATGGAAACGTGCTTCGAACACATGCTACAGAAGCGGCAAACAGAGATACGCCGTATTTTGTTAACAATCCTTTATCTTCATTATTTTCTGAGTGTACACTGTCGCTGAATGGTGAGAAAATATCAACTACCAACGCTAATTTTGCCCATAAAAGCTTTATTGAGACCGAGTTTTCATACGGTAATGATGCCAAAAAAACATGGTTGGCTTGTCAAGGTTATTATTATGAAGAAAACCCATCAGCTATTGATGGTAATGGAAGGAGAGCTGAGGATGTTACGGAGCGTAAAGGTCTCGTTGCGGCCTCGAACGAGCTGAAGCTATTTGGTAAAATTGCTTGCGACTTCTTATCGTGTGACAAGCACCTACAGTGTGACAATTAAATTGTCTCTTAGACGTTCTCCTAACGATTTTGTTGTCATATCTGAAGATGCAGCTAAACACTACAAGGTTCAAATAATCGAAGCTAATCTCTATGTCAGAAAGATGACTGTGACTGACTATGTTCTCTCATCAATAGAAAAGACTTTGTTGAAGAACCCGGCAATTTACAATTACATCGAAAAAGTGTCAAAAAATTTTCTCGCAAATGCAGGAGTACAAAACTGGCGACAAGAGGATGTTTTCGCAAAAGAACCTGTTCGAAGAATGATAGTAGCAATGAGCATAAACGAAGCATATTTGGGTACTAATGGGACAAACCCTTTTCCTTACCAGAAGTTTGGGTTGAATGAGATCATTGTGTACAGAAACGGCCTACCCATTGCCGAAACTCCCATCTCAACGTCAGACAATAAAAGAAATTATTACAATACGCTTGAGGCTCTTGATTTTGTTTTGAACACTAGTCTTGGAATCAGACTCGCTAGTTATGATAATCACTATATTACGGCTTCTGATCTCACTTCTACTCAGGAGGCTTCACACGATTTCATTCATCCTGAATTGACCAATTGCACTATTTCGGTCGAACTCAAATTTGACGCAGGTCTCGCTTTTAACGTCGAGTTATTATTTATGGGAGACCGTGCATCAACAGTTTATGTGCGTTCCGATAGAAAAATTACCAAAAACACTCTTATGACCTAAGCTAGACAAGGATAATCTTCAAATAACGGAACTTGTTAACCGTTGTAAACATTTGAAAAATCGCTTTAGAGGTATTTTCCGGCAGATTTTCTATGCTCGTCAGTACTGAAAAACAATAATACGTTCATGATTATCAATGCGTCACCATCGGATCAACCTGGAACCCACTGATTGTTTTTTGCTCAAGCTGGCGGACAGATATTTTTTGCAGATCCTCTAGGTAAAAGATTATATGATTCACCCCTCGTGTACAAGAATATGCGACGTACAATTCAGGAGGGAAATCAACTACTGATGAAAAAACCAATACAATCAGCTGATTCAGTGTTATGCGGAATTTATTGTATTTATGTTGCTCATGTTATAATTACAAATAAATTTTCAATAGGTTTCAAACTTAATGATCATGATTTGATAAGATTTGCTAAACATATGTTATTCTAAACTATTTTATTGATGTTTTTGTAGATATTAGTAACTCATTTTTTAAATTCATTCTTCTCAACAACAGATTTTCTTTTTCTACAAGTTTAAGTAAGCCGCCAAAAGTTTCATATCAAGTTCTTCGAAATATTAAGGCATGGCCATTTGGTTTAGCGGGCAATAGCTAACCCGGCGTTGCTCGTCGCTACGCTCCTCGGGAACGCCTCCCGCATGTGTAGTAACATTTTTTTTGATATACAAGAGAGCGAAAGAAAACCAATATTTAAAACTTGAATTTCTTCTCCCTGATAACGTGTTTGAATCAATTTCCATTCAACCATACCCACTTAAAATTATGTCAATTATTCTAGAAAACTCAGCAGCATTTTCACCATTTAAAATATTAGTAAAGCGTTCAATTGTTACGTTAGTAATCAGGTCAGTTTGAGTTTGAACTGATTTATTCTGCGAGCCGAAGCAAACTTGAGGCAATCGTCTGCGAACTGGAACACCACTAACATCTAGGTTGTTGATGGAGTTATAATTCACAGCTATTTTCAGTTTTTCCATCAGAGGGCCTGACAATTCATAGTTGGAGCAAACCAAAACTAAATATTTAAATGTAGAGAGAAGACAAGGAAAAACGAAGGCTTTTGAAGTCATCTTGTTAAGTAAATTGGTAGACTTTTTTGTGAATTCGACCAGCACATGATAAAGTTTTTCGTTGTCAATCAAATGATTGCAAAAATCTAATTTATTCAAATGGGAGGATACCGCAAAATTTGCTTTTGAAGCGAAGCCTGAAAAGTTGGGTTCATGAATCAGGATGAAAAATTTGTAATCAGGGGGTTGCTCATACATTGCTTCAACCATTGCTTTGAAGTTTCAAAAGAACAACAAGTTAATAATGTTACACAACCCGACAGTTATCATCGTTTTCACTTTCGCATTCCTCGAAGTTTTTTTTAGATTTGTTTCGCTTTTTTCTAAGTTTTTCAGTCTTGTCGCAGTTTTTTGCTTTCGTCAATTTTTTGATTTTTGTATAATTGTCCGCCAAGGACTCGAATTCACCAGTTGACAAAGTTATTCCTTGTCGATACTTGAAAGCTCCCTCTTCGTCTTTTTTGTACAATTTGAGAGTTATGTAAGTACCGGTCTGTGCGAATGTTTTTGCACCGACTCTAACTAAAAGTTTATCATTCCAAGATATATCCCCAAAATCATCGAAATAGTCAACATCCGTTTCAAGAGAAGCGTACATTATAAATGATTAACAACCAACTGGTTTTTAGTGTGGAACGTTGAAGAATGACTGATCACAGTATACAAGACAGATCATGCGCTCCCAAAGTAAAAACTTAGCTGATAACTTTTACGAGCGCCCTAAGCGATATTGATAAAACTTAATCACCAAGGATATAATTTCTTTAATGATAAGCCTCTTTTAATATGGGTGTTTAGTTGTTTTTCCCCCGGCTATACTCTAAAAATCTTCTAGTGTTTTTATTGTGACGGTTATTTTAATGACTGCTATGGTAATGAAAGTGAATGTCATCATGGTAATGAATTTCTAACAGCATGACAAAGAATGTGTGGCAAACTATCATGAAAACTTGATTTTGAGTGCTTTCGCCCGTAGCCACTATAATAAAGCTATCACATAAATCTAAAAAATCGGGTTTTCAGGTTCATTCCTAACATGACCTCAGGCGTCATGCGTAAAAGAATGAATAAAATTTTGATAGCCTCGACTAAAAAGTTATTAGTTTTGACCTAATTGAACCATGCCACCCCTTTCCTGATCTCATTCTCATTATTAAACTTTTCATACTTTTCATTCTCTCAATTTCATTTCGGTAGTTCAGTCATTTTATTTTAACAAAACTTTAAACCTCTTCAAGTCATGACTAGTCCTTTACAAATAATCTCAGTGTCTGATCGAGAAAGAACAATTATCTACCAAACATACACGAGAGAGTCGATTGAAGTCATTCATCATCAGAAAGAGAGAGTCTCTCCGTCTACAGCAAGTCCGTTCAATGACTTGGCTCCCCGAAAAAACGACGGGAATCAAAACGAGTAGTGGACTACAAAAAGTCATATCATGCTACCGAACTACCTCTTTGATCACATCGATCTAGTTCGACAGAATCGAAAACGAATGTACGAAAGTTGCACTATTCACGTGAGCTATCCGGCATTAGAAAAGACGGAGATAAACGACACAACCTCGCTCGAGCAGTCTCCACGAAAAATTCTCTTCGCGTATGACTGCGAGTCAATGCCGTTGTATGAAATCAGGAGGGATGTATTCGTGATTATGCAGAGCGCGAAGCGTAATTGGATATTCCGACAGCAATGTCTCCCGAGTCGTTTGTTAGGGGAGCAGTTTCAACTCCAGAACAATCAACTTCCTATTCGGATGCTCGGGTTTCATCGAGTGCGGAGACAATTGATTTAGTGACCCCAGATCTCATTCAAGGCACCCCTCCAAATGCAGCTTGCTATGCGCCAAAAAAGAGAAAAACTACAGTTTCGAGAGTTCTAATAACTTAAACAAAAAACTTTCCTTTGTTTCAAATAATATTCCAAGGTTTTATAATTTTATTTTTGTTTGATTTGAATTTTAAGCTGTTTTAACATTACTGTGTGTATATGTTTTGTCTCAGTTTTTATTTTGCTTAATAGATCAATTAAAATTTGCCCCGTAAAATTTTCAGCAAAATGTTAGAGAAAAACTTGAAAAACTAGAAAAATAATAAATCGAGAATAATTTTTCGCTAAAATTGTTGTTTGAGAAAAAATGAGAGAGAGAGAGAGAGATAAATACGCTTGTTCAGTAGTGAACCCCACTATTGCAGGATATTGCTTTCTTTTCAAAAAAAAGATAAATATGAAAGGGTCCAACCTTTTCTTGTTGGTAGTCCAACCATATTTTTTCGGCTTTTTTTTTATCAAACACTGTCTGTTCTCTCTCTCTCTCTCTCTCTCTCTCATCATACTTTGTGCCTGGTGGGGTTAGCTTTATATTGTGCCTGGTGGGGTTAGCTAAATCTGCTTTATATTACATTTATATACATGTTTTGGGTGTGAAACTGACAATTTTTTGGTAAAAATGTGAAAAAATGAAAATTTATGTTTTTTTTTCGAAAAATGAACATGACCCTTAACCCTGCTCAGAAATTCATGGCAAATTGATTGAGGGTAGTTTCAATGGATTTGGAGAGAAAATAAATTTTCCCAATTTTTTTTATATTTACACAAAAATCTGATTTTCTCAAAAAATCACAACTTTTTAAGCGTCTACTCTCATTGATTGGGCTATCATTGTTTTTTAATTTCTACGCTTGTCCTAACTACGTATCAGATAGCTCCTAAAAATTTCAAACCACATTCACTTTAATTTAAAATGAGAACGAATAATTCAATCTAAAAATGAAGGAAAAAGAAGTTAAAAATTTTTTTTTTTTCAAGTTTCGAACACGACCAGTAGAACTGTGCTCGAGATCCCATAAAACTTACTGGTTTTTTTGTTGATAGACTTAAAAGAAATTTTTTTAAATTTTACTTTTCTTTTTTCACAAAAAAAAAAGTTTGAGGTTTTCCTTTATTTTGAAAAAAAAAATTTTCACTTGAATTTACAGAACGGGAGGCGTTCCCGAGGAGCGTAGCGACGAGAATCGGCGGGTTAGCTATTGCCCCTTAAACCAAATGGCCATACCTTAATATTTCGACGGACATGATATGAAATTTTTCACGGGACACTGAATGGCATGAAGGAAACTTTGATTCCGATATCTTTTGCACATTCAAATGACAATCTATGCTTATCGTGCATCGGTAACTATCAAGCTATCTAATTTGCAAAATTTTCATTTTTTGAGTTTACTATTTTATTTCAACTTAATTAGATAGTTGAGGACTCTACTTTCTGAATACTTTTATCTCATGTTTCTACTTTTTATTATACCTATTTAAGCAAACCAAGAAGTGGGCTTCAAATCATTAGGAAATTACTGTTTCACAGTAAAAATTAGTGAGAAAAAGTTTTAGGCTCTTTCTGAATCATTTTAAGCTTTAAATTTTATAATTTAGTGCTGAAATGTTAATTAAAAGTCTAAACCAGTCCCCTTAAATTTGCCAAAACTTAAAAAAAATTATCGGTAACCCTTTAAATTAACAGTTAAAGTTTGAGGCTGTAATTGAATCAGTCTTTAGTATACAAAACCCTTGCACTTGAACAGAGTGATGAGACATATAGAACTTAAAGCTGTAATAAACCCTGTTTTTGGAAAGGAAATTACTTATTGTCAAGAGGGCGAAGTATAACTCTCATTAATGGCTTCTACTTGCCCTTACCCGCAAATTTTTTAGTGCTAGCTTTTGCTTTTTCATAACCAGTTTTACTTCTTGAAATTTTCCTGAATTACTTCAGTAATTTCAACAAATAATGCCAAACTCTACTTCAATCGCGACACCTGTTCCTTGCCAGCAGTGCGGAAAAATTCTGAGCTCTAAAAGGAACTTGAGAAGACATGAGCAAAAAGTTCACAATATTCTTCCTCCCCCTCCTCCTCAAACTGATTGCTATGAGTGTCTCAAATCATTCGAGAGTTTGTCGGAAGCCCGAGAGCACGTCGAGCTGGTTCATGACATGACTGCCAATAGTCATTGTATCTATTGCCATACAATATTTTTCACCGCGGAAAGCTATGGACAACACTTGCTGAAGAAGCACGCATTGCCAGTTTGGGACGGCATTGAGACGACGTCTTCCGCTGCTCCAACGGAAAGCGCGTTCAGAGGCAAATTGCGTCGATACGATCTCAAAGTTAGTGAAAAAGAAATGGATTTGCTTCAAGTCATGATGCAAAACAAGGAGGAAATAGATGCTCTCATACTGGAAAGGGTCAAAGAAGGTCCGAACAAGGTGCAATTCCACGTGGAAGTGGGAATGATCAAAATTCCCACTGTGCAAGACGGGGACAGTAGAAACTTCGAAAGGACCATGCTGTTTCTGAACACTGAGACATTGACAGTGTACTTCGAGGAAATAGCTGGGGATCATTTCTTCGAACTTATTGAACATATGGTCAACCAAATCAATTCGTTCTCTTCTCATGGTAGCGGATGGATTATTGACAGAATTGAAAAATTGCAAATCAGTTTCGCGGCCTTCTCACCAATAAGAGCAGGATCCTACCTCGAGCTACCTGATGCACTCAGCGAAGCATCAACTCTGCTCACAAATATCAACGCTAAAGATGATGACCGTTGCTTTCTCTACTGCTTTGTTGCCGCATATCACAATGTGAATGAGCCGGCCCTCTACCCCAAACCATCTAGACGGTGGCTGGAGAAAAACAAAGTCTCAACCTACGATCTCGACAAAGAAGGAATTGTGAAAATCAATGGGGAATACGAAATGCCAATGGGTCTGATGGATATGGACAGATTTGAAAAGTTGAACAATTGTCAAATCAACGTCTTCCGGTAAGCAAATTCTAATTGCCTTAAAAAATACTAAAAATTGCTTCATTAATGTTCTTCATCTATTCAAACACCCTTTTTATTTCAATCCAAACCTAGGTATAAAAATTGTTTTTCTGTTCAGGTACAACGATGGCAAATTGTTGCCCATAAAAGTATCGAGCAGAATCACTACTAGCCTGATTGTGGACTTGTTGCTGCTGACAGATGGATCAAAATATCACAATGTGTTGATAAGTGATCTCCAGAAGCTGGTCGAGTACGTGCGGCACAAAGAGCACCGATTTCAATCTGAGATTTGCCGCAAATGTTTCCACACATGCGCTTCATTCGAAACTCTGAGAAGACATCAAGAACTGTGCTACCAAGACGAAGATGTCGTCATAACAATGCCCAAGCCGGGAAAAGATGACCACAAGTTCAAAAACTTATTAGCTCGTGGGTACGTACCCAGAGTAATATATTTTGATTTGGAGTCACTGCTCTTACCAGTATACGGACCGCAACCTGATCCGCGAAAATCTAGCACGCAAACAATTAAAATCCATCAACCGTGCGGCTACGCGTTAGCAGTAATCGATTTTGGGAAAAAAGACCTGTTAAAGTTTGAGCTTAAAAGAAGACCGAATGTGATGGAAGAGCTAATTAGCTCCCTTGAATCGTTAGCGAGACAAATTTACGTAAAAAAAAGGAAATATTACACTTTCACTGGTATAACAGACTAGGAACAGGAAGATGCTACAATTTGTTGGATATGCGAGAATGATTTTTCCGACAATGATCAAGTGGTACTAGATCATTGCCCTTACACCAACAAGTTCCTGGGTTGGGCACACAATGAGTGTATTGTTAATAGAAAAACAACAAATTTCATTCCAGTGGTAGCTCATAATTTGTCAAATTATTATTTACACTTTATAATCAAAGCGCTGGCAAAAAGCGATTCGGAAAACACTTTTTCCGTAATACCCGCAACTGAAGAAAATTATATATCCTTGACAATCTCAGTTTATATAAAAACGTACACGGACAAAAACGAAAAAATCAAAAAACTCTACTAAAATCTGAGATTCATCGATTCGTATAGGTTCATGCTAGCATCGTTGGCAAAACTTGTCAATAATTTGCTCAACGAACATTTTTTTCTGCTGGAGAACTATTTTGAAAAACTCGGCCACTCACCTGAAAAAGTCAGTATGTTGAAACAGAAAGGGCATTACCCCTACTGATACTTCAACTCATTCGAAAAATTCCGAGAAACTCGCCTTCCCCCACGAGCAATGTGGAAAAATAGTCTAACAGGAGAGGATGTGAGTGTTTCTAGAAGCGAGTACAATCATGCCCTTAAAGTTTTCACAGAACTGAAGTGTGGCTCACTTGGTGATTACCACGACTTGTACTTGACTACAGATGTGCTATTGCTTGCTTCCGTTTTCTAAGCTTTTCGTGAAGTTTGCTATCAAACATACGGGCTGGATTGCGCCTGTTACTTCACGGCAAGTAACCTTCCCGGGGATGCCTTTCTAAAAGTTTGTAAGCCCGAACTGAAACTCTTAACGGACCGTGAACATCTGGACCTTGTGCAGCGAATGATACGAGGAGGCTGTCGTCGGTTTACGCCCGCCGATTTTACAAAGCAAACAATTAATACCTCGACGATTTTTCGCCCTCAGTACCATCAAGCTACATCCTCAAAATTGATGCAAACAATTTGTACGGGGGGATAATGAAACACTGCCCTCTGCCATTAAACGATTTTTCAATAGTTGAAAAAAGTCTGGCAGACATACTGCTCACCAGCGAAACCTCAGAGTGGGGTTATATAGTTGAAGTCAGTTTAATCATACCCGAAGAGCTTCACGACTTCTTTGCTGATTACCCCCTTGCCCCCTCTCGTGAAGTAGTGGACATCGGTGCAATGAGCAACGAGCAAGTCGACATGTTGGGAAAATTGGGAATCACCACACTGCCAAAAGTGCCAAAAACCTTGCATCCTAAAGAAGGTTATGTTTTGCACTACCTTACCCTAAAATTGTACCATGAGCTGGGAATGAAAATAACTCACCTCGGAAAAGTTCTTCAGTTCCGCCAAAGTCACTGGATGGCACCCTTGGTCGACCTAAACACCTGCCTACTGAAAGCCGCGGTAAACAAATTCCAGGAGACAATGGAGTCTAAGTAAACAATGGAGTCTAAGTTTGGAAGAAAGAAGCTGGAGATTGTAAGGAATGAGAGAGAACTTTTACAAAAAACAGCTCTGAGCACAATGAAAAGCTTTCAAATCATTGACAATCGATTAGCCACATTCAGCTTTTCAGTAACAAAAATATTGTGGGACAAACCTATGATAGTTGCTGCGACTATCCTAGACCTCGCCAAGCGTTTCATGTTTCAGTTTCATTATCAAAAAATGGAACCAAATCTAAACTTGGAACTCCTTTACTCCGACACAGATAGTTTTACTTATGCCATAAAAACTGATGACATTTACCGAGACTTGGAAAAAATAAAAGCTGATTTTGACTTTTCAAATTATGATGAGGACCATTTCTTGTTCGAGGATACCAACAAGAAAGTTGTGCTGAAGTTCAAAGACAAGACTGGTGCGAAGCCGATCAGAGAATTCATCGCCCAAAAACCGAAACTACATTTGGTCGTCCTTAATGGTAAATAAATTTTAAGCCACTCTTCCACGCCCATTCCTAACTTTTACAGAACAAAATTACCACCAACAACCTCCCTACCCCCTTTATTTGTTGCATTAAACTATGGGCATTTAGCTGATTTAGGCAACATTATACAATGTTGCCTAAACGTTGATTTATCTGACAACATATTCCCTCTCTTTTCCTCTTTTTTAATCATAATCTAGAGTCT
Organism: Symsagittifera roscoffensis; assembly: GCF_963678635.1. Taxonomy (NCBI): domain Eukaryota; kingdom Metazoa; phylum Xenacoelomorpha; order Acoela; family Convolutidae; genus Symsagittifera; species Symsagittifera roscoffensis. Next base: position 76,099,474 of record NC_087064.1, on the reverse strand, counting down.
TCTGCTCTTTTTTGGTAAATGAATCAAATTTTGTTCGGTATAAATTGAGTTGCTGAAGTGAAATGAAGCTATCCCCTGCGTTGTAGAAAAGAATAATAATTTTGATTCTGTTTAGAAGGCACTCAAAAAATGTGTGCCAAAGGAATTAAACAGAGTGCACAGAGAGAACTGGCCCACCAAACCTTCAGGGACACATTATTCACTGGAAAAACAATGAGAGTGTACAACAACTATAAAATAGTTTCGAAAGGTCACACCAAAATGACAGTGAAACAAAACAAACTTGCATTATCACCATTCGACTCAAAACGTTTTCTACTATTCGACGGAATTTCGACCGTGCCCTTTGGCCATAAAACCGCCGAAGAAAATGCTTTTCTAGAAGACATTTACATGTACAACGAGTGGGCCAACTCATACAATGAAACTGATAACAGTTCTCCCGATTTTCAACTTCCGGATTGGGGATTTTTACAGCGGCCCTACTCAGAAGCAGAGCTGCAAGAAGAAGAAGCTTCTAGTAGCCGAGTCCGTGAACGTCCCCCCTATAAATAACCCATTTATTTTATCTGAAGCTTCAGAAGAACGACCATCTAAAAAACAGCGCAAAGAAAACCAAAACAATAAACATTTAAGTCTGAAACATATATTTTCAGATGAAGATGATTTTTACTGTTCGTCCTTTTTATACTTCGACTTGTATATGTTTTGGTTTTTACCAATTTACAACTAATAAAATACTTGTATTGAGCTCAATCACTGTTTCAACATAAATAGCTTCAGGCAAATAAACTAGTTGACGCAAATCAAGTGTTAATTCATACAAATGTGTGAAATCCTTAGGCTCGTTTTCAATAACAAACTTTAATAGCATGACAAATCTTTGAAGAAAAGAAAGAAAGCCAGGAAATGATATCCACATGAAACTAGGACGAAAAAGAAAAGTTCAGGAATTAGGACGATTAACTTTAATTATCGCGGAAAAAGGGACCGCTTTAAAAGGAATTAGAAGGAATTATTGTATCCGGTCCCGGTTGTTAAGCTCAGCTTAACAAGATCCTAAGGAGGGTGTCTTTTACTTTAGGTGTGGGAACTTACGTTCATTTACAAAACCCTAGGATAGGGGTCCTCCAAAAAAATAAGGACCATTTCCTAGGATTTTGCTTTACGTGAGGACACCCCCCTTAGGAAGGACCCCCCTTAGGATCCGGGACACGATACAATACTACTGTTGGTTGCTTCAACGTTTTCGAACCATGGGATTACCAGGCAATGCCTGAAGAGTGTTCGATCGAGTATTAAGATAGAGCTCTGTAGTTCTTTTTACTCCACTGTAGAGTTTTCAGCTGTCCTTTTCAGGAGTTTTCCATCTCGTTGAACGCATTCAGATTCTTGAGAAGAGCATGCATGTAGTTGTGATTGAATGACGCACGTGTTCTCTGCTTGAACTTTTCATTCTTAATTCAAGGCTGCGTAAGTTTCCTTCTATCATCTCGTACCGTTTTTGCATTTCCTACACGTCCAGTTTGATTTTCCTCTCTCTCTCTTTCTGTCTCTCTGAAGAATCATTAGGATTTTCCAGATATTCACCCATCTGTTCCCGACTTTTTGTTACCATGTTATAGTTTTCTAGACCTTAATTTTTCGTCCGACGAACTTCGCTACGTAGCTTTTTTCGAACGTTATCGCCTCTTCCTATTTTCTATTAATTCAGGTCCAATTTTTTCAATAAGTCTGAGGGTACTTGATTGCTGATGTTCATGTCTGTAATTACTGTGCTGTCGTTTTACTGTACAGATTGTTCTGTACTTGGTTCTGTCTCCGTCCACTCAGTTTTGATTGGACGGAGACAGATAAAAACTAGAATGGCTACCATACCTAAAGTTTTCAATTTTCAAACCATAGCGGGTGTTTGTCTGTTTTTTTAGTTATAACCGCCAATCATTTTCTGACTCGGGCCATCATCTGGTCTGTAAATGATTTCTGCTTCACTTACGAGTCGTCTTTTAACGGTTGCGGTGTGTTTCTACTCGCATCGGTGCCGTCTTTTAATTGTGAGAAGCCTATAGCTTGCGTCTATTGCTCTTGTTCCCACATTGGACATCGGAATTGATTCTCTTACTTTTATTTACCGCTCAAACTCTAATCACGTGTCTCTAGATTAGTCGTTCGTTTTTTGTACAGTTTTGAATTCTTTTGCCTCGGATCGTCCTTGGCCTTTTCTTGTTTCGGGTCGTTTTTGTGTGCCCCTTCATTAATTCTCCTAGTTTTACCATTTTATCTGAAACTTTTCTGAGGTTGATTTTGTTTTTGTTGTTGCATTCTCCTTTAAGGCTGTTTTTTTCATGAATCGGTTCTGGGTGATTTTGTTCCGCTCAGTTCTATCAACCTAGTATTTTCCAATTTGGTTCAAGATAAAAATTTTATAACTTTTTTTTTGCGATTGTTCACTCTTTTGTCTCGAGAAGATGTTAAGTGTGTATTCTGTAATGGCCAGAAGGAAAATTTATATTTCTTATCAAAATTGTTATGCTTTGTCAACTTAAGAGAGAGTTATAGTATTCTTAGATATACTATAGATTTTCGGCGAGGTATTTTGACATTTTGGGTTATAAGCATGGAAAAAACGTGAACTTTAATGCTTTATCATATGACTTTTCAAGTATTTCGAGAATTTCCAGAATAAACAATACTTTCTTTCGTGTTAGATGAAACTCTGCGGTAAGTTTTAAATTTCTTAAGCTCAGCACAAATTCCTGGACAAACCCTAACTTACACTAGAACTCACAAAAGAACTGTGTGAAAATTACACTAGAAAATGTTTTGCACAAAAGAACTGTGTGAAAATGTAATTAAAAAATGAGAATCAAAATCTTTTTTCAATTGAATTTTTCTCGTGCAAAATAACTCTAGACAATTCATTAGGAATGATGCAGACTTTTATTTAAAAAAAATTATTTCATAGAAAGTGCTGGACCTTGATTGCTTGACCTCAAACAAACAGTATTACTTGAAAACTTACTCAGTTTAAAACGCAACAGTAATTATAAGAAATTTCATTCTGATTTTTGTTTTATCTGTAAAGTAATAGCCTTTTGCCTCATTCAAAAACTATTTTCAATTGTTCTTTGTTTTCTCAAAAAACAATATGAAATTTTTACTAGTTTTTTGGGATTTTTCGAATCTTGCAATTTCGTTGTTACAAACTTTTAAACTTAACCTCCAATTTTGTTCGGAAACTGTCACTCAGCGGGAAATAGAAGGTGAATTGCCAGACCGTGACAAGGAGTGCAGGAGAGCCGATGTAGGTCGCCGTCAAAAAAGATGTGGTTGAGGAATTACTTTTTGTCCAGAATGTTCTCAGCCTAGTGTAACAAAGCAATCAATTGCACCAGATTATAGCCTTCCAGACCTTTACTGAGGGGGTCTGAAACACCAGGGTTTGACTCTCAAAGGTGGCAAGTTGCCTAACTACCCACCTTACGAGTCCAAACTATCTTTCGGGCATAGTGCGGCAACTTCAGAAAAACCCATTGTGTTTGAGTTATTAACAATGAGCTTTTTAAACTGTCGGACTGACTGTAGAACACAGTCCGCCCAATCTGGTCTGTTCATACACAAACAGGGGCTCCTTTAGACATACCCAGGTATCAATACCCAGGTATGAAGACCAGTGGCTTCCAAGACTGCTCTGGCAGCTGGTCAACTACCGTCAACTACCTTCAACGTGCAACGTCATGTGCATGTCATCATACCACCCGAAGGATCGAACTCTTAGTCTTCAAGCACTATTGGTTGCGGGGCTACCAGCGCGATCGTTAGCCGTTTACAGACCTTGGTCCTAGACTCCGGTCATTTAGTGACGTATACGTCGCCTGGGACCCGTCACGCGGAGGTGATCATTCGTGTTCTTTCTGGGTCCTTGTTCGTGTTCTTTTTCTTCATATTCTCAAAAAACAAAATAAACACTTTACTAGTTTTTCGGGAGTTTTCGAATCTTTCAATTTCGTAGGTACGAATTGTTGAATTTAACTCTGGGAAAATCTCCCAATTTGTTCGGAAACTGTCACTCGGCGGGAATTAGAAGGTGAAATGCCCGACTGTGACAAAGAGTTCAGGAGAGCCGATGTAGCTCGACAACAAAAAAGATGTGGTCGAGGAACTGTTTTTGCCAAATATGTAATTTTTTTTACACAAAGCAGGAAATAAGTTGAGAAAAAAACTCCATGCTTTGATTCAATTAACAAGGAACACTCTGATTCTGTAGCTGATTTGCAAAACGTTCAGCTCTGTAGCTCATTTGAATAACGTCGAGGAAAACGAGGGGGATAGTGAACTGCTAGGAGATGAGTTGAATGACTGTCAATACCTCTAGAAAAACACTGGGATGGCGAATGGACACCAGTAGGTATTCAATCCTCAACTTTCGAAACCAGATCCCAATCTGCTAAATAAAAAGCTAAATCAAAACTTTGAAAAATTTGTTCGCTCCACAAAAATCAGCATTACTTTGGGATTTGTACTTAAATTTGTATTATAGAAACAAACGAAAGTAGCTATTTCTGCAACTGTGAAAATTACACTCTTCTACATGAGCCAATGTTGCTTTGCACTGAAGCGTTCCTGGCAAGGCAACTATACAGATGAACGTAAGCAAGCAAGATCTCTTTGAAGTTTATACATAAGGAAACAAAATACAAACTGGCGATTTAAGTTGATCTTTGATATGACCATTTTTGAGGCGCTGCTTAAAAATGTGCCTTTGGCATGTCCCCACTCAGTGACTCCCGAGCCAACATTTCTGAGAAAAAATCAGTTAACTGTTTGATTTCGCATGTTCACACACAACAACCATACAATGACAACTTGTGTTCGTTTCAAGCCTCTGCTGCAGTTCAAATAATCATACAACTTGCTAAACGAGATTCCAAAACGTTTTTTTGAAAGTTCGGGATGCGATCCGAAATAATTTTCTGGAGTTTTGATGGATAATTTGCCAATAGTTGAAGATGTGTTAGAGAAAAACATCTACACTTACAGTGAACATGGAGATTTTGAGGGTGAAAGAGCTGGGAGAAGTATTAGTAAATAAGAGATTAAAATGAAGCTTTTGCGATACAACAACTATTAATTACGTCAATAATCTCTTCTTCTTCAAATAGTTGCGATGACCAACTTGCGATATTTTGTTCCATTAAGCAAACAATTTTAACGAGCGCCTTCTACCTTGCAATGTTGATTCAAAACATTTATCAGGAAAATGTTTGCTTTTTGGGCGAGACGTTATTTGAAAATTGGAGTTCGAAATTGAGTATAGTAAAGAACAAACGTTGTTCAAATATCTAGTCATTTTTGACTTTGAATCAATATATGTAGGTTCTAATCAGTTGAGACCGATAGAAACAATGACCTGGATTGCGAAACATGAATCCGTTGCTGTATAATTTTCGTCGTATTTCATTGATCAACCCAAAGTTTTGTGTGGCAAAAATCCAAAACCCCTCATTGTTGAACTTGTGGCAAACCTGGAATTGTTGGCTGAAAATTTTCTTGAAATTGAAAATTTTCGTAGAAAGCAACAACATATGATTTAAGCATTCTCAATGAATGAGGCAGTTTTAAAAAAATGAAACAAGAAAATACAAAGATGAGTCTATCGATAATGAGGAAGAGACCGATGCATCCATCCACCTTCTCGGGGTTCAAACGAAACAATTGATTGATTTGATGCAATATTCAAAGAGACACACCTAAGCTCTACCAGTCTTTGTTTTCTACATTGGCCGGCTTGATATAAACCTCATCAAATCATGTCTCAACCCCTGCTTCAACAACGCTTAAAAAACTGAAACTTCAGTTATCAGGAAAAGTAACGTCTTTCTTTTGTCAAAGTTGGTGACATTCAACTTCTGGCCATTATGAAACTTTTGAGTGGAGCTACTGCTTTCGATTCATTCTAAAAGCTTACTGAGCAGATGAGATGAAAGATTTAATAGTGCCAACGAAACCTTGACACTCCCACAAGCTCGTCGAACAATAAATACCGCCGTAGGATTACTTTCACAGAAAAATGAAGAGCAGTATCCCCCTCAAAAAAGAATATGACGATTTTAAGAAACAGTTCAGCAGTAGATTAGCTGAAGAGCAAGCGAGGAAAACTATTGGTCTTAAAACTAAACCACAAAGAGGATTCGAAAACTACAATTGCCTGAAATCTGCCTTGGCAAAAAAAAGATGATAACGTTTGGAAATTTTGTACAGTGGTATAAAAGCAAAGATGTAATTCCTACCCTTGAAATTATGCAGAATCTGAATGAATTTTTTCAAAATAAGATAAAGATATGGACATGATAAAACTCGACTGCAACCTATAGAATCTAGCGAATTTGTTTACACAAGTCAGCCGACTATAATTTTTAGCCGGTCTACTGGAGTGATAGTAACTTGTTTAAAAACTAGGGGAAAATTGACCTATGGTCTCTCATTTTTTTAAACAACGAAAACAAAAGAAAGTGATTTTTTTTTTAAAAAAAAGTCAATTGAATTGTGAAAATCAATCGTTTGGATTGATGCGATTCAATTCCATCCTCCTTCGATATGCAAGGATATGCCCACAGTCTTGTATACATGATGGGAATGTTTGAAGAAATACAACCGGCAAGGCAAGAGAAAGTTAGAATCAAACATTTGTAAACATAGTCGATTCATTTTTCCAAGCCACCAGATTACAATAGAAAATTGAAACCTACTACGCAACAGGAACTCAGAAAAAAATTGATTGCTTTAATTTTTTGATGATTGCGGCCGCCATTGTAAAGTGTTTTGCAGCAATAGACTGTTTTTTAACGATGTCAAGAAGCGAGACATAGCCTCAGTGATGATCACATCAAACTACGATACAAGAAAAGGGAAATGGACGAGCTTTTAAAAGAATACAATCGAAAAAAGGATTTTTCATAGAAAAAATATGAGAGAGTTCTTGGTGGGATCAGTTTTTAAAAACAACGTAGAAAGAAAAATCCAGTAGAGATGTAACAATTTTTGGCGACGCGCAACGCAATCTCAAGGTTCCGGACAATCTAAAAGCAAAATTTTCCATTTTTACAACAGAAGACTTTAACCACATGAACACTTGTAACACCACTCTCCATCTTTTCCTTCCATTGTTCAAAAACTCAATTTTTGTACAATACACACTGCGTAAACTATTCAGCAGTTTTGCTTAGTCTGTTGTTCATGCTGAGAATTCCTTATCTGGTGGAGTAGCCGAAGCAATGAAAAAGCTATTTCTTGTGGTTATAAAATATTGGATAGATCAAAGCATACAATGACAAAATGACATGGTGAAAAAAATTGATTGAGTATCAACAATTTTTTCTTCGAAAATTTTAGTTCGTAATTGAAGTATTCTATGAAAAAGAGTTCATAAAAAAAACTATAGAACATCTTGAATCAATTAGAGTAGGACTTGATACCACAAAACGCTTTAAAAAAATGAATTGAGTTTTCGATTAGTTTTGCGATGTAAACAAAATTAAAGAAGTCGAATTGGACACAATTTTTCTCTATTTGGCTTTTGCAGAAAAAATTAAAGCTGTTTATCTTTTCCAGCGAGCAAACACAATTGGCTGAAAAACAAAATAATATTTGTCGAGATAATTTTTGATCAGAATTGAAAAATTGATTCTCCCCGCAATTGCTGCTCCTGGCACAGGAAATATGACAAGAGAAAACCAAGATTTTTCAATTTCAGATTCACCGAAATGTGTGTTTTTGCAGTAAAACTTACTGCTGCACAAACGGAGCAGTTAAAATCTAAATCAAGCGTTAAAGGATTGAACAAATGAGCATTAGAAAACTCTGGAGATGGCCTGATGGCAGTAAATCGACAAGTGAATCTCTGAACCTAAAGTCAACTATTAGAAGAATTGAAACAAATGACCATTCAGTTTCCATTTAAAAACAAACTAAAAAGGGCGTGAGCTATTTTTACACTGAAAGAAAAGCTGAATAAGATGGAAGACAACCTAAACCTCTGAATTTATAAACAGATTAGGTCGCAAAAACTTATACGACTAGCAGCTCTTATCTTTTTAGTAATCCAGAAAGTTTATGAAACCTAAAAATTGTTTTATCGGGCGCCAAAAAAACCTATCATCTGAAACTTACCATCTTACTATCTTAAGCTCCGCAACTTATAACCTATCTCAATACAAAAGGAAACCATTGTACTATTCCCTATCTCAATGCCTATTAACCTATCTCAAAACTATTCCCTATCTTTGAGCTTAGGGTTCAATCCCGGAAATCTATAGCCTATGCTATTTAAAGGGGGTCCGCACACTCCCGGACATTTTGCTCCAACATAAACTACTCCAGCTGTGAGGTTAAATCTTATTCGGACAGAATCATTTCGCGGTTCAGTTACACACAGTTTTTTCAACGCCACAACAATTTTTCGATTTGAAAGCACGCACTCTAATTGAATACTAATTAAATACGTAAAATGTTATAAGTAGAAACATATAACATCGAAAAAAGCATGAAAAGCAGGAACAAAATTTTGAAAATGGTGCATTGTTATAAATGTATGATAATTCTTAGCTTATTCTTCACATTCTGTCAAAATGATTTTGAGGGAAACATCTCTTGGATTAAAAAAAAATAGAGTCAAACTGGAAAGATCCAAAATGAAACAAGTCTACGGCTTTTAAATGCACTCGTTTTCACTAATTCACTGCCCGGTCATCCTACTTTTCATTTTCAGCACAACTATATGAGTCTCTTTTAAAAAACATTTAGACGGAGCAATTCAGTTATGTTGTGATAGTGCAAAATATGACTCATCTTCTGTTTTAAAATCAAAACATAAAAAAACAATTGTGAAATTGTTTTTTGATTAGAAAAGTAAGATTTCGGAAATTAAAACACCTAATACCTATTTGTATTAACTCACAAGATATTCGAATATAAAAAATTACATAGCTACAAGCATAAGAAAAGTCAGAGTTCTCTGGAAGTTTTAGTGGGAAAGGAAAGAATTTTTTTAAAAAAGAAATTAGTAACAGTATGAAATGTTTTTCCAGATGGCAAAATCAAATCAAAAAAAATTTTACTATAAAAGGTTCAAAAATTATTAAAGATATTCCCCTAAATATTATTCAAAACGGATACAAATTTTGCAAGCTATTGAATAGTTTTAATGAAGGGTAATTTTATGATCGTGTCATACAAAAACTATTGCTCATTTTTCAAACTACTGAGTATATATTTTAGTTTGGACATCAGTAAAAAAAATTAACACCTGACATACAATTCAAGATACTGCCAATTGGCATAAAAGATTTTTTTATTTTTAAAATCAGTAAAAAAAAGTAACGCCTGACTTATAATTCAAGATACTGCCAATTGGCAGAAAAGTTTTTTTTTCTTATGGTCATATATGTCTGCTGCACAAACGTAACAGTTAAAATCTAAATCAAGCATTAAAGGATTGAACAAACGCGCTTTAGAAAACTCTGGAGATGGCTTGATGGCAGTATATCGACAAGTATTGGTTAACTCTGTGAACCTAAAGTCAACTATTAGAAGAATTAAAACAAATGACAATTCAGTTTCCATCTATGAACAAACTAAAAAGGGCGTGAGCAGTTTTTACACTGAAAGGAAAGCTGAATAAGATGGAAGACAACCTAAACCTCTGAATTTGTAAACAAATTAGGTCGCAAAAATTCATACAACTAGCAGCTCTTTTCTTTTTAGTAATCCAGAAAAGTTATGAATCCTAAAAATTGTTTTATCGGGCGCCAAAAAAATTTATCATCTGAAACTTACCATCTTACTATCTTAAACTCCGAAACTTTTAACCTATCTCAATACACCTTTTCTGATTTCAACAGTTGGAGCTAAAGCTATCATAAAAAGAATTTATTCTTGAAAAATACGGATGGAACTTGAAAAGATGCATCAAAATTTGTTAATTTATCAAAATGTGAAGTAGCTCACTTGCAGAACAAAAAACAAACACAAAACACAAACACAAACAGGAGCACCATCTTGAAACTATAACTTCTCAAATTCTTTGAAATAAGAACCAATTCATGTAAAAAGGTTCAATTTTTGCCAGCACATAGTCCAATCGCAATGGTAGGATGTCATCAGGTGTGAAAACTAATGATTGAATTGATAAAATGCATTTGCGGAAAAGATATAACCAAAGATGCTGGCATAGCATATAAAGTCTAAAAAGCTGACAAATTTTTAGGGTCTCTACTTTGAGTGTACTGATAAAGCCACGGATCACAACAGGACTTCAAAGGCGACTAGAAGGCTCGATATATGTACCATGGGCTGAAAGTAGGCATAGCCTAGATGCGATTTAACAGTAGTAATATGCAAAACTAATAGAAGAAATGCAAAACTATTCGTAACCCCGGGACGTAGGCGACTGAAGCTGATGAACGCAAGTTTGACAATTTAATCACTGATGCTAATAGTTTTTATCCATTAGCATTTGAATTTCAGGCTCTAGCTTTTGAATTTTTTATAAGTAATCTCTGTGAGACCTCGAGCATATGTAGCGTGGAAACCATTGCAGGTAGTTTTTTTCAAAAACAGAACCTCCCAAACAATACAAGTTGTGAACGCTGGACTGGGCAGTGCTGTCAGCCTTTAATGATAGAACTAACTCCAAAGAACATTTTTATTTGTGGAGGCCAGGGAGCGTAAACTTGGCCTAGAGAAAACTGAGAATACTGTAAAAGTCAAATAAAACTACTAATTATATCAAATGCCCTATTCTATATATAACTTTTGTTTGACATCAACAAAAAAACATAGCTTGGAGAACATCTGAAGATACTTTCAATTGGCAAAAAATTACTACCTTTTTTCAAAAATCATTTGAGTCTCCAGCTCTAAATATCGTAAGTAATTTCAATGATTCAATTAATTTTTTCTACTCTATGTATCTTGATAATTTTTGAAATTTTTGATGAACAGTGAAATTGTGTTCTTTTTGTGTTCAAGTTCCTGTTTTTAGATGATGCTACGATCAAAATGTAGGAAACCTTTTTTGGGATGGAACACTGAAAAAGAATGATAACCAATTCGTGTCAGCAGTTTTTCCGGCAATCAAACAGAGCTTGTGTGCTTCTGTCGCTCACCTATTTGATTTAATCAATTTTCTAGCATCAACAATAGGAGCTGAAGCTATTTTAAGCAACAATTTTAGTTTAGAGAACGAGGATGGAATATATAATGAAGAGATAAGACTTTCGTTTAAGTAGCTCTTCCACAGAACGAAATACAGAAAAACCAAAGCATCGTCAAAGAGCCGAGGCATCTTCATAGGATATGAGAAGCAACCGGACGGTTATGCAATTCGGTCGAAATGAAAAAAGTTCTGATTTTGAAAAAAAAAAGTAGTTTTGATTTGGGTCTGTCAAGCACAGTTGTTTGGAAACAATTAAAAAATCGCAAAACACAACAGCCCAATTCACAATTTTGGGGAAAAATGAAGCTTCTTCTAGCTCAATTAGTATTCGCAACTGATGTATCTTGATCTTATGAAAGCCAGGGTGTTCTTTGAGAGGGCAGAAAGTGGTTCCGGTAAGTGGTCCAAAAAGCCAGGTTTTTTGATAATCACTTGTACATCTGGACGGATGTGCAAATCGGTCGAAACGAAAAAAGTTCTCATTTAGAGAAAAGAAACACTGAAAATTTCCATTGAGCTGATTTTTGAGGTGCTTTCGTGATCAAACGATCTTCAAAGAGTCGACACATCTTCACAGAATATGAGGAGCAACCGGACCGTTATGCAATTCGATTGCAATGAAAAAAGTTCTGATTTCGAGAAAAAAATTTGATTTGGGGTTGTCCTGCACAATTTTTTTGCTAACACTTATAAAATCGCAAAACACAACAGCCGAATTTACAATTTTGGGAAAGATGACAAAGCTTCTTCTAGCTCAACTAGTATTCGCAATTGATGTATATTGATCTTATGAAAACGAGAATGCCCTTTGAGAGCAGAAAAAATGGCAACGGTAAGCGGTCCGAAAAGCCAGGTTTCTTTTTATAATCAATTGTACAACTGGGCAGATGTGCAAATTGCTCGAAACGAAAAAAGTTCTCGTTTTGAGAGAAGAAAACTTGAAATTTTCCATTGAATTTGTTTTTGAGTTGTTTTCGTTTTTATTCTAGTACTAATTCCATACTGGAATTATTTCCAGAGTTTTTTTATTTGAGTTCTTGATATCCTAAGTTCCTGAAAGTAAATAGTAGAGTTTTTTATCAGGTTGAGCCAAGATCATTTTAAGGCTGCTCTATCCGAAATGGACCAAACACACTGTTCAATAAAAAACATAGCTAATCCTCAACTCTGTTTTTAACGGCGTTTGCGTGTTTTATTTTTAGACACATGGTCCTGGAGCGTTCCAATTACCCCCTAGAGTGGGGGTTAGATCAGTAGTAGCCTTTAAGCCGTACTGATCTTGATTTCCGTATCTAGTTTAACCATAAAATGGCTCCGACCAGCGCCAGTCGGTAATATCCGGAGGTTTTATCTAGTTATTAGGATTTAATAGTGTTTTTGAAAAATTTGAATCGACCATGCAATGCTCAAGTTTATCGCGACAACTGAAACAGGAAGTCAAAAAATAGAGATCATCAAGAGTGAATTTGCGAGTGCTACTTCTGGGTGAGTTTTAGTTTGAATTGAATCAAAGGTCCACTGTCCAGCAAAATTTAGTAGTATTTACTTGAGTTTTCAACCTTGTTTTTAACGGCGTTCACATGTGTTAGATATTTAGAGACCTTGCCATGGGGAGATACTTATTTCTAGAAAGTGGGTATTTTGGTAGTAGCCTCTAAGCTGTAACGCAACCTCGATGTCTCATGTCTGAAGTGAACCGAATTTGCTCCGACAGATTGAGGTATCAAATACAAGAGGCAGTGTTCCTGACCTTTGAGCCACAGATGAATTAAGTGAACGACTGTTACAGCCAATTGAGATTAAAAAAACTGGCCTTTGAGCCAATTACCAATTATATTCTTGGGCTCAAATGTTACGCAAGTGAACGACCGCTACAGATTTGACGTTTGTCTCAGAGGCGGTTGGTAGGGACTCCCATGCAAACGCAAGGGCAGTAACTCCATAAAATTTTGTAGATTAAATGCGGGCACGGCTTGTAACCCCGGCCAGAGGCGGCCGAGGTTGAAGACCGCAAAACTGACAAATTAACAAATTATTCACTGGTGTATTTTTTTCGTTCAAAAGCCTCTGAAAATCAAATCGTAACCCTGAGCTTTTTGAAAGTAATCTCTCGAGAACAAGTACAAAAGAGCCCACTATAGGAATAGGTAGTATTTTAATTAAAAGAACTATCTCGGAATATAGGCTGCAATCGCCGCCCGTGTTCTGAGAAATTATAGATGAAAGTACCTTCGAATAATCTTTTAAATTAGATAGGCAACAAGTGGGTGTAGACTAAGCCTAGTGTAAGTATCTGATTGAACTGAAGTTTCATATCGAGTCAGTCTTTTCGAGTTTTTTCATTTCTGGTTGACTCTGTGAAGGTGTTGGTTCTCTCAATCAAAGTGGTTTGATTTTTAACCATAGGATCCTTTTTACTTTTACGTTAAATAATCAGGACGATATATCCACGAGGGAAAAGACCAACATACGAGCTGTACAGCCCTTCACGGTGAACCGCGGTTGTAACCCTGCTGAAGAACTACATGCAATTTTTTTCGGTTGTTTTTCAGGGCTGGGTGAAGTTGCCTCACCCTCAAGCAACGGAAATATGGATCATGGTGAGCCTTGAACATCCGACCTTTCAATTGACAGACGGAGACGTACCAATTTTAGTTTACAATTGTTATTTACAATATTTCACACAAATTTTGGTTTTAAACCATCATGTTAAATAATTAGCCAATCACAGTTGACCTCTGAACTGAATAATGAGATTAAAATATTTTTAACCTCTAGAATTATTTTAAAATATTAAAACTAATTTGCCTGGAAGTTTTTGAGTCATAATTTTGATTCAGACATGTACGTTTTTAAAGAAAAAAAAAACCAAAAATATTTTGGACTGAAATTTCATTGTCAACTCCCTGCTCCTAAGCTCATCATCGCGCGTGTTCAAGCCCGGTTTCTCTTTCCTGATATTATTGCGTCTCTAGTGTTACAGTTTTGTTTGGTTGTTCGACCTATCTATGATTTCCCAGCTTACTGCGCTTTTTCCTTCAAGTCTACGAGTCCTACCGGTGAATCTGCTTTCTTATTTTCCTCATTTTAAAGGTCAATTGTCGAACAATTTGTCCAACATAGGTGGAAGTGCATTCAGTACATGATAATTTATAAACCACTCGTGACCTGAGGTCATTAGAAAATGCCTACTTCAGCCATGTTGAAAAAGGTTCTAGTTTGCTTGTGGTGAAAACCACTTGAACGTTGGTTAAACTTCGTAACCTGCTCGCAAAGTTTTGGCTTTGGTTACCTCATCAGAAATGAGGTCTTCACATACTTCGGTGACAGAGTTAAAGAACTCCTCTCCTTACCCAGGGGCATGCCCTTACCCTCGATGATTTTGCACAGGGCATCTGCCACCACATTTGGGGACCAACTTTCAGGGTACTGATTCGACAGCTATTGCGCCCTATTAGTTTCTATAGCCTTATCAAAATGCTCCCAGTTAGATGCACTCCTAAAAACTCAATGAACAATGCCTCGGATAACAACACGAATATATTGAGGTGGGGCGCAGCTTCTATAGTTCAATATAGTCCCAGTATCTGTTGGTTTTTGATACCATTTGTACTTTACATCCATCTCCTGCCAACATTTGTGTTCAAACCAGGAACGGCAAATTACCCTCTGAATTAATTTCCTCTAGAATGAACAGGCTGCATCGAGAACACAATTTGGCTCACCTTTAGCTGCTCTGGGAACGTCATCCACATACATGGCAAACAATTATGCTTGTGGAGCATCCTTTTCATTGTTTTTAGCGCGGCAGCAGCTTTCACAAAACAGACGATTTCAGTTTTCGATGCGTATATATCATTGGATAATTTTCCGTTTTTCTTACTTGAAATCAATTTCGGCAAATCTCGCATTCACCCCCTTTAATCTATATGTAACTTTCCTGGTGCAACACGAACCCAAACCATTTTTGTCAATATTGCATGAATCTCCGTTACCGCCGGTACTTCTTATTTTTAAAGCAAACTAATACTAATTGTTGCTCGTACTGCAATCATAGATTTGCCAAAATACTAATGTACTGCAATCATATATTTGCAATAAAATTAAAGTAGGAAGCGACCATTGCTAGAACGCCATATACAAAAGCCTTTCATTGTTGCTCTTTGAAATTCAGGAGGAGTCTCCTGGCTGTACAGTTTCTGTAAGGCAATTTCAATTGCTTCCTCCAAAAACATAATAGTGTATAAACTTTTCACATCAGGAGCTATTATGGTTTATTTTGCTCCATCGATGTTTTCAAAAAATTTTGCAACTGTTTTGTAAAGATTTCCATACGAGCTGCCCGGAAGTGATACTACTGGTCGTAGGTGGGTCTCAGTCTTGTGTACCTCAGCTAAACCGAACAAACAGGCGGGTTTCCCCCTTATGACCTCATAATAGAATTTAATTGATCACTTATCTCGTTTCTTCCGTGATTACAAGTAAGTCATGAACGAAAATTAATCGTAATTCATCCTTGTTAAGTTCCTCAATTTTCAGTATCACCTCAGAATTGCTACAAAGATTCCAGTCTTGATTCCAGTCTATTTCCTCATTATGCAAAAACCAACCCCTTTTCAAAAGGCACAGCCAGCAACCCATGATCTTTGAGATATTTCCTCGTTTTTTCGACGGCTTTGTCTCTTGCATTGCACTTGGAATTTTTTGTTGCAAATGTCTTTGCCGCGGCTGGTATTTCAAATAAAGTTTCACCCAATGTGTTTTGGTTTTTCAATTGTGAGACGAAAAAGTAGCTATTAGCCAAAAAAAGCGCTTCGTTGAGTTTAGGGGGGAGAAGGTCCACTTTGTTCATCGATGTTTTCAAAAATTTTGCAAATGTTTAGTAAAGATTTCCATACGAGCTGCCCGGAAGTGATACTACTGGTCGTAGGTGTTTCCCAGTCTAGTGTACCTCAGCTAAGCCGTACAAACAGGCGGGTTTCCCCCTAATGACCTCAAATTAGAATTTAATTGACCACTTATCTCGTCTCTTTCGTGATTACAAGTAAGTCATGAACGAAAATTAATCGTAATTCATCCTTGTTAAGTTCCTCAATTTTCAGTATCACCTCAGAATTGCTACAAAGATTCCAGTCTTGATTCCAGTCTATTTCCTCATTATGCAAAAACCAACCCCTTTTCAAAAGGCAAAGCCAGCAACCCATGATCTTTGAGATATTTCCTCGTTTTTTCGACGGCTTTGTCTCTTGCATTGCACTTGGAATTTTTTGTTGCAAATGTCTTTGCCGCGGCTGGTATTTCAAATAAAGTTTCACCCAATGTGTTTTGGTTTTTCAATTGTGAGACGAAAAAGTAGCTATTAGCCAAAAAAAAGCGCTTCGTTGAGTTTAGGGGGGAGAAGGTCCACTTTGTTCATCGATGTTTTCAAAAATTTTGCAAATGTTTAGTAAAGATTTCCATACGAGCTGCCCGGAAGTGATACTACTGGTCGTAGGTGTTTCCCAGTCTAGTGTACCTCAGCTAAGCCGTACAAACAGGCGGGTTTCCCCCTCATGACCTCAAATTAGAATTTAATTGATCACTTATCTCGTCTCTTTCGTGATTACAAGTAAGTCATGAACGAAAATTCATCGTAATTCATCCTTGTTAAATTCCTCAATTTTCAGTCTCACCTCAGCATCAGTGATGATTTAAATTCTGAGAGTTCTTACTTCTTATTTATCGAATCGGAAGCAATACGTAGGTATTGATGGCCACAAATCCAGTTTACTAGATATTTTCAGCGGAATCCCACAAGGATCCATCTTGGGGCCGCTGCTATTCTTAGTTTATGTTATTGATCTCAATGTCAACGTGCGTAGCAGTACCTATGCTTCTGCGGATGATGCAAAACTTCTGTCTATACATCGGAGAAACTCGCATTGCGAGCTTCAAGGCGATCTTAATGTCCTGAATTCCTGGGTTGCGAACAATTCACTTCAGTTTAACTTGGATAAATGTCACATTCTGCCTTTCCGACCGACAGACTCGAGTTTTGTATTAAACTCGGCAACGCTTGAAAATGTCTCAAATAAAAAAGACTTGGGTGTTATCGTTTCTTCCGACCTATCATGGACTCCCCACATTCGGAAGCAATGTCAAAAAGCCGTCTCAGTGTTTTTCTTAATCCGAAGAAACATTTCTTCTTCTGTCAGCGTAGCCGCTCGCTTGAATTTATACAAGTCGATGGTTGTGCCTGTCCTAACTTATAATTCGCCAGTTTGGTTCGCTATTAGGTCAAACCAGAAGTCCCTCGAAAGTGTTCAGCGGCGAGTCACCCAGTGGATACTATCATATCAAACTGAAAGTTATTTCGAAAGAATGAAGACACTGAACATCTTACCAATCACTCTACATCTGCAGATATGCAACTTACTCACATTCTCCAAAATTGTTTTAAATCATTATGATTTCGATTGGTTTGCTCATGTTAATTTCAATGACACTCTCAACACCCGCTCTGGGGAAAGTGTTCGCCTAAGTATGCCGCGAGTGAGACTCTGTGACATTCGACCAGAATGTCAAAAATGCAATCTCTGCAGAATTCGGAATTTTAGCAGTAAGCCTTCCGGATTGGTGGTTTTTAAGAACTAAGGGCGTTATTGGAACGTTTAGCCAAACGGTGGAGGCTGGAATATTCTAGTATTGTAAAATTTTAAAAATTCGAATGATGACGTCACATTTCTGAGAAATGCTGAAACGGCCATTTTAACAAGAAACGAGAGAAAAAACACAACAACATTAGTTGCGCTGACGAGAACAACTTTATCGAAATTGAAGAAGTCGAAATTGAAGAAAAACAGCAGCAGATTGCAGAGAACGTTCCGAGTTGCAACTATTGTGCTGCTACAATAGTTGCAAGGCCGTTGCGAACAACGGTGAAGGGTAAAAAACCAGCCTTCCGTGTTGTCGTGAAATCGAACTTAAGGAGCTTGATTCACCGGATTCAAGAATCCGGAAGGGTCTCGGGACGGAAAACTTTTATTGACTCATATGAACTTTTAGCATCCTGTCATGTCCCGACTTGAATTTAATTGATATTTGGATTAGTTTTGACAAGGATGAGGTGCTAAGAGTTGGGGGGGGGGGGGGAAGGGTTGATCCATCTTCGATGGAGATGATGATTTTTATCTACTGAACAAAAACAATAGTAATATAATAAGTAGTAGCCCTGTTTTTAGGAGTGACCTCGTGATCTGGGGATACTGAGACCCAGCCATGAGCTCACTATTTTTGCATGTAATTCAGTTAATTTGAGCGTTCTGGTCGAAGCCGGAGAACAGTAACGTTTTTGTCGACCCGATGTTAGAAAAGACCACCGAAAAGTACTGGCTTGGTAGAGACGGTGAAAAACATGCAAAGCTCTGTTTAGACGCTAGCCAGTCGTCTTAAGACTTAGTTTTGTTATCCGTCGATATGTATCTTCCGGGCGAATGTTATATGTATGTTTTTATGGCGCTCCTGGGTGTTATTCTTTTATAACATCATGACCGGCGGAACCGTTAACGAGCACTCCGCGCCGAGCGGATGCTCACATTAACGCCCTTAATAGGCCTAAACCGCCGGGGCGGAAGGGTAGTTTGGAACGCGGAGGCCTTCCGGATTGCCGTGAATAGTTTTTTAACCTAGTTAAGACCGAAAATTCACGAACCAGGAAGGGTGGGGGGATCGGCCGTCTCCTCGTCCCCTGAGTGGTTGGTGACCAAAAACACTTAAAGATATAAGTAAAACCAAACAAAAAGTAGTATAGTACCCAAGAAAAACAAAAAACATAAAAAATAACCGAAAAAACCAAAAACAGTAAAAAAAGTAAAAAATCAGTAGAAATCATCCCCCCAGACAAGATGTGATTCAACCCCCCCGTTTGTTGTTGATAGATATATTGTTGTTACAGGCATTTATATCAGTCAGGATCGTTACGATCAATTTTGTAGCCCGTTTGTGAGGCTTGTACTGTAGGGTTATTTGAGCATTTAAGCACGTTAATGATAAATTGCGCTCAATCCGGAAGGGTCTGCTGATTTGCGCTCAATCCGGAGGGGTCTTGGGAGAATAGTGATCCGGCAAGCAGTACAAGGAGCAACAAGAAAGGGCTCAGCGACAACAACAATCGACTGTTGGGTATCTTTAACAAGTTTTGTATCCCTTTTGGTACAAAAATTAAGATAGTAATCTGTGGGGGGCTCGACAGTGCTGCACTGTAGTGACCCTTCACCAAACTGCGAATATCCGAGTTAAGCACCTTAATTCGGATACTAAACAAACCCGGAGGGGTATACTATTACTAATTTTATTACTTATATAGCCTATATTAATACTCCTATATCGTTTTTCAGTGAAAAACACAGAAAGCAGACCGGTTTTTAGGGTCAAAATAGCGATATTTTGATCCCCCCACAAGTCGCGATTTTTGAGACATCGATATTTTTTGAAACGGAAAAAAGCGCTAAGTTAGTTTGTTACATTGTAACTGCACTACTGTAATAAGTAGAACCGGTTAACTTTAGTTCGGAAGTGGTTGGAACTAGTTTGGTACCAAAAACCAAATTTTCCCATTTTTTGATAGTAAGAAACACTATAAAATCAGAAAATTTTTTGAAATCTTTGAGTTAGGACAGTAAAAATAGTTGTTCGGACAACGTCCACAAGTGAATCTACGAGTTTTAAAACCCGCTACCCGAAAGCCTTCCGGGTTGCAGAGAAATCGAATATAACGTGCTTGATTTGGTGGATTCATGAATCCGGAGGGGTCCAGGTAGCATAGTTTTTCGCAAATTTTTTCTGCTAAAGCGTTTTAGATCGGGTCTTTTGCATTGAACTAGAAGAGTATAGGCCTTCTGAGCTCGGATCAATAATTTTTAGGTCGAGAGGAACAGAATTGCGGAAAAAGTTAGGTGGAACCTATAAGTGAGAAATTTTTTGAGTTTACAAGAAAGACGTTTTGGCTAATAACTTTTCGACAACTGGACAGATCCGGTCAATCTTGGTACCATTAGATTAGAAATTAGCTGAACTTACTAGTAGGAAAGAGAATTACTCGAAAAAGCGAGCGAGAAAATTTTTTGAGATTGTTTTTAGCAAATTACACAAATCCGGAGGGGTACACCCTTCACGTTTTATAAATTTTTCTGAAAAACCCTTATATCCCTACCAAAAGTTGATAGCGATTGAACTAAGTAACTTAGGACAGTTCTAGACAAAAAAGGAGGGCTGAAGGCACAAGACAACCATAATAGAGTCGAAATTAGGCAAGTGATAAGACCCTTCACCGTTAGTGTGAATTGTCAAATAAGTGCCTTAACTTCAATCCGGAGGGGTCTAGGAAAGGACCCTATACCCTTCCCAGTTAATTCAAACAGCATAAATGCATCGCAGAACGTATCCGGAGGGGTATAAGCTGAAATTAAGAAAACTAAGAAAAGCTACTTTGACAGAGCTAAGGGCTCCGAATCCGGAGGGGTCTACTTTCCACAAAACCGGAGGGGTCCGAATCCGGAGGGGTCTTATAGTTGCTAATTCGGAGGGGTCCAAATCCGGAGGGGTCTACTATTAACTAACTCGGAGGGGTCCCAATCCGGAGAGGTCTATATTCTGACAGTCCGGAAGGGTCCTATTTGTGCCAATCCGGAGGGGTATTATTTTATTAAGGACTTAGGTGAACGAAAGAAAGACTAAAAAGCGAGAGGTATTAGGTTATTAATACACAGGCTAGGTATCAGTGACTGCACTGGTAACTTGCCTTTCAAAAAGAACCAGACTAATACAAAACAGGTCCGAACTCGGATATTCGCGACTAAATTAAAGATTTAAGTCTAAATTAAAAAGAGCGTGACTCATTGGTGTGGATTGAAGCATAATACGTTTTTGGGAAAAGTGACTGCCCTGAGGATTTTAGTAGGTCTAGCTCGGGCAGTCCGAAGGCAGATAGGTAACACAGTACTCGGTGGGTGCAATAGACGCCCACTTGAGAAAATTACTGCCTTCAAAGTTTTGTCTGTTTGGTGCAGCACCAAGCAGGGAAAGCTTTTTCTTTAAAAGACAGGTTCGACTATTGTACTGCGACCGACTAAGAGTACAAGACACATACGTTTTTTTATATATACATTCATATTGTGTCAACATATATTTTTGTTTTTGATTTTAAATCAACGTAAACTGTGCTTGATTGGGTAGTGAATACACTATCTTTTAAATTGACTGATAACATCATATTGTGCTAGTTTCCAGATCTTTGGACCGATAATCGGTTAGTGTGAATAAATTTTATACAAACTGTACTCTGACAACACAGGGATTCGTGGTCACTATTTAATAGAATCTGGTGAAATTTATTGTGTTGTGTCATTATTATTGTTAATAAAACTATAAGGTCTCTAGCAATTGAGTCAAGAGTAGGCATAGGAAAGTGACAAATAGAGAATGAGTCTAGACAAGTCAAGGATACCAAAACGAGGTAATAGCTCTAGGAAATTCATACCTGAAAAGCAAAGAAAAACGATGACCGATCCTTTTGTCGATTGGATCAAGCGATCCCGGTCCGATAAAGGGGAGACGGTTTCAGGCAGAATGGTTGAAACGAGAAGTCAGAAGACCTCAGAAGAGCGAAGAGAACTGTTAGAAGTGGAGGTCAATACGGACCATACCATGAACGACAACCAGGGAGTAAATGGACTGGAAGGGAGAGGCAGAAGGCTGGCGAGTGAATCTACTCCGGTAGAACAAGGCCATGATTTTGCCACTTCCACCGGGACATTGGATCGAGAGAGATGTCGGAACTGTCCGACATCTCAACTGAAGTAGCGACAACTAGAAGATCTCCGACAGACAACACTATGATGGCAAGCGGAACTGGGAAGCAAACAACGTCGTCATCGTTCTCAGAAAGAATGAAGAACACCTTAGGAAACTTCTTTCCATTCAGCATGGGAGGAGGAGCAGGAAACGATGGTGAGTCCCAGGAGGATGAGGAAGATGAAGAAGAGCAAGGGGACTTTGGATCTCAAGTCAGCCTCAATAGTTCGATCCAGGAGAGTGAGGCACACGTCGGAAGAGAGACTGGAACCATGGAAAAATTTGGTGTAGTGACAACGATAAGCAAGGAGACAAACACAACGGGCCAGTCAAAGGACTTCGCGATTAGGACAAGTTCAGAGCCACAACCTGAAGAGAGTAGAACCAGAGGGCTCGGCAATGCGTTAATGGATCCTGAAATAAATAATGAAAAGACGTTGAAGCAGAGAGTCAAGGCCCGGATCTCGACAAGCACGAAGTTACCTGGGACCGACAGGGTTACACCGCCACTAGTGACGCCACTCGTGGATAACGGGGAAGCACTAGAGGAAGCCTTAAACAACATAGTGGGCAGTTTAGGAGAACAAAATGAACATATGTCGATAAGGATGAGTGAACTAGAAAGAGCAGTTCACATTGAGAGGGAAAGGCTGCGGGAAGAAATAAACCGCAACAGACAAGAAGTTGACAGGAGCGAAAAACGCTTGAAAGAAAGAACGGACGAACATATGACGAGGAACTTGTCGCGAATGACAAGAGAGGCGGAACAGAGGGAGTTACACTTAAGAGCCGACATGGAGAAATTAAGAATTCAGCAAGAGCAGTCTCTTGGGTCTCTTGACACAAAGATAGACGCGATGATGGAGAGGCGAACTCAGGCTATCATGGATAGGTTGGACGGGCTACTAAGCAGCAAGAGTGGACCAAAAGAAGGAGAGCCGAACTCGGGAGGTCCAAGCAGGGAACCGAGGGTGAACTTCAATGAACATCAAAGGAGGAAGACGTATGGATCCACTAGAGGCAGGGGCAGTTCATCAGGCTATGCCACAAGGGGTAATACAGCATGGGGCCCGAACAGTAGAGCAAGTTCAACGGGGAACAGACAAACCTCGAACGAACGACCAACGCAAGGCACACATGCGACTGGGAGAAGTGATTCCGGCAACAGGGGGCATGCAAGCCCGAAGAGGAGTCATGTAGGTCAAGAGAGAAAAACTCACGGCGATTCGGATTGCAGGGATGCACCGCACACAGAGCCTTCGACAAGGTGTGAGGACACTCAAGCAGGACACTCAAGGGATGCTACGGCAATGGCCACAGCATTTGAACCCCTAAACAGGTCTTTGGAGACATTCCTGACAAGGTTATCAAGAACCAATGAACGCAGTGAGAAGTCCAGAAGAGTCTTTAAGAAACCAAGATGCTACAAAGACGAATCTGATGGCTGTATTGATACCTGGATAGAGGTAATGAAGCTGCATTTCGAGGAAGAGGACTTGTCGGAGAGACAGGAATGCAGCGCGCTCACCAGCAACTTAGAAGGGACAGCCCTGAACTGTGTCATGGCCAAGAAACAGTATCAACGTGACACTGCTGAAAAAATCTTCGAAATCTTGTTAAACCGTTTCGGATCAGGGGTGCAGGGGCACCAGGCGATGATGCGCTTCGAGAAACGGAGGCAACGAGAAGATGAAACAATAGACAAGTTTCTCGATGATTTGGAAATGCTGAGAAGACGCAGCCAACCGGATGAGTCAAACCGAAGGATGAACCTGGCCGTAGCCTCAAAATTCATCGATGGTGTGAAAAATGACGAACTTCGTACGATGCTAGCAACGCATTACACACCACTATCAACTAATGCGCCAACACCGGAGGAGTTGAGGCTCAAATCAAAAGAGTATCTATTGTTGAAATCTCCTTCGAGATCTGGATATTACAAGAACAATTTTGGCAATTTTAAGAACGGACCAGCAAACCAAGGGAACAATTGGTACAAACCGAGGGATGATATGGACAAGAGACGCTCTTGTGCTAATTGCAGTTCAACAGACCATCATGTGTCAGCATGCCCAGCTTACAAGCAAGGCATGAAAGCAATAGGCTTTAGCCTCGAGGACGAAGATGCGTCAGAGTTGGAACAGGTGGATTTCATGAGAGGAGTAATTGCGAATTTCGGCCCGAGGTGATTCTTTTGTAACTTGGAAGGTCATTTTAAATCAGATTGTCCGCAATTCTGGGATGCAGTGGCAGACATCAAGCATCCAAGACATGAAGAAGCTTTGTCAGGAGTGAAAGCCAGCAAGGCTCGACTTTTGAGCGAAGCGGAGGCACGCAGAAAGGATAAACCTCAAGAGCTTGTGGCAAAGAAGATGCAAGCGGTAACAGAGGAAGCACGTGAACCAGAACCAGCAACTGCGGCCGATGACTTCAAAATCGATTATAGGGCAGCTGCGAGGGATGCTATAAATAGACTAAAACAGGAACTAGTGACGAAAGAGATTGAACAAAAGGTGAAACTCGAGCTGGAGAATGAAAAATTACAGGAGCAATTGAACGCCTTCGAAGCAACGGAAGTTGAAGAGGCAAAAGCACCAAGCAGCTTGAGCATGAAACTTAATGTTATCTCTGGTCAGAGGTTCGGTATGGCACCGCAAGGAAGTAAAATACAGTCGATAATCTCGGTGGCAGGGCATCAGGTAATCAGAAATCTGAGTGAACCGTCTGAGTTCACTTTGATGCATTTGGACACATATGCAGACTATCTGAGGCAGATGGAGCCACGCACCGAGTCTAGGGCTGTGAGGGCACTACTAACGACGGGTGGCCCTCGCATGAAGAAACTTCATGGACGCTACCTAGAAGTCTATGGGCCGTATCAAGTGATGCTGAACGTGGATGGGATCAGCATCTACACCAGGACTTATGTAACAACAGATGATGACTAAATAGGGCAGATCTATTTGGGAGAAGAGGAACTCAAGGTCCGCAGGATAGGCCATGACGCCATGATGGAACAAGACGCAGTACACATTGGATATGAAGCAGATGTGACAGCACATCTGCTCGACACCAACGGAACAAAAATCGGAGTCACAGGGCTTCTGGACACAGGAGCGGTAGTGAGTGTGATGCCGATAAAAACTTGGGAAAGAATGGGCTTCACGCGGGAAGATCTGATTCCAACGAATCTCCGACTGGCTGCAGCCAATCGAGGAGCTATCTACGTAGCCGGAAGAACACCAATAACGGTCCTCCACATGGGAGGACGGGATCTTTGGATGAGCTTCCTGGTGGTAGAGAATCTGGACGATGCCGACCAATTCATCTTGGGCAGAGATTTTGTCAGGAATTTTGACGTGATGATTGATTTGAACAACGGTCTGATACGGATTAGAAACCCGGACCGAAAGTATGTTAAGAGACCAATTAATAGGATAATAACAGACGAAAATAAGGTACCAGTTTTTTTGGATAGAAAAGTAAAATTGCAACCAGGACAAGCTGTAGTAGCAATTTTTAGAATGAGAAATCTAAATTCGTTGAGTGATAGTGAACAGGTTTGCTTAGTACCGAATCCAAATAGTCAGAGTTCGGTGATTTTAGGCCGGAGCTTCTCGGTAACGCGAAACGGACTGTGTGTCAGTGTGTTGTTGAACACACTGGACACCACGGTTTCAATCCAGCGTGGAAAGAAGCTTGGCTACGCCTTGCCGATGAGGACCGACTATGAAGAGACAGAAAACTTGAAGAAATATAGTGTGAAAGACTGTCCTTATCATGCAAATAAAGATAAAATCTTAAAGAGAATTAATGAATTAAAATCTATTCATAAATTGTTTTCAATGAAATCCGAAACGGACGACGGCTTATCAAGCTGCTCGAATTTTCCGGAACGCCCCTCGTCATATGAACTAGATTCTGACAAACCGGTTTTGCCAGAAATAGAACATTTAAAAGGAAAAATAGGTGAGGGAGATTTTGAAAAATTGCGGGACCTCCTAAATCGGAACGCCGAGGTATTTTCAAAACATAAGGCGGACATCGGTTGCTGTAATTTCGTCGAACACGAAATCGAACTAGAAGAGGGCGCCGTTCCCCATAGGGAAGGCGCAAGGCGAATGACGCCACATAAATCGGAAGCGTGCCGAGCGGAAATAGAAATGTTGCTTGAATACGACATGATATAACCCTCGAAATCGCCATGGGCTTGCGGAGTAGTAATGGCGAAAAAGAAAGGGGGCTTAGATGCTGAAAGAAGATTTGGAGAGAAACGTGACGTTGTGTCTCCACAACAGTTTCTGCAGAAACAGAGAATCCAACGTGGATCCCCTACCTTGCTGTAAACAGAGGGTAGAAGAGCAGAAGTGTTGGAGGACGGCTTCCAACAGCGTCAGGATAGCCAAAGATGTGCTACAGGACACGGAAACCGAAAGTGCGGAGTCAGTATCACAGGAGGAAGAAATGGAACATTGATGAATGGTCGAGAAAACAAGAGGCAGCAAGAAAGAAAATTAGAAGAATTTAGAAGTTTTAGAACTTCTAAACGACGAAAAAGAAGAGAACAAAGGGATGATGAAGAAAAGTCAAAACTCAGAATTGTTTTATGTGTGTGAAAAACTCAAGTGAGAAACCAAGCAACCAAGTTGTAATTGAAAACTGAAACATTTAATTGAGTTTTGAAATTGTTGCATTTATAAATTTGCATTTTGATTTTAGTTGAAGTGGCTTTAGAGACACTCACTTATTATTTATTTAGAAAGGCTTGAGGGAAGAGTATATTTAAATATTCCAGCCTGCATGATTGTTTTTAATCACTTAGCAAGACTGATCACTTTGTGGTGATGTGGAAGGCTTGAGTAATCTCTCGAAGAGGGAGATTGTTTCATTGTTCTTTCTAACCACAAAGTTTCTCAGTTTTAATATTCAGGACAATAAACAAGCAAGATTTCCGAAGGGAAGGAGCATAGTAGGATAATTTTAGCTTGTTGGTTGGCAGGACTGTCCTGCAAGCCAACACCTTTTAAATCTAGGAGAAAAAGTTCTAATCGGGACATTGACACTGGAAGTCAGAAAAAATGTTTTTCTTAAGTCATATCCTCAATGTGCAGATTAATGAAGGAATTTTAAGGCTATAGTGATGTAGTATGATGCCATTTATATTCTGCAGTGAGTCGATGTGACGTAGATAAAAGTAATTTCGTGCATTTTGTAAATTCTGTTCGATGACACTGTAACCATTTAGAACATTGCGCGATTCAATGAGGACATTGACCGGACTGTCCGGGGAGTATGTGACATTCGACCAGAATGTCAAAAATGCAATCTCTGCAGAATTCGGATAAAGTTCTTCAAATTTTATCGAAATTGAAGAAGTCGAAATTGAAGAAAAACAGCAGCAGATTGCAGAGAACGTTCTGAGTTGCAACTATTGTGCTGCTACAATAGTTGCAAGGCCGTTGCGAACAACGGTGAAGGGTAAAAAACCAGCCTTCCGTGTTGTCGTGAAATCGAACTTAAGGAGCTTGATTCACCGGATTCAAGAATCCGGAAGGGTCTCGGGACGGAAAACTTTTATTGACTCATATGAACTTTTAGCATCCTGTCATGTCCCGACTTGAATTTAATTGATATTTGGATTAGTTTTGACAAGGATGAGGTGCTAAGAGTTGGGGGGGAAAGGGTTGATCCATCTTCGATGGAGATGATGATTTTTATCTACTGAACAAAAACAATAGTAATATAATAAGTAGTAGCCCTGTTTTTAGGAATGACCTCGTGGTCTGGGGATACTGAGACCCAGCCATGAGCTCACTATTTTTGCATGTAATTCAGTTAATTTGAGCGTTCTGGTCGAAGCCGGAGAACAGTAACGTTTTTGTCGACCCGATGTTAGAAAAGACCACCGAAAAGTACTGGCTTGGTAGAGACGGTGAAAAACATGCAAAGCTCTGTTTAGACGCTAGCCAGTCGTCTTAAGACTTAGTTTTGTTATCCGTCGATATGTATCTTCCGGGCGAATGTTACACTCGCGAAGTCGCGTCAAAACTCCTTTCATCGAATAACCCGCATGATTAACTCCCTTTCTCTATGGGTCGACTACTTAAATCCCATCGGTTTGAAACAAAGACTCATAAAATTGTTCTGGATGTTCTTCAACTCTTACTATTCAACCGAAAATGCTTGTACATGGGTGATAAACTGTGATTGCAACCTTTGCATCTGTAACTCTTCTCTAGTCGCAGGACTGTGATTCTCTGTCTGGGATTAAACTCCCTTCAGTACTTTACTGTAAAGCTTTCATAATAATAATAATAATTGCGGCAAAGATTCCAGTCTTGGTTCATACGTTTGTTTCCTCATTATGCGAAAACCAACCCCTTTTCAAAAGGCATAGCCAGCAACCCATGATCTTTGAGATATTTCCTCGTTTTTTCGACGGCTTTGTCTCTTGCATTGGACTTGGATTATTTTCTTGCATATGTCTTTGCCGCGGCTGGTATTTCAAATAAAGTTGCACCCAATGTGTTTTGGTTTTTCAATTGTGAGACGAAAAAGTCGCTATTAGCCAAAAAGTGCGCTTCGTTGAGTTTGTCTCTAATCGGAGGCTTCGGATCAACAGCAGTTCATGTCCCCATCAAGGCATCTCAATTTTATCAGCACTTTAACTGATCGCTCATTTCCCCCCAAGAGGTTTATCTTGTCTCTCGGACACTTTTTCTAACTTTTTTCAATGGTTTTCTGATGTTGTATTTACGCTTGCATCAACTTGACGCCTCACGAAATGGGAAATGGATGCGTAAAATGGACTAGCGAATTAATTTCGGTTACCGTGGTTGTTTTTGATTTTCTTATTTACACTAGTCGACAAAATAAACGCAATTTCAGATTTTTACTCCCTAAAAGCCTAACTTTAAGGACCATCATGGACAATATTTATTTCGAATTTTAATAATTAAAAAGTGAGACTTTCAGAGAGGGTAGTTCAGATTATTTGCTGTCGGTCACTATAGAAATTTTGATTAATTTCGAAGTAGATATTGCCCAGTATGGTCCTTGAAATTAGGCGTTTTAAGAATAAAAACCTAAATTTGCGCATAATTTTGTCCACTAGTGATTATAGATCGATGCAGCCTCAAACTGCACATCGATATCTTATCGACAGGTGCCACCGCCTAGCTCAGTAACAAGCGAGTTAATCTGAAGGATCTGGCCTGCTGAAATGTATTTCGACGAAATTTTATATTTAGAATAGATAATGAATTGTGTTACTGGTGTCGAGTTACGTGTTTTTATTGAAGAAACGTAAACCGTATCGAGTTGAATTTTATTACATCTAATCTAATCCTTTCCTTTTTTATCATTATCACTTCCATATCTAGATAATTCATAGGGTTTTGGCTGGAGTACGTGATGAAGGGACTCCCGACTAACCTCGGTTACTGAGACACCTTTGACCTTTTGTTGATTATTAAAAATATATATTTGAGATTTTCTATGATCAATTATCTACGATGATTAAGCGAAGAATCGAAACTGCAAAAAATCGACGACCGTTAAGATGTCCCAAGAAATCAGAAACAATTTATAACAGGTATGTTCAAGAAGCCATCAAAAGGGGCTTTGTCTTTTATCAGACCACAATGCAATCATTCAATCAGTATAAGTTAAAGTTAGTGGAAGATTTGAAAAGGAAGCGGTTACAACAAACAAAACTTTGTTGAGAAACCGTGATATCATTGTCTTTACCCAGATTAAACGGCTTCATTTTTTCTAGTAAAAGGTCGCCCCCATCAAATTGATAGCCCGAAATGGTTATTAATATCTTGTTTGCCTTTAGCACTTTGCTGTATCTCAAGTTTGTCCTCGTCTGGGGTGGTGTTTTACTCGCTGACTTCATGCTTGGGGTCCGGTTCGAGTACCTCTGGCCAGTCTGGCTCTTCTTACAGTCAGTGCATGACACCTACAAATATCAAGGATTGGTAAACCCTATTTTATATTATAAAGGATGTTTGAAAATTACAACCGAATGAAATTTAATCATATATTCTGTTTCAGGCATTTAGCTTGTTCTTCAGTTGTCTCAGTTTAACATCAGATATTATCTGTTCATATGCTATCAAAGATGACTGGATATTCTTTCTAGCAAGCTCTTATGTCTGGGTGCAATATGTTTGGCATACGGAGAGAGGAGTTTGTTTACCAACAATCGTTCTCTGGTTCCTGTTCGTTTGGGTAGAAGCGGCTGTGAGA
Source organism: Symsagittifera roscoffensis (assembly GCF_963678635.1). NCBI lineage: Eukaryota > Metazoa > Xenacoelomorpha > Acoela > Convolutidae > Symsagittifera > Symsagittifera roscoffensis. The sequence goes on along the minus strand of NC_087064.1, from coordinate 76,069,176 downwards.
CTTAAAGACATTTCCAAAGACATGAGTCATAGAGTGAATCTATGTCGACCATTTGCTGCTCACAGGTCAGTTTTCGTATTTTATTTAAATAAGTTTTCAGTGACTCTAAAGCAGAGCTTAATATTTACTCTCACATGTTTTAGTATTGGATACCCTGTAGTAACCCTTGGTTTTGGGTTCAAAAGTTACATCACGTACAAGCTCAGACTCCGAAAACAGTCAGAAGTGCAGAAAGAGAATGATTTCTATTTTCAACTTCTCAAAAGAGCGTTACCACAGCAGACTTTACCATGTAAGTTGGTGTGCCGTTGTTTTTCTTTCTAGTTCTTTGGTTACAAGCGCACTCGTTTTTTATAGCCAATTTTTGTGCATAAGAGCTACGTGCGCGCCGTGTCAGTTCTGCAAAATACATGTAGCATAAAGTAATACTTTATATAATTCATCATCTATTTGGTAAATGTAGTTGCAGTCTTCAATTTGATTTTGCTTAAGGTATACCATATGGACAGTTGTCAATCATATTGGTTTTAACCACAATTGAAACGAACATCTGGTTCATGTGATCTTATTGGACTTTTTTTTGTCAATGACCGAAGAAAATTTTCACTTAATTTCTGTTCGTGTTTTCCAGGAGTTTTTCCAAAAATTGTTCATGCTCGAGTTTTGACCTTTGATTTATTTTAAAATTCACTTCAATTTCATTTGATGAAAGGAAGCCAAATTACAGTATCCAATAACAAAGTGCAAACGACGCGGAAAAAAACGTGATTCACTCTTTATATTAGTTCTCACGCTTGGACATTTCAGGCGAAAAATTTGTTGCTTAGAATCCTTAAATCATATAGTAGCTTTTTCAAATTGGTTGATGGATTCTGGGCGACAAAAGCCGTGAATTTGAGTTCAGTCAGGACCTGTACTTTTTTTGACTTTTTTGTTTTTGGGTTTTGGATCATTTCGCGCGTAATTATAGTTTAAACAGTTCCCAGGAGGCGTAGATATAACATCTTAGATTTATCAGCCATAGGTAGATAGCGCGGTATGATTGGGACCTTTTCGAAAAGTTCGTATGTGGTTTTTTGCCGGTTCGAGATTCCGGCTTGTCGTTTTTTTTTCGGCATTTCGAAATGTTTTCTAAATAAAGTTTTGCTAAAATTACTGATTTTAGTTTTATTGGCGTTAAATTCTGTTCAATTTTTGCTGGTAATTTTATGCGTTACAACAGCTTCACTTTTTTGTATATAAAAAAGTTTTTCTATTTCAGTCCTTCGCTGCTCATCGACTAATTTTTTTGAATGTGGGCTGTTTTCACTTGCGAGAGCAAGTGCCCTGTTATCTGGAACTAGTCATTTTTCCCGTAAACATTTTTTTTTACAAATCGTGATTGCTTTACTTGCTTTCTTTATTATTGAACCTTTAAAAAAATCCAGGGTCATTTCCTTTTGGCCTAGAAGTAAGGCGATTACCGTCGTACCCTTAGGTCTGGGGTGGAAGAATTTAACCAGTTTTTTTATCTGAATTTCGGTTATATGAATTTTGTATATATACGCAGTATCTTATATTGCCGTGCTTAAGAAACATTTCAGCGCAAGGCATGGCAGGATGAGGAGCGACAATGCAGGGCAGGATGAGGAGCGACAATGCAGGGCAGGGCGAGGAGTGGCAATGCAGGATTGGGAGCGCAAGGCAGCCCACAGCTGGGCGAAAAGGGACAAGGCTTGAGAAGCGCAGCGCAGGGCAGCAAGTTCAAGGCCGGGCAGGACGAGGGGGAGTGGATGAGGTACAAGGCAGGGCAAGCCCGGGCAGGTCGAGGAAGGGCGGGGCAAGGATTTCCAAGACAGTGCAGGTCGAGTAGTACAGCGCAAGGCGGGGCGAGGAGTGGAAAGTTAGGGTAAAGCGAAAAGAAGCCAGCCCAGTTAGAGGAGGGCAAGTCAAGGGAGGACCACGCAAGGCCAGGCAAAGGTGCACAGGGTGGGGAGTGGGATAGCTTAGAGCAAAGAAGTGTAGGGGCAGAGCGAGGAGGGGCAAGGCGTTGCAGGACCGGGCGAGGAGGGACAAGGCCTGGGGAGAGCGACCAGGGGCAAGGCAGAGCAGCGCACATCAGGGGCAAGGCAGGGTAGGACAGTGACCTGCAGGGCGGATGGAGCGCAAAGCAGGAAGAGTAGAGAAAAGGCACGGCGTAGAGGGGCAAGGTAGGGTACGGTAGCGCAAGGCAGGGTGTCCATCTATCTAGCCATCTATCATCCGCTCATCTATCCGACCAGCGTTATGTCAAGCCATCCATCCAACTATCTTTACGTTGTTTCCAGTCATTCGTCCAGCCATCCAGTAACCAAAGCATTCGTCCATCCAGTCGGTTATCCAATCATCCATCAATTAAAACATGCATCCATCCGGGCATCGATCCAGCCATCCATCAAACCATGATCCCTTCACGAGTTCTTCCAGCCGTCACTTCATCCGTCCATCCATCCAATAATATACCCAGCCATTTATGCAGCCATCTGTTCATCCATCAAGTTATTAATTTACCATCCAATCTTATACCCAGCCATTTATGCAGCCATCTGTTCATCTATCTAGCCATACATCATCCATCGTCCATCATTTCAACTATCCATACCTCAAGGTAGCGTCATCTCTACATGCAACGAGCAATTCATGAAGCCGCCGTCCATCTAGCAATCCATCATTCCTCAATGCAATTAGCCAGCGATCCATCTATCTATCCAGACATCCATCCATCCGTCAATTCAGTTATCCATCGATCCAACCAGCCATACATCCGTCTCTCCAACAATCCATCGGTCCATCCATCTATCCATTCATCAATTGAACAATCAATTCAGTCCACCTAACTATCATATCCATCCATCTAGCAATCGATCCTTCCGTTTATCCAGCCATCCATCCATACATCAGCTATTGAACTAGCCATTCTTTCAACCACTAAAGAACTTTTTCCGTGTTAGATAAAGGCTGTCCTTTTCAGGAGCAGCGTTAGCTGCTCAGGGCCGCTAGCTTTGAATATATTTTTTTGTTACGAGCCTTTGAAAAATGTGGAGGAATTTTGTGTTCAGGTGTGTTTTAGTTTCTTTTTTTTTGGCTTTCAGGTACCACAAACAATCATCGGAATGGATCGAGTGATAAATCATTTAAAAGCTCTTTCATTCGTGGTTCGAATCACATTAAAAATTTTGAAATTTTCTCAGTCGAGAACAACTGGTTTGAAGTTTCTGATTTTTGGTCTAATTTTGAACTAATGAAATGAGCGTACAGGCTTAAAATAGCTTGCCGTGAAATCTTAGTTTAATTGATTTAATTTAGGTTTTGGAATTTTCAGCGCCATATTAGGAACCAAAAGTTTCCAAAACTTCAAAAATTTCCAATTGGCCTATTTGACTATGATATGATTGTCGCATTTGCCTACTTTTTTGTTCAGATTTTTTTTCACACCATACAGAAAAAACCACACTAATTTGAAAAATTTCTTTTAAAACTATGCTGGGAACATTCTGTGCTACTTGTTTTACTTTTCTGTTCCTTGTTTTACTTTTCTGTTCCTCAAAGGTTCTTTGATGTGATTAATTTTGGTGCATGTCATATTGGTTTAGTTGCTCCATTATAGGTGGTTTAAAGGGTGAAAACATACTTAATGCGTTGATGTGTGATGATGTGGTTTCTTGAATCTTATTGCACAATGTTTTTCATGACACTTTTTTCGTCTCAACGGGTGTCTCTCCAATCTTTGTCTGCCTAGATATCACTTAGTAAGTTTGGTTTCTCTGTTAATTTAACACTGGGAATTATCGTTCTCGGCTTTTTTCAAATTGAACAACATGTGCGACATGCATTGAATATTAAGTTTTTTTTCGAGTTTTTAAAATAATTTTTGACCTAGTGGCTTCCATCATTATCTATCCGCTACCTCGCAATGCTATTTGTGTGATGCTACGCAAATGGTGCGAAGCTTCGTTTCGCCTCTGTGATTTTTGTTCATTCTTTTTTGATTTTCCTAGCCTAGATTATTGTGATCGATACCTTCTGTCGGTTGCGCGGCAACCGTTTATCCGTTTTTAATTAAGCTTTGCGCATTCCGAGATCGTGATTCATTTTAGTTGACCAGTATCCGCTGTTTGACGAAGAACCACGCATGATGAATGGGCACGTTGGTCAAGCTGGAATCACAAATCAGCCAACAATCTCAGGACTTCTGGGGAATCGCGGGGATACTGGAAGCGTCGATCGAACCACTACTTGGGTGCAAAACCATTCAGCTCATCCAGGAGCCAACGGTTTGACTCATCGACCGAATGTCGTGAGGGGAAATAACACATCAAATGAAGCTGAAACTGCGCGATCTACACAATCCACTGGTGTTAATTTCTCCTTTTGGCGTTCTTCTAGAACACCTAGCATTGAAAGTAACCTGAACAAGCACAATCAAATTAATAGTACAGGGTCTATATCCGCGAACAAAGGTATTAGTGGTTATGCCAACCCTCAGGCGAACAACCCTGCGGTCACGTCCACAGCTACTGGTCACATAGGTATAACTCAGAACGGAACTGTAGTTGCTGGGTCGCCAAGTAGCACCACCCAAAATAGCAATAGCCAAACTGCCGGCAACGCTGCAGTTGCAAACCAGTCCTCTCATCCAAAAATTCCAGACACCATGCGCACTCTGGCCCACGTATTCAATAGCTGCTTAACTCCTTCGGTCAACGCCTCTGGCGAGGTAAGCTGGATTCGGCTTCTTAGGGACTACCCCCCCTTGAACAACTTTTCTTTCACATTTTAAAGAAGTTTTTGAAGTTGATTTATTAGAGATTCTTAGCAACTTCGAGTCTTCTTCTCACTTGGCCTAGAGTTAACGCGGTTGCGTTTTTATCCCAAGGTCTGGGGCGCGAGATTTTTCAACAAAGTCAGTGTTTTTTCTTTTTTTTTGCTTTCATTACTCTGTTCCAACTGTCAGTTGGCTATAATTTTTGTGTCGCTTAAAGAGCAGAAAAATATTGATTTTTAAAAAAATTTAAGGTACTTGGTATTGCAAGCAAGATTTCAAGTTTTATGAGTTAGTTTTTCAAATTTTTTTATGACAATTTTTTTTTATTGCATTTTCTTGTTTTCGACTCCCTGGGCGGCTTACTACTCGCTTTCAGCTTAGTTGTGGCTAGTCTAGTGCTAAAAGTGTATTATTTTTCCGACTTTCGTTACGAAAGTAACGGAATATTTGTGCTCGGGGTGGGTTTTTTTTTCTTCAGACAAATTTCGACTTTAACTAGCCATTTTTGACGGAATTTTTTTTATATCATTCATTTATATCAAAGGTATTGTTGTCCTGAGCTCAAATTTGAAAAGATATTTTACCTGTGATCATTTTTCATAAAGTTATGGGGGTTTAAAGATTGCCATTTTGGTCAATTTGGGACAAATAACGCGCGATATAGTTCGCGCTATTAACGCGTAAGCGGAGAGTTAATCCGTCTTAAAATCGTTCCAAATCGGTTGAAAGAAGCTTATTTGCCATAATTGTTTTGTTACAAGGAGCAAAATTTATCCTTTTGTACTTTATGTGGCTTGTGGGGTGATGATTTAAAAAAAAAAATGTAAAAAAAATAAAATGAATTTTTTTTTCCAAAAATTGAGATTTTTAATGTTATTACTGCTCCATAAAGCTTTAAAAGGCAGTCGGAACATTCAGGGCTTCGCCATGATACGAGCAGTCTTGTTTAATTTTGGTTGTGTTTGTACTGCTTTTCTGATTTTTTTCTCGATTTTTTTATTCCGTTTCCTTGCGAGTTTTAGCGTGCAATGCGCCGCTTGCATGTTATCGCTATGATTTTGAGGTTAATCACTCTGCTGATTCAGCAAACACTCCCTAATTTTGGCGCACATAAAGTTCGCGCTTGAAATAGATTTTTTGACTGTTTCTCGAAAACTATCCACCCAAATCTGAGATACAGGGTTAAATTCAAATAAAGGATTGTAGGAACCTCCCCTGCATAAGCGGCTACGCTCAATTTTTTTGAGTCCAAAATTGATGGACCTCGGAAACGTTTAAGTTTTGATTTTTCGGCCCATTTTTGGAACGTTTTGACATTTCTGGAGAACTACCTTCACAAATCTGAAATTTTTGGTTCAATGGAAATAACGGGTTGTGGAATGCTTTCGTGCATAATCGACGACGCCCATTTTTTTTTACTCGTTGGATCTTTCGGAAAAGTCATTTTTGTTATTTTACCGTTTTCTGAAACTATTTGACTTTTCTTGAAAAATTTCCTCCCAAAAGGTCATGTTTTTGATAAACTGGCAGTTTTTTTGGAAACTTCTAGGTTTTTCACGATAACTATTCAAATCTTATATAAAGGGTTTGATTGAAACTGCAGATTGCTGAAAGCCTACCGGCATAAATTACTCCGCTCAGTGTATTTAAGATAAAAGTTATGGTCTCCAAGACAGTCAGAATCTTTTTGACTCGCCTTTAAACAACCCTGCCAATTCTTAGATTAAGTATTCAATCGAGAATCCCGGTTTTTAATCTTCTCTAGTATAAAAAATTTATGAGTTTTGGAGAGCCGAGTTTTTGAGCCGGGAAATCCCGGTTATGGGAACTTTCTAACGTTTCTAACAACAGCAGGAAATTTATTAACGGTTTTATGAGACTTTCTGGTTTTTCTTGAAAACTACCCTATCAAATTTGAGATGGAGAAGAGAAAATTTTGGTTCGCCGTGTTTTTTGTGAGCTTTTAATTTTTTTTCGACTTCTCACGTTTTTTATTGTTTTATTATTTTTTATATTTGTGTGGTATCGCAATTGATGCGACGCTTCGCTTCGCCTTTGTGTTAATATTGACTCTCAAAGATTTCAGACAGGAATTCAAAGTCAAGATCCAAGTTTCGCAGAACTTTGCCTTGAGGATTCAGTTCTTATCTGATTGCTAACTGTTTTTACTTCAGCTAAATTTCGGGCAACGAATGCTAAAATTTCCGAAAATCGATTACCGCCTATGAATTTACGACGCCTAATACAATTAAACGGGGATTGTACAAAGATCCCCTGGTTTGTTTGAGTCAGTCTGGTGGGTTTGAAAGAAACTGTAATCGCGGAATGGATGTTGATAAAGATGTTTGAAACGCGCAATAGACTTCTAATTCATTTGATAAGCAAACAGCTGTTTTGAATCTCAATTGATCTTTGTGTGCACGTAACACAGTTTAATCTAATATTTAAGTTCCTGATTTGCTTGCAGTGGTATAAAACATGCTTTTCTATGTGTGTATCTGATGTATGGTATCTTGAAGCTCTGGATTGTTGGTTTGATGAATTCTGCAAATCAAATTTTAGGCAGTTGCTGTCTGAAAAATGCGTTATCGTCTAGTTTATTTTGAGATGTTCAGTGAAAGTTTTTGATGCGAATATTTGTTTAGGGCTCGAAAAAGAATGTGGGAGAGTCTCCTAAGTCTGAAGAATCACAAGTAACAGTTCAATCAAGTACAAACGTATCTGCGGTTCCATCAACCGGAGTTTCTATATCCACAAAATCTTCTCAATCTAATAAGCGCGATGCGGGCAATAAGAAGGTGGGGGGCAGTAACAGTGGCGCCAACACAGGTCGGGAGTCTAGGAAACAACGTGCTAATAATAACAACAGCAACACAGGAGCCAGCAATTTCAACTCGAGTAACCCAGATTTTAAAAGTGGCACTGCTGCAGGTTTGTCCATGACCTCTAGCTCTATCTCGAACTGGCTGGAGCCGAACAACAACCACCTCTCTTCTACTTCTATCGTCACTACATTCGACAGCTTAACAGACACAGAGAAACTGCAAAAGTAAGTCAAAATCAGTAAACATATCCATAATTATACTTTATTTACACCAGTAGAGTAAGTTATATTACAAAACAACTTAACTAAACCAAATTATATCAATTTAAGAGGTGTTGTGGCTAGGTTTTTAGCTAGTTTGACACATATGGATTCACCTATGGCTGATATTTTTCTCACTCTCATTTTCGAGGTTTTTTATTTTTTTTTGAAATTTACATTTTCGAGCTAGTTTTTGTGCTTAGTTTTCACCTATTAATGATGGGTCGTTATTCCATATCTTTAAAGAAGTGTCAAAAACTGTTCCAAATATATTCCAAAATATCAGCATTGGCATGATTCAGCGAAGTGATATGGATTTGAGATTTTAAGATGAATAATATATGGCGCTGAGCATTTCATTGGCACACCATTTTTCATTTGATGCCGAAAAAGAGCCTAACCGAAAACTGATTAGTGGTCAGGTAGATGTGTACCAGCTTGTGAACTTAACAGTTGTTTTCGTTGTGGTTTTGAAGCGATTCCCAGTTGTTTCTAACTGACTTGACTGACTTTTTGAAGAATGGAGGAGCTGGACATTCTGGTGAAGAGTCTGAGTGCTGACTTGTCGGCGAAGGGCATGATCAACCAAGAGCTGCAGAGTAAGAACCAGGAGTTCCAGTCCAAGATAACCAGTCTGTCATCCACGGAGAGACACAGCAAACAGGAGATAGAACAGCTTAAAAACGAGAAGAAGGAACTGGAGAAACGCATCACAGGCTAGTCCTCATTTATATGTAATCTACATGCAGGCTGCAGTTCGAAGCAAAATTTAGAATCTAGAAGAGGCAGAGCAGAACAAGCACCAGTAGTTTATAAAAATTACTTTATATAGCAGTTTTTAGAAGAAAAAAATAAGTTTCCGACAAAGGCTAAATGTTCTATTCAAGTTGATCAGTAATATGCTCAAGGAAAAAGATCTTTTCGAATAAACAGACTGAAATTTGTTTGAAACTGAGCTGAGCATTTGTTTGAAACTGAGTCTGAAATGATAAGCACCCACAATTGGCACCTTAAGAAGATCAATTTTTTTTCACAAAAATTTCGCGATGATTTTGTTCTTTTTTTCCAGGAAAAGTCTTTAAAATTTGTTCAGGCTCAAAATCACTTTCTCGCGCTTTGACTTTTGAGTTTCAGTTCATTTCGTTTGTTAAAAGGAAGCAATTTTAAGTATCGAACGGCGAAAGTTAAAAGATTACGTTTTTCAGATTTCACAGCGAAGTAAAAAAATTCACCTATTGATCCAGTTTTCTCAAATTATGTTAACTTTATTGCATAAGCAAAGCTTGTGTTATAGTATGAGCTCTCTTTTTTTCCAACCTAAATCGCAAATATTGTTGTCACACAAATATTGTAGCGACCAAAATGTGTTCATTTTGAAAGTTCATTTTGATCAATAACCACCAGCTATTAAGTACAGCCAATGCTAAGGATATTAACACAGACTATTATATTACAAATAGCACTTTAGCTTCAAGATATCATGGATCTGTAGCGTAGAGGAAGGGAAGGAGACCCGCATCAAAATAAGTGGGTTCGAACCTGGGCAGGGTCGGCTGTTTTTTAATGAACTTTTTCGTATAATAGTTAAAATGCGTCCGCTCTATTCATTGAGGCTTGTTACTTGGTATTTTTTTTCCAAATTGATTGGTACTGCTATGCGTCATAGTTGGCTTGCGTCACTTAGCAATTATGTAGACTCATATTTGGCGTGCTTCACTTAAGTTTTACTCATTCAGTTTTTCCCAGTTGCGTTATCGGTCATATTTTTGCTTGTTTATGCGAAGTGCAACTTCGCCTCTGTGGCGAAAAAGTGCCAACATCAATTGTTTTAGAAATTAAGAGATATGGCCATCTATTTTTTCTCGGAAATTCGACAGCTGACTTTTGTCCGCAATTTTTTTCTGTTCGCTTGTGTTAATTGACTCTTTTCCAACTGTCTGTTGACTATGTTGTTGTTGTTGTTTGCTGTGGATCCCGTCACAGATTGGGAGGGCATAATTGTTGACTATGTTCTTTTCTTTTCTAGAAATTAGTGCCAATTTTAGTTTGTGATGTGATTTGAGAACTAAACAAACGCGTAGAAAGTTAGTGAAGGCAAGGTTGGTTACATTTTTCTTCAAAAAGTGAAAACAAAACAAAAAAATTGAAAAATTTAAATTGTTGTATAGTGAAATCAAGTTTTGTGAAGCTAATAGCCTTTAAAAAGTAAATTTTTGCCTAACGAATGTTAATCTTTCGTTTTACTCGCTCGAAAATAGACTAAAGCTCAAAAATTTCAAACCAGGTTTTCTAGACAATGGGACAATTTTGATTGAAAGGGCTTAAAATGATATATCACTCGACGCAAACAAAGAAAACTAAAACGCACCCAAATGCAAAGCTCCCCATTTTCAAAGGTAGGAACAAAAATAAATATTTTATGAGTGTGCCTGAAAATATTCGACTTAACACGTACTATATTTTAATCACAATATATTTTTATACACCTCTGTCATGTACAACAGCCGAGAGCTTTGTTGCACTACATCTATATGAAATCGAGAAAGATTCAATTTGGTTGTCTTCTTTTTAACTGGGTTTTCGCGAGCACAAGTTGAGAGTCTAAGAATTTCAGCATCGAAAGTCCTATTGTTTGAGAAAAATAAGTTAATGATTAAAAAATGGGTGATTTTCTGACAGAATTGTAAAATGCTGTCAGAATGGGTTTGATTGGAAGGGTGTTAAACTCCCTTCACATAAATAGCAATTACGTCATCGCATGAAAAGCAGTTGGTTCGAATCGGTTTTTTTCTTGAAAAGATGTAGAATAATTCTAATTGAATGAGAGCAGTCTTAATTAAATCAAGGGAGACAGTCAAAGTATGGGAGGAATGTGGAAAAGGAATTTCGACTATAATTTCAGACTTGATACTTTTCGATCGCAACATTGAACAAGGAATTTTAATATTTTTTTACATGTTTTAGTCTAGACTTCTTCTGGTGTTTAATTCACGCCAGATGAAAGACGCATGCCACACTGGTGTTATTTTTATGCCATCTAATTTCATATCACCGTCTTTTTTATGATCCAGTGTAATTGAATGGAGTGAGTTTTCATTTAGGTTACTGCCGTTTTTTTTTGGCTCGAAGTGGAGCTCAAATTGCGTTTTCCAGTAGCATTACGAAGAGTTGGCATATTATTCAAGCATTGTTTTTGAATTTGACTGAAATTTAAGAGTTCAAAGGTGTTAAGCTTGGCAATCATAGAAGATTCTTAAAATTAGAAGATTCCGAGAGGTTTAATATCTAAAACTTTCATTAAAAAGTTCTGTTTCCTTGGCAGCTTGAATTTGTTTGTTAGATATGCTTAAGTGTCAACGAACAAAGTGAAAACATGTACTTGTATCGTGTGGTTTTTCGGTTGTTTTTCTCAGGAAGAGTTGTTAAAAGTCGTTGACGTTCAAATGTGTTTGCGGTTTGGCTTTTGATTTGATTTCAAGGTCACAATTCGATTGGTTCACCAAGTGGAAGACAAATTGCTCTCCCTGGCAAAAAAAGTGCAAATGGCAGGAAAAACATAATTTGCGTTAATTTTAAAATATTATTTTTCAAATTCACTTTTGTTAGATTTGATTAGATTTTCCAGCAGGAAAAAAACATGCCTCTTAATTCATCTTGAAGTATCAGGGAACGCAGTGAAACACTTCAATAGGTCGTGTTTACATTAGCGATCATCGTAGCGTTTTTTAGTACGAACTTCTTTTTTTCTTAGCTAACTCGCAAATAAATTGTTCATTAAAAGTGTTCACTTAATTTGTGAGAGTTTTGCTATATAATCATGATCTGTAGCAGTGGAAATTTCATAGCATCTGTTCTCTGCTTTATTTAGGGCTGTGTTTCTGATTTAATAAGCGTCCGTGGCTGACAGTTTAATGCGTGAGACTCATTTTCTCTAGGTCGCAGTAGGTGCCAGATCGAATCCGAGACGTAGCCGAATTTTTACTAATTTGAGGCTTTTTCTACTTTCTCGTTGACTATTTATAGAGCTGATTTTTCTCGTGTTCTCGCAAGTGTTTGCGAAGCCAAGCTTCGTCTCTATGTAACTTTTCTTGTTGTTTTTTTCACAAACAAACTTTACAATTTGATCACTCTCAAGTTTGACTTTGGCGGTTTGAGTTTCGGTTTTTTAAATTTCAATACGAATTTATTTACTAAGAGAAAAGCAAATATTGCTCTTTGAAATTTAAAATACAAATGGTGCAAAAAAACGTAAATGATTTTCTGTTTTGTAAATTGGATTTTGTTTTTATGATTCACTGAATGTAGTGAATTTTTTCGGTGTTGGTATTTTTTGGTATTGGTGATTTTTTTTTCGGTTCCTTTTTGTCAGGAAAAAGTTTTGAATTGCTCTAATAACTACAGATGTACATTCATATATATCAATGCATCTATGATTGTACCTAGGTATATATACACTTTTTAAGCTCAATTCAAACTTATCTGCTAAAAATACGTGAAATCAGATGCTCTCCAAATACAAACTTGGAAATGGCGCGAAAAAACGTGAACGACTTCTAGTGTCGAAATTGGATTTTAATTGTTTGATTTCCCTGCGGAGTCAAAGCTTTACCCATTGATCCAGTTTTCTTGAATTGATCCAGCTATTTTTCTAAAAAAGCGCATAAAGGCCATATGTTTTTTTCATTGAAACACCAAAATTATGTTTTTTTTCTCCATTTTTTTTCATATTTCATGCGTTTATCGACTCTTCCAACGTTTTGCTGGCTATGTTTTAGATTTCCCAGTACAATACTGAAAAATTGGGAAACTTTTTCTTTCATTGGGCTAGTTTTATGAAAAAAGAACTGCCAATTTTGAAATGTTCTCAAAATTCAAGGTTTTTTAAAGCAGATTTTTTACTCTCCGAAAATCGAAAGTTAACAATTGTCCGTAAATAAGTCAATTTTTGTTTTTTTTTCTAGTTCAATGAAATTTTTCAATTCTCTGTTGACTATGTTTCTCCAATTCGAATAATTTGTTCAAAAAAGGATCCTTCATAAAAATGTTTTTGAAATCAACAGACTTCTTTAGATAATATTTTCTTCGAAGCTCAGAAGCTGAAATTTGTCAGAATAATTCATTGTTCTATTCAAATGCATATTTTTTTGATAAGTACGCGGATGTTGACGGGCACTAAGCCAATGATACATCAAGCCCAAGTTCCGTCAAAGTACTGCGTTATTTCAAAATTTTATGAGCATAACTATTTGCGAATCAAATCAACCAAGAATGAATCAAACAAGGATTGAAAAAAGCCCAGAAAAAGACCGGTTTGAAAATTTTTGATTTTCTGTCTAATTTTGAGGGAGAAAAGCGATCGAGTAACGTTCGTTGTCTGAAAATTTTAGGCTGAGAAAAGTTGATTCTACTGAAACGGAAACTATTTAGCGCTTGCTCGGTAAAAGTTTATCTTAAGGTAGCGCTACATAGGAAAAAAAATTCTAAAAATATTTAAATTATTGTGAAAAAAATGATTTTTTTGTTTTTGTTTGTTAATCAGTTTTTTTTTGGAATCTACGTTGTCCTAGTTTTAATTGTGGCTCGTAAGTTAACGCAAACTTGAAGTTGGGTCAGTTTTATCAGAAGGTGTCAATCATGAATTTCTTAAAGCGAACTTGTTTTCTTGGGAACTCAAAAAATTTTTTGGAACAGGAAATTTTAGTTTCCTTGTTTCTTATCTCTCTTCCTATTTTCTGTTGGATATGATTATGGTTAATTACAATCTCGTTAAAAGTTAATTGAAGGTTTTATTGATTGCTTCTCATAATTTTTGAAGTCGTGATGAATGATGACACTGATGAAAATCTTCTCTTCTGTAACTGTCAAAATAGCCTGAAAATAAAACATGAAATCATTTTTGAGTTAAATTTTGTTAGTTAAATCACTTAACACCAAAAGAGTGAGTTTTTTTTGAGGGCGTGAACAGTATTTTTGAAAAAGATTCGTCCCCTAATCGAAGGCGTTTTTCGACTGGGGTCGGTATCTCATGCGAAAATATGGTCCTCTTTTTTATTCTATTTGTAATGCAATAAAAGATATGGCAGCTTAACCTTGCGATAAGCTAAGGGTGATGCAATCGGGTACTATTCTTTTCTCCCGTAAAGAACTTAGATCAAAACATTTTTCACGTGAAAATATTACACGTGTTTCAACTTGCTTTGGAATGAAATAAGTTTTTGTCACCAATCCAGATTATCTGGAGTAGAGATAATTAATATGCCCTGAGCGATAAAAGCGTATGGTTCGAATTTGTAAAATTCCACTGGTGGAGGTGATCGAGTTATAAGATTTTTTTGCGACTGTTTTGTTGTATTTTTTTGAAAAACTTTTTTTTTAAAATAAATTTAAATGAAAAAAGATTTTGTCTTTTGTTTTGTTGATTAATGTGCACGGAATTAGTATTACTTTTCGTTTCCTGTTGATTTTAATTTTATCTAATCTGGTGAAGTATATTTTGTTTTCGTTTTTCTTTGTTTTTTTTTGTTCTCTCGTCTTATTTTTTTGGTTTATGCTTAATCGGCTTAGTGACCTCATTTTGCGTCGTTGCTTAGATAAAAAAATTTCTTGTGTGAGAGCGATTTGAGAGGGCACTTAAATATTTTAGAAGTTTTTTTAAGAGTTTTTTTGGCTCAACAGGTGTCGGCTTTGTTACTGCTTCGTAAGTCGTTTCGAAGCAAATTGAAAGTCAGTTGTCTCATTGGGCTTCTTTTGAACAAAATATGCAAAATAGTTTATTCAAAATATGAGAGCTTTGGTAGGTCTAGCTTTTCTCAGGACTAATTCTGCTTTGAGACTTTCGTCTTAGTATCTGTCTGCTAGTTCGTCATGCCATGTTTGTGTTGTATCTCGAGTGGTGCAAAGCTCTACTTCGCCTATGTGTCAAAACTAGTGTTCAAGGATTCATTTTATGTGATGTGTGGCAAACGTAAGAAGTTGGTTTGTGTGTGGTTGCAGATCTGTCACTGCAGAAGGTGGCGGCCAATAGCAAAGTGGAGACATTGGAGATGCGACTGGAGAGTGAGAAGAAGGGCAAAGTGGATGCGGAGAAGAGGGCGCAGGAGGAGAAGCACAGAGCCAAGCGGACAGTGGAGGAGGAACTGACCAAGTTCATGTCTGACATCGCCAAGAAGTTAGTAGAATTAGAACGGCATAGAACTGTAGAATAAGTACCCCGTCGAACTTATTATGGAGTTAATTGATTAAATCGTATTTGAAACTGCATGTAAAATAAAGTACCCCGTCGAACTAATTATGGAATTAATTAAGTACCCCGTCGAACTTATTATGGAATTAATTGATTAGATCGTATATGAAACTGCATCTACTTAATGGAGATAGTATTAGTGATAAGCTCTGTTACAGTGTAGCTTAACAGTTCCATTTTGTTTTTAATTAAGCGCAATTTATTGTGATAGTTCAAGTCGTTTGTGATATCCCGTGTTTTGTGCAATAATTTTTGTAGAATATGTGAGGAACTGATGAAATTGTTTAAAAAATCACAGTGGTGGGGGGTAAAAGAGCTATCATGGAATCGAAAAAAGTCAAACGAACACAAATGGTTTTTTTTCCCATTAAGAAAAAATAAGTAATAAATTTGTACCTCTATAACGAAAAATTATTGACTGTTTACAGGACTTCAGACTTTTCTTTGAAAGATAACAAAGGTTCGGTTTTTGTGTAATACGGTACGGTTTTAAACTGATTTTTTGTTATTTAAAAAAGTGGGTCATAATGCTGGAATTTTATTGGCTGAAACTAGTTCCAGTGAAAGAAAATCTGGAGTTAAATTAAAATTTCAATTCAGCAGTTTTGAGCCGTAGAACGGAAAGTAGTCTGAAGGCCGACTTGATATGTGCCAAGTTGTAGGTTCACTAATGAAATACGAATAAGGCTTGAGGCACTGAGCTAGCTCTCAAGGTAAGCCAATGTATCATTGAAGAAATGTGGTAATCGTTGTGTTTTTAGGAACGAGTGTACATCTAGTAACTGTAGCAAACGATCGAAGGATCTGGAACTAGAAAAGAATCAGCTGCAAGTCGAACTTGTCAGAAAGAGTGAACGGATGCTGAACATGGAACAAGAGCTAGAGGTTATTTGAATATTATTTTAATTTTTTTCAGTTCAAGCTTCTTCCGAGCTTGAACGTCGCGTAGTTGTTTGTTGATAAGCAGGAACTGATTACTCAAGAAGCATTCCGAGCACTGGTATTTTATTCCTTGCTGAAAAGTTCATGATTGTCTCTTTATAAGCGATGTTTTTTAGAACCATTCAGAGGTAACGTTTTAATCTTGAAACTGATTGTTATTGTTCGTTAATTGAATGGTTTTCTGGATTGACTTTTTCATAAATATTATTTATTGTCCTTTTAGTCATTGATAGAGAATAAATGGCATCTGAACGTTTTCATTCATACAGAAATTAAACAGGCGAGAGCAAGTGTCTTGTATTATTAAAAGTCTGATCACAGAAGAGCTGATTAGAGTGACATAATTTAAGAATAATTATGTGTTTCTTCTTGTAAATTGGTTCAATCCAAGACGCCTCCATGGTTTGCTTGAAAATTTTCTTAACATTTTTGCATTATGTTTGGTGTTCAAAATTTTTTTGGTGTTCTTGCGAGTTAGGCCTTTTTAAATATCATATATATATGTAAAATATATATATACATGTAAAATATAGACTAAACGTTGTCTTCTTGAAAACGAATTTTTTATTATTATTGTTCCGATCATTGAAAATGGGGAAGAACTTAGTTTTAGTTTTTTGCTTTCCACGTAAAATTAGGTACCACAAATAATCATCGGAATCGGTTGAGTGATATATGGTATTGACGACCGGTTTCGAGAAAAACAGGTTTGAAATTTTTGATTTTTCGTCTATTTTCGAGCGAGTAAAGCGATCGAGTAACGTTCGTGATATATGAAAATTTAAAATTTGGGCTATAAATTACTTGATTATAATTGAAATATTTGAAATTTTTAATGCAATTTTTCGGTTTTTTTGTTTATTTATAATTCGAAGACAATATTAGTCACTAAATTACGCGTTTGTATAGTTCTATCATCACACGGCGTACAAGAACAGAGACTAACTCGTAAACATTTTTTGAGAATGTGGTCGGAACATTCTGTGATACTTGCACAGCAACCGGCTGTCCTTGTTTAAGAGTAATGAAGGTAGAAGACTCTTATATAGGTCTTGGTGACTTTTTTCTCAGGAAGATCTTAAAATGCTCTCATAACTACAGATATGCATTCATACGTATTAATGCCTTTATGAATGCACTTAAATATAATGCACTTTTTGAGTTCAAGTGACATTCATCTGCTCAAACTGACGTTAATAGCACTCTCCAAATACGAACGTGGAAATGGCGCGAAAAAACGTGAACTATTTCTAGTTTCGAAAGTGGAAAATAATTTTTAGATTTCCAGCGCAATAAAAACTTGACATATTGATCCAGTTTTCTCTAGTTGGGTAACTATTATCAAAAAAGCGCCAATCATAAATTGTTCTAGAAATTCAAAGAGCTTAAATGGCGTCTATTTTTTTCTTCGAAGTTCGAAAGTTGAGATGTTTTCAAGAAAATCAGTGTTTTTTCATCTTTATTTGCGTTCATTACTCTTTTCCTATCTTCGATTGGCTATGTTCAAAAAAGTGCCAATAATAAATTGTTCTAGAAATTACAAGAGCTTAAAGGGCATCTATTTTTTCTTTGAAACTCGAAAATTGAGAGATTTTTTCAACAAACAAAAGTGCTTTTTTACTGTTTACTTGCGTTCATTACTTTTTTCTAAGTGTCAGTTGTCTTTGTTTATTATTATTTATTCAAATGAAGTTGAGTTATAATTGTTGAATAGTTTTATATAATGGATGTTGTGTTGCAGACGTTGCGAGTGCTGCGAGATGACTTGGCGGAGAAGAGTAAGGAGATAGCGAGGGTGCAGGAGTTGAACAGTCGACTGGAGAGCAATCTGAGCATGGAGAACAAGTACAAGATGGATCTGTTTTCCGCCCTCAACGAGTGCAACAGGAAAATCAACAGCTTCCAAAGTTAGCTTTTTGTCTGTTTCATCGCATCGATGACATTTTGCTGGTCTTTTCTTTGGCACAAATTCTGTTTTTTGTTTTGTTTAAAGATGCGGAAGAAATAATTGAATTTGATTGGTTGATATTAAGTCATAGCGAGAAAGAATCTAACTTTCAACTGAAGCTTAATTAACGATTTACAAATTTGGATTCATATATAGGAAGTATTTAATGACTGAGCTTTCAAGAATATTTAGGTTTCAAATACAAGGTTTCAAAACTACGCTTATCATAGTTTTTCAACACCCCAAAAATTGAGTGCTCCTTTTTTCGGGTTGATTGTCAGCTTTCAATTCAAACAAGTATTTGTTGAAAAATTGTTTACTTTCATAATCAACTCGTTTTAGTTGAAATCGGACAGAAGAACAAAGAAATCTATGAGCTGCAAATTCGGGCCGCTAGTTTTGGAGCGTCAAATGGCACAGGCGATCGCTACTCTTTCATGTCCATGAACGGACCCTCACAGAATATCCCTAGTATCCATAGCTCAAATGTCTCGAATGGTATGCAACAACACCCGAGTATGCAACAGTCGTCGCAATTGCATGAAAGTCCTCCGAATATCATGACTAGCCCGCCTGGAAGCGCACAGGCGTTCTACCTGCCAGCTCAGATCCAACAGCCACAAGTCACACGAAACTCGCCCATTAATCTCAGCAACTTGAACCCAGAAGCCATAGCTTACAACCCGGTCAGTCACCCGGCGGCAGTGGTGTCCAGTGGAGCCCCAGTAGGAATGCAGAACGGCGGCGTGATCCAGACATCCGGAGCAGGCATGATGGGACAGGTGATTTCGATGGGACTCCAGTCCAATGGGGTGGTTGTCACTGGCAACGGAGGAGGGGGAGTTAATGCGGGGACCACTGTTGACTACCATCCAATCAAAGTAGAGCCAAAAAGTGAATAGAAAATGTAAACACGATGAGGTGGTACTATTGATTGGAGACACAGTGAAAGACAACAAACTTTATAAACTAATTTCCAGATAATTTTAGCCAGTTCAAGTATCGTGTCGGAAGGAAATATTGGTTTTGCTTGCGTAGTTGGACGAAGTGACATCTGTCATATACCGCACCCGTTTCTAGCTGTCACTTTTAGGCATAGTTTCTTCACTACAGTAGGTTTCTTTGTCAAATTTACAATACTATAGACACAAAAAGACAAAATTCGAGTCTTCGTTCTTTTCAAGAATGAACATATGCGGCTCGCGTTGATCGCAAAATTTTTTAGAAACTTAAATGATTGTAATATTATTTAGTGAGTGGTGTGATTCGAGAACTATGCGATCGCGTAGAGAATTATTGAATTAGGCATGATCAACGAAGTTTGTTTTCAAAAGATCAATACCAAACAAAATTTTTTTTGTATTTTTTTGAAAATCTTTTTTGTCACATAATCGCTGAACAAAACATCCAAAACTAGTTTTCTTGATAGTAAAAACAAGTTTTGTGAGCCCAAAGTATTTCTAAAACTTAATTTTCATAGCGAAATTCCTTGATGCGTTTTTCGCTCGAAAGAACTAAAAATCAAAAATTTTCAACCAGTTTTTAGCAATATATGTATAGCGCTCAACCTAATCAACTGATTATTTGTGGTACCTGATTTTGCGTGGAAAACAAAAAGAGAACTATAACACCTGAATACAAAGTTCCTTCCCATTTTCAATGGTCGGAACAATAAGATAATTTTTTCACATGCAAGCTCGAATAAAAGGAAAGTTAGTTTTTCATTAAATTAGTGTCAATGAACGTAGTTAAGACTCTTTTATAGTTCGTGATAATTGTTTTGGAAAAGTCTCAATATTTTTTCACTCTCAAAATTGATTTTCGCGGTTTGACTTGTGATTTTTGTAAGATAAATTCATTTCTTCTAGTAAAAGGAAGGTAAACTCCACTATCAAACAGCAAAAGTGGATTTTACTTTTCAGATTTATCAGCGGAATGATGAAAAAGTTCACAATTAATCCAGTTTCCTCAACAGGTTAAGTTGATCAAATAAAATGGCAATCATAAATTGTTTAAGAAATTCAAGTGATTCAAGGTCATCATTTTTTTTTGTCTCAAGTTCGAAATTTGAGATATTTTGAGACAGTCGCTTTCCAGCTCTTGTGAACATTTTTTTTCTGGTTTGCCTCATACCCCAATGAAACCACGCAATGGCTTTGCCTACTACAGAAAGTCAACCACCATCAGCTGTGGAGAAGTTTCAACGAGTTCAAAGAAGTTGTCTTCGGGTTCTGAAACGGCAAGTTGCTCACTTCAGTATACTTCGTAATAGCCTCAATTGCAATTAACAAGAGTTCAGCTATGAACTGGCCGAGAATCAATCTTTCTAGCGTTTCAACACCTGTCTAAGCTTCGTTGAGCAGTATCGATCAACTGTCCGTGATCCTCGTCACCTCTTCAGAATCTGATGTTTTCCAAGGTTTGTTTGAACAGGTATTCTTCTAAACGCATCATGACAATGACGATAACAGAAAAGAAACTATAAGTGACGCTTGGCATGCTAGAGCGGAGATAAATAAATGATCGAATCAACCTTCTCAAGCTCTTAGAGACGATTCATGGATATGGATTACTGCAGTTAACATGGAGAAAATTTCTCAGCTTCAACAAAGAGTCTTCGGAAGCAAGCAAGTAACTCGGAGGATCAGTAGAAAACAATTTGTGGCCCTTCATTTTTGCGAGAATCTCGATCCTGAATATCAGATTGTATGGGAAACTGATAATGATGGGACTGAAGCTCTTGACTCTGATCGGCTTATAGTTTTCTTAGACAACAGAGTCAGATTTTTGGAGGTCGTTCAAGCAGCTCACAAATCTTTTAATAGAAAAGTCGATGTCACAAGATTGACCTCTAGTTACCTCAATGTAAAGCTCCTGTTAGCCAAAAACTACATCCGAATTGGCACTGTGAGAAATACAGATTGATAGCGCTATCAAACCGAAGAAATGTTTGTCTACCAGTCACGATATCCAGTATCACTGTGTAATGCATAATTACTCTAGCGTTAACTAGACCTTCTTTTTTCTAAGCCAGCTCGCAAATAAAAGTGTTCATTGAAAGTGTTCATTTGGTGACACTATTGCTATTATCACGATCTGTAGCTTTGGAAATTTCGTAGTATCTGTTCTCTACTTTATTTGTGGCTAGTGTTAGTTGTTTATTCAGCGTACGTGGCTGAGTGGTTAGTGCGGGAGACTCAAAATCTCTAGGTCGCAGTATCGATTTCGATATTTAGCCGAATTTTTGCTAATTCGAGGCTTGTTCCTACGTTTTTTATTGCGCTTAAGTAGTATGTAAAAGTGGCTAAGAAAATGACCACTTTTAACTCCCCTCCTCGTTTTCCGGTGTGCCGTTGCAATGACCACTTGTATCCCCCTAAGGGGTTAAATCAACTTTTCGGATATCTATATTTTAAGCGTGGTTGAAATTGGTCATTTATTGGTACTCTATGGCACCAGCTCTTTATCTAATGTAGATCTCTTCAAGAGGAATGTTTTTGAGTTTGAACCCGCCGAAAGGGATAACATACATGTCCCGTTTTTGTCTGAGAAAAATTGGAACACTTCGATATTTGTTTACTTCCCGCTCTAAAATATACAAAACTTTTCTTGGTATTTGTAAACAGTTCAAACCAATCAGAAAGGGTGCCATTTTTACCCAGGGTTTTGCGGCGGCATTACTACTCACCGGTGTTCTCCTGTGAAACGGCTTGAGCGCCGCCGGTTATTCTGCATTGGGAACAAACCAGCAATTGTTACTATTGCCAAATGTTAAGAAGAGCAGTGTACGGTTCAAAAATATCGGTGCCCGAAGCTATAGCCCATTCGCGGTTTTACTTTGATTTGGAGTCTATGTTGGAGAAGGTGGAAACAGTGAGAAGTAATCATGCCTACTCGAGCACAACCGTAATCGAAAATCACGAACCCAGCAGTTTTTGCCTTGTAGTTGTGGAAGCTGGAAACCCGCAACCGGTGTTCTATTTTTCACTTCGAGGAATGGACGCGATGACTAAAATTGTTCAAATGCTAGAAGTTTTGGCACATGACTTTCATAATAAAAAACGAAGATTCCCGAACTACTTCGGAAGCACCACTAATCTTGAAATCAGTGACAATTGCTGGATTTTCGAAGACGAGTTTTCCAAAACTAACGCAAAAGTATTGGACCAAAATTATTTCGATGGATCATTCCCCGGATGGGCGGGCTCACAACAATTGCAACATCCTGAGACGTACCATATAATTCACCCTTATCTTTGCTCACAATCTTCGAAATATCGTTTGCACGATGTACTGAAGCGTCTGCAAGATACTAATATCAGAAACACCTTTTTGGTCATTCCTCTCAATGAAGAAAAGTTTATTTCACTTACAATGAAAGTGTGGATTAGATCGTACATTAACGAAAAAAGAAATGTCTGTAATATCTACGAAGAAATCGTTTTGTGGACAGTTTTAAACCTTTGAACAGCTCACTAGATGAGCTGGCTCGGAATCTACCTGTGGACAAGTTCATATACCTCAATAACCATTTTGCTAGCCGACAAGAAGAAGATTAAGCCTTGATTAGACGAAAAGGTTACTTACCCTACTCGTATGTTCAAAGCCATGCAAGATACACAGAAGATGGACTACCTGCACGGGACAAGTGGATCAACAAGCTGCAAGGAGGTGCTGTTAGTGTCAGTGAAAAAGAATACCAAGTTGCATTATTAGTGTACACTCGTTTTGGTTGTCAGACGTGGGTCGAATACAGTGATTTGTATCAAACGACTGATACCTTGATTCTTGCATGCGTTTTTGAAGAGCTTAGACGAATGTGTTATGAATTATATAAGCTAGGTTGTACTCAGTATTTCACGGCTAGCAATCTCTCAAGGGATGCGTTTTTGCGAGCATGCAAGGCTGACCTCCAGCATGCAAGACTGATCGGGAGCACTTGGATGTTGCAGACAACTTCGTCAGGGGAGGCATTGCTAGTGTTTTTGAAAGAAGCCTTGTTTCTGTCAACAACAAATTTGTGAAAAAATACGACCCTAAACAGCCGAGCACTTTCCTCTGTATGATAGACGCGAACAATTTATATGGCGGGATTATGGAGAATTTTCCTCTTCCATTAAAATCATTCGAGCTTAATCATCAAGTAACTATAGCCGAATATCTCAATATGAGCGGAGAATCCGAAATCGGTTACCTTTTGGACGTCGATCTTCAGTACCCCGATCATCTGCACGATGCAGATTCGGATTACCCACTTGCCCCAACAAAAGAAGTTGTGTCCAAAATGTGGCTCTGTGAGCTTCAATCGGACATGAGGGAATAAATGAATCTTTTAGATAAAGTGGGCACCACGACAAAGCTCATACAACACTTCTTTCCAAAGAAAAATTTCTTTTCAAAGTTCATCATAAGGGTATCTATTTTTTTGTTTACTCGCGTTCATTGACTCTTTTCCAACTGTCTGTTGGCTATATTAATACGTAGGAAAATTTTATTGGAGAGAATTTCCGGTCAAATAGTGGTAATAATTGTGCTAGAAATTGACCTGGTATTTCAGAGCTATCATCAATATAATTTCTTAAGTAAGTAGCAACGCTAAAGAAAATTAGTTTTGTGTTTTTCTGGCCAATAGGTAATATTTTGTCGTAATTGAGTGACTGATTGACTGAAAAAGGCGATATTTTGTCGTAATTGAGTGACTGATATCCCCATGCATCAACAAATCAGCTATTGTTCCGGAGATTTTTTTGCTTCTGCTATCCTTTTCATTCACAGCTAGGTTCTGATTGTATAAATGAGGGATTCTAGCATCAATTCGTTTTTGCAGAAAGTTTTAGGTTATCGAATGTTTAGTTTTCAGTTTCAGCTAGAGATGCGTGCAAGTTTTAAGGGGAAATTTTACCTGAATGCATATGCAGTTGATTTAACTTGATGGGGCTTTACTTGTTGGATAAGGATTCGTGCGATTTGTCATCTCGACTCCAGCATAAAAATTGCCATTCTTTGTATTCGTCGATTTTACAACCCAAATACGTTTATGGTCAACCTTTCGACCAATTCAACAACTGTGACGATTATCTTAAACACTTTAGCTCGTTTCAGAAAAGTTGGTTTGCATTTTCATGCAATTCTAAATTACCTGTTAGTTTTGGCGAACTGTTTTCTATATTTAAATTGGTGCCAGATAATTAATTAATGTTGAGTGTTTTTAGCTCAGTCATTCATTCGTATCTTTTCGTCGATCGATTTAGGCCAAACAAGTTTTCCGACTGTACATAACGACTGCTGGGTTGCTTATACTTTTTGTTTGGAATGCAATTATATTATATGTATTTACAGGTCTTGAAACTTTTTTAAATCTCTTGTGAAATAAAAGATTGAGGCTTAAAAAATAAAGTATAACATAAGTATTACGTTTAACAAGAGTTTCAAGACCTCTTGTATGAGAGGCGGAGACGTTTGCTTAGTCTCTTTTCTTCTTCACTTCGGCAATATTAATACTGTGTTATCTTTAGTTGCTCAGCTGCAGGTTTTGTGTTTATTATCTTTTTACTCCTAGTACCTACCAATCCAATTCTACTCTTACTACTGCTACATATACATGTTTACTATTGCTATTCCTTCTGCGACTTCTCGTTGTTGTCGTCTAAGTCTACATATGATCCAACTGCAATCTGGTATCTACGCTCAGTTTATTTCTCTAATCTCTAAACCCCCCCCCCCCCCCGCATCCCCGCGTATATTAGCTACACCCACCATACCGTCCAATGTTAACCATCTTTCTGTGCAGAGCTAAAAGTAGGTCATTATGCTGTGTCTGATGATGACCCTATCCATTCTCCAATACCCTTCTTTTCTTTCCAAGCGAATTTGAATGATCTGAAGTGAGAAAAGAGGATGACTGTTTGCGTAGACTGAAACAGAACGACTCTTTAGCTGAAGTTGTCGATGAAATGAATGATGATGATGATAATATCAGATAGATTGATAGATTGAGATGATACGTTAATGCCTGATACAGTTGATTACAGTACTAGTACCATACACAACAATACAATACAATAGACTAATATAAAGAAGCTGTCTGCTGAACAACATTCTATCTAGCGGGCGGACTCCTTACCCTCCGCCCCCGCCAACAGCAGCCAGCATTTTCGTTTTAGTACATGTTTAGTTCAATGGCTAGAATTTATTTTTTAAAATTCAGTTTCACCTTTCGAGCCGAGATCAATCAGAGACGACAACGATGAAGAGCTATTGTGGTAGCGCTAAAAAATTCTGGCAATTTTTTTAAGACTTGATAACTTTGCCAATTTGGAGGATAACAAGTTAGTGGATATGTCCGATGCCACTTGAGAGTTTTTACGAGCGTTGGTTTTTCGGAGCGAGGGTGAAACAATCTAGTAACGTTTATTGGGTCAAAAATTTAGGGGGCTTTAGAACTCTTTTTTTTTCGATTTAAAGGGCCTCTTGCCAAGATGTTTGCTTTCGTTACCGTCTGGAATTTTTGAGGTTTTAGTATGATGATATCCGAAGCATGTAGTGTTTTGTCCCAAACAAAAATTATTTCGATGCAATGTTACAATTAATTTTTCGGCGTAATAGCATTCACCGCAATTGTTTGGTCACCTAGCGAGCTTTGTTAATTACTCATGGCTGTCCAAGGACTCTCAGGGGTTGCAAATCTTGCGTTCAAATGCGACTGCCGAAGTCCTTGTACTTTCTGAAATGTGACGTTTCTTAGTTCCTTTTAAATGTTTTCAAAGAACTTACATATATATAATTTCACAAAATTTTATGGTTTTTCAAAATTTGAATAAAAAGTTTGAATAAAAGAAACTTTGCTTAATTTGAAACTACCAACCCTGTAATTGGTTGCTGTCAGAGTACGCTCAAAGGATGCAGATCTTATTTTCAACATATGCGTTTTTCATGAGTAGTTAAAAATTCGAAGCTTCGGAGGTGCTTTACGCGCTATTTTTTATTTAATGTTAGTTTTATTTTTATCAACTCCGATTCGGTATAATTTATTTTTTTTTGCGTGTTAACTCGGCCTAAATTTCTTTCCGGTTGATACTTAATCTGCTTAGTGGCATCATATTGCATCGCTTGATGAGCGAAACAAATTTCATATGCGTGTGGGTTTATTGAGGGTTAATTTATTTTTTTTGAAATTTTTTCTAATGGAAACTTTTTTTGCCAACAGGTGTCTGCTCAACATTTGATGGATTCATACCGCATGGAAACTTTTCATTTTCTGATTATCATGTTCAGTTTTTTAAAAAAGTGTATTCAATTCAAGACGAGGATATGAAAATTTTGTTGAATCTTATTTTATCGACGGTTTCAAAACTTTAGAGTCGATGAACGTATTTCAGACTCTTATATAGCTCGTGGTGATTTTTGATAAATGTTCGGGAAAAGTCTTAAATTTTTTTTCGCTCAAAATTGCGGTTTGACTTTTGATTTATTCTTGTTAAGTTCAGTTTATTTATTTTGTTGAAAGGAAGGCAAAACGAACAGCAAAAAGTGAAGATCATTAAACGTTGATCAAATTATAGTTTCGAAAAAAGATTTTAATTTACAGATTGTCCAGCGAAATACAAATTTTACTTTTTGATCGATTTTTCTCAAATTGGGTCAATTTTTCGAAAAATATCAATCCTAATTTATTCTTCAAATTCAAAGAGTTTTAAGGCCTCATTTGTTTCTTTAAAGCTCGAAAATTGAAGTTTTTTTTCAAATAACGTCATTTTTTTGGCGTTCGTTTCTCTTTTCCATTTGTCAGTTTGCTATGTTTTTCAGTTTGTGAAATGGAAAATGTTTTCCGATAAGTAAATTGAATTGTCGGGCTTTGTTTGTCTACTTGTGTTTCGTTGACTTAGTTGCAATATCGGGGAATTTTGAATTTTCTTGTGCAATCAGAAATTTTCATCGTAGATGCAAGTATTTTTGATTTAGTAAAAGAGTCGATTTTTTTCTGTTTCCTTGCGTTCAATGACTCTTTTCCAATCGTCCATTCTTCACAGCAAATGGTATAGCGTGGCACCTCTTGCGATGTAGAAATAGTAATTGAATTGAAGCAAGTTAATTCAGCAACATATTTAGCTAATATGTGCAAATTTGATATTCTGTTCTTGGCGTTCCGTTTGAGGGAAGAATCTATATTGGCAGATTTTCCCTTCTACGTCACAAATATTATTGCGGATTCTATATTACTCACTTTCTGCATTCGGGTGTTCTGCACTAAATCATATAGTTAAACCAGCGATAAAGTAAAATCGTGGACAATTTTAATACAGGCATTTGTTTACGGTCCGATTGTTTCACTGACAGTTTTTGACGGAATTTTTTTACACCATCTGAAATATTTCGATGACGTCAGCAAAAATCAAATATATTTCAGCTGTGATCGTTTTTCGCAAAGTTTTGAACGTTAAATAATAGGCGGATTTTCAAAAAAAAAATTGAACATTTTGTCGACCTTTTTTTTAGGTCGACTAAAATGATTTTCTGAGCTCACCCAAATCGCACCGCTATAAAGACCCCATTTTGACCAAATTTGCTGCGCGCAGGCAAATTTTTGAAAAAACAGTCAAAAAAAGGCGTTTTTAGGATTTTTTTTTGGAAAATTTTGACCAAAATCGCGTTTTTTCGGCGCGTGCCCCCCCCCCCCCCCCCCAGACACACAAAATTGCTATATTTTGGCGCCTTTACAAAAATTTTAGGGTCAGTCAGCCAAAAATTGAAATCTCAAAATATTACAAAGAAGGACCCTTTGGGTCGGCTGGGGTCGAATCCCTGAGGGGGGGTGGGGGGGGGGGGCTAAATTCGCTGGTGGCTTGTAGCGGAGTAAGCGACGAATTAATCCGGCAAAAAAACCAAATTAATATAGCGTGATTCGAGTGCGATCTTGTTACCTATCGGCGAAAGTTGTGATGTCCAAGCATCAGTGGATTAATTAATGAATACGGCAATTGACTCGTGGCCATTTTATTGACGTGCGAACTGCAGCTTCCCCTGTCTAGGAAGTGGAAGAAAAAAAATTAAAAGATCCCAGTGCTTGCAACAGTATTTTATCGGAAAATTGCGTGTGGCACAAGCTTTTGTTTGCTGTTACGGGGGTTTCCAGTAAAGCCCATAAAAGAAAATTAGCCAAAAAAATATACCATCTCACAAAATGCATGTGAACAAGGGGCGTTATTTTTGAACAGATTCTAAAGAGAGAACGAGTTAACGAAATAAATTCATGATTTAACGTCTAGTTAAAATAATTAGTTTTCAAACAAAACAAAGTCTTATTTTTTTTCAAGCAAATTACTTCATTCGATAGTTTTAACTTTTCAGGTATTGTAGACTTTTCTTGTAGACTCTTCAGGCATTTAAGGCTAATTCTGATCGCCAACTTTCCTCAGAGCGTCTTCAACCGCGGTAAACTTTTCATCCAGTTCTTTTTTGGCCTCTCTGTGGAATCTAGCAACCAGGATTCGTTGCTCCTCTAGCGCTTCGTCTAGCACTTCCCGCTTTTTTTTCAGTTCTCTTTCATAAATTGAGGACTGTTGGTAAATATTGCAGATATCTTCAGCCCTCTGCAAATCATTGGAGATAAATGTTTGGATGTATGCGTTCATCTTGCTCAAAGTTTCTGATGCTTCTTTTACAGATCGTGAGAAGGCTTCCAACGATATTCCCACTTGCTCGCGTCTTTTTTTTGCTGCCTCGATGCTGAGGACTCTATGAGGACTGCCTCTATGGTCTGAATGAACGCATTCAGAACACAGAGAGACTTCACATTTCTGACAGAACAGGTCCTTGATCTCTCTCGGATGTTCTTCGCAAATGCTGGAGCTAGCAGCCGTAGACAGTCCACTAGCTTGTCCTTCGGCCTGCAAATTTTGCATCATAGCCTGTAAAAAAGAGCAGGTGTTAGAATATATAATATACAGTATTCCCCATGACAGAAGAAGTGTATGACTCAAAGTGATATTAGCAGTAGCGGATTGGGGGGGGGGGCTGACGGACGCCAATCGCCAATTTGACCCCCTGCCAACCCAAAGGGTCCCCATTTTTTGTACTATTTTGAGATATCCATTTTATGGCTGATTGACTTTAAAATTTTTAAAAGGCGCCTTCAGCGTCAACCTATTTTAATTTTGAGGGGGGAGCGCGCGCCAAAAAAACGCGATTTTGGTCAAAATTTTCAAAAAAAAGTGCCTAAAAACGCTTTTGTTGGCCTTTTTTCAAAAAAAATTTAGGGTCAAATTAGGGTCTTTAAAGTGCTTTGGGAGAGCTCGGAAAATCAATTTGTTCGACCTAAAAAAAAGGTAGACAAATTTTTCAATTTTTTTAAAATTAATCCCCCCCTCGAGAAAATTCTAGATCCGCTCCTGGGTATTAGCCAATGGGGATTCCTAATTCAAACATTTGAAAAAAGCATGATAATTACAATACAACCCGATGTTAGTGCTATTTAACGGACTTTTGTTAGCTGTACAATTTTGGCCTTTCGAACCTTCTACCGTGAGAATAGCTCGTCGACCCCAATGTGATAAAATAAACAGTCGAAAGAGTAAACAGGCTTCACTTTTTTCAAAGCCTATGAAATTTTTGAGTTTTTTTGGAAATTTTACTTGAAAAAATGGAAACCGTGATCTGAAACTTTTAGAAAAGAAGTCTGCGATGCTTGTGCATCTTAGAATCAATTGTTCATTGTAAATATTGAAAATGAGTTGTAAATAAGTTGCACTCAACTCGACGTTCTTCTGGAGGCTTGTGTTGATCGGATAAGTCCTCTTACTGTCCATTGGATGGTGACATTGGGGACACTTTAGAGCGCTGCCTCTATTCTCCTTCAAGATCTTATCCAGACATTCGTGACAGAAAGAGTCGCCGCAATCCAACACCCGCGGTCTATTAAAAGGCTCTCTGCATAAGTAGCACATACAACCGTTTCTGACGTACAGATCACCCATTTTTTTTCAGGCTGTGAAGATGTGTCAAAAATTATATATTTTTTCAACTAACAAGGCGTTTGGTGGTTAAGTTTTTAAATTTTGGTTATGTGAACATAATTTAATGATCTAAGATGTGTGTCAAAAATTATATTTTTCTTCAACTAACAAGCCGTTTGCTGGTTAAGTTTTTAAATTGTGGTTATGTGAACATAATTTAATCATCTATCTTGCTGTCGTCGAATGATTTAAAAATAGCTATCGCGTAAAATTTGATGAGACTTATAGAATGCTTGGTTGAGTTTGGATAATTAGAGCGAAGAAAAATTCGAATTATTTTGCGCTTGCATATAAAACTGCTTCGAGTTATTGGCTGAACTCAACCAACCCGTGGACTGCGTTGCACGTTTAAGTTTTTGTTCTTAAGTCCTATTTTTAGCAAGTTTGCTAATAAAAGCGAAGTGTTCTTTCAATTGAGTAAGTACACCTCCTATGGTATTCACACAATTCGCCCTTCACACTTTTCGCCCCCTCTTAAATCTAGTGGCACATTTCGCCCCTCAAATTACTGGCATATTTCGCCCCTAAGAAAGCGGCGTTAATTAAGTGTGGAATACGTAGACATAGATTTCAGCAGTTTTTTTGACACCTACCCGGGATGACCGAAACTTCTTATCATACAATTCCCATATATGAGAAACTTCTTGTCATACAATTCCATACGTACAGAAAATTGTATAAAATCTCTATGATTAACATTTTTCCATAAATCAAAAATTGTATGATAGGTGTTTTTCCATAAACCAAAAGTTTGATTTATGCTTTCTAAATTTATTTTCTGAAAAATTTTCGGTTGTGTTTGCAGCCGAACACAAGTGACAAAGACCTTGGTTACTCAAAGCACCAAAGATTGGACGGTCTTTGCATTTACAATGCATAGAAAACGACCTGAGTTTGGCTGTCTTTCACAATTCATATAACAAAAGTAACAAACTTTTAATTTTTGGCAAAATTTTTTAATGGTGATTATTTTAAGTTTTAGAATTTTGAAATTATCAGACATTGATCAAGGCATATATAAACACCCCATACAAAGGAAATAGGATTTTTCAGCGTTTTTGAAGAAAAAATTCAAGTCAAAAGAAAATGAAAGCCAATATTATTGTATCCAGGACTACGTTATGCACACAAAAAAAGTAAATTTTGCATGCAAAAAAAAATTTCGGAAAATGTTTGTTTGCGTACGAAATTCGATTTGCGGTTGAAAAAAAACAACAAATTTTTGGGCCAAATTTTCAAAATTACTTGAAAATTTTTTGTGTCGCCATCAAAAAAATGCCAGTCATACAATTTCCATATATGGGAATTGTATGTTAAGCATTTTTTTTTCAAAAAACGAAGTAAATTTTGCATGCAAAAAAAAATTTCGGAAAATGTTTGTTTGCGTACGAAATTCGATTTGCGGTTGAAAAAAAACAACAAATTTTTGGGCCAAATTTTCAAAATTACTTGAAAATTTTTTGTGTCGCCATCAAAAAAATGCCAGTCATACAATTTCCATATATGGGAATTGTATGTTAAGCATTTTTTTTTCAAAAAACGAAAACCAGTTTGTTTACCAGACTGATTTATTAGAAACAAACATCCACAGAAATAAGTTTATATCTTTTTTCAACCTTTTTTAGAAATTGTATGAAAATTGTATGACACGCATTTTTCCACACACTTGATGTATGGAATTGTATGATAAGCATTTTCGGTGTATGGAGGTTAACCCGGGTAAATAGATTTTTTGAATGTGTTCTTACAGCTGTGACAGGATAGACAAATGGTGATAGTTAGATCCAGATGATGAAAAAGAAAATTTGAAGATAGATCCAGGTGATGAAAAGTTATAAATACACATTTTGTAAAAATATACACACTTCATAAGTCTGAGAGGACAGTCTACGAACCCATTTCGCCTACGAACCTCAAAATTGCTCCAAAAACAAGCAAATTTGCGGAATCCGGAACTTTTTTTGCGGAATCCAGAAAAATTAGTTGAATTCACAAACAAATAATAAGACATGTGTATAGTTACACTGAGCTGTTGCGGAATCCGCAACTGTAAGCGGAATCCGCAAATTGTAAGTGGAATCCACAAATTGTCAGTGGAATCCACAAATTGTCAGTGGAATCCGCTTTTGGTTTGCGGACTCCACTTACGTTTGCGTATTCCACTTACATTTTGCGGATTCCACTTAAATTTTGCGGAATTCACTTACAGCTGCGGAATCCAGAACAACTAGCTATATTTGCTTGTTGCGGAATCCGCAACAAAAAAATTGTGCCGACAAAAACAAAATTTACGTTACAGCAATTTGCACGCGGAATTCACGAAACTTGTGTAAGTGGAATCCACTTGCTTTTTAGAACTCCAGGAACATACAGACACAAAGTTGTGCGCTTATCCAGTGCAAAGTTTGGCCTCGCAATGTAGTGGGTGCATTATTGGCTATGTTTGATTCATTGCCGTAGATAACTACATAAAAAGAAGCAGACTTAGGCTTTTGTTAAGGTAATTAAATATCAAATTAGTTTTTCTCGTTTTCGCTACTGGACGCAATGACATCGGATTTTGTTTTGGTTACCACTAGGAGCCTATATGCCGTCGTTTTGGTTTGTAACGGTTTTTCTTGAGTGTGTAGTTTTTTATAGAGCGTGAGGTTCAGCTTGAGAACCAGCTTAGTACCATTCGTCTGTGTATTTTGTTTATTGGGACAAGTATTTCGATCAGGGCGTTCAATTAATCGTAGAATTCGCTGGCCGTGTTGTGCAGACGGGTTTGAAAGAAAACAGAGACACCTCATTTTGAATATCGCTGTAATTCGCTGCTCCAAGGCTGAAGTCTCCAGGTGCTGGTCTATGGGAAAAGATCAAGAGGTGCTTCAAATGCTGGTGTTCGGAATTAAAATGATAATTTTAGTTCGACAGACACTGGCAGATAATATGACATGTGATAATGATAGTGTGAATAAGAATCGTTGCGCGCCAGTAGTGAAGAGAAATGTTTCTGAAAAGTAAAATACTTTAAAAAATTTTTTGATCACAAGTGGGTAACTTTACTGACTGTTGTAGACCTTGTTGTTACGATAGTTTTTGTCTTTTCGATTCTCGAGGTTCATAATTTTGATGTATTTTCCCATTTCTTAAAGGGAACGTAATATCAACGCAAACAAGGACATGATTGTTTTATAACGTGAAGTTAAGCTTAGCGATAAGGGCTGTTTGTGGCTGGATTATATAAATTTCACAAAAGGTTTCTGTTGTTTTTTGTTTTAAATTCTGCAGCTACGCAGCCTTGAGAGAAAGTTTAATTTATTTTGACGGAAGGAATAGATTTGCTTACTGCATTGAAAGTTCCCCGTGTACAAATTTTTTGTCTTTGGCTATGGCATTACAGCTCTGTAAAGTTTTGATCATTCAGAAATAAGCTCGAAACGGTGTGTTTGGTCTTGAAGCCATGATTGAAAAACTTTTAGCTGTGTCGAGAAAAACCGGTTTTGATTTTTCGTCTAATTTCGACCGAATAAAGCGAACGAATAAAGTAGTGATAACTTGTTAAATTGGCCATTTAGACTAAAAAAAACTTGATGTCTCCAAATGAAAAATAATTTTGAAATATTTATTTGGCACTTTCTGACAAAACTTCTTTAAAAAAAAATATTTTTTTAATTTGCGAATTTTTTTTTTGATTTTTTCTAAAATTTTTTCTTTTTTTGAAGAAAACTTGTCGTTAATGCTTAATTTGTTAACTTTTTATACTTTTACCTGTATAGTTATCTCATCACACCACGCACAAAAAATGGCACTAATTTGGAGAACTTATTAAATTGAAGAACTCTTTTAATTGTAATTTTTATGAATATGGTCGGAACATTCTGAGCTACTTACACAGCAACAAGCTATCCTCGTTTTTTTTCTGTAACTGTCTCTTGGCGGTTACAACTAGCAGGTTCAGAGTGTTTGTCAGTTGCTATCGGCTTCATTTCTGGATAAGAATTCAACTAATTGGTCAATTTGATATATCTTCAGATAATTTTATCCTAAGGACCTTTTCAAGCAGTAATTTTCATTCAATTTAGCATATCTTCTGGTAGAACAACCACTTTGGTCTGAAAGATTTTTTTTTTAGTTTTTCGTTTTTTTTGGCCAAGATTGAGCATTTTTCTCTATTCCCCATGTTCCAGTTAGATCCATGATCAGAGCCTGTGGTTCCATGCGAGTCTGGTCAAAACGTCCCATGACTTTTTATGTTAACCTCTGTATTATGAACAACAATTGTTTATAATACACCATTCTTTTTTCCCATCTGGATGATTTTTCGTTGTCTTCAGTCAATCTATCAAAATGCACAAACTTCTTTGGTTCCAACTTATTTGATATATTCGGCTGCTCCTTTACCAAATTTTGTTACTTTGTTTTCGATAATGTTTTGCAGAAATATTGACTGCAAATGTCATATCGGGTTTTACGTTATTGAAAATTTCTTTAAATTTATGTTTTTTGAATCTAATTTCATGTCTTCTAGTTGTCGATTCTTGAATCAACGAGTCGCGCGAAGCACTAGATTGGATGCCGTTGTGCTTAATGCCGTTCACCGCCACTTGGGAGAAGCCGCTTCAAATAGTCGAAACCTCAGCACACACATTTGTAAAATTTATCATTTCAACTGAATGTTGTTCTTGCAAGTTTTTTATACAAAAAAGAGCCATTTTAAAATGAAACTATTTATTTCCTTGACTTTTCGATATGAAGTTATTTAACTGTATTATTTTTCTTTTGAACTGATGTTTTTTTCATGTTCTTACACGAAGGAGTCATTTTAATATGAAGCTGTTATGTCGCCAAAAATTCTATTCCGGAATCAAAAACAGCTTAGACTTCAGCAAAACAGTAATTGGAATCCACTGTTTTGGTAATTGTGGTAGTCCAAAAATGGTAATTGGAATCCACAAATTAACTAGATCGATACAAATGAACAAAATCAGCGTACAGAAGTATGAAAGACCGGATTCTACGCAAACACTTGAGAATTCTTTTTTAGTATATGCTGTAAAAATAGAACTTGGACCCAAAAACTGAAGACTCCCATTTGAGATTCGTCTGCAATTGATTCAGATCGACATTTATAACCATCTGAAAAAAATTAAATTAAAAAACATTTGCTTCTAAAAACGCAACATCAATCTATCGACAGAAACTGTTTGTATAATTGGAACTCAGTTCAATACCAAATGGGCGGATAAGTCCACAAAGCGAAAAGTTTCAAATTTTGTTGCTATTGATAATAGAACATCTAAAAACCATTTTGTGACGTTTTTACTGATGTTAGACTTATAATTCATTGTTTATGGTCCAAAGTGCGGACTAGTGTCACAACTTGAATAGTTGTACATCCCGTTAGTTTTAAAACCAACAAAAACAACTGTCTTTTACAGATGAGTTTTCAAATCTGATCCACTGCAAAAAACTCTTTGATTTCTTTTGATTTTTATGGAAAGTATCAATAAATTTTGTGTTAAATGCGTAAAATGCACAAGCAGAGATGAAATCTTGATTTCTGCTTGTTAAAGTTGAACAGTTTATATCACAGGGGTTGAATTCAATGACAATGAACTAATAAGCGTTGACGGCTCTTTTTCCTTTTCCTCCCCACCTCACATAAGTATAGATTTCATGGTGTAACGAGTGGTTTTACAAGGTTGAGTATGAAGACTAAATATGTTTGTCAGGGCCTAAATAGTCCGTATGCCAAATTTGGTAACAATCCGACGATGTGAACAGAAAAATTACTCTAAAAATTTTGCAGGTGGGGGGGGAAAAGGAAAAAGAGCCGCGTTGACTAGCAATATGCACACCCTTGTTCTTGAAAGTGTATTTCAAAATGATCAGGCGTTGTGGTCATTTAGTTTGAATCAGGGGCGGATCTAGGATTTTCTCGAGGGGGGGGGGCGGATTTTAGGATTTTCAAAAAAATTTTGAAAATTTTGACGACCTTTTTTTTTTTTTTAGGTCGACCAAATTGATTTTTCGAGCTCTCCCAAAGCACGGTTTTGTCCCTATTTTGGCCAAATTTTTTGCGCCGCAGGCAAAATTTTGAAAAAACAGGTCAAAAAAGGCGTTTTTAGGCACTTTTTGGAAAATTTTGACCGAAAAATTGCGTTTTTTCGGCGCGCGCTCCCCCCTCAAAATTAGTATATATTGGCGCCGAAGGCGCCTATAGAAAATTTTAAGGGTCGGTCGGCCAAAAATGGATTTCTTAAAAAGTATCAAAGGGGGGACCCTTTGGGTCGGCAGGGGGTCGAATCCCTGAGGGGGGGGGGCGTCCGCCCCCCCCGCCCCCCCTAAATCCGCCCCTGGTTTGAATCCACCTCCAATCCAGCCAATAAATTTAGAACTCATTCCGTTTTTAAGGCTGATAGAAAAAAAAATCGGTATTGGAAAAATTAGGTTATGGTTAATATTATGCAAAATGGAAAATGCCTCAGTTTTTTAAAAATTGAAATTTTTTGAAATTAAGTTTTTTTTTAGTATTAACTGAATAATTCAATCAGCATTTAATAATTCATCAATTATTTTTTGGCCGCTTTAGAGTCATAAGAAGTCAGTGATGTTGCATACTTTTTTTGCGAATACCGATGGTATGACAGCCGGGTACTGATGCTTTTCCTTTTCGTAAACATTTTTTTCGAGCCTATCAGTTTGCTTTATAAGCACATCAAGTGTCAACTACAAATTTCGCTCGCGTGATGCAAAGCCAATGCAGTTGCTTGGTGAAAACAAAAATTCGGGCTTCGACTGAGGCGTTGTACATTTTGCAAGAGAGAGAGAGAGAGAGAGAGAGAGAGAGAGAGAGAGAAGAGAAGAGAAGAGAAACGAAGAGAAAAGAGAAGAGAAAAGAAGAGACAGAGACGAGAAGAGAGAGAGAGAGAGTGAGAGATCGAGCGAGCGAGCGAGAGCGAGGGTGAGAGCGAGAGCGAGAGGGAGAGAGAGAGAGAGAGAGAGAGAGGAGAGAGAGAGAGAAATAACTCTTTTCTTTCAAAATCGAAAGGTTGGTCTACCGTTTGCTCTGTCTGCTTACTTCATGCCTGTCTATTTCCCACAGACTGCATTTTCTTAAATGCTCTCAAATGTTAGGTAAAATATTTGGTTCAAAAACATCTCTTCTTTTAACTCATTACATTT
Organism: Symsagittifera roscoffensis; assembly: GCF_963678635.1. Classification (NCBI taxonomy): domain Eukaryota; kingdom Metazoa; phylum Xenacoelomorpha; order Acoela; family Convolutidae; genus Symsagittifera; species Symsagittifera roscoffensis. The sequence continues at coordinate 76,031,994 of NC_087064.1, read as the reverse complement.
GAGTTTCAGTTTTTGAGATAAGCACAAAATATTTTGACCAGTCTTGAAAAAAAAACTTTTTTTTTCGAATTCGTGTCGTTTTTTGGGCGTGGTGTGATAAAAACATCTGAACTAAAATTATTTGTAAAATAAACAATTGGACAATTTTTGCGCAAAAATGACTAGAAAAACCAAATATTAATTTTTTTTTTTTAATTTTTGATTTTTAAAATTTTTGATTCCTTAAATGGCGTTGTAAAAACTCCTAAAGTAATTTTGGTTAAAAATTATAATTTGACCCAACTAAACGATTTTAAAACGCCTAAAGTAAGCATAATTAATCGTACTCGCTCGCTTTATTCGCTCGAAATTATACACTTCAAACACTTCAAACAACATTTTTTGTTCTTAATATTGTTCGAGTCACGACAGAAAGTGCTTTAATATAATATATCAGTCGACCGACTCCGATGATTATTTGTGCTTCTTGATATTGTATGGAAAACAAAAAAAAAGAAAAATTAAAACACTCGAATACAAATGGTGCGAACAGAAACTATCTTAACGTCCTCAAATTTTGGATGGTCAATAACTCAACTATTGTGATCAAATGTATTGGCCCTGTTGTTTTTTCCCACGTCATAGACGCATAAATTTAATCAAGTCATAAAAAGGTGTTAGAAGGATAAAAATGAAGACAAGATGTTTTTAGAATAGCCTGATTGTTCGCCGATGCCATTTTTACACAATCGGAAACTATGCAACAAAATATTTTACAAGTAAAAAATTGCAGCTGGGGTTGAAGGAAAAAGAGCCCAACCGTTCTCGGCTCTTTTTCCTTCCCCCCACCTGCAAATTTTTCAATTTGAAATTACTGTTCACTTTGTCCGATTGTCATGAAAATTGACATGCAGACTGATTAGGCCATAACAAACATATTTTGTCTTCATAATTAACCTTGTAAAACCACTCGTTAAACTATAAAATTCATGTTTGTGTGAGGTGGAGGAAAGGAAAAAGAGCCCCGTTCTCCCTAATTCACACAAAAAAAAAACGGGAATTAGAAAGCTTAAAAGGTTATAATATTTTTTTCCGCTTTCTGTTTTTTCTTATTTCTGTTTACATGTTCATTTGTCCACCGGCGTGGCTTTAAGATGTAAGGTATGAAGAACAAATCGGCTCTCAATTATGCGTTTGTTCAGCATGCCAACATTTTAGACTGCTATGGGATTAGGTTTTAGTTCCTTTTCCCATTCCCACAAAAAGTCTTGCAGACATTCCATGCGAATTGTTGGGGTTCTCACATCCGAAATTTTTTTTATCACACATTCCAAAAACTGTGTTTTTATAAACTTAAATAAGTTTTATTGAAAAAAATTTTGCATTGATCAATTTTTCTGAAAGTTAGTTTATGTATATATTTTTTCAAATTGAAACTTTTGTTTATGTGGCAACTCTTAAAAGTAAAATTTCGTTCCCATTTCGTTCCTGTTTGTTCTCATAGGAAAACTGCGAAATGCCGCTAATTTGGAAACGTTTCTTTTGGAAGTGATTTTAAAGTGCACGTGTTGCTGAATTTTTTTGAAAGTTGAAACTTTTTGTTTTGAATATCGGACAAGGCATATCATTTGGAAACTATCTGGCTTCAGTCTTTTGGCTCTTTTCCACTACCCTTCCCTCCCTTTCACATTTCCGTATTTCAAATTGTCTATTTCTTCAGTTTTTTATGCGTTTATTGTGGCTAATGCGTAATGTTACAAGGTAAAGTATGTTGAACCAATCTGTTCACAGTACTTAGTTTGTTTCACCATGCTTAACTTTATTGATTCATCACAACTTTGAAATAAATTTCCAAACTTGGAATTTAAATATGGGGGAAAATGGAATACAGCCCGGCTTTTTCCACTTTACCGGCCATCATTTGAATTTGTGTTTTTAAACCAGGCTCCATCCCAGCTGAGCTACCAGTTTTATGATGAAACGGGTGGTTTTACAAGGATACAATTGAGGAACAAAAGTATCGGTAGTGTCCAAATTTGTCCCCATGTCAATTTTGAAACAAGGTTAACAGGGCAGTATAAGCAAAATTTTTTATCTAGAATGTCGCTAGTTGGAGGGGGAGGGGAACAAGAGCCTAAAACTAATTTAAAGTTGTGGCATTTCAATAAAAAGGTTGCACAATGGCTAAATAGTTTCTGGTTTTTCCTATTACAGACCCCCATTTAATTAACCCCCCCCTTCAATAGGTAAATTAGATAAAAATAAACAAAATATGCATGTTTTATTTGTTTATAGCTGGCAACTCTATGCAGCACTTGGTTCAATACTAACAAAATACGGATGCACTTTTGCATGAATGCACTCATGAAGAAAAGCAGAACGATAGTTTTTGAGTCAATGAAATATTTTCAAATTTATGGGCTATAACTTTTTAGGCTGTGGTAGCTATGATTGGCCAGACCGGCTCTTTTTCCTTTCCCCCCATCTGCAAATTTTTATATTTGAGGTTACTGTTCACTTTGTCCGATTGTCATGAAAATTGGCATGTAGACTAATTAGGCCATGACAAACATATTTGAACTCTTTTTCCTTCCCCCCCCCCCCCCCCCACCTCACACGAGCTTCATTATATATGTGTAACGAATGGTTTTACGAGGTTGAGTATGAAGACCAAATATGTTTGTGGTGGCCTTATTAGTCTGTATGAAAATTTTCATAACAATCGGACAATGTGGTAACAAATTTACATGTAAAAATTTGCATGTGGGGGGGGGAAGGAAAAAGAGCCCATATTTGGTCTCCATAATTAACCTTGTAAGACCGCTCGTTAGACCATAAAATTCATGTTTGAGTGAGGTGGAGGGAAAATGAAAAAGAGCCGCCAGACCTATTTTTTTGTAACAACATTTTTTTCATACTTTGCTTTGTATTTTCACGCAAATATGCAAATAACATGTAGCTGGTATGAAAAATGTAAATCTTTTAATGAGAGGGAATGGAAAAAAGAGCTTAAAGTTGGGAGATTGACATCAATCAATTGATACGACTAAATAAACGTGAAAATATGAGTGGTTCTCTAACAGATGTTGTGGACGAAGACGAGGAAACAACCAATGACCGCAAGATGATCCAGGGATCTTTTCCAGTTTCCCCCTCGAAAAATTACCAAAGCTGTTTAAAAAAGAACAAAGCTGTTCAAAAATTGGCGTCTACTTAACAATCCCCCCTCCCTCCTATGGTACCTACTTACGAATTCCCCCTATAATTTACGTGCTCATTTGCTAAGTTCATTTTACGTGCTTATTTGCTAACGTGTAACAGCTGTTGCCTATTAGAACTTTCTCGGTTTCAGAATTTGTTGCATTCTGATTGGCTGAAAGTTCGACTAATTTGCTTGTAATTTGCTAGCTGAACCTACTTAACAATTTCCCCTCCCCCTTTTGTAATAGATGGAGGGGGGGGGGGAATTGTTAAGTAGATCCAAAAATTGATCACACGGCATTTTTCAAAGGGGGGGGGACTGGAAAAGAGCCGGATCCAGGCACGACTGGACGACGAAAACGCCTTAATCAAGGCCAGTCCCAACTACGAGGTGAGAGACTAATTATAGTTTCTTTCCAATTATCCCATCAGGCACTAAATAGTTACTCTGTAACCATAGTATGCTTGCCGGTTTATGTTTTTGAAGACCAATCCAATTATGTTTGGAATTGGATGATTACCATCACCATGTATGATCCTTTACTCAGGCTCTTTTCCATCCCCCAACCCACCGTTCAAAATATCTCTTTTTATAATCGTTTTACGTGTTATTATGGCTAAACGGTATAAAGCATGAATATTAATTTAATTCTCAAATGTTAGTTTCTTCAACATGCCAGATTTCATCGCATTATGACAATGTTAAATGAGTTTTCCAAAATTTAAATTGAACGGTGGGGCGAAAATGAAAAAAGCCTTTTTCATAATGGAATCAAAATTCTATAAAACTACCCAATGATAAAAACTCAATGATAAAAGTACCCAATGATAAAAGTTTCATAAGCTAAGAATTGGGCTCTTTTCCAGTCTTCCCCCTTTCAAATTCAATTTTGAAAAGCTTATTTAACGTTTTCATAGTGCAATGAAATTTGGCGCGGTGAACAAATCGACAACTGTGAACAGATTTGTTCTTCATACTTTACAGCGTAACATCACGCATTTAGCCTTAATAACACGTAAAACAAACATAAAACCCGGTATTTTGAAAAGGTGGGAATTGGAAAAGAGCCAAGAATTGCAAGCATGTGTGGGTTTGAAAAGGCTTTTTCAATTTTATGGTTTAACGAGTGGTCTTACAAGGTTGATTATGAAGACTAAAAATGTTTTTCATGGCCTAATTAATCTGCCATTATGACAGACATATTTGGTCTTCATATTCAACTTCGTAAAACCACTCGTTACACTAATATATTGAAGCTTGTGTGAGGTGGGGGGGGGGGGGGGGGGAGGAAAAAGAAAGAGCCACATTTTTGTCAACCATTTTAAAAATGTGTGTGATTTAGTTTAGGAATGGATTTTTAACCGTGTTACCTAAGAATGTAGTGCAGGTGTTTAATTTGGTCTAAGCCATTGGTAAGCGTTTTTTCGAGGAAGTTTTTTAATATAGTTTTGTTTACATTAGTCACCTTTGCTCGTTAAACCAAAAGTTCTTTTTTAGTGCTTAATTTTCCTACTTTCATTAGATTTCTCAAATACTTCCAAAGCTTCTTACAAACCTTGGCTCTTTTCCAGTCCCCCCTTTCAAAATACCGAGTTTTATGTTTGTTTTACGTGTTATCACGGCTAAACGCGTGATGTTACGCTGTAAAGTATAAAGAACAAATCTGTTCAGAATTGTTGATTTGTTCACCACCTTAAATTTGATTGCATTATGACAACGTTAAATAGACTTTTCAAAATTGAATTTGAAAGGGGGAACTGGAAAAGACCACAAACGTTAAGTTACAAAACTTCTGATATCAAAATTGGAAAAATAATGTTCAAGTTTTTTGTTATTTTTTGTAATTTTGGCTAGTTTCAGCTCCTACCGTATGTTTAAACTTCGAATTTCAGAAACACAGATACGCCAATTACTCCTAAACGGAATTTAGTTGAGCAAATACATTGCTGTTAATCAGCAATTATTAAGTTAGGTGACTTAATTTTTCTGCACTGACAAAATTGGATGAAGGTTGATTTTAGCATGAAAAACTACGTAGACCAAACTGAGACCAATTTTACTATAAAAAAGTTTGAAGAAAAAGAGATTAAGGTTGATATGGAAAAACTAAAATCCAGGCAAAAAAATGATCCAAACCGATTTTAAGCCAAGATAAATTCATATTCTCCAGTCTTTGGTTTTCTCAGTTTTTAGGAGGGGGAGGTAGCAAATTAGAATCAATAAAAATCATTTTTTTTTTCAGTTTTTTCAAAAGTTTTAAAATGAATTTTGCGGTATTTGTTTTGAGATCAAAATCTGGTTTATATGGAACATTTTTTGAATTGTTACTCACGGTTTTGCTCTAAAACTATTTTAAATTGCTGGTTTTCTATTATTCCGTTGGAGAGTTCTGAGCTTCAAATTTTGTTTGCATTGGCCATTTACTTGATATGATGCATGGTTCGTTTCTCTACATCTGGTTTGTTTTGATTATATCATAATAATTTTTACTACTTTTTTGAGTTCAAAATATGATTTTTATTGATCATATGATTGATTTAATATTATTTTTTAAATTTTTTTTTAAATGACACATTTTTTAAAATTTTTCCAAACAACTTTTTAATCAAATCTCATTTGTATGATATTTTTTTATGATTTTTTTGCATAAATATTTTGGGTTCAAAATCGAGTTTACATCGACGATGTAATCGATTTTGATCCTAAAGTTTTTGCTCGAATTTGGTCTACAATGATGATCTTGTAACACTTTCTTTTTTATTCACCACTTTCTTTTCTAGTTGCATAAGTTTTTGCTCTAAATCTAGCTTCAATTGATGATTTTCTATCAATTTTTTTCATAGTTTTGAGTTCAATAAAAAATTTATTTTGACCATTTAATTTCTGCCAAAATTCAAATTTAAATTGTGATTTAGTTGGATGTTTTTGTGCTCAAAAAACAAATAATTTGGACATTTTTCATGAGCTGTTACATATCTTACTTTTTGCCAAAATTCAAGTTTAAAATTTGATTTAGGTGGATGTTTTTGTGCTCAAAAACAAATAATATGGACATTTTTGATATCGATTGTTACAGTTGTTAAATATCGATTCTGCGCCTAATCAGGTTTGCAATGTTTTTTTACCAGGTTCAACTATTTGGTTTGATTTCAAACCATTTTATTTGATCTAAATTATTTTTGTTAGAGTAATTTGTTAGAAGATTTTTGACCAGAGAAATCAAAACAAGTAGAACAGCAGGGGCGAACTTGGGAGGGGTGTTTTTTGTGACGTCCTTTTTGGGCCAACCAACCCTAAAATTTTTCCGACGGCGCTTTTGGGGCCATTATATACTAATTTTGAAGGGGAACGCACTTCAAAAAAACGCAACTTTCTGGTCAAAATTTTCCAAAAAATGCCCAAAAATTGGCGTTTTTGACCAGTTCTTTTCAATAAATTAGCCGGCGGCACAAAAATTTTGGTGAAATTAGGGTCTATTTGTTGTTCTGGGTCAAAATCTAGAAGATCCTAGATCATTTAGTCTTATTGTTGTGATAAGCTTATCACATAGTGAAGCCAAGTGGAGCAGACTGACCTGACCAATGAACGTTCAACAGAAAAATTCAGCGCCTAGGAATCGAGCGATGCTATTCCACAGCTATGCTTTCAAGACCAGACATCGATCCGTCAATCTTTTTCGAAAAGAACGTGAGTCGAAATTTTGTAAGAATATAATAGGTGGGACAATGTGCGGATAATTAGAACACCAGAAGAAAAGAGTACAAGCGAGAACGAACAGTGGAACTTTGAAGACTGAAACCTAAACAGTCAAAAAGTTTTTTTTATGAGCCAAAGAAATGGGTGTGCAGGTTGAAAAATATCATATCTAATTTGCTCATAAGTTACCTGAGAGGAACTCATGGGCAATTTCAACGTCTTTTAGTTTCTGTAGGCACTTCTGTGGAAAAAAACTTGAATCAATCTCAATCGATGCGCTCAGTTAAAACTTTAGAAGATTTGACAGCGCCGTAACTTTACCAAACCAGACGGAAAATTCGAATCAATTCAAGCTAGAAAAGGGAGAGTTTTTTCATTTTCAAGGATGGCAATTCGCCGCATTGTGTGGAGAAATCTACCAAAGTGGAATGAAGCTGCTATTTTCTATGAACCAAATTAAAAACTGACTCGTAAAGCGATAGAATCCGTCGTTACCAATACCAAAGTTTTTTCTGGCGCAATCGCTAAATGATTTTCAAAAAATGCAAAAAATTCCATTTGATTGTACATCATGATGAGTTGGAAAACTTGTAAGCACACTCGAGTTACCACCTAATACTATTTTTATTGACCAGATTTGCGAAACATGGTAACATGAATAAGAGCTTGTTCGCTGATTTCTGCCGCATGGGATCAGTTAGGTCAGAGAGGCTTCAAGGGATGAGATACAGTTAGTAGAAGTAGAAACCATAAAAACAACATTTTCAAGTTTTGTTTAGAAACCCTATAGGGGCGTATTCAACTAGCTTTATCCAGAAAATTTAAGGGATGAATCTGAATTTTTTTCTTTCGTTTGTTTTTATACCGACTGCCATTAATCATTTTTAAAAATTTTGCTGCAATCATTCTAAAAAAAATTAGTTTGAAATATTGATGAGTATAACAGCTTCAAATGTAGCCCTTGGCTGTGTCAAGTGGGATCGATCCTGTAGTCATGATGTTGTAAAAACACCCAGAAGCGCCATAAAACTCTATGTAACAGTCGTTCGCTTAAATCGCATGTGAGCTTAAGAGAAAAAGGCCCGATTTTCATTGGCTCAAGGATCAGGGATACTACCTCTCGTGTTTTAATAACTCATTCTGTCGCAGCCAATTCGGTTTGCTTAAGACATGGGACATCGAGATCGTGTTAGAAACTAAAGGCTACTACAAGAATAACCCCCACTCTAGAAATAAGCACGTGCCCCTAGATAGGTCCCTAAATAATCGAAACACGCAAACGCCATTGAGAACGAGGTTAGAAACTCCAGTAAAAATCTTTAGTTTTTATTGGACAGTCTACCTATGATCCGGTTCAGATGAATCAGCCTAAGACCCGCCTCAATTCAACATTACTCTATAAAATACAACCCGGAGATTAATTTCAATACTCACATATTGACAACGCCTCTATAATCAATCAATTGAAATAACTATGGTAACTCTAGAAGTTTAAGCAAACAATTACTTCAACTCAAGTAGTTTGGCAGTTTGAACCATTAGGTTGACCTTCCCAGTCAAGATGTCCCTTGCTCCAGAAGTAACACTCACGTAACCACTCTCGATGTTCTCCATCCGGAACACGACAACTCTACTCAAATAGGTTGTTAAATGTTCGAATTGCGAGGAACAATTTGACTCTAGCTTGAAATTTTGGTCCAATTTCTTGCAATTATGAACTCAGTTCATCTGATTTTCTGACTTTCCTTTTCAGTTGCTGCGACGAACTTGAGCATGACAAGGTCAATAAGAAGTTTTCAAAAATACCGTTTCATCCCAAATACAAGATAAAATTTGAGGATATCACCGACTGGCTTAGCTTCTTAAAAGGTTAAAATACAAGTTCTGATGTCAAAAATGAAAAAATTGTGTGTAGCTTTTCTGATTTTATTTGTAATTTTGGCTACTTTCAGCTCCTACCTTATATTTAAACTTCAGATGAGTTTCAAGAAGACAGATAACTAACATATGCTGAAAAAATTGATCCAAACCGGTTTTAAACCAAGTTAATTTCATCTTCTCCAGTCTTTGTTTGTTTTAGTTATCTTTGGGGAGGGGTTAAAACAATTTTGAATCAATCGATATATTTTTTCTTAAAGCGCTTACAGAAATTTCCAAAATGATTTTTGTGGTATTTTTTTACTACCTTTCATAATTCTGAGCTTGAAGTTTGGTTTGCATGGTTCATTTACTTGACTTTTTGCATAGTCTGTTTTTCTAAATCTGGTTCACTTTGATGATTTCTTATTATTTTTTTCTACACTTTTGAGTTGAAAGTCTGATTGAAAATGTCTGATCATCTGTTTAATTTTATTACAGAAGTTTTTGCCTTGAATCTGATTCACATTGATAGTATTCTACTTTTTTCTTGAGAATTTAAGCTCAGGTTTGGTATCTATTTTAAATTTGCGATTTGTTCTAGATTTTTTTGGGCTCAAAATCTAATTAACCCTGAACATATAATTGAAATTGATCCGTAAATTTTGTTGAATGTTGGCCTACTTGATTTTGCAACATTTTTGTGCACGTTTCTCAGCTCAAAGTCTGATTTTTATTCACCACTTTCTTGATTAGTTGCATAGGTTTGCATAGGCTCAAAATCTAGTTCCAATAGCTGATTTTTTATCAATTCATTGGATTGTTTTGAGTTCAAAAAAGATTTATTTTGATCATTTAATTGAGTTCATTGGGTAGCTTTTTTTCAAACTCAGGATTTAAATTGCTGATTTTTGTGATTTAATTGTATGTTTTTTTTTACTAAAAAAATGAATAATAGGGACATTTTTCAGGTGTTGTTAGATTTAGATTTTACGCAAAATCTGGTTTACTATGTTGATTTAACATAATTAACGATCGATTTGGTTTGATTCCAAATCTTTTTATTTGATCAAAAACAATTTTGTTTTATAGTATAACTCACTAATTTTGAAGGGAGCGCACGTCAAAAAATTGCAATTTTCCGGTAAAAATTTTCCAAAAAGGCCCAAAAGTTGGCATTTTTGACCTGTTCTTTTTCGCTAACTTGGCCAGCGGCACATAAAATTTGGTGAATTAGGGTCTTTATTTTTTCGTGGGTCTTGGTTTTGTTATTTTGGTCGAAATCGAGAAAATCCTAGATCATTTGTTCTTATTGTTGTGATAAGCTTATCAAATAATGACATAAAGTGGAGAAGACTGACCTAACCAAAGAACATTCAACTGAAGCGTTCAGCGCCTAAGAACCGAGCATTGCTATGCTTTCAAGACCAGACACCGATCCTTAAATCTTTTTGGAAATCAACGTGTGTTGCTTTAAGCCCAGACTTGAAACCCGTATCTGAAACAAAGAACAGCCTAAATGAGACAAAATAATTTTCAATAGAAAACAAAAGAGAAGCATATATTAAAGCGTTGTGTTGAAGGAGACCATGGAAAAAATAGATATGGAGAGCAGGAAATGTAATTTGAAAAGTTTCTCAGAAGCAAAATTTCTGGAAATATATAATAGGTGGGACAATGTACGGATAATTTGAATATCGATTGAAAAGCTCACAGGCGAGAACGAACCGAGGAACTTTGAATACTGAAATCTAAACATTGAAAAAGTCTTGTCTTTGATTGAGCTAAAATATTGGGTGGGCTGATTAAAAAATCAGTTATCTGAATTGCTGCTCATAAGTTACCTGGGATGAACTCAAATGCTCGACCAACGTAATTCTGTTTCTGTAGGCATTTCTGTAGAAGTAAAAACTTGAATCAATCTTAATCGATGCGCTCAGTTAACTTTTTTGAAGACTTGACAGCGCCGTAACAGTCTTCTTTTAACCTTATTAAACCAGACTACAAATCCGAATCAATTCAAGCTAAAAAGGGAGAGTTTTTTTCAGGTTCAAGGATGAAAATTCGCCGCATTGTGTAGAGAAATCTACCAAAGAGTTATTACGCTGCCAATTTCTATGAATCAAATTAAAAGCTGACTTGTAAAGCAATAGCAACTGTCATTACCAATACCAAAGCTTCTTTCTGGCGAAATCTCTGAATCGTTTTCAAAAACTGCAAAAACAATTCATTCGAAAGTACAATCGTTATGTAAACACCATGATGATTTGGAAAAACTTGAAAGCACCCTCGAGTCTCCGCCTGATACTATTTTCACTGATCATATTTGCGACACATGGTAACACGAATAAGATACTGTGAGAGGCTTAAAACAGAGAGGCTTCAAGGAATGATATACAGTTAGTAGAAGTAGAAAGCGTAAAAAGAACAATTTCAAGTTTTGTTTACAAACCCTATAGGGGTGTATTCAACTAGCATGTTCCAGAAATTTTAAGGGATGACTTTAATGGATTTCAAGTTTTGTTAAGAAATGCAATAGTGGATGCTATAGTGGTTTATTCAACTAGCATATTCCAGAAATTTCAAGGTCTGTCTTGGAGTTTTTTTTCTGACTTCATTTGTTTTTATACCGAGTACCATTGAAGGTTTTTGTAATACTGATGCAATCATTTTAAATAAAATTGTGAGTTTCAGAGTTTGAAATGTAGCCCGGAGCTGAGTCAAGTGGGTTCGATCCCGTAGTCATGATGTGGTAAAAACACCCAGAAGCGCCTTAAAAACTATATGTAACAGTTGTTCACTTAAATCACATGTGAGCTTAAGAGAAATAGGCCCTATAACCATTGGCTCAAGAGTCAGGGACACTACCTCTTGTATTTTAGTAACTCATTCCGTCGGAGCCAATTCAATTCGCTAAAGACATAGGACATTGAGATCGTGTTACATTTTAAAGGCTACTTTAAAAATATCCCTCGCTCTAGAAATAAACACGTGCCCATGGATAAGTCTCTAAATACTTAAAACACACAAACGCCGTTGAAAAAAGAGTCGGAAACTCAAGTAAAAACCTTTAATTTTTATTGGACAATGGGCAGCTCTATAATGAATCAAGTATAAGAACTAGGGTAGCCCTAGAAGTTTAGGCGAATAATTAGCTTTAACTCAAGTAGTTTTGTCAGTCTGAACCATTAGGTCGACGTTCCCAGTCAAGATGTTCCTTGCTCCAGAAGTAACACTCACGTAACAGCTCTCGGTGTTCTCTATCCAGAACAACACAATTCTACTCAAATAGTTTGTTAATTGTTGAAATTGCGAATAACAACTTGACTCTAGGTTGAAATTTTGGCCACTTTCTTGCAATTATGAACACGGTTCTTTTGATTTTCTGAGTTTCCTTTTCAGTTGCTGCGACAAACTTTAGCATGACAAGGTTAATACCAGTTTTTCAAAAAATACCATTTCATCTCAAAAACAAGATGAAACTTCAGAATATGACCGACTGGCACAGCTTCTTAAAAGAGTTAATCTGAAATCAAAATTGAAAAAATAATATAGAGCTAACTGAAATTAGTTGAGCAAACACATTGTTTTTAATCAGCTATTTGTAAGTTGGGCGATTTAAATTTTTCCGCCCTGACAAAAAAGCGTTAAGGTCAGTTGTAGCATGAAAACCTACAAACATCAAACTGAGACCAATTTTATTATGAAAATGTATGAACAAGAAAATATTAAGTTTGATCTGGAAAATATAAAAACACAAGCTGAGAAAAATGATATAAACCGATTTTAAACCAAGTTCATTTAATCGTCTCCAGTCTTTGTTTGTCTTAGCATTTTTTGGGGGGTGGGGTCAAACATTTTTGAATCAATTGAAGTATTTTTTTTTGGTGTACACAAAAAATTCCAAAATGATTCTTCTAGTACGTTTTTACTCAATTGCATAATTCTGAGCTTGAATTTTGGTTTGCATGGGTCATTTAGTTGACTTTTGCATAGTTTGTTTCTCTAAATTTGGATCAGTTTTATGATTTTCTATTAATTTTTTGTAATTTTTTAAGTTGAAAATCTAATTTTAAATGATCTTTTAATTGATTTTATTACAGAAATTTTTGCCTTGAATCTGATTGAGATTGACAGTATTCTATATTTTTCTTGAACGTTTTCTTTTAGTGATAGTTTTCTTGAAAGTTTTCCAAAAAAAAGGCCTGAAAATGGCATTTTTGACCCATTTTTTTAAAATAACTTAGCCAATGGCTTATAAATTTTGGTGAAAATAGGGTCTCTATTTTGTTCTGGGTTTTTTTGTTACTTTGGTTGAAACCGAGAAAATACTAGATCATCTATTCTTATTGCTGTGATAAGCTTATCAAATTTTGACGTAATGTGGAGAAGACTGACCTAACCAATGGACGTTCAACAGCAGCGTTCAGTGCCTAAGAACCGAGCATTGCTACGCTTTCAAGACCAGACAAAGATCCGTAAATCTTTTTCGAAATGAACGTGTGTCACTTTAAGCCCAGACTTGAAACCCGTATCTGAAACAAACAACAGCCTGAATGAGACAATAGAAATTTCAATAAAAAAAGTATGAGAGAAGCGTTGCGTTGAAGGAGACCATGAAAACAATAGATATGGAGAGCAGGAAATGTAATTTGGAAGTTTTCTCAGTAGCAAAACTTCTGGAGGGATATAATAGGTGGGACAATGTGCGGATAATTGGATAATTAGAATTTTGATAGAAAAGATTACAAGCGAGAACGAACAAAGGAACTTTGAATACTGAAACCTAAACATTGAAAAAGTCTTTAATTAAGCTAAGGAATTGGTTGGGCTAGTTAACAAATCAGATATCTGAATTTCTGCTCATAAGTTACCTGGGATGAACTCCAACGCTCGACCAACATGTTTATGTTTCTGTAGGCATTTCTGTAGAAGTAAAAACTTGAATCAATCTTAATCGATGCGCTCAGTTAACTTTTTTGAAGACTTGACAGCGCCGTAACAGTCTTCTTTTAACCTTATTAAACCAGACTGCAAATCCGAATCAATTCAAGCTAGAAAAGGGAGATTTTTTTTCAGTTTCAGGGATGTTAATTTGCCTCATTAAGTGGAGAAATCTAAATCGTTTTCAAAAACTGCAAAAACAATCCATTCGAATGAACAATCGTTAAGTAAACACCATGATGAGTTGAAAACACTTGAAAGCATCATCGGGTCACCACTTGATACTTTTTTCACAGACCATAATTGCAGAACATGGTAACATGAATTAGACCCTACTCGCTGATTTCTGCCGCATGTGATCAGTTAAGTCAGAGAGGCTTCAAGGAATGATATACAGTTAGCAGAAGTAGAAACCGTAAGAAGAACCATTTCATGTTTTGCTTACAAACCCTATAGGGGTGTCTTCAACTAGCATATTTCAGAATTTTTAAGGAATGACTTTCAAGGATTTCAAGTTTTGTTAAGAAATGCAATAGTGGATGCTATAGTGGTTTATTCAACTAGCATATTCCAGAAATTTCAAGGTCTGTCTTGGAGTTTTTTTTCTGACTTCATTTGTTTTTATACCGAGTACCATTGAAGGTTTTTGTAATACTGATGCAATCATTTTAAATAAAATTGTGAGTTTCAGAGTTTGAAATGTAGCCCGGAGCTGAGTCAAGTGGGTTCGATCCCGTAGTCATGATGTGGTAAAAACACCCAGAAGCGCCTTAAAAAGAATATGTAACTGTCTTCCGCTTAAATTACATGTGAGCTTAATAAAGATGGGTACTATAACACGCAAACGCCGTTAAAAACAGGGTTAGAAAATCAAGTAAAAATCATTAGTTTTTATTGGACAATGGGATTTGATCCATTTCAGATGGATCAGCCTAAGACCTACCTTATCTCAACATAACTCTACAAAATGCACTCAAGCAATTATTTTCAATACTCCCATTTTGGCAACAGCTCTATAATCAATTAGATAAAACAACTACAGTATCTCTAGAAATTTAAGGAACCAATTAGCTTTAACTCAATTAGTTTTGTCAATTTAAACCATTAGGTCACTTGATTGGTCGATCTTCCCAGTGAAGATTTCCCTTGCTCCAGAAGTAACCCTCACGTAACCGCTCTCGGTGTTTCTATCCGGTACAAGACTATTCTCGTCGAATAGTTTGTTAATTGTTCCAATTGCGATCAAACTTTTGACTCAAGCTTGAAATTTTGGTCTAAATTCATGCAATTATTAACTCTTTTCTTCTGGTTTTCGGAATTTCCTTTTCAGTTGCTGCGACAAACTTGAGCATGACAAGGTCAATACGAATTTTTCAAAAATACCATTTTATTCCAAAAACAAGATAAAACTTAAGGATATGACCGACTGGCACAGCTTTCTAAAAGAGTTAATTTGCGAAAATTTTGATAACAAAACTTAAAAAAGTAAAATAAGCTTTTTATTTATTTTTTTTGTATTTTTGGCTAGTTTCAGCTCCTACCTTATATTTAAACTTCAGATGAATTTCAAAAACACAGATACTCAAATTACACTTAAATGAAATTTATTTGAGCAAGTTCATTGCTTTTAATCAGCTTTTTATAATTTAGGTTAATTAATTTTTTCCACACTGATAAAAATGGGTGAAGGTCAGCTTCAGCATGAAAACTACGTGGACCAAAGTCAGATCAATTTTAGTATGAAAAAGTATGAAGAAGAAACTATTAAGTTTGATATAGAAAATTTGGAATCCAAGCTGAAAATATCAATCCAAACCAACTTTAAATCAAATTAGTTTCATTTTCTTCAGTCTTTGTTTGTCTTAGTTATAAGGGGGATTTAAATAAGTTTGAATCAATTGAGATCACTTTTTTTTTATAAAAAATGTCTAAAAAAGATTATTGTGGTGTTTGTATTGAGTTCACTGTTTGGTTTGTTTGGTTCTTTTTTTTGTTTTATACAAAGTTTTTAATCGAAATTGTTTTTTTCAATTTTTGTAAATTATCTAAATTAATCATAAGTTACCTCAGAGGAACTCAATTGCTCGACCATTGCTTTTCCGTTTCTGCAGGCTTTTCTGTGGGAAAAAAATTGATTGAACCTCAACCGATAAGCTCAGTTAAAAATTTTGAAGACCTGACAGCGCCGCAAGTGTCGTTTTGTAACCTAATGGAACCAGACGCCAAATTCTAATCAATTAGGACCAGAAAAGGGAGGATTTTTTCAATTTGAAGGATGACACTTCACCGCATTGACTAAAGAACTCTACGAAAGACGACTGAAGTTGGCATATTCTATGAGCCAAATCGAAAGCTGCCTCGTAAAACAATAGCATCTGTTACCAGTAGCAAATCATTTTCCTGGCCAAAACCCTGAAGCGTTTTCAAAGACTGCAAAATATTCTGTTCGAGTGTACAATCGTCATGTAAATACCACGACGAGTTCGAGAAAATTTTAAGCACCCTCGAGTCACCACTTGATACTATTTTTACAGACCTCATTCGCGAAACATGTTAACATGATTAAGATGATTTTCGCTGATTTCTTCCGCTTGGGATCAGTTAGGTCAGTGAGGTTTTCAGGGAGGAGATACAGTTAGCAGAAGAAGAAACCAAAAAAAGAACAATTTCAAGCTTTATTTTGAAACCCTTTAGGAGTGTATTCAAATAGCAAGTTCCAGAAGTTCTAAGGAAAGAATTGAAAAAATTTCCATATTTCACTTGTTTTTGTACCTAATATAGTTGAACAATCATTTTAAACACTAATGCAACCATTTCAAATGAAAATGTTTCAAGTATTGATGATTTTATCAGTTTTGGTTATCATTAATCAAAAACTCTACTTCATAATGCTGATACAAACAACCTCCAATAACCGACAATTTCTGCTTCATAGAACATTTTTTTCTTGACACACTATCTTGACACGGGTAAAGTTTCGTATAAAAAATTTCCTAAAAATTATCGAACTCCCTTCAAGTTTTATTGCTTCTATAGAAACTCGAAGGCTTCTATGAGGTCATTAAACAAAGTTTCTTAGTTTGAAAAAAAATTGTCTGAGTGGAAAAATTTTGATATATGTTTTAACGATCTTCCAAAATACGGCAAACTCAGCCCGACAGCACAAACATCACTGAACTTAATTGCTCGGTTCTGAGAAATAATCAGAAATTAGTTACATTTGAAACAATTATCTCCGAATATGGACAAAATACTATGTTTATTTATCAAGTTTAGAACCGATCTGGTTTGATTTCAAACTCTTTATTTTATCAGAACTATTTATCATTACATAAAACTAAATACTAATTTTTAAGGGGAGCGCACAACAAAAAAATTTGCAATTTTTTGAACAAAATTTACCAGAAAAAGCCCAAAAATTGCCATTTTTGACCTGTTCGTTTCAAAGTTTTAGCCAGCGGCACATAAATTTTCCTATGAACTAACTCGAAAGCTGACTCGTAAAACAAAAATAACCGTTACCAATGCCAGAACTTTCTCCTGGCCAAAACCCTGAATCGTTTTCAAAAACTGCAAAACTATCCATTCGAATGTACAATTGTTATGTAAACACAATGATGAAATAGAAATACGTGTAAGCACCCTCGAGTCAACACCTGTTACTTTTTCTTAGACCATATTTGCGAAACATGGTAACATGATTAAAAACCTGATTGCTGGTTTCTGTGGCATGTGATCAGTTAAGTCAGAGAGGCTTCAAGGGATGAGATACAGTTAGTTGAAATAGAAAAAGCAAAAAGAACAATTTCAAGTTTTGTTTAGAAAAACGATAAGGGTGTATTCAACTTGTTCCAGAAATTTTAAGGATTGACTTAGAATTTGTTCTGATTTCTTTTGTTTGTATAACGAGTACCATTGAACGTTGTTTTAAATAATGATGCAATCATTTCAAATAAAATTGAGTTTAACAATTTTAGTTGTAGTCAGGAGTTGTGTAAGTGCGATCGATCTCGTAGTCATGATATCGTAAAAACACCCAGGAACGCCAAAAAAAGAATATGTAACTGTCGACCGCTTGAGTTACATGTAAGCTTTTAAAAAAATGGGTACTATAAACATTGGCTCAAGTGTCAGGGACACTACCTCTTGTGTTTTAATACCTCATTTAACGAGCCAACTCGTTTCGCTGAAGACATCAAACATTGAGATCGTGTTACAAACTAAAGGTTACTATCAAAATCCCCTCGCTCTAGAAATAAACACGTGTCCACACATGGGGAAGTATCTAAATACTTCAAACACGCAAACGCCGTTAAAAACAGGGTTGGAAAATCAAGTAAAAACCATTAGTTTTTATTGGACAATGGGATTTGATCCATTTCAGATGGATCAGCTTTAGACCTGCCTTATCTCAATATAACTCTACAAAATGCGCTCAAACAATTAATTTCAATACTCCCATTTATGCAATAGCTCTATAATCAATCAGGTAAAACAACTGCAGTATCTCTAGAAATTTAAGGAACCAATTAGCTTTAACTCAATTAGTTTCGTCAATTTGAACCATTAGGTCACTTGATTGGTCAATCTTCCCAGTGAAGATTTCCCTTGCTCCAGAAGTAACCCTCACGTAACCGCTCTGGGTGTTTCTATCCGGAACAAGACAATTCTCCTTGAATAGTTTGTTAATTTTTCCAATTGCGATCAAACATTTGACTCATGCTTGAAATTTTGGTCTAACTTCATGCAATTATAAACTGGGTTCTTCTGGTTTTCTGAATTTCCTTTTCAGTTGCTGCGACGAACTTGAGCATGACAAGGTCAAAACCAATTTTTCAAAAATACCATTTTATTCCAAAAACAAGACAAAACTTAAGGATATGACCGACTGGCACAGCTTCTTAAAAGAGTTAATTTGCGAAAATTCTGATATCAAAACCTAAAAAAGTAAAATAAGCTTTTTCATTTTTTTTTGTAATTTTGTCTAATTTCAGCTCCTACCTTATATTTAAACTTCAGATGAATTTCAAAAACACAGATACTCAAGTTACACTTAACTGAAATTTATTTGAGCAAGTACATTGCTTTTGATCAGCTTTTTATAAATTTGGTTATTTAATTTTTTCCTCACTGATAAAAATGGGTGAAGGTCAGCTTTAGCATGAAAAACTACTTGGACTAAAGTCAGATCAGTTTTAATATGAAAAAGTATGAAGAAGAAATTATTAAGTTTGATACAGAAAATTTGGAATCCAAGGTGAAAATATCAATCCAAACCAATTTTAAATCAAATTGATTTCATTTTCTTCAGTCTTTGTTTGTCTTAGTTATAAGGAGGTTTAAGTAAATTTGAATCATATAGATCACTTTTTTCTTTATAAAAAATGACAAAAAAGATTATTGTGGTGTTTGTTTTGAGTTCACTGTTTGGTTTATTTGATTCTTTTTTTGTTTTATACAAAATTTTTATTCTAAAATGTTCATAAGTTTTTTTCAATTCATGTAAATTATGTAAATTAATCATAAGTTACCTCAGAGGAACTCAATTGCTCGACCAACGCTTTTCCGTTTCTGCAGGTTTTTCTGTGGGAAAAAAATTGAATGAACTTCAACCGATAAGCTCAGTTAAAAAATTTAGGACCAGAAAAGGGAGGATTTTTTCAATTTGAAGGATGACACTTCACCGCATTGAGTAAAGAACTCTACGAAAGACGACTGAAGTTGGCATTTTCTATGAGCCAAATCGAAAGCTGCCTCGTAAAACAATAGCATCTGTTACCAGTAGCAAAACATTTTCCTGGCCAAAACCCTGAATTGTTTTCAAGGACTGCAAAATATTCTGTTCGAGTGTACAATCGTCATGTAAATACCACGACGAGTTCGAAACATTTGTAAGCACCCTCGAGTCACCACCTCATACTATTTTTACAGACCTAATTCGCGAAACATGTTAACATGATTAAGCTGATTTTTGCTGATTTCTGCCGCTTGGGATCAGTTAGGTCAGTGAGGTTTCAAGGGATGAGATACAGTTAGCAGAAGTAGAAACCAAAAAGAGAACAATTTCAAGCTTCAATTTGAAACCATTTAGGAGTGTATTAAAATAGCAAGTTCCAGAAGTTTTAAGGAAAGAATTGAAAAAAATTCCATATTTCATTTGTTTTTGTACCTAATATAGTTGAACAATCATTTTAAACACTAATGCAACCATTTCAAATGAAAATGTTTCAAGTATTGATGATTTTATCAGTTTTGGTTATCATTAATCAAAAACTCTACTTCATAATGGTGATACAAACAACCTCCAATAACCGACAATTTCTGCTTCATAGAACGTTCACCTCTTACTATTTTTACAGACCTAATTCGCGAAACATGTTAACATGATTAAGATGATTTTTGCTGATTTCTGCCGCTTGGGATCAGTTAGGTCAGTGAGGCTTCAAGGGATGAGATACAGTTAGCAGAAGTAGAAACCAAAAAGAGAACAATTTCAAGCTTCATTTTGAAACCATTTAGGAGTGTATTAAAATAGCAAGTTCCAGAAGTTTTAAGGAAAGAATTGAAAAAAATTCCATATTTCATTTGTTTTTGTACCTAATATAGTTGAACAATCATTTTAAACACTAATGCAACCATTTCAAATGAAAATGTTTCAAGTATTGATGATTTTATCAGTTTTGGTTATCATTAATCAAAAACTCTACTTCATAATGGTGATACAAACAACCTCCAATAACCGACAATTTCTGCTTCATAGAACGTTTTTTACTTGACACACTATCTTGACACGGGTAAAGTTTTGGATGAAAAATTTCCTATAAAATATCAAACTCCCTTCAAGTTTTATTGCTTCTATAGAAATTCGAAGGCTTCTATGAGGTCATTAAACAAAGTTTCTTAATTTGAAAAAAAAATGTCTGAGTGGAAAAAATTTGATATATGTTTCAACGATCTTCCAAAATACGGCAAACTCAGCCCGACGGCACAAATATCACTGAACTTAACTGCTCGGTTCTGAGAAGTAATCAGAAATTAGTTACATTTGAAACAATTATCTCCGAATATGGACAAAATACTATGTTTATTTATCAAGTTTAAAAACGATCTGGTTTGATTCCAAACTCTTCATTTGATCAGAAAGTTTTATTGTTTTTTGAAACTATATACTAATTTTTGAGGGGAGCACTCGTCAAAAAAAATTGCAATTTTTTGAACAAAATTTACCAGAAAAGGCCCAAAAATTGCCATTTTTGACCTGTTCGTTTTCCAAGTTTTAGCCAGCGGCACATAAATTTTCCTATGAACTAACTCGAAAGCTGAAGAAAAGCAAAAAGCAAAAAGAAAAAAGAAGAATAGAAAAAGCAAAAAGAACAACTTCAAATTTGTTTAGAAAAACGATAAGGGTGTATTCAACTAGCATGTTCCAGAAATTTTAAGGATTGACTTAGAATTTGTTCTGATTTCTTTTGTTTGTATAACGAGTACCATTGAACGTTGTTTTAAATAATGATGCAATCATTTCAAATAAAATTGAGTTTAACAATTTTAGTTGTAGTCAGGTGTTGTATAAGTGCGATCGATCCCGTAGTCATGATATCGTAAAAACACCCAGGAACGCCAAAAAAAAGGATATGTAACTGTCGACCGCTTGAGTTACATGTAAGCTTACAAAAAATGGGTACTATAAGCATTGGCTCAAGGGTCAGGGACACTACCTCTTGTGTTTTAATACCTCATTTAACGAGCCAAATCGTTTCGCTGAAGACATCAAACATTGAGATTGTGTTACAAACTAAAGGTTACTATCAAAATCCCCTCGCTCTAGAAATAAACACGTGTCCACACATGGGGAAGTATCTAAATACTTCAAACACGCGAACGCCGTTAAAAAAAGGGTTGGAAAATCAAGTAAAAACCATTAGTTTTTATTGGACAATGGGAATTGATCCATTTCAGATGGATCAGCTTTAGACCTGCCTTATCTCAACATAACTCTACAAAATGCGCTCAAACAATTATTTTCAATACTCCCATTTTGGCAACAGCTCTATAATCAATCAGTTCAAACAACTACACTACCTCTAGAAATTTAAGGAATCAATTAGCTTTAACTCAATTAGTTTTGTCAATTTGAACCATTAGGTCACTTGATTGGTCGATCTTCCCAGTCAAGATTTCCCTTGCGCCAGAAGTAACCCTCACGTAACCACTCTCGGTGTTTCTGTCCGGAACAAGACAACGCTACTCGAATAAATTGTTAATTTTTCAAATGGCGAATAAGAATTTGACTCTAACTTGAAATTTCGGTCCATATTCTCGCAATTATGAGCTCGATTCTTCTGATTTTCTGACTTAACATTTCAGTTGCTGCGACAAATTTGAGCATGACAAGGTCAGTTAGAATTTTTTGAAATACCATTTCACCCCAAAATCAAGATAAAATTTCAGGATAGGACCAACTGGCATAGCTTCTTAAGAAAGTTAATTTATAAAACTTATTATATCAAAATTCAAAAAGTAATTTTTTTGGTTATTTTTTTTAACTTTTGGATACTTTCAGCTCCTACATTCTATTTAAACATCAGATAAATTTGAGCAATTACATTGCTTTCAATCAGTTTTTTCAAAGTTGGTTGTTTTAAATTTTTCCGCACTGACAAAAATGGGCAAGCCAATCTGAGCTCAATTTTAGTATGAAAAACTATGAAAAAGAAATTATTTAGTCTGACAAGGAAAATTTGAAAAGCAAGCTGAAAAGATTGATCCAAACCAATTTAAACCAAAATAGTTTCATCTCAGTCTTTGTTTGTCTTAGTTTTAAGGGAGTTAAAACAACTTTGGATTAATTGAATTTTTTTTTTTTTCAAATTTTTTGAAATGATTATTGTGGCAATTGTTTTGAGATCAGAATCTGGTTTATATGGTTCTTTTTTTTATCTGATACAAAATTTTTAATCTAAATTGCTCATAAGTTTTTTTACAATTAATGGAGAAACTCGGAGGAACTCAATTGCTCTACCAACGTCTTCTCGTTTCTGCAGGCATTTCTGTGGAAAAAAAAACTTGAATCAGTCTCAACCGATGAGCTCAGTTAAAAAATTTTGAAGACCTGACAGCGCCGCAAGTGTCGTTTTTTAACCTAATGGAACCAGACGGCAATTTCTAATCAATTTGGACAAGAAAAGGGAGATTTTTTCCAATTTGAAGAATGATACTTCACCGCATTGAGTAGAAGACTCTACAAAAAAGAAAGGAAGTTGCCATTTTTTATGAACCAAATTGAAAGTTGCGTGGTAAAGCAATAGCAAACGTTACCAATGCCAAAACGTTATCCTGCCCAAACACTGAATCAGTTTCAAAAATTGCAAAATTTTCCATTCGATTGTACAATCGTTAGGTAAACACCATGATGAGTTGGAAAAACTTAAAAGCACCCTCAAATCTCCAGCTGAAACTATTTTCACAGACCATATTTGCGAAACATGGTAACATGAATAAGATACTGTTCGCTGATTTCTGCCGCATGGCATTAATTAGGTCAGAGAGGCTTCAAGGGATGAGATATAGTTAGTAGAAGTAGAAACCGTAAGAAGAACAATTTCAAGCTTTGGTTTTGAAACCCTATAGGGGTATATTCAATTAGCAAGTTCCAGAATTTTTAGGGGAAGAAATGGAAACTTTTCTTGGTTTCATTTGTTTTTATAACCAATATAGTTGAACAATCTTTTTAAATACTGACGCAATCAATTTAATTAAAAATGATTTAAATTTTGATGATTTGAACTGTTTTGGTTAGCATTAATGAAAAATTCTACTTCATAATGCTCCTAAAACAACCTCCAAAAACTGACAGCTTCTGCTTCGTTGAACATTTTGTTCTTGATACACTGTCTTCCAAAAAAATTCGGAAAAGTTTTCGGATAAATTATGTCCTATAAATTAACAAGCTATCTTCAAAATTTATTGCTTCTATAAAATACAATCGCTACTATCAGGTCATTAAAAAAATTCTTCGGAGAGAAAAAACTTGGCAAACTCAGCCATACGGCACAATCATCACTGGATTTAGCTGCTAGGTTCAGATATTTAATCAAGGCTTAAGAGCTATAACAAAATAGTTACATTTGAAAATAGTATCCGTAAAAATGGACAAATTACTTTATTGATTTATCGTGTATATTAACAATTTTTTTTATTCCAGATCTCTTTATTTGATCCGATTTTTTTTGTTTCATAATATTTTACACTAATTTTGAAGTGGAGCGCACGTCAAAAACTGGCAATTTTTAGGTAAAAATTTACCAAAAAAAGCTGACAAATGGGCATGTTGGACCTGTGTTTTTTTCCATAAAGTAGCCATAAAATTTGGTGAAATCTTGGTCTTCGTTTTGTTTTGAGTCTTTGTTTTGTTATTTTGGTCAAAACCGAGAAAATTCTAGATCATTTTTTCTTATTGGTGTGATAAGCTCATCAATTAATGACGTAAAATGGACAAGACTGAACAAACAAATTAACGTTCAACAGAAGCGTTCAGCGCCTAAGAACCGAACGTTGCTACGCTTTCAAGACCAGACTCCGATCCCTAAATCTTTTTCGAAATGAACGTGTGTCACTTTAAGTCCATACTTGAAACCCGTATCTGAAACAAACAACAGCTTAAATGAGGTAAACGAATAATCAATAGAAAAATTAAGAGAGAATCATATATCAAAGAGTCTGTATTCAAGAAGATTTTGAAAACAGTACTCATGGATTTTTTTTTGTTACGTAAGTTATGTACTAACTTTGAAATGGAGCGCTTGTCAAGAAGTTGCAAATTTCCGGTAAAAACGTTGGACCTGTTTTTTTTTCAATAAAGTAACCAGCAGCACGAAAAAGTTTGATGAAATCATAGTCTTTGTTTTGTTTTGGGTATTTATTTTGTTATTTTGGTCAAAACCGAGAAAATCTTAGATCATTTAGTCTCATTGGTGTGGTCAGTTTATCAAGTTTTGACGTAAAGTGGAGAAGACTGACCAAACCAATTAACGTTCAACAGAAGCTTTCAGCGCCTAAGAACCGAGCATTGCTACGCTTTCAAGACCAGACACCGATCCGTAATTTTTTTTCGAAATGAACGTGTGTCGCTTTAAGCCCATACCTGAATGCCGTATCTAAAACAAACAACAGCCTAAATGAGACAATAGAGTAATCAATAGAAAAATTGAGAGAGAAGCATATATCAAAGAGTCTGTATTGAAGCAGACTTTGAAAACAATACATATGGAGAGCAGGAAAGGTAATTTGAAAAGTTTCTCGGGAGCAAAACTTCTGGAAGGATAAAATAGGTGAGACAATGTGCGGATTATTGGAATATCGAAAGAAAAGAGTACAAGCAAGAACGAACAGAGCAACTTTGAATACTGAAACCTAAACATTGAAAAAGTCCTGAATTAGGGTAAAGGAATTGGTGCGCTGATTGAAAAATCAGATATCCGACTTGCTCTTAAAATACCAGGGAGGAACTCAAACGCTCGATTAACGTACTTCTGTTTCTGTGGGCGTTTCTATGGAAAAGTAAAATTGAATCAATCTCAATCGATTCGCTGAGTTGAAATTTTTGAAGACTTGCAGCGCCGTAACAGTCGTTTTTCAACTTTGTGAAACCAGACGGCAAATCCAAATCGATTCGGACAAGCAAAGGGAGATTTTTTCAATTTCAAAGGACAAAAATTCACCGCACTAAGTAGAGAGCTCTACGAAAGAGGATTGAAGCTGCTATAAACTATGAACTGAATAGAAAACTGACTCGTGAAGCAATAGCAACTGTTACAAATACCAAAAAATTTTCCTGGCCAAAGCCCTGAACCGTTTTCAAAAATTGCAAAAATTTTCCATTCGAACGTACAATCGTTATATAAACACTATGATGAGTTGGAAACACTTGTAAGCACCCTCGAGGCACCACCTGATATTTTTTTCACAGACCATATATTTAAAACATGGTAACATGAAAAAGAGCTTGTTTGCTGACTTCTG
Source organism: Symsagittifera roscoffensis (assembly GCF_963678635.1). Taxonomy (NCBI): domain Eukaryota; kingdom Metazoa; phylum Xenacoelomorpha; order Acoela; family Convolutidae; genus Symsagittifera; species Symsagittifera roscoffensis. The sequence continues at coordinate 76,006,295 of NC_087064.1, read as the reverse complement.
CCGCATGGGATCAATTGGGTCAGAGAGGCTTCAAGTGATGAGATACAATTATTAGAAGTAGAAACCGTGAAGAGAATAATTTCAAGCTTTGTTTTGAAACCCTATAGGGGTGCATTCAATTAGAAATTTCCAGAATTTTTAAGGGGTTAATTGGAATTTTTTTTCTTTTCATTTCTTTTTAAACCGACCATCATTGAACACTCTTTTTAAATACTGATGCAATCTTTTTAATTAAAAGTGTTTTAAATATTGATGATTTTAACAAATTTGGTCAGCATTAATCAAAATAACTACTTCATAATGCTGGTGTAAACAACCTCCAAAACTGACAATTTCTGCTTCGTAGAACAATTTGTTTTTGACACATTATCTTACAAAAAATTTCGGAAAACGTTTCGGATAGAATATTCCCTAAAAATTAACAAACAATCTTCAAATTTTATTGCTTCTATAGAATAGAAGTTCAAGGCCTTTATCAGGTCATTTAACAAGTTCTTCAGTGAGAAAATACTTGTTTCGTAAGTTCAAACTAATTTGTCTGAGTGGAAAAGTTTTGATTTTTATTTCAGCGATCTTCCAAAATACTCAGCCCGACGGCACAAACATCACTGGACTAAATTGCTAGGTTCAGAGATTTAATCAAGGCTTAAAAGCTATAAGAAATTAGTGACATTTGAAAAGATTATCTAAATATGGACAAATTACTATATCGACTTATTATGTATATTAACAATTTTTTTTATTCCAAATCTCTTTATTTGATCCGATTTTTGTTTGTTTCATAATATTATATACTAATTTTGAAGTGGAGCGCACGTCAAAAAATTGCAATTTTCCGGTCAAGTTTACCCAAAATTCCCAAAAAGTGGCATGTTTGAATGGTTCTTTTGTGTACGATTTCCTCAAATTTGTTTTGCAATCAATAGCGGAACTACATTCTAAAAAAGATTTGATTAAGAAAAGTGTAATTGACAAACCGTAATACACGACCAATTTGTCAACTTTAAGTTGGAGAAATATACCAATTTCGAAAGCAAATTTGCGAATTTTCACTTAGTTACAGAGGAGCAAGGCTCTCTAATTTACTTAGAAAATATTCTTTATTTCCAAAATATTTTGATCAAAATGCTAATTCAGATATTCAAAGCCTTGCCCACAAAAATTGTGATTTGATCATAATAGTAATTGAAGAGCTGATCAAATTTGTTTTGAAAAACACATTTACCTAAAACCAAGGATAATGACGGAAAAGGACAGACTCGATGTGCCTGCATATTTTAAATAGTTTGAATAATTATTAATGGTTTTCAAACAATTTTGAAAACAATACTCGGGCTTCTTTGCTGGTTACTGCTACATGGGATCAGTAGAATTTTTACTGGCCGTTTAGCCCCTTATAAGTTCTACTAATGTCACAGTGAATTTTTGTGATGCGAAACACTTTTTAGACGCAGTAACCGTTCAGAGTGTAAGTTCAAGTTTTGCTCTTAAAACCGAATAGAGGTCCTACGACTAGCAAATTTCAGAAATTTTGAGGGATCAAATTGTTTGTTTTTTCAATGATAGAACTAATTTTTAAATTACTGATGCAAATTTTTTCAATAAAATTATTTTAAGCCCTGATGAGTTTATCAGTGTTGTGTAGAATTAATTAATAATTCTTCCTCAAAATGCTGTTGTAAAATCCTCCTAAAACTGACAATTTTTGCTTAGTAAAACTGTTTATTCTTGACACACTATCTTCTAAAATTATCGGCTCATAAAATGGGGTGATTTTAATATTGATATCCTTAAAACTAACAACCTCTCTTTAAAAATATTGATTCTAAAGAAGTCAACGGCTTCAATCGGTTGTTAAACAACTAAATAGAAAACAAAATACATGTGATATTCTTCCGGACTATAAAGTTCAAATGTAGTTTATAGAAAAGAAAAAAACATGTGATATTCGTCTGGACCACAGGTTCAAATGTCAGAAATGCAAATAAGTTTGAAAAAAAATTTTCGCTGACAATTTTCCTCATATCTTGGAGCTTTTTACCACAATATCGCAAATTCTCTTTTCAAAAGCTTATCGTGATACAAGTTTAATAAAATCTGACACTCAAATCAAAATTTTCAATATTGCTTTAGTGCATGAATAGCAGAATATGAAATGAAATTCCAGTATCAGCTAATGGCTAGTTTGAAGACTTTCAATCGAGCTATGGTTGTGAGTTGGATAATTATGCGCCTTTGACAGTTTCAAAGACCAAGACACCAATTGTTCATTGCCCCCAGTTTTGAAATCAAAAAAAAAATTAATATTTAGGCGTAACACACTTCATAAAAATTAATAGAAAAAAATTAAATCGATTAAAATTGAGTTTTTGTATCAGTTTCCATAAAAGTGAAAATATTCGATTATAATCAATTAAAACTGGATTAAAACATATTGCAAGTCAATTATAATCAATTATTTTCCAATTTTTTAGAAAAAGACAAAGCAACACCGTCTCTTTTTAAATTCTAACCATTTTTTACGCGCATAAAGTGTTTTCTATGTTGTAAACTAAATTTAGTTACTTGTTCAATTTCGACTTTTTTGCGCAACTTTAACTTTTGCTTTGAATTTTTTTCGTTTCACCAATTTTCCTAAATCCCCCACAAGATACACCCCCCCCCCCCCACAAGAAACACCCCCCCCCCCCCACAAGAAACACCCCCCCCCCCCCCACCTGAACCACAGGTCCTACCATCTGAACCCTCCACCTGAACCGCCTGCCCCCTGACCTGAATCAACCCCCACCCGAACCAACATACCACCTCCGCAGATTAGAATATCAGTCCGGGTGGGGTTGGTGTATTGATTCTTGGGGGAGGGGTTGGTTTTGGCGGGGGGATTTGTTCATGAGGGTGCGGGGGGGGGGGGGTTGATTCAGGTGGTGTGTGTAGGGTGGTTCATGTGGGGAGGTGTTTCAGGTCGATGGGTTGGTTCATGTGTGGGGGGGGGGGGGGGGGTTGAATCAGGTGGGTGGTGTAGGGTGGTGCATGTGGGGGGGGGGGGGTTGATTCAGGTGGTTGGTTGATTCAGGTCGGGGGTTCAGGTGGAAGGGGATTTCAGGTGGGGAGCGGGGTTCAGATGAGATGTGGTTGATTCTAGCTAGGGTGGGGTGCGGTGGTGATTCCATTATAACTGATTTTTTGTCACTTTTTTTACATCTGGCCAGGACCATAGTAGAGAAGTCTTTTAACTGTGAAACTGTGATATATGATACACGTCATAAATAAACTGAGATACATGTTTTTTATTTTTTTTTGGTGTTAGAACGTGTTTTGTTATCAATTCATTTGTTTTCTAATGTTTTTTCAAAACGAATCTACTTATGATATAATCCATTTTAATGGCTTTCAAATAAAATATGTTGCATTATATTCTTGCGGGAAAATGGATTTAAGTCAATTTTCAATCCAATTTTGTTGTCTAAGCGTAACATGGGAATCGATTAAATTGATAATATTTTAGACCACGAAAATCCAATATACCCAATTTTTTCACTTTTTTCAAATGCGGATAGGAACTTCATTAATCTTTGTTTCAATTTTTAAAGTGTTAGACTCTCCAGCTAATTTTGACTTAGACTAGTTCTTTCTTTCTTATTTTTGAAAAATCCACACACCTTTGCCCTGATACAAGCATGTTTGCTTTAATCTTTTTTGAAGTTGATTTTTTCATTTTTTCTGACAATGAACGGTTTCTCATATATCAATTTAGTTGTCAGTTCAACTTTTTGCTTTTTAAACGAAATGTATTTTGAAATATTTTTTATCATCGTCATTCGTTTTTGTATCAGAAGTGGTGCGAAGCTCCTCTTTGCCGCTGTGTTTGAAACGTTCTGCACCAAAAGTTATACGAAGTGTCGCGTCTCGTCTTTGAATCATTTTGATTGAAAGTATGACTTAAAAACAAACTGTGAATTGTCCTCACAGGCGTACATTGGGTCCAAAGTGACTACTGAAGATGTGTTCTACCTCGAGAATCCTTTTATTGTGAAGGCGATGCTGGAACACTGGGCAGGCTGCGACCAAATACCTGCAGAGAGAAAGCGACACATTGTCACGAGGCAAGCGGGCTCCCCTTCCCTTCAGTTAAAATGAGCATAGATGAACATTGATAAATGGTCTTAACTGCAATAGAACGTGTCATTTTGCATTCATACTTTCATTTTTGACAGAAATAAATTTGCGTCCAGTTTTGTTTCCTAAAAATAATTTAAAAGAAGGACATTTCAAATCAGTTTTTCTCTTGAATGGTTTTTTCGAGTTATTAGGTGAATAGCCTCATGCCGAATAAAAAGAGTATTTGTCGTGTAGACTTTTTGTTTTATCGGAAACTCTTGAAGGAACCCGCCTGGATATTCATAGAGTAGCGTTTGAAGCCATAAAACAAAAACAGAAGGAGCATAGCAGTTCCATTTCTTCGGAGGAGCAGCACCATCGGCAGTGTGCCATAGACGTCGAGGAGTACCAGAACTCGGAGTTCTTCTCTCTCTTAAGGAAGAAAATGCCTCTAATAAGGAACAAGACTATCCAGTGCATCGTGTTTCTGAGGATGATTTCTAACAAGAAGGAGGTATCGGGTTACATTGACATAGACGACAGGCATTATCACAAACATCATCAATTCTAATTAATATAATAACATGAATAGCCGACAAGTAAAATTTAGACTAGGAAATTTAATACATCAAGGATTTTTTCTGGTTGATTTCTTAGGTAAACAGCTTTCAAATTAATTATTAAAGTTGCAGAACGATACCTAAAAATAGCTAAAATAAAGTAAAACTTTATTTAGATACAATTTAAGGGTCAGCGAAAATCGAGTTCAGTCTTCAGTGTCATCCAATTGTGCAAAAATTGGCCTGAAAGTCGGAAAAATTCAGATCAATTTGTCTCGACACAGAAGATTTTGTTTCGATTCTAAATTACCGCTGATAGGGCTTGGATACAGTGCTGATTTGAAACATCGGACAACCTAACTAAATTTGACTAACTAGCCCATTTGACACCCTACGAGCGTTCTCTGAAGGTAATGAAAAATCGGACAGAAAAATTTGAAAAAGTTTCGTTTTATTAGAGGTCAATGAACAAGGTTCAGACTTATATAGGTCGTGATGATTTTTTTCGTTTTCTAAATTGCATTTCAATCTTAAGTTCAATTCCTTTGTTAAAAGGGAGGCAAGCTCCACTATCGACCATTGAAATTGTAAAGCTCACGAAAAACGTGATCGACTTCAAACTTCGAAAATAGAATTTAACTATCAGATTTCCCAGCGAAATTAAAATTGATTCCTATTGATAAGTTTTCTCAAATTGAGTTAATTTGATCAAAAAACAGTATCAACTATAAATTGCTCTAGAAATTCTAGGAGTTTTAAGGCCATTTTTTGGAAACTCGAAAGTTCAAGAAACAAGTCAGTATTTTTATGTTTACTTGCGTTTATTGACTCTACTCCGACTGTCTGTTGGCTTTGTTTTAACTTTTGCAATTGTAATAACCATTTACCCATGCAACTCATTTCCGTCAAACAACCAGCAAAATTGGATAAAGGCTGTGACTTAAAGAATTTAGATTTTGTATTTTTCTCGAAGTTTTCAAAAATCATCTTATAGAAAATTTAAAAAAGGACTCACTTTCTTGAATTTTTCTTGAGGAGAGGGATCCCTACCTTTATGAAAAAGCCTGCTTATATATCATATATCATTAGGTTTATTTCATGTATAGTAAGGACATTTCATGTCTACTAAGGACATTAACAGTTTGAGATATTGCCTTGCTAAAAGGATGCATCGTAAGAAGCGCCTGCGTGAATCCATAGCAGAAGGCACTACTCCTCTCCAACCATTGCCCTCCGACCTCAGCTTCATGGACTGGAGTGGGTGTCACGTGCTGCAGGGGGGCCAGCTGAACAACACCCGCAACTTCCACATCCTCACTTCTGGCTCCAATATCAAGTTCAGGAGTAAAATTACAGGAGTGTGAACTAATTTCAAAACTATTCTCTACACTTATGAAATTAATTTGTAAGTTATTATTTTAGTAATCATTGCTAGTTTCGAATCCCTTTTATGCTCCGAATTTTGAAGAAAGTAAGGAATCTATATCGTCGGGGTGGTTTTTTATTCGCGAATTCTCAAAACATTTTTTTCTCTCTGGGGTTCGGTCCCTGGATTTTCGTATTGGGCTGACAACCAGACTACTCTGACTTTACGATCGATTTGAAACAAATATAAATAAACTGCTCATTTTCTATTTTGTTGCTGAAAGGTCAAGGTGCATTGTTCACGCGTAGCGAACTATGCTACGACAAAAAATTGTTCCAAATGGAATTGAGGTAAGCTCATTTGTCCTAATACTTTTGGTGCCAGGCCTACAGCATACGGGACTTCAAGCCACATTGTAAAATTAAGGACATCAAGCCGAACGTTTAGTGAAAAAAGTATACACTATTGTAAAGATTGTAATTATTCTTTTGTTTTTTTTTTCTGGAAAAATCTTAAAATTTGCGATTTTGTTTTGATTTCAGTTAATTTTTTTGATAAGGAATCGCAAACTCCTCTATCAAACAAAAAAACTAAAGTTCATAAAAAACCTGAATGACTTCTAGCCTCAAAAATGCACTAATTTCCGAATTCAAAGAAGAATGAAAAAATTAATATATTAATCGTAATAATCAATCGGAGTTGGTCTGTGGAGGTCAGGTTCTTTCAATTCGCCACATTCGATACTTAGTTATTTTATCATGTTAAGATTACATGCTGTTCCAGTTTTCTCGAAATGGAACATTTTAAAACAAAAACTTCCAATCATAAACAATTTTTGTAATTAACAAAGCACTGACATGATAGGTTTTCCTTTTTGAGTTCTAATATTGAAAATTTATCGAAAGTTTCCTTCCATTTTTTCTTAAATCCTTGAGTTCATTTATAGTTTTTCAACGGTTCCCACTTTTTTAATAATAAACAACTTAACGCTATGCAGTTTCTTTACCTTTTTTTGTTGCCGTAGCAATTTGAAAACATTATATCTCAAAGCTCCGTTTCAATCCAAGATGAAAAAATTATATATTTTAAAGGGGACTTCGGTAAACCTCAAAAAATAAAGCGAGAAAAAAATTTGCCTTTAAAAGCCGGAAAGTTTTGCGTTGTCTAATTTTTTTTTCAAACAGAATTGGACTTGCCATAAGTTCGGGTTGTTAAAACGGTGTAAGCCAAAAGCAAACAATTTTTCAATGAACTTCGAATCCCTCAATTATTTATACGCTCTTTGACTAAAAATGGCATTTCCAGACGTTAAGCCGGTAAAAAAATTTTAAATTGAATCCACTTAAGCCAAAAAACTAAAAATTAATCATTTTTAAAATCATTCTTGAGCCTATATTTTTATTTCGATCGCTTTGTGCAGCTGTTTTTGATTTTTTGGCACATAAATGCAAAGCTAAAGGATTTATCAGCCCCAACCTAGCATCCCGAAAAAAAACTATTGTTCTGGGATTGAATTGCTGGTTCACTAGTCAATTAATTTCTTGCTATTAGTACGTTTTCCAGAAGTCTGCACGGAAATGTAACTTCAAAAAAAAATTGGCAAAAATTCGAGGAGGAATAAAGTTTGAATTGTGAAAAATGAAAGAATCGAACAAAGAAGAGGCAAAATTTACACTGGCTCAACCGATACAACAAAATTGGAGTAACTTTAAAGGTTCCATCTACTAACCTGAACGACATCTTTTTCAAAACTCGCAGTAATTTGGGATCACCACTCAAAATTTTTCTCTCGTGATCTTTTGATCTACTGCATACTGTAAAAAAAATTTCAAAAGTTTCAGGACTCTCGAATTTTTTGCGCAAGGGAGATGGATGGCATATTTATATCTAGCTGCTTGCGTGTGCGTGCAGCCGTTCGAATCGGTTGTCGTTAGTTGTTGGGGCCAAACCGCAATGAAATTGCAACATTCGGTGTAAATATTTCGCTGAGCTCTTTTAAATGCCTGATGACTCTTCGAGCATCTGATTTCCCAGCTGAAAATTCATAATTGTACTCTCCACGCGTCTCGGTTAATTCGTTATTTTCTGCAATAGCAAATAATCCACATTTATGTTTTACTATTTTTAGCAAATCTATTTTTTGGTAAATTTAATTTTTCACTTGAAAAAAGTTCTTGGCCCGACATTTTAAGAATTTGTTTGGTTAAAGATGAAACTGTAAATTCTAAGGAAATTAATTAGTGATAGTTTTATCTTTGTGTTTGCGTTTGTTTATGACTCATTTACAGCATAAAATGACTGTCAAATTTTTGTAATAGTCAGATGTAGTAAGTCAAACTGATATAAATTAGCACAAGCAATTTTTTCAGTAATCATGTTGGTTTGGTAAAAAAAGTAAAACTAATTTATGAATTTGTCAATAAGAGTCCTAAGTAGTTTAGGAAGCCTCATTTTAACAAGTATAACCAAGATAAACCATTTTTTTCAATATGATGCGTGCGTTAATTTCAGGATTAACTTTGGAATAAAAGGAGTAATTCTAAGGAGTTCATACAGCTTTGAATTCTTGTTATATTATACATGGAGATAAATTGTTGGGGATTTAAAATGTTTGGTAGTGAAATGACTAGGTAGTAAAAATGCGGTGTTAAACTGTTTGTTATCAAATAGCAAGAAAATTTTTCAACCGTCTGTTGTCTATGTTTACTTTGCTACTGAATAGAATCTAGCGTGAAAACTTCAAGAATTGTTGATTGTGCGAATGAAAGTTTTCAAGATATAAAATTTCTTTTTTTTCTACAAATGTATAATGGAAGAAACAAAATAGTGTCTGGAATAAGTTCAAATCCAGGTCTTCTGATCGATCCCAACAGTGAATACCCTGGAGAAAGAACCACCCGCACCATACTACAGAACGCATTCCCCTACCTACAGGCTAGTATTATGACATCGCTAATATATACTGGTTGTTAGCCGCCAAATCGTTTTTTATGCTAAATTGTTTGTTAAATTGATGATTTCAAAAAGGTTGCCGATAATCTTTGCGACTATTGGGATATTTCTAAAATAATTTTTCCGATTCACTTTTTGAAGAAAAATTTCAAATTCTTCAATCGAACCTTTCTAACTTTAATACATATCTGGAAACAATAAAAAGATTGCTCCTTCGTATAGTAAAACACAGGGCCTCATAAGCATCAAAATGGATCAAGAATAATTAGCTCTACCTCTATTAAATTAATGGATTAACTTGAGATGTGATGTCATAATTGTAACAGGCCACCATGTTTGAGCACTCAGTGGAGAGTGACTCTGACTCAGAGGGGGAGAAGACAGTGAACAGTGTTAGTCACCCAATCACGTCTACAGCCAATGCCCCCTCCTCACTGACCAAGGGGGAGAGAAAGGGCCGAGAGAAGACCAAATCGAATGGTCTGGGAGGATCCACCGGAGGGAGGGGAAGTAAAAGTATGTTAGCCAACCCCCCCCCCCCCCCCACCACCACCACCACCACCACCACAAAAACTCTCTCCATCATCTTACATGTGCTTGAATTTTTTGAGCGAGTAATCTTGCAAGGATATATTAAAAGTATAATTAACTTGATATTAATCATCTTTGGAATAAACTAATTAATTTTTATACCAATAATAGGATATTGGGAGCCCTTGTTTTATAATTTAAAAACTTGCATGTGGGGGGATATAGCATTTTGAGTAAATTTTTCTGACTTTCGAAGAAAGTTGCAGAATATATCTTGATCGGGGTGGTTTTTTCTCAAGACGACTTTTTAACTAGGAATTCTTTACAGGAACTTTTTATATCAGCCAGAAGGTACTGTTGTTTTGAGCTCAAATTTAAAAAGATATTTCACCTGTGATCTTTTTCCGTAAAGTTATGGAGGTTTAAAGATTGCCAGTTCGACAGATTTAATGACTTCCATTTTCATCGTTTTTTAAGCGAACACTGCTCCCAAGATCTTAAAGGTAGTCAGTCTGTTCGATTTTGTAGTTTTGTATATTTCGATAGCAGTAGAGCTAGCAGCCTAAATTCTTCAAAAATAGTTAGAAAACCCAAAAAAAAATGACATCAAAAAATTAAAATTATCATTCGATACATTATGATCTCGATCCTCTATTGTTTCAGAATGAAACAGATGACATGCTCAGGAGCGGGGGCTTCAGAACCAAGCCGCTAAAGAACTTCAGAATAGCAAATAATATCTGAGGCGAAAGTTTCTGACTGATCGTATGCAATGAGTAATGTGCTTTTCAGAGCAGAAGACTGATGTAAATTTATAGGGAAAAAAGAATGATGGAAATGTACTAAGTGCTTGCATCTCATCGGTGCGGTGTCTTGATATTGCAATTTACCTGACTTTGAATGAACAAATGTAATCTTCGAACCTAATAGCGCATGGAGCAACCCAAAGGAAAAAATATTGATTTTTCATTCGTTCAAAATATTTGATCCAGCATACACACCAATAATCTCCGCTGTCACCTTTAACTTAGTTTTTGGACATTTTAAACGCATAAAATTGCCACCAAACAGTCATGTTTTTCAAGTGGGCACTCTTTTGGCAACCATTTTTCTTTTCAGGTCGACCAAATTGAATTTTCGGCTTCTCCAAAAAAACTTAGGAGAGGGACGGATTTAGAGGGGGGAGGGTGGGGGGTGGTGGACGCGGACGCCTCTTCCCCCCCCCCCCGCAGGGATTCGAACCCCTGCCGACTCAAAGGGTCCCTCCTTAGTACAATTTTGAGATATCCATGTTTGGTGAAGGACCCTAAAAATTTTGTAAAGGCGCCTATATATACTAATTTTGAGGGTGGAGCGCGCGCCGAAAAATGAAATTTTTTGGTCGAAATTTTCCAAAAATTGCCTAAAAACTCCTGTTGGCCTGTTTTTAAAAATTTTGCCTGCGGCGCAGAAAATTTCACCAAAAAGGGTCTTTTTAGTACTTTGGGGGAGCTCGTTTTTTGAAAATCCGCCCCCCCCCCTCTCGAGAAAACCCTAGATCCGCCCTTGCGTCAAGACTCTATTTTGAGAATTCGTTCTATGCTGCAGAAAATGGCCACAAATTTCTATGCTTGAAAAAACGGCCACAAACGACAGCTAGATTTTTTATAAACATTTCGGCGCAAAAGTTTTTCGTTGCGCGATCCGCCCTCAAGTTAAAACGCCTAAATTAAGAATTGAATTAAGGTTGGTCACTCAAATATAGAATATGGCAAGTTATCACCAAAGGTGTGTGTGAAACATTAACGTATAGTTTTCAAGCTAACTGAGCTAACAATAAAAAAAGTCGGAACAATCGAAAATAGCTAGTGAGTGATTGCCAGTGAAACTGTGTTCTCTTTTTTTGACAATTAAAAAATTGCAGTTGTTTTATTAAATTATAATTATAAGACTGCAGTCCTGACCAATCTGACATTTTTATAGCAATGTGTTAAAGTATAAAACAACTGCAATCTTTCGGTTTTCAAGAAAAGAGAGAAAGACAGTTACATCAAGATCGGGAAACTAGTTCCTACCTTGATAATTTCACTGTTATTCGCTCATTATCACTGGCCAAACTTCGTGTTATTGAGTTGGGCTAAAATTTGGCAAATTGGGTTTTAAACGATATCGGACCTCTAAAAACGTTTTTGAGTTGTTTGCTGTGGCATTAGATTTTGTATTTTCAATCACAATGCAATTTTTCATGACGTTATTCCAGAGTCGAATTAAGTGCTGCTGCGACAAAATTCATCATGGTCTCATGTTACAAAATAGGAGAAAAGAAATTTTCGTTTTTTATATCAGAAGAAAGAACATCCTTAGCTGAAGAAAAAACATTCGTAATTCCGGCAGCTCTTTTTATGCACATGTCAATAGCGCGCAATTTTTCTAGTCTGCTTCAATTTTAGTGGTTTACTTTTTCACTTTTCTTAGCGAAAAATTGGCATATGTTTGTGTTGTATATTTTCGAGTAAAAAATTATTGACTAATACAACATTTAAGATTTTAACTAGCAGAAATATGAATATTTTCGAGATTTTGGTAAAAATTGGCTACTTTTTGCTTTCTGAGCTACTGAATTGAAGGAGCTCAATTTTGCAAGACTTATTAAACTTTTTCTAAAACGAAAAACTGGGGCAAAATTGTTCTAAATTTAATGTACTTTTGATACTAATTCGATTGTTACGGTAGTAGTTCAAAGAGAGGGGGTTGTGGACGCGGACGCCCCCCCCCCCCCTCAGGGATTCGACCCCCTGCCGACTCAAAGGGTCCCTCCTTAGTACAATTTTGAGATATCCATATTTGGTGAAGGACCCTAAAAATTTTGTAAAGGCGCCTATATATACTAATTTTGAGGGTGGAGCGCGTGCCGAAAAATGAAATTTTTTGGTCGAAATTTTCCAAAAATTGCCTAAAAACTCCTGTTGGCCTGTTTTTAAAAATTTTGCCTGCGGCGCAGAAAATTTCACCAAAAAGGGGTCTTTTTAGTACTTTGGGGGAGCTCGTTTTTTGAAAATCCGCCCCCCCCCCTCGAGAAAACCCTAGATCCGCCCTTGCGTCAAGACTCTATTTTGAGAATTTGTTCTATGCTGCAGAAAATGGCCACAAACTTCTATGCTTGAAAAAACGGTCACAACCGACAGCTAGATTTTTTATAACCATTTCGGTGCAAAAGTTTTTCGTTGCGCGATCCGCCCTCAAGTTAAAACGCCTAAATTAAAAATTGAATTAAGGTTGGTCACTCAAATATAGAATATGGTAAGTTATCACCAAAGGTGTGTGTGAAACATTAACGTTTAGTTTTCATGCTAACTGAGCTAAGAATAAAAAAAGTCGGAGCAATCGAAAATAGCTAGTGAGTGATTGCCAGTGAAACTGTGTTCTCTTTTTTTGACAATTAAAAGATTGCAGTTGTTTTATTAAATTATAATTATAAGACTGCAGTCCTGACCAATCTGACATTTTTATAGCAATGTGTTAAAGTATAAAACAACTGCAATCTTTCGGTTTTCAAGAAAAGAGAGAAAGACAGATACATCAAGATCGGGAAACTAGTTCCTACCTTGATAATTTCACTGTTATTCGCTCACTATCACTGGCCAAACTTCGTGTTATTGAGTTGGGCTAAATTTTGGCAAATTGGGTTTTAAACGACATCGGACCTCTAAAAACGTTTTTGAGTTGTTTGCTGTGGCATTAGATTTTGTATTTTCAATCACAATGCAGTTTTTCATGACGTTATTCCAGAGTCGAATTAAGTGCTGCTGAGACAAAATTCATCATGGTCTCATGTTACAAAATAGGAGAAAAGAAATTTTCGTTTTTTATATCAGAAGAAAGAACATCCTTAGCTGAAGAAAAAACATCCGTAATTCCGGCAGCTCTTTTTATGCACATGTCAATGTTGCGCAGTTTTTCTAGTCTGCTTCAATTTTAGTGGTTTACTTTTTCACTTTTCTTAACGAAAAATTGGCATATGTTTGTGTTGTATATTTTCGAGTAAAAAATTATTGACTAATATAACATTTCAGATTTTAACTAGCAGAAATATGAATATTTTCGAGATTTTGGTAAAAATTGGCTATTTTTTGCTTTCTGAGCTACTGAATTGAAGGAGCTCAATTTTGCAATACTTATTAAACTTTTTCTAAAACGAAAAACTGGGGCAAAATTGTTCTAAATTGAATGTACTTTTTATACTAAGTCGATTGTTACGGTAGTAGTTCAAAGAGAGGGGGGGTGTGGACGCGGACGCCCCCCCCCCTCAGGGATTCGACCCCCTGCCGACTCAAAGGGTCCCTCCTTAGTACAATTTTGAGATATCCATATTTGGTGAAGGACCCTAAAAATTTTGTAAAAGCGCCTATGTATATTAACTTTGAGGGTGGAGCGCGCGCCGAAAAATGAAATTTTTTGGTCGAAATTTTCCAAAAATTGCCTAAAAACTCCTGTTGGGCAGTTTTAAAAAATTTTGCCTGCGGCGCACAAAATTTCACCAAAAAGGGGTCTTTTTAGTACTTTGGGGGAGCTCGTTTTTTGAAAATCCGCCCCCCCCCTCGAGAAAACCCTAGATCCGCCCTTGCGTCATGACTCTATTTTGAGAATTTGTTCTATGGTGCAGAAAATGGCCACAAATTTCTATGCTTGAAAAAACGGCCACAACCGACAGCTAGATTTTTTATAAACATTTCGGTGCAAAAGTTTTTCGTTGCGCGATCCGCCCTCAAGTTAAAACGCCTAAATTAAGAATTGAATTAAGGTTGGTCACTCAAATATAGAATATGGTAAGTTATCACCAAAGGTGTGTGTGAAACATTAACGTATAGTTTTCATGCTAACTGAGCTAAGAACAAAAAAAGTCGGAACAATCGAAAATAGCTAGTGAGTGATTGCCAGTGAAACTGTGTTCTCTTTTTTTGACAATTAAAAGATTGCAGTTGTTTTATTAAATTATAATTATAAGACTGCAGTCCTGACCAATCTGACATTTTTATAGCAATGTGTTAAAGTATAAAACAACTGCAATCTTTCGGTTTTCAAGAAAAGAGAGAAAGACAGTTACATCAAGATCGGGAAACTAGTTCCTACCTTGATAATTTCACTGTTATTTGCTCACTATCACTGGCCAAACTTCGTGTTATTGAGTTAGGCTAAATTTTGGCAAATTGGGTTTTAAACGACATCGGACCTCTAAAAACGTTTTTGAGTTGTTTGCTGTGGCATTAGATTTTGTATTTTCAATCACAATGCATTTTTTCATGACGTTATTCCAGAGTCGAATTAAGTGCTGCTGAGACAAAATTCATCATGGTCTCATGTTACAAAATAGGAGAAAAGAAATTTTCGTTTTTTATATCAGAAGAAAGAACATTCTTAGCTGAAGAAAAAACATCCGTAATTCCGGCAGCTCTTTTTATGCACATGTCAATGTTGCGCAGTTTTTCTAGTCTGCTTCAATTTTAGTGGTTTACTTTTTCACTTTTCTTAACGAAAAATTGGCATATGTTTGTGTTCTATATTTTCGAGTAAAAAATTATTGACTAATATAACATTTCAGATTTTAACTAGCAGAAATATGAATATTTTCGAGATTTTGGTAAAAATTGGCTATTTTTTGCTTTCTGAGCTACTGAATTGAAGGAGCTCAATTTTGCAAGACTTATTAAACTTTTTCTAAAACGAAAAACTGGGGCAAAATTGTTCTAAATTGAATGTACTTTTGATACTAATTCAATTGTTACGGTAGTAGTTCAAAAACAAGTAAACAAAAACGGCGAAATTCTATAGCAAAGAGGACATAAAAAGTATTGTTACGATGCTTCTATAACAACATAAAAAACGAACTCAGATCATACGTGACTCTTATGTTTTTATCACTAATTAGTGAGAAGCCAGGAGCAAAAAATTAGACGATAAAGTTTTTTCATAATCACAGATGTTTCGCAGGGAAATTACCATACTCCCTCTAAAATAAAAAAGATAGTATAGCCTACTCTAAAATTTGAGAATAGTTTTTTATCAAGCGCAGATATCTTAAAGGCAGGCGTTATCAAACTGGAATATATATATTTTTTCCGGGTTAACAACTTGTTCAACAGAATCGCTTGAATCATTTTTATCTTGATTCATAATGAATTCAAATTGCGTAGATTTAGCCTGGTGGTAACGAATACGGCTGGGTCGTTAAAAGTATTGTTTTTTTTTGTCTGACCAGAAACAGTTTTTTTAAATTGAAAATCTTGCTTTTGTACAAAATGAAGGTCTATAGGTAGTCTGCTTATGCTTTAAGGGCTTGGTTGCCACATGGTAGAATTGATTTTTTTGTACGCAATTTTCAATATACTTACTTCAGTGTTTTGGAATATTCCTGCAATTTTTGATTTTACTAGCTTTGACTTGTTATATTTTGCTGTTTTTGGCTTATTTTTGCTGAAAAACTTTCGGCTGATATTTACTTCAAATGCTTTCGGCATATATTTAATGGACTTAGTGACCTATTTTGGGTTCATTTCAAAGGAAGCATAAGTTTTATGTTTCATCCCAGATCGCGCAAAATGCTAAAAAAAAATTTACAATAGAGTTTATAATTGAAAGTTTTTCATGACAACAGTTTTGTTTTCGGTTCTAGGGAAACTATTCAAGTTTTGTCGGCTCAGTTGTCACTTTTCAATTATTATTTGAATTTTCAATAATTGCTGTCGATTGTGTTCCTGGAAATTTTTCGCAACTAAAGTATGATTCCAGACAAGATTCTAATTTTTTTATGTCGTGGTTTTTGAAATGTTATTTTTTGGACGTGGCTTTCTTTTCCTGTCTGCTAGCTTACACTGCTATACTGCTATTTGTATGTTGTATCGCAAGTGGTGCGAAGCTCTGCTTTGCCTCTGTGTATGATTTCATCATCAGTGTAAAGTTAGAAACAAATTATTAAATGATAAAATTTCTCAATCACTCGTAGTTTTTTGTGTCACTAGAGTTTCATTGAATGTTTTGCAGATCTTTTACTCAGAAAATGTTTTACTCAGAAGATGTTTTACTCAGAAGATGTTTTACTCAGAAGATGTTTTACTCAGAAGAACATTACCATACTCCATTTGTAATTAAAATACTTAATTCAGCGAGCGTACTGCAAAACTAGCATGTTACAAAATAGGAGTATGAAAAACTTTATATTTTCAAATCACGGTTAAAAAAAAACATCAATAGTTCCGATACATTTTTTTGTTGTGCGGTTGTTCCTATCTGCTTTGTCTTTAGTTTTTTTCGTTTTTTCCCACCCAAATCATGGCAAGCCTGCTGTACAATTTTTGAGCGCATAATTGTACCCCATACTAAATGATTGTTAAGCGTAAAATTTAAGATTTTAACGAGCATAAATCTTATTTTTTGAAATTCTGGTCAAAAAATGCTGTTTTTTTTTTGCTTTCCGAGCTAATGAAACGAAGCTTTTCAATTTTGCGTGACTTATAGAAGTTCCTTCCGGGTATGAAAACTGGGGCAAAATTGTTCAAAACCGACTGTACTTACTTAAAACTACTGTAATCAAAGGCAGTTGTTTTTTTTA
This sequence comes from Symsagittifera roscoffensis, assembly GCF_963678635.1. Lineage (NCBI taxonomy): Eukaryota > Metazoa > Xenacoelomorpha > Acoela > Convolutidae > Symsagittifera > Symsagittifera roscoffensis. Next base: position 75,989,203 of record NC_087064.1, on the reverse strand, counting down.
GAAATTCGAAAAATATGTACAAAAGCGCTAAATTCTAGAGCACAAAGAACATTTCAAAAAAAATATGGTAATAATTGCTTCTAAATCAACATAAAAATCATTAAAATCAAAAGTGACTCTTACGCTTCCATGGTCAGTCATTGTGAAGCCTGAAACAAAATATTAAATTGTAAGGTTATTTTACAATCAATCGTATTTATTTTTTCTCACTGAAATCACATTGAATTAATTGTACATCTTTTGACATAAAAAAGAGAAAATTTTAAGCACGTTACTACACTCATTTTTAACAAAAAATAACTGATTTAGCGCATTCCAAGTAAAATAGAATGGTTTTCCAACAATTTAGGCCTCTCAAAATGGTTCTATATAATTGACTGTGGTATTAAATTAAAAATGTGTTGTTTTTTTCTCTAATTTTTTTGTAGTCTTTTCAGTTTTGTAGTCTGTTTCAATTTTGGTTTTAATTTTTCACCTTTTTGTAACAACAATTTTTGTTGTTTTTTTTTGAAGAAAAAAATCATCAAATGATTGCCTAATGTAAAAATGAATATTCTACTGAGCAGTATTTTTTGGGCTTCTGGAGAATAAAGGCTATTTTTTGCTTTCTGAGGTACTGAACTAACGGGTTCAATTTTGCAAGATCTATTAAATTTTCTTCAAAGTCTGAAATATGGGACAAATTTTGTTCAAAATTGACTATACCTCTGTTACTACTGCGGCTGTTTTGGTAGAATTTTGAAGAAAAACATACAAAAAGGGTTAAATTAGAAAGCATAGCGGACATTTCAAAAAACTATTACTAGACTGCTTCTAAAACTCAGATTATTAGCGACTAGCATGCTTTCATCGATATATAGTGTGAAACCAGAAACAAATTTTTTCAATCATTCGTAGTTACTTTGTGTCACTGGACTGACTTTGCAGATGATTGACATCGAAACTTTCAAGGAAAATACTACACTCCATTTGCTATATAAAATAAATAGTATAGCCAACTCCGAAAATATAGAATGCTTTTTCAACAGTTTTAGGCGTCTTATGATTATTTCTAGATGATCAACTGTGGTACACAATCACCAAAATTGTTGTTGTTTTTCGGTGATTTAGTTTTTCACAATGTTATCTCGGTATATAACTTTTTGCAGCTGAGACAAAAAATAATATTGTCTCATGTTACAAAATAGAATACTAGGAGACATTTTGATCTTGTTTCCGATATGTTGTATAAATACGTCATTGTTGTGCAGTTTTTCTGGTCTGCTTCAATTCTAGTTTTCTACATTTTCTTTTTTTTTTTTTAAAAATGGCAAGTGTTTCTTTTGTTTACTTTTGTCTGAAAAGTTTGCCTTATTTAAAATTTAAGATTTAAATGAGCAGAAATATATAACGTTTTGAGCTTTTTGTGGCTATTTTTCGCTTTCTGAGCTACTGAACTGAAGAAAATCAATCTAGCAAGACTAATTAAACTTTCTTCCAATCTTAAAAACTGGAGCAAAAGTTGTTTAAAACTGACTGTATTTTTGCTATTAAATGCGTTTGTTTTTGTAGAAGCTGTTAAAAGATGTACAAAAAGCGCTGAAGTCTAGAGCAAGGAAGACATTTCAAAAAATTATGATTAAATTGTTTCAAGAGCAACATAAAAATGAGCTCATATCTTTTCTTTTCATGACTCTTATCTTTTCATCGCCATTAAATGTGAAGCTAGACAAAAACTTTTAAATGACCAGGTTTTTTCAATCACTCTAATTCATTTTGTGTCACAGGAAAAACACTGAATTTTTTGCAGATTCTTCACGGAGAAAAATTAAAGAACAAAACCACACTCAATTTGTAATATAAAGCAGTTGACATAGCGTACAACAAAAATATAGAATGATTTTGCAACAATTTCAGGCCTCTATGACTGTGTCTAGGTGATCGACTGTTGTAATAAATCAAAAAATTTGTTTTTTTTTCTATGATTTAGTTTTCCACAATACATTTTCAGTTTTGAAACATCTGCAGCAACCAATAAAAGACTCTGTTTGGTAACCAATCGAAGATTGGGAATTTATGTCCAAAAACAATCTATGGCTGAAAAAACAACATCATTAATTCAAATTTTAAAATTTTGTGCCTTTCTTTTTGTCTCTTATTTTTCTAAGAAGTTTTTCTGGCAAGTTTTTTATGCAGTGATTAATTCTGAGGTGTATATGAAATTTGAAAACATAGAAAACTGCTCACATCAGGTCCTGAACATAACAGCTGCCTCTTGAGCTCTAAAGAAAAGTGTTCGCTTCAAAACATTATGATATATTTCTCAAAAATATGAAACTACGCTATCAAACTACGCTAACTGTAACCAAAGTACAAGCAAACTACGCTTCCACAGTGTAGAAAACTACGAGAGACACAAAGTTTTGAAAACCGCAAAGTTTGTTGTTTGCTAGTCCTGGTGGCACCGCGCGCTCATGCGTATCAAAATAGCGCTAGAAACCCTAATCGAATTAAAAAAAGAGATCTCGACCTCATTACCAATTGTAAATCGAGCAGGTACTTTTTTATTCCTCCTAACTAATACACTCCCTGATGTTATTATTAATGATATGTAAACATGGAGCGACAGAAATTTATGAAAATAATTAAGCTTTGACAAATTGTTCACAATTTTGAATGACATAACTATTGACTTCTGGCACCTGAACGAGGATAACTTAATACTGTTAAACAAGACATCTTCGATAAAAATCAAGAAATGTATCGCGCATTAATTATCCCAAATTGGCCAAATTGATACAATATAAAACCCTCTTAATTTAACAAAAAAATAATCCCAGTTGAAATAAATATATTTTTAAATTTATGCCCTAGACAATAATAGCTTTCGGTTGATATGCAAAAGTTAGGTCTAAAATTTTAGTTAAAAAATGGAAGTTTGTTTGAATAAAAAAAACATGCCGAGCATAAATATCCCTCCTTTGCTTTGAAAGTCGGAACCATAATAAAAGATCAACTTATTTCAGCGCCATTAAACAAATGGTAATCTTGAATTTTCCAACAGATTTTTTCATTATTTCAAATCGGGGCCAATAATCATGCGAAGATTGCGTGTTTCAAGAATAATATTCCATCATTCAATGTAAGATTAGATTTAGAATTGTGGACTTCGGATTGTCAAACTAATTGTTCCGACTTTCGAAGAAAACTGAATATTTATGCTTGGTGTGGTTTTTTTATTCAGTCAATTTTCGGCAATCTAACTAATAGTTTTTAACAAACAATTTTTTATACTCCATGGAGAATATTCAATCGCTAAAACCAAATATAAAAAGATATTTTACCTCCAAGCAGTTTTTGCAAAGTTCTAGGAGTTTGAAAATTGCCAATTTGGCCTTGTTCTGGACAAATTTATGCGCGTTTTGAAAATTTTATGTTGAGAACGTAACAGCTATTACTTATGCGTGGCGAACTAACCCGCACAACAAAATTGTTCCAAATTGAATTGAGGCTGGCTAAATGGTCGTGTTAATTTCGTACAACTCAAATTCATCCACTTGGTTTTTGATTTTGTCCAAACTTGATAGTTTTTCAATCCTTTCTTTACCCAAAAACTATTCGATATGGATTAAGAGGCAGTCGGAACATTCAGGGCATTGCCCTTGTATAAAAGTACTATTGTTAAGATCGAGTTAGGATTGCTCTAGCGCGCCAAAAATTTCCGCTTTCAACAAGGCTTTGCACAAAACTCTGCACTTTGCAAACTTTCCGCTGCCAACAAGATCATGGCACGGTAACAATATATGACAATGTGACAGAAAAAAAATCAAATTTTCGTTGTCTCGTTTCTGGCCTGATATTTATTGACTATGTTCACATAATATGATTACAAATATATATAGCCTGACCTCATAGTCATATTTTTCTCGGCCGCTTTCTCAATTTAGTTGGTATATTTTGTTAGCAAAACAGCCTCCAACTCAGCTATATAGAATGCGTTTTACATATTTACTTAAAATCTATACGCCAACACAAAGTGCATTCTATACTAAAACCAACATAAAATCAAAACTCAGATTATTTTATTATTCGCTCGTTCAGTTTGGTAATTTCTGTAATATTTTGTTACCAGGTTTAAATACTTCAGTTTTATTACTCTTATTTACAGCAAATACAGTCGCAAGAGAATTGCAAGAATAAAATAGGTAGCGAAACCAGAAAACATAGAACTAAGAGCGAGAAAAAATCTACAAAACGTGAGAACTCCTGCTGTCTTTGACTTCTGAAGACCCTGATTCACCTGCAGAAGTTTTTCCTATATATTTAAATGTATACTTTGAACAGAATTACATCCATCAACTCTTTACTGATTGACTTATTAGGTTTATTAGGCTTATTATCATTATTACGATTATAAACTATCAAAACTTCATTCGGGTTACTTCGGGTTGATATTAGTTAGACTTTTTTTTACTATTTGATTGGTGTTAATCCACTAATTTCCTAAATCTCCCTGCTTCAATTTGAAAGTATAACCTGCTCGACTTCATTTTTACATTGCTACTCCATGAACGAAATTATGGAGAAGGTTCCTTTTTGGGCAACTCATTCGGAGCCTGGCCATCAGTCATCATCGAGCACATTCCAACAGCAAAAATGGTTCGCTCATTCATACTCGGAACCTATAAAGGTGAGGCTTCATTTTCTTGTGCTATTGTTGTAGCGTTTTTAGGTCGGCCCAATTAGCCCGGAAGATAAGAGCAAACTGTTTTACAAAAAAAAGGATCTCATTATGGGAAAAGTTTTCTGCGTTTTTGGCGCGGATTCTTCCTTTTTGGGCGCGGATTCTTCCTCAAAATGCGTTTTTGGCGCGGATTCTTCCTCAAAATTAGTATATTTGACGCCAACGGAAAAATTAAGGATGATTGATCAAAAATTGATGCCAGATATTCCTTAAAATAGTACCAAAGGGTTGTCCACTTAGGTAGTCAAGGGGTCGACTCCCTAGAAGGGAGCGTCCACCCCACGCTTCCCTTAAATTCGCTCCTGGATTCAGCAAATACATTAAAGGCTTAAATTATGTTGAAAAGTTTTTTTCAAGTTTGAACAGCGCTTGGAAAGGGGTTCTGTAAATTACTTAACTGAATACCACTATCTGATTTTTTTTAGTTTGACTGGAATCAGGTGTATTGCCAAAAGAATGGTCAAAACAGGGAACAGCCAGAGCGCATGGATTGTTCTGGGAACGTTTGCTCTCAAGAAAGTTTGCTCTCAACGAATCAGCGCAAGGAACTCGACTCAGCTGGAGTTGAGCAACAAGAGAGCGTTGAATCAATTTTGGACCAAATTAAAGCAGGCAAACTTGAAGCAAGCACTCCAATTCTGACTAGTGTGTGCACTAAGAAAAACTTGATTTGCATCAAGGCGGAGCAGGTCAAATTACTTCAACGGTTCGCAGAAGATATGGAAGGGAAAAAAGGGTTCGAGACATTGAGAACTCGTCCTGTTAATCTCTTGGTCGCAGGCACGAAAGGAAAATCTTCTGGAGAAGCTGTGAATTATGGCAAAAACGACGATTGTCTCAATTGCGAAGTGGTTGTGAAAGTGTTTCTGAATGGTGCTAGAAGTGAGGTTGGGAAGTCTGTGTCTGTGTGTGTATCAGTTGTGAACAGAGACGATGACAAACAGAATGTTCTAGAAGGTGATGACAAGCAGCATGTTCCAGAAAATCGGAAGCTAGTTGTCTCGATTTATCTGAAACATCCCAACAAGGAGAAGCCTTACAGGAAAGACTTCACGATGGATTTCTGTCCTAAACTGGAGGAGAGAGAAAAGGGACTGTTAAAGCTCATTTCGAAAGAGAAACTGGACGACTACCTTGCAGATGACGGTTCGGTCACTTTCGGTGTGTCTGTGATTCTATTAGGATCAAACGCCCACACCGAGGAGTGATTGTTGCCGCAATTATGCCAAACAAAAATCTTTCAAATGAAAAAAGAATTGTCATTTTGATAACTATCGACCTCCCCTATAGTACCTAGTGAACAACTTCCCACTCGCAAGAACGATTTCAAGTTGAACACATGCAAACTTGTCACAAAGGGGGTAGTTTGTTCATAACTAACAAGGTCCAAATATCGATTATTTGAAAATGAAATGGAAAATTAAAAAAATGTGTACAATTTTGCCTAGCGTTAGTGGAAAATATATGCTTCAACAATTCAATCTGGTTCAAATTTTCTAAGAAAGCAATCCGGAAAGCTCAGTTGCTCAGAAATTAAATAGGGTAGACAGTTACTTTTATGAAATACCCGTAGCCATGAAGTAATTCACGACGTTGAGGCAGCTATATGTAGCTTACTAGTTGATGGCATTTTTTGATTCAGTACAAGATGGTCGAAATTAAAAAAAAATGTTTTGTGAATGTTTCAGGGGACAGTCAAAAAAATTTGAAACACTACGAAAGTTGATATAAATTTTCCTTAAAAGCACCTTAAGTTAGGTTAACTGTTAAGGCAAAAAGGTCTCACCTTAAGTAAACCTCAAGCCACCTCAACTACGGTCTTAACTCAGCTCAATTGTACTTTACAACTTGTAGGGGAACTACCTTAGTTTTTACCTTAGGTCAACCCAAGTTTATTTAAAAAAACAACATTAAGCCACCTAAACGAATACCTTAGCGTACCTCAACTTTACATAAAAACTTGAGGAGGAGTTACCTTGAACTTTATCTCAAGTTACTTGAAATTTACCTTTCAACTGCAGATTAATCTCAATAGTTAAGCAAAAAAATTTTAAGGGTGAGTTGAAGTAAACACAAGGTAAAAGCCACCTCATGTTTTAAGATTTGACTGCAGTATCAACATTTTAGTCCTTGCTTTTACAAATTGACGCATAGGCGAAGCTGTGCTTCACACCATTTGCGATACAAAACAGGAAGCCGCTAACTTTAAAAAAAAATGGAAATGAAAATAGAAAATGTCAAAAAATTAGATCTATCAAAAAAAATTTAACACACACACACAAAGTGAGGTACAATATAAGGCCGTTTAGACGATATAATATTGGCCGAAATCTGTCACACCGAAAAAAATGGGAAAAAAATTGCTATGAAAAACTTGAACAATAATATAACAATTTTTGCTACTCAGAAGTGAGCATAAAAATTATGTTTCCATAAAGACCATTTGAAAAAGCTCACTAAGTTGATGAAACTTTAACGGATATCAATTAGGCAGAAAAAAAATAATAACACTAAAATTAAATACACTGTAAATTGCGTATAGCAAAAAACAACAATTTTACGATTTGGCGACTAAACAGTCAAAACAAAAGCAGACAAATAATAGGCTGAAGTTTTGTTTTTGCAACCGAATTTTTACCGTTTGAAAAAAATAGGTGCTGTCAGATTCAAACCCATGACCTTTGCGGTCCCAGGCGTGCTCCTTACCACCAGACCAGATTTGCTGGAGACGGAAAAATGTTGTATTCATTTTAACTTGAATTTAAATGTACCATTTCTAGTTATGACGATTCTGCGAACAAAGTTATTTACGGGAAAAGTTTTTAGTGCCGATTGCAGTACCCCTGCTTATTGCAAGGGTAACTATGTTTCCAAAAATTCCATGTTTTGCTTCTAATGGTTTTGAAAGAGATCTAAAGGTTTTCGATTTTGCCTTGATTCAAAAAGACACCTCCCAAATAATTTTTCAATTTCCCGAAATTTATCATAACCTCATTAGGTTAATTTTATTTTCTTAAGGTAAAGGTAGCTCAAGTAATTTTAAGGTAAATGAGGTAAGCTATCATTTTGTCTTAATTTGAGTTACTTAAAGTAAGCTTACCGCATTATAGAACATCATAATGGACCTAAAAAATTTAGGGGATAACTTTTCGTAGAAATGAATTAGGAATGCACAATCAATTAGGGCCATAATTTTTGAACAAATTACTTCTGAGCAGTATTTTTTTAAGGGGATGGAATATTTCCAACCTAAAATTTTGTAGAAATAATATCGACCTTTTTGTTGTTTGAAGCATTTTCACTCTAAGAAGTACTGTTAAGGCAATTATTTGATAGCGTGTAGCAGTAACTTAACTGCATAGTACGCAGCCGTCAGATTACTCAGCTTAGCGCTAGCAAGTTATTCTAAACTAAACATTGCGCGTTTGATAGCCGCCAGCTTGTCTACAAATAAACAAGTCATAAAAGTCGAAACATAGGTCGAGCACAGTTGAAACATACCCATTTCTAGACAACCACAGTCAAAACATAGCTGGAACATAGACGGATTATACCTGACTCCGATCGAGAAAGTCGAAACATAGATCGGTTACAGTCGAAGCATAGGTCGAGCACAGTCGAACATAGGTCGATCACAGTCGAAACATGGTTCAAACACAGGCGGAGACATAAGTCGAGCACCGTTAAAGAAAGCGACCAAAGTCGAAACATACAAAAGTTTGGTCAAGATTGTTGAAATATACCGATTTTTGATCGAAAAAATTGAAACAAAAATTGAGCACTTCGACCCGCGAAACCGGTAGGAAGCATTTTCACTCTAAGAAGTACTGTTAAGGCAATTATTTGATAGCGTGTAGCAGTAACTTAACTGCATAGTACGCAGCCGTCAGATTACTCAGCTTAGCGCTAGCAAGTTATTCTAAACTAAACATTGCGCGTTTGATAGCCGCCAGCTTGTCTACAAATAAACAAGTCATAAAAGTCGAAACATAGGTCGAGCACAGTTGAAACATACCCATTTCTAGACAACCACAGTCAAAACATAGCTGGAACATAGACGGATTATACCTGACTCCGATCGAGAAAGTCGAAACATAGATCGGTTACAGTCGAAGCATAGGTCGAGCACAGTCGAACATAGGTCGATCACAGTCGAAACATGGTTCAAACACAGGCGGAGACATAAGTCGAGCACCGTTAAAGAAAGCGACCAATCATTTGAGCTCAGGTAGTTTTTTTTAACTAGACAGACATTGACTTTTAACTTTCCATTGTCGCCAGAGTACTTGATATTAGACTAAAATCAAATTTAAGCTCACAGTTTTGTGATCTAGAGAGTTGAACTAATCCTTACTCATCCCATTTTTAGTCACGTTGCTTGAAACGAATCTGAGAAGGATCAAATTCTTTTCAATTTTGGTCGAAAAATTCGAAACATATCTATGCAGAGTCGAACAAATAAACTTTTGTCGCCGAAGTCAGTCGAAAAAGTCGGAACATATCTGAGTTGTGTCGAACAAAGTCAAACTCTTTTTTTTGGGGGTCGAGAAAGGCAAAACATACCAAATTTAGGTAGAGAAAGTCGAAACATACAAAAGTTTGGTCAAGATTGTTGAAATATACCGATTTTTGATCGAAAAAATTGAAACAAAAATTGAGCACTTCGACCCGCGAAACCGGTAGGAAAGGGTTTCGAAGTTTGACAATCCACCTTACGGTGGTTCAAAAAAGGGCGATATGCAAATTAGAGTTACCTACAAAAATGTCTCAGGATGGTTCTTTTATGGTTCCAAAATGACTTTTTTCGTTTTATGATTAAGTGTCACAATACTTACAAAAAGTTTGAAGAAATCAAAGTTATTAAAACATTATCAATATAAATATTAAATCCAAATAAAACAAGAAAAAATATATACTAATGGGGGAGTCGTGGTGAAGTGGTTACTTCTCCGCCTCTTAATTGAAAGTTCGGATGTTCGAGACCCACCATGAGTGGTGCTCTTTGCTTGAAGGTCAGGCAACGTTGCCCAACCAAAATATTACATGTAGTTCATGAGCAGCGGCACAACAGCAGTTTGTAATGATGAGCTGTACAGCTCGTATGTTGGTCCTTTCCCTCGTGGATAAACGCTCTTAAAAATACAGATATGAGATCAAGTAATTCGATTTGCGTTTACGAAAATTCAAACCAATAGTTAATTGTTGTCTGTAAACATTTTTCACATCCGATAACAGCTCAATATTTTCTTTACTCTCATATTGCTGTTTTGCGTGTCTCGTAGACTCCAATTCTTAACATGGTCTAACATGGTTGCTACAAAAATAAATTTTTGGGCTGCATTTTTTGTTCAAATTTTTTTTGTGATTTGTAGCATTTTAGGAATAGATATTTGCTCTATGGGCTTTACTTATCTTCAATTCGAAATTCCGGAAATATCTTAGGTTGCAGAAAAATTTAGGTAGCAAAATAGGCAAATATAGCAAACTTATACCATAATTTTGGTGCCCTATCAAGAGTGCCGTAAATTCTTATCAACACAAAGCAATCAAATGAAAAAACTTTGAAATCAAGAAGTTTACTACCAGCAACAATCAAAGCAAAAACCAGTTTACCAAATTATCATAAAGTACTAACGCATCATAATTTTAAAAAATCATAATTTATCACAAAACCCGAACGCACCATAATAAACAAACAAATTTCCTAATTTTTCATAATTTCCTAACACATCATAAATTTTGGAAAATGAGCAAAATTTTGGCCGATTGATTTTCAAAATTTTGAGCAAAAGGTTTGAAAGAAGCTAGAAGATTCCAGCTCCAGTTCGTTTCCGACGTTCTGAAATCCTCTTTCACTTTCGGCACTTTTGTATTCGACCCACTTGAACTCTTCAACAACCCGTATTTTAGCACGAAAAAACTCCACAGAAACACTTTGTCTTCATTTTAAAAAACTACCAAATAGCTTCTTCAAGGTTACCAATTTTCGTCATTGCTTACATTTTTGAAATACTTCCAGGAAAAGCGTTAAAAAAATGAAATCAACACAAAATTACCTTGATAGCCGGTTGCTAAGCAAGTAGCAAAGAACGTTCCGACCACATTCACAAACAGTGAGACGTTTTTTTTCATCAAATGAGGGTCGTTTTCTGTGCGTGGTACGAAGAAAAAAAAAGGTACAGACGCGTATAAAATTAGCGTTATAGGAATAACCAAAAAAATCTTTGTCATAAATAAATAGAAAACAAAAAAGAATAAAAATCGAGCAAAATTTTTTCTAAAATTTTTGAAAAAAAAAAAATATTTTTTAATTATTAATTTTTAATAATATTAATTTTTCCAATCGGTAACTGGAATTTTTTCTCGTAAACAAATTTTCTTAAAAACCTAGGCAAGCTTCACTTTCCATTGCACTCGACCTTTTTGGTGTCGCCTTTGCACCTTGAATTTTTTTTTTTAGTTGTTTTTTTATGCTGTAAGCAAGTGCTGTTCATTGTAATTTCAGGAGTACTTGAAACCTCCCAAAGTTTTTTAACAGTAAATCAATTTTTTGGGGCAACTGGTGTCTAGTAAAAGATTGTCGGCTTTGTTTCCGTTTTGTAAGTTTTGTTGTCTTGCTTAGCATCTTTGTCCTGAATTCTTGCTTGATAAAAACAGGTGTTGTGAAACTAAATGGGATTGGTTTTTTCAATTTTTCTTTTTTCTGAAAAACTATTCTTCGATGTTCAAAAACAGCGGTGTTAATGGAAAAACTGTGTGCTCTCCTGTGTGCCTGAGTACTCTCTAAGAATTTTTCTTCTACTCCTCTGTCTACAGCCTTCGATATACTCTGTGGAGAGAATAGTTGATCCATAAATATGTATATTTTTTCGTTTTCTCAAAAACTACCCTCCCAAATCTGAGATTTTGGCTGCAATAAAAAAAATTTGAAAAGCTACTCTGCATGAACGGCTACGCCCAATTTTTTTTTGAACTTGAGCCATGGCCCGCGGAATAATTCGATTTTTGGACCGTTTTTTCTAAGAATTACTCGCCCAAATCTCATTTTTGGGTTCATTCATAATTTCAAGTTGCGTAAATTCCTTCTGCATAAACGACCACAACGAAATTTTACACAAAAAACTATGACTCTCGGAAATGTCAGTTTTTCGATTTGTTGGCCGTTTTTTTCTAATTTTTAGATTTTTTGGAGTTTTGGATTTCTCTACCCAATTATGAATTTATAAGTTGAACCGAGATTTAAAACGATGATTCTTCAAAACAATTAAAACGATGATTTTTGGAAATTGCAATTTTTCAATTTGTTAAACGTGTTTGGATTTTTATCGATAACTATCTTGGCAAATCTGATGTCATAGGTTTAATTTAAACAACAGGTTATCGAAAACCTATTTCTAAAATTGGTTACGTCTTTTTTTATTTAAGAAAAAAATTAAGACTCTCAAACAAGTGAAATAAATTAAGACTCTCAAACAAGTCAAAATTTAGAAACTTTTGATCGTTTCTTGGAAACGTTTTGGCTTGACTCTAAAACTACCATGCCAATTTTCAATTTAAGTGTTCAATCGAGAAGCTGGTTTTGGTAATCTTTTCTATTTTAGCGGCCTCGGCCTGATTTTTACAGAAAAATGTTATGGATTTCGGCAAAGTCAACTTTATGAATTTTGGCCAGTTTTTTAGAAACTTTCGGAAAAGTCAACTTTTTGAATTTTGGACATTTTTTTCGAAAATTTTCGAAATATCTTGAAATTTACAAAACTGAAATGCAAATTTAGATTTGAAGAGCCGGTTGCTTTAATGTTTCCCACAGAAGCGGTGATTCCTTTATACTTTGTAAGAGAATTGGTATGTCATTGGGAAATTTCCAAAGTGTTCACGCTTCTCAGTTACTTTAGGCAAAGTCTAATTTTTGAAATTACGCTTTTCGTTCTCAATCAGTATTACAAATTCAAAAAATATCAGACAAGTTATTCCAGCTTTATAGTTTTACAAAAATTTTGGTTCATCTAGTCTTTTCTCAACACTTTTATTTGGACTTATGTCTTTCATATTTGTTTTGCATCATAAGTGGTTGTATCGCAAGTGAAGCTCCGTTTCGCCTCTGTGTTAGGAAGCTTTTATTGTCAAACAAATGCTATATGAATACTACAACACCTATTTTGTAGGCTAGTAATTTCCAGTTTTGTTAGCCTGAACACCAGTTTTTACATATCGGTTTTTACTCGATCGCTTAACCTTAAATCTCTCGAAAAAAGAAAAATCAATTTGAAACAACCGAAGACAAAGTTTCATCCCGTTTTCAATGATTATAACAGACCGAAACAGCCGATGGTTAATGTTCTAATTTTTCTAATATTTTTTTTCCATATTTTCTAGTTGGTAGGTAAATGTCGGGGTCAATTTGGAGAAAATATGGAAAAACAGGTGAAATTAGTGAAATTAGGGGCTTTTTAGTGCTATGGGGGAGCTCGGATAATCAATTTGGTCGACCTAAAAAAAACTCCTACAAGGAGAAAAGATTAAACTTTAATTGAGCAAAAATATAGTGTTCGTATTTCGTTGACACACATTGAAAAACTTTTTAGTTGCGTTGCATTTAATCCCCATGTCGTTTAGTGTCACGAATCAGGCGAAGCTTGGTTGTACAAAATTTGGCCAGGCTGTTTCTTATCTAAAATTTGTACAAACTTTACAATTTTTTGGGCCGTGATTGAAACATCACCTAGGAAATTTTATGACATTAATTTTTAAAATATGTTAGGTTATTTATTGCAGTTTAAATGATTTTTTTTTGACAAAACACCCTTTGAAAAAACTACCGCCCAACGTACACTAATTTCTTCTATGATGAGTCATTCAAAAAAACTTTGAAAACTACTACTTACTTATCCGGAAATTTAAAATTGTTAAGTTGCTCGAAAAACGAGAAAAATTTGATGCTGTGTTAAAAGGTTTACTTCTAATCGGAAAACTGTGGGCCATCATTTGAACATTTTATTTGTTAATTTTTTGTTTGAATATGTCTTTTTTGGACTTAAGTGCCAGAAATAAAGTAAATTAGCTCAAAACTTGACAGCATGAAAAACCCCATTTATTTTTATAGAGGTAAATTTTTAAGTATATATGCTGCCAAAACATAAAAAGGAAACAAAAACTTACTTATAAGGAGAGGTTTGATCCGGCAAATAATTAACGAAAAAAATACCGTACATTCAGGAACCTCATCAAGGTTGTGTACCTATATTTAGATAGTTTTTAGAATCATTAGAATAATTTTAGAATAACCGACAGTTTTATTATGTTTTTGGATTCCAGATTTCTACAAACTCAAAATTGTGCGCCAATCCAGTGCACAGTTTGGCCTCGTAATGAAAAAAAAAAAACAATAAACAACCTGGGAAAATTTTAGCAATCTCCTGAAATATCGTTACTTTAATTTCCAAACAATTGGATATACTTACACAATAACCCATGTGGCCAAGAAAAATACTTAACTATTCTAACTTAAAATTGCCGTTTAAATTTTTTTTGATCCTGATGAGTTGTTGAACTTTGTTATTTTGGCTTTAACAAATTGATGAAGAATTTCAAATATACAAATAAACTCACCAAAAAAGCTAAAATGCAATAACTGCGCGGTGTGAAAAAATTAAATTCCATCAAATTCAATTGTCTAAGTCTTATGAAAACATTGCAACCATGTGAAAGTTTTAGGCCGTTCTCGTGTAAGAAATCAAATCTAAAAACTCCTTTTAATGCTTTTTAGTTTTATTTGATGATTAAATACCATTGATTGTTTTTGAAAACTATTAATGCGTATTCAATGATTTTAGGGCAGCAGAACGAACCAGCTAAAAAAAGATAAACTAGCAGTCTGTTGTGAAGCAATTCGTAAATGACTATAACAGTTACAAAAAATGCTCTACAAGAGACCTCTATTTTTTTCGCGATTACTAGCAATACGCAATTTATAAGCCAGCTGAGAAAAAAGAACAGCTTGAAACTTCACTTCATTAGTCACTCTTGCCTTTGAAAACATTGAAGCTCATTTAAAATAACCAATTGACTTATTTTGGGAATATATTTTTGCTCAGGGCAAAATTTACTTACCCAGCATCAAGAATAAATAAATTAGAGCTTCGGAACAACATTTTAACAAGCAGAGTACTGTATTGTTGTTCCGACTTTCGATACAACTTTCGTTCCGACTTTCGACGGAATATTTGTGCTCGGGGTGGGTTTTTTTTTCTTCAGACAAATTTCGACTTTTTAACTAGCCATATTTGACGGAATTTTTTTATATCATTCGAAAGGTATTGTTTTCTTGAGCTCAAATTTGAAAAAATATTTCTCCAGTGATCTTTTTTCGTAAAGTTATGGGGGTTTAAAGATTGCCATTTTGGCCAATTTGGGACAATTAACGTGCGATATATTTCGCGCTATTAACGCGTAAGCGGAGAGTTAATCCGTCTTAGAAATCGTTCCAAGTTGGTTTAACGAAGCTTATTTGCCATAGTTGATTTGTTATAAGTAGCAAAATCTATCCTTTTGTACTTTATATGGCGTGTGGCGGGTTGATTTTTATTTAAAAAAAATTCAAATTTTAGAAAAAAAATTTTTCATTTTGTTTTATTACATTTAATTTTAAATGTTATTACTGCTCCATAAACCTTAATAGGCAGTCGGAACATTCCGGGCTTCGCCCTGATACGAGAATTCTTGTTGTTCCGACTTTCGATACGAAAGTAACGGAATATTTGTGCTCGGGGTGGATTTTTTTTCTTCAGACAAATTTCGACTTTTTAACTAGCCAGTTTTGACGGAATTTTTTTTATATCATTCGAAAGGTATTGTTGTCCTGATCTCAAATTTGAAAAGATATTTTACCTGTGATCATTTTTCGTAAAGTTATGAGGGTTTGAAGATTGCCATTTTGGCCAATTTTGGACAATTAACACGCGATATATTTCGCGCTATTAACGCGTAAGCGGAGAGTTAATCCGTCTTAGAAATCGTTCCAAATTAGTTGAAAGAAGCTTATTTGCTTTAATTGATTTGTTACAAGGAGCGAAATCTATCCTTTTGTATTTTAAATGGCGTGTGGGGGGATGATTTTCATTTAAAAAATTTCAAATTTTAGAAAAAAAATTTTTCATTTTGTTTTATTACATTTAATTTTAAATGTTATTACTGCTCCATAAACCTTAAAAGGCAGTCGGAACATTCAGGGCTTTGCCCTGATACGAGCAGTCTTGTTTGTTTTAATCTCAAAACGATTTTATTATTGTAGTACTGCTTCACTTACATAAAGAGAAGCTAATTTACTGATTTGTTTCTTTTCATAACCTGCCCAAATATAAAAAAAAAAATTTCCTTAAAAAGAAAAAATTAAATGTGACTGAAGTTATTCTCAATCAATTTAAGAAATGTTTCTAAGCCTTTAACTTGATGAATTCTAAACGGGTTGCTTCAACTTTTTGAACCTCTCTTTGTAAAAACTAAGTTCAATATTTAAAAAGGCGGCAGAGTCACTATAGTTTTTCTTATCTTCATTTTCAAAACTACATGCAGATCTAAACCAAGACGCTACGGCAGTTTGAATTTTTTTTTTAGCAAAAACATCAGTCCCTGTTTTATAATACCGGATAAAGACTTTTTGAAGTTTTAAAACACCTGCAAACAAAAATCAAAACATTTGCCTTGATCAGATGATTATTTGTTTTTTTTCTAAGAATTTAAACAGAACTGAAGTCTGCAACTTCCAATGAAAAGAAGACTGTTATAGAACAAAATTACCCAGGTTCGATTCAGTATTTGTACTGGCAGAAGAAACGCCCTGACGTTTCTATTTGCCTCATTTCTTCAGTAGACAAACATTTGAAGTCAAGGAACAATTTTCAGTGAAAATCAAGAAGCTTTTCATTTTTTCTTTTAGACTTTACTTTTTGTTAAAATCTCTTATAGCAAAATCTTGAGGCAAACACGATCCGTTATATGAAATCGGGATCCTAAATAAATTGAAATAAACACCAGAGAATAAAAGAAGTCTACCTGCAGAGAAAATTCACTCAATACACTACGAGCCAGAAACAGAAGGGTAACAGGGTTCGTATTTCGTTGACACACATTGAAAAACTTTTTAGTTGCGTTGCATTTAATCCCCATGTCGTTTAGTGTCACGAATCAGGCGAAGCTTGGTTGTACAAAATTTGGCCAGGCTGTTTCTTATCTAAAATTTGTACAAACTTTACAATTTTTTGGGCCGTGATTGAAACATCACCTAGGAAATTTTATGACATTAATTTTTAAAATATGTTAGGTTATTTATTGCAGTTTAAATGATTTTTTTTTGACAAAACACCCTTTGAAAAAACTACCGCCCAACGTACACTAATTTCTTCTATGATGAGTCATTCAAAAAAACTTTGAAAACTACTACTTACTTATCCGGAAATTTAAAATTGTTAAATTGCTCGAAAAACGAGAAAAATTTGATGCTGTGTTAAAAGGTTTACTTCTAATCGGAAAACTGTGGGCCATCATTTGAACATTTTATTTGTTAATTTTTTGTTTGAATATGTCTTTTTTGGACTTAAGTGCCAGAAATAAAGTAAATTAGCTCAAAACTTGACAGCATGAAAAACCCCATTTATTTTTATAGAGGTAAATTTTTGAAGTATATATGCTGCCAAAACATAAAAAGGAAACAAAAACTTACTTATAAGGAGAGGTTTGATCCGGCAAATAATTAACGAAAAAAAATACCGTACATTCAGGAACCTCATCAAGGTTGTGTACCTATATTTAGATAGTTTTTAGAATCATTAGAATAATTTTAGAATAACCGACAGTTTTATTATGTTTTTGGATTCCAGATTTCTACAAACTCAAAATTGTGCGCCAATCCAGTGCACAGTTTAGCCTCGTAATGAAAAAAAAAAAAACAATAAACAACCTGGGAAAATTTTAGCAATCTCCTGAAATATCGTTACTTTAATTTCCAAACAATTGGATATACTTACACAATAACCCATGTGGCCAAGAAAAATACTTAACTATTCTAATTTAAAATTGCCGTTTAAATTTTTTTTGATCCTGATGAGTTGTTGAACTTTGTTATTTTGGCTTTAACAAATTGATGAAGAATTTCAAATATACAAATAAACTCACCAAAAAAGCTAAAATGCAATAACTGCGCGGTGTGAAAAAATTAAATTCCATCAAATTCAATTGTCTAAGTCTTATGAAAACATTGCAACCATGTGAAAGTTTTAGGCCGTGCTCGTGTAAGAAATCAAATCTAAAAACTCCTTTTAATGCTTTTTAGTTTTATTTGATGATTAAATACCATTGATTGTTTTTGAAAACTATTAATGCGTATTCAATGATTTTAGGGCAGCAGAACGAACCAGCTAAAAAAAGATAAACTAGCAGTCTGTTGTGAAGCAATTCGTAAATGACTATAACAGTTACAAAAAATGCTCTACAAGAGACCTCTATTTTTTTCGCGATTACTAGCAATACGCAATTTATAAGCCAGCTGAGAAAAAAGAACAGCTTGAAACTTCACTTCATTAGTCACTCTTGCCTTTGAAAACATTGAAGCTCATTTAAAATAACCAATTGACTTATTTTGGGAATATATTTTTGCTCAGGGCAAAATTTACTTACCCAGCATCAAGAATAAATAAATTAGAGCTTCGGAACAAAATTTTAACAAGCAGAGTACTGTATTGTTGTTCCGACTTTCGATACAACTTTCTTTCCGACTTTCGACGGAATATTTGTGCTCGGGGTGGGTTTTTTTTTCTTCAGACAAATTTCGACTTTTTAACTAGCCATATTTGACGGAATTTTTTATATCATTCGAAAGGTATTGTTTTCTTGAGCTCAAATTTGAAAAGATACTTCTCCAGTGATCTTTTTTCGTAAAGTTATGGGGGTTTAAAGATTGCCATTTTGGCCAATTTGGGACAATTAACGTGCGATATATTTCGCGCTATTAACGCGTAAGCGGAGAGTTAATCCGTCTTAGAAATCGTTCCAAGTTGGTTTAACGAAGCTTATTTGCCATAGTTGATTTGTTATAAGTAGCAAAATCTATCCTTTTGTACTTTATATGGCGTGTGGCGGGTTGATTTTTATTTAAAAAAAATTCAAATTAAAAAAAAATTCATTTTGTTTTATTACTTTTAGTTTTTTAATGTTATTACTGCTCCATAAACCTTAATAGGCAGTCGGAACATTCCGGGCTTCGCCCTGATACGAGAATTCTTGTTGTTCCGACTTTCGATACGAAAGTAACGGAATATTTGTGCTCGGGGTGGATTTTTTTTCTTCAGACAAATTTCGACTTTTTAACTAGCCAGTTTTGACGGAATTTTTTTTATATCATTCGAAAGGTATTGTTGTCCTGATCTCAAATTTGAAAAGATATTTTACCTGTGATCATTTTTCGTAAAGTTATGAGGGTTTGAAGATTGCCATTTTGGCCAGTTTTGGACAATTAACACGCGATATATTTCGCGCTATTAACGCGTAAGCGGAGAGTTAATCCGTCTTAGAAATCGTTCCAAATTAGTTGAAAGAAGCTTATTTGCTTTAATTGATTTGTTACAAGGAGCGAAATCTATCCTTTTGTATTTTAAATGGCGTGTGAGGGGATGATTTTCATTTAAAAAAATTCAAATTTTAGAAAAAAAAATTTTTCATTTTGTTTTATTACATTTAATTTTAAATGTTATTACTGCTCCATAAACCTTAAAAGGCAGTCGGAACATTCAGGGCTTTGCCCTGATACGAGCAGTCTTGTTTGTTTTAATCTCAAAACGATTTTATTATTGTAGTACTGCTTCACTTACATAAAGAGAAGCTAATTTACTGATTTGTTTCTTTTCATAACCTGCCCAAATATAAAAAAAAAAATTTCCTTAAAAAGAAAAAATTAAATGTGACTGAAGTTATTCTCAATCAATTTAAGAAATGTTTCTAAGCCTTTAACTTGATGAATTCTAAACGGGTTGCTTCAACTTTTTGAACCTCTCTTTGTAAAAACTAAGTTCAATATTTAAAAAGGCGGCAGAGTCACTATAGTTTTTCTTATCTTCATTTTCAAAACTACATGCAGATCTAAACCAAGACGCTACGGCAGTTTGAATTTTTTTGTTAGCAAAAACATCAGTCCCTGTTTTATAATACCGGATAAAGACTTTTTGAAGTTTTAAAACACCTGCAAACAAAAATCAAAACATTTGCCTTGATCAGATGATTATTTGTTTTTTTTCTAAGAATTTAAACAGAACTGAAGTCTGCAACTTCCAATGAAAAGAAGACTGTTATAGAACAAAATTACACAGGTTCGATTCAGTATTTGTACTGGCAGAAGAAACGCCCTGACGTTTCTATTTGCCTCATTTCTTCAGTAGACAAACATTTGAAGTCAAGGAACAATTTTCAGTGAAAATCAAGAAGCTTTTCATTTTTTCTTTTAGACTTTACTTTTTGTTAAAATCTCTTATAGCAAAATCTTGAGGCAAATACGAACCGTTATATAAAATCGGGATCCTAAATAATTTGAAATAAACACCAGAGAATAAAAGAAGTCTACCTCCACAGCGAATTCACTCAATACACTACGAGCCAGAAACGGAAGGGTAACAGGGAGATAAAATGGGAACTCCAGACTTCTAGTGGAGGACTGAATCTAGTGATTCCATCGTGTTAAGGCAACTGTAATTATTTAACCACTTGTCATCCTCATTAATTTATACTCTTTTCTAAATATTGTTTTAGCTACAAAAATTTTCTAGAAAAAAGAGCATATCAGAAAAAACTTATAATTTGAAACTCAGCAGTTAGCCAGCAATATACGATTCATATATCAGGTGCAACTGCGGCCAAGAGCGAGCCACTCTTAAGATTATTTTTTCCAACAAACTCAAAGATAATTCTAAATTTTAATTGAAATCGAAATGAAAATATAAAAGAGCCCGTGAGAACGAAACACTGTTTATTCGTCTTCTTTTTAGAAAACCCTAGGAAAGTTCAAGCGAAACGTTCACCCTGTGCTAACAGTTATCCAAGACAATCCTCTATCTCGAGGCTATATTTGACAGCTTTCTAATTGACAACAGCTGAAAAAACTTAATCAATAACTTTTTACTTTTTTTGTAATTATATTTATATATATATATATATATATATATATATATATATATATATATATATATATGTACATATTTTTGTATTTATTATACAAAAATCGTGTCTAATTTATACATGTAATCTACACATATATTTTCGCATTGTTCTTCAGCATTTTCCTAAACTGCTCTGAAACACATTTTAACCTAAGCCACCATGATGTTAGCCTTTCCTTAATTATCGGAGAACTGTCCATCCACTGAAATCAGGCTATGCGTTAACTTTGACTAAAGAAAAGGAACATAATTGGATGCTTTTTAAATAAACATTCGGGCTTTTCTCATAAAATTTTCATAAATAATGCAAGGAACTTATCATGGAGTAGCATTCGAAAGTCAAATTTAAACATCAATCAAAAAGCACCTTTTAAATTCAAGTTTAAGCGTCAATCAATTGGCATCTAACACCATCTTTCCAGACCATTAAATTAAGTGAAATAACATAGCTTAAGCCAAAACTTTAAGTTTCAAATTTTGATTCAGATATAAAAACAAACGTTTCAGGGTCAAATTAGGCATAGTTTTCCGTCAAAAAATTGTTTCTGTTAATGGTTTTAGGTAAAACAGCAAAAACAAAAGTTGTTTTGCTAAACCTCTACTCGGAAACCATAAGACCAAACCTGAGTTTTGGTGATTAAAATTGATCTCCAGAGAAAGTTTTAGAAACACATGACAAAATTGATAATCATTTTCGGACCATTGTTCTCAAGTCTGAAACGAACGTTTCAGAAAAAGTTTTTTTTTTATTTCAGACACCAAAAAATTTGTTTTTCAAGTCAAAAATTTAGGAAAAAAAGGTGATGAAGAAAAATTGTGATTCACACTATGTTTTGTATGGAATACTTTTTAATTACTTTAAATACTTTTTAACAATTATCCAGAAGTTGTTAGTTTGAGCCTTCAAACGAAAAATTTCTATCCACAAAAACCTTTAAATTCAAAAACTTATTATTTCGGAAACAAATTCTTAGTTTTGGTAAAGTAATAAAAATAATAATAATAATAATATTGCGTTAAGCCTGCAAGGAGGGGATTAGTTCCTCTTAGTGATTGATAACAAAATTAGTAAAATAAACTTAAGAACCATGACTCTGAATAAATCGAGTACTTAAATGTTGGTAGTTTTTCAAACAAAATCAGGTTCAAATTCTTTCTAAAGACTAAAGGTTCTTGAAAAAGACAATAACCAGGCAAAATGTTCGATCTCGCGAGGGTGTTTGACATTTCTGCGACACGGTAAGAGAAATTTTCTCACGCTTGCTCCGTGTTATCATTGGCATTCTGAAAAACGTCTTGTTTCCCGTTCGATTTGAGTCAAGGCCCTTTTGATCCAAAATCAAGAAAATTTATAGGCAACTCGTTTTTAAGAATGTTTTTCAGCACAATTAAATCGTTTTTAAATAACGTCAGTAAAATTGGCAACAGTTTGCTTTTATTCAAGTAAAAAACATAATCCTCATCAATCAATCAGTTTTTGTAGCACCATTTTAAGCATCGTCGTTTCTTTTTGCTTGCGTTGGTTTTTAGCCGTAATTGAAGATGAATAAAAAATTATTGATTGTATGCAACTTTTGAAAAGCGAAGCCCGAACAAAGCTACTCAGTGAGTTTGGTGAAGATCTTTTGATGTAATTAAATTGCATGTTTGCTTTTTTTAGGCTTTCGGTGATGTAGTATATCCATGACATTTTGAAATTGCACCAAACACCAAGGTCTTTCACCGTGTCTTTTAAAACTATTTATTCTCCACCAATAGATAAAAGTTCGCTTAAAGGGTATCGCTTGTTTGATTTTTGAAATAAAATTTGTTCAAATTTGTCAAAATTGAATTCAATTCTGTTTTCTGCTGCCCAGGTGATTACATTGCTTAAATCTGTTTAAATTGACGAGAGGTCAAACCAAATTCCAATAGTTTTTGTATCGTCAGCATATAAAAAGGAAGGGTTGTCAATAATTTCTGGCATATCGTTCATATATAAAGAATACCAGAACACTGCAAAAATTGAACCCTGTTGACCACTCAATATATTGCGGGAATGAGACAATGTATTGCGAATAAAAACTATTTGTTTACTGCTTGTGAGATAAGATGCAAAAAATTGAAGAAACTCATGGTCGAAGCTTATTTTGGCTAGCTTGTATAAAACGATGTTATGGCTAATAGAGTCGAAAGCTTTTTCAATATCTAAAAACAGCGTGAGAGGTCATTCTCCTTGTTCCAATTTCTTTTATACAACATCTTGTATACAACATAAATTTTGTCACAGTCAAACGAAATTTTTGAAATCTGTTCTTTCACAATTTTCTTCGATTGATCCTTTTTATCTTGTTATATAAAACTCGTTCAAATATTAGGGCGAGTGCAGGAAGTAGATTGAAATGGGCCTGTAAGTTTCGTTGATCAACTAGGAAGTTTTTTTGTGTAAAGGATTAATGTGTGATATTTTCCAGATATCTTGAAACTGTTTATTACTGAATATGAAATTAAACAGTTCAACAATATCATTCAAACATAACTGTAAAACGAAAACTAATATGTTTGGAGATACACCATCAATTGAATTTGTTCCAGATTTGCATTTACTCAATTCAATAAGAATTTTTCATTGCGAAACGAAAATATCTTGTAGGTATATTCCTGGAAAACTACTTTCGCTTGAACATTCAATGGTTCGTTGTCTATTTTGTACACTGACGCAAAAAACTGGTCAAAAGCCTCACAGATTGCAAAACCAGAGCTTAAACTGGTAATTTTGTATGACATTTTCCTGGGTACTTTTGCCTTTCCATTTATCGATCTGAGAAATTTATAAGTCAGTTTTAAATCGAAACCTTCTTTTACTCAAAAAAACGGCTTTGTCTAGTTCTAAAGAATCGTTAAATTCTTGCTTGCAGCGCTTAACTTTCTCGTCAGAATATTTATGTTTCAATGCCGTCTGAAGTAAGTTTTTAGCATTTTTTGAGTGTGATGACCATGGGGGGCTTTAGAGCGAAGATTTATCTTTTTTGGAAAATATGTGTTAACGGCTTGATAATACAGCCCACAGAATATTTCAAGCATTCTATCTGCGTCATTCGAGCAATGAAGTCTGTTGTTTAAGAAAAACAAACGCAATGAGTCTTCGTAATCTGCTTTACGGATACAAAACGGTTTATATTTAACTGTTCGGTTTCAATTTAAAATGCTATTTGGCAGATAAGAGCAGGATTATCCGAGAAGCTTTGGTTTATATCGAAACTATTACATAAAAAATGATTGTTCGTTAAACGTACGTCTCGCTTTAAAGAATCATTATATTTTAGTAAACCAAGATTGAACTTCGCAATTGATTTCAAAAAACTGGATTCTCGTTGGTCATCAAATGATAAAGTATTCCAATCAAGTGAATTCAAGTTCAGTTAGCCGCATAAAATCCATTGCGTTGTGTTCAAGTTAGATTCTACCATATGAACAATGAGTTGTTTGCTTACTTCACTCAAAAACTTTCAAATATAATTCTGTTTAGAGTATAAGGACTGCCATGCGGTGGATTGTAAATGGCTGTTACGCAAAGCAATAGATTGTTCATTTTCATAAACAAATATGACCCAAAGTCCAAAAAAACTGATTAATAATCAATGACACTTTATTTAGATGATGTTTAAACCGCAATTAGGACTTCTCCATGAGGTCCAGTTTCCTATCAAAATGGTGAATTATTACAAATACACTTGTGCAGAAGACTGCAGTATTTTCAACATGTTTATCCAACCATGTTTCACTTTGGGCAGAAATGTCAGCTTGATGGATTCGCAAAAAAATAACCAGCTGGACTTTCGTTCAGTTTTTAAAGTTGATCTGCAATTAAACGACAAAATTTTATGTCATAGAGTAGTCAAGAGGAAGAGTTCTTTTAACCAAGAACTCAATTGCACTCAGATTCAACCTCTTTGTTACAGTAAATTCTGCAAATGCCAAAAACAAGGCTTCAAGGCTTTTTTTGAATTCTGATTTTTCTTTCTGCATCAAAAAATTCAAATCGTATCTATATTTCAGAAAATTTTCTTTTCGTTCTGATAGTCCGCATAATTCATAAACTCCTTGATATACAATTTCGAATTCTTCTTTTAAGGCATCCCAAATGCACATTTTCACTTGTGAGCTTGGTTTTCAAGCCCCTCACGCGCATGGTTTCACTAGTGATCTGATATAGTATTGGGACGCAAAAATGGAGCAATTTTATTTAAACCAAAAATAATTTTAGACCAACTTTTCTTTTAAGAGCATACCGCACGTGCAAAACTTTAAACTTGAAGTGTAGTGAAGTGCAGTGAACTGAAGTTTTGTAGTGGTTAATTGCAACTGCTATCATGTATAAGTGGTTGTTATTTGTAACTGCTATCATGTATCTATGGTGGTTAACTAAAAATGCTATCATGAATATATGGTTATATTTGTAACGGCGATCATGTAAATATGGTGGGTAATTGTAACTGTTATCATGTATCTATCACGATTAATTGTTTTTGCTATCATGTATCTATGGTAATTAATTGTAACTGCTAACATGTATGAATGAATTTTATTTGTGACTGCTATCATGTATAGTTGGTGGTTATTTGTCATATAATCATGATTGTATGGTGGTCATTTGTTATTATTTTTATACGTTTTAGTGGTTTCTTGTAGCTGCTATCAAGTATACATGGTGGTTAGGGGTAATTGCTATCATGAATATTTTTTGTTTATTTATTATGGCTATCATGTATGTATGGTAATTACTACTAACTGCTTTCATTTATGTATCGTGGATAATTGTAATTGCTATAGTGTCTTTTCGTTCTAGTTATTTTTATCTGCTATCATGTAGAACGGGTGATTATTTGTAACCGCTATCGTCCGTATATGGTGATTTTTAATGTATACATGGTAGTTAAACTTGAACGCTATCGTTTTTAATTGGTGCTTATTACTAGTTGATATCATCTACATATAGTGGTTATTTCCACTTGCTGTCATGTATACACAGTGGTTTTGTGTATCTGCTATCATGTACAAAAAATGCTTATTAGTAACTGCTATCATGTATGTTTTATGGTTGTTTGTTGTTGCTAACATGTTGGTTTGGTGGTTATTTGTAACTAGTATAAAATATAAATGGTGGTTTTTTGTAACTGCTATGAGTTATACATGGTAGTCACTTTTAACTGCTATCGGTAAAATATGTGATTTTTTGTAAATGTTACGTCTATTATGGCGATTATTTAAAACTGCTGTAATTTGTTTATGGTGGATATTTGTAACTGCTCTTCTGTAAATATAGAGATTGGTTGCAACAGCTGTCATAAATAAATGGTTATTATTTGCAACTGCTATCCTGTAAAAATGGTTGTTTTTTCGAACTGCTATCATGTATATGTGTTAGTTAGCTTTAACTGCTATCAAATATGATTGGTTTTATTTGTAACTGCTCTTCTGTAAATATGGTGTATACTAATATCATGTATACGTGTTGGTTATGTATAACTGCTACCATTACCATGCAAATATGGCGGTCATTTGTAATTGCTCTCTTGTATCATTGAAGATTAAGTGTAACTGCTCTCATGTATATGTGGTGGTTAATTGTAACGGTTATCGTGTCTAAACGGTTTTATTTGTAAGTGCTATTATGTGTGTCTGGTGATTAAATGTAACCGCTATCATGTATACATGGTTGTTATATGTAACTGCTATCATGCGTAAATGTTGGTTTTTTATAACTGCCATTATAACACTATGATGGTTAGTTGTAACTACTATCATGAATCTATGATAAATAACTGTTACTGCTATCAAGTATACATGATGTTTAGTTGTAACTGCTATCATGTATACATTGTGGTTAGTTTTAATTGATTTCATGCATCCATTGAATAATTGTAACTGATATCATGTATACCTGGTGAATGTGGATGCTGCTATCATGCATATGATGGTTATTTGTAGAAGCTATCGTGTTAGTATGGTGATTAGTTGTAAATGCTTTCATGTATCTATTCTGATTAAAAATAAGTGCTATCTTGTATGCATGGTGGTTATGTGTAAGTGCCCAAAGGCAAAGATGTTGGTTGTTTGTACTAATATCACGTAAACATAGTAGTTAGTTGTAACTGCTATCTTGTTTGTACGTCTATGATTTGTAACTGCTATTATATAAATATGGTGGTTAGATGTAACTGCTAACATGTAACTATGCTGATTAATTGTAACTGCTATCTTGTTTACATGGTGGTTATTTGTAACTAATATTACGTAATTATGGTGGTTAGTTGTAAATGCTAGTTGTGAATGCTTGGTTCTGTTTTTTGTTGCATTGATAATTTTACATCGGCTATATCGTTTTAGATCTCTAAATTTGCGTTTTGGATTTTGTTTGTGATTTTCTCAAAAGGTTGTTTCAATTTATCAATTTTATTTTCAAGTCTAAACACTCCTCGCATTTCCAGAATAAACCTTTTACTTTGCCTGAAGTTTGTAGAACTTCTTTAGGCAATTTGTTACAGTCATCGTGAAACCAGGTTTCGCAAATGTCACATGAATGACAATTAAATTCTCAATCATTTCCGCAAAGCTTGCATGGATATTCGGGATCTTCAAAAAATAAAAAGCTTATTCTGTTTATTAGACGTTTTCCGTTTCATTTTTTGGCATTTTCCCGCAAAAAAAAAACTTGGGCGAATAACTGGATTGATCTCACCAAGTTTAACAATCCGCTCCAAGGCCCAGTTGAATCTGGATGCCTTTAACCCAGCCTAAGTTTCACCAATAGGGATCTGTTGGAGTGTTCTTTCTAAATGTTTCCTCCAAATCAGTCCAAAAATCCACTACTGGGTAAAGTTCTTTTAAGGCATCCCACGTGCACAGTTTCACTGGTAAGCTTGGTTTCCAAGCCCCTCACGCGCATGGTTTCACTGGTGATCTGATATAGTATTGGGACGCAAAAATGGAGGAATTTTATTTAAACCAAAAATAATTTTAGATCAACTTTTCTTTTCATAGCATACCGCACGTGCAACACTTTAAACTTCAAGTGTAGTGAAGTGTAGTGAACTGAAGTTTTGTAGTGGTTAATTGCAACTGCTATCATGTATAAGTGGTTGTTATTTTTACCTGCTATCATGTATCTATGGTGGTTAACTAAAAATGCTATCATGTATATATGGTTATATTTGTAACGGCGATCAAGTAAAAATAGTGGGTAATTGTAACTGTTATCATGTATCTATCACGATTAATTGTTATTGCTATTATGTATCTATGAAGTTCAATTGTAACTGCTACTATGTATGAATGAATTTTTTTGTAACTGCTATCATGTATATTTGGTGGTTATTTGTCATATAATCATGAATATATGGTGGTCTATTGTAATTATTTTTATGTGTTCTAGTGGTTTCTTGTAGCTGCTATCAAGTATACATGGCGGTTAGTGGTAATTGCTATCAAGAAAATTTTTTGTATACTTATTATGGCTATCATGTATGTATGGTAATTAGTACTAACTGCTGTCATTTATGTATCGTGGATAATTTTAGTTGTTATTGTGTCTTTTCGGTGTAGTTATTTTTATCTGCTATCATGTATAACGGATATAACGTCCGTATATGGTGATTCTTAATGTATACATGGTAGTTGAACTTGAACGCTATCGTTTTTAATTGGTGCTTATTTGTAGTTGATATCATCTACATATAGTGGTTATTTCCACTTGCTGTCATGTATACACAGTGGTTTTGTGTATCTGCTATCATGTACAAAAAATGCTTAATAGTAACTGCTATCATGAATGTTTTATGGTTGTTTGTCGTTGCTAACATGTTGGTTTGGTGGTTATTTGTAACTGCTATAAAAAAATAAACAGTGGTTTTTTGTATCTGCTATGAGTTATACATGGTAGTCACTTTTAACTGGTATCAGCAAAATATGCGATTTTTTGTAAATGTTACCTCTATTATGGCGATCATTTAAAATTGCTGTAATTTTTTTGTGATGGATACTTGCAACTGCTCTTCTGTAAATATAGAGATTGGTTGTAACAGCTGTCATAAATAAATGGTTATTATTTGCAACTGCTATCCTGTAAAATTGGTTGTTTTTTCGAACTGCTATCATGTATATGTGTTAGTTAACTTTAACTGCTATCATGTATGATTGGTTTCATTTGTAACTGCTCTTCTGTAAAAATGGTGTATACTAATATCATGTATACGTGGTGGTTATGTATAACTGCTACCATTACCATGCATATATGGCGGTCATTTGTAAGTGCTATCTTGTATCATTGAAGATTAAGTGTAACTGCTCTCATGTATATGTGGTGGTTAACTGTAACGGTTATCGTGTCTAAACGGTTTTAATTGTAAGTGCTATTATCTGTGTGGTGATTAAATGTAACCGCTATCATGTATACATGGTTGTTATGTGTAACTGCTATCATGCGTATATGGTGGTTTTTTTATAACTGCCATTATAACACTATGATGGTTAGTTGTAACTACTATCATGAATCTATGATAAATAACTGTTACTGCTATCAAGTATACATGATGTTTAGTTGTAACTGCTATCATGTATACATTGTGGTTAGTTTAATTGATTTCATGCATCCATGTTGAATAATTGTAACTGATATCATGTATACCTGGTGGTTGTGGATGCTGCTATCATGCATATGATGGTTATTTGTAAAAGCTATCGTGTATCTATTCTGATTAAAAATAAGTGCTATCTTGTTTGCATGGTGGTTATGTGTAAGTGCTATAAGGCAAGTATGTTGGTTATTTGTACTAATATCACGTAAATATAGTAGTTAGTTAGGAAAAAAAGGTGATGAAGAAAAATTGTGATTCACACTATGTTTTGTATGGAATACTTTTTAATTACTTTAAATACCTTTTAACAATTATCCAGAAGTTGTTAGTTTGAGCCTTCAAACGAAAAATTTCTATCCACAAAAACCTTTAAATTCAAAAACTTATGTTTTCGGAAAAAAATTCTTAGTTTTGGTAAAGTAATAAAAATAATAATAATAATAATAATATTGCGTTAAGCCTGCAAGGAGGGGATTAGTTCCTCTTAGTGATTGATAACAAAATTAGTAAAATAAACTTAAGAACCATGACTCTGAATAAATCGAGTACTTAAATGTTGGTAGTTTTTCAAACAAAATCAGGTTCAAATTCTTTCTAAAGACTAAAGGTTCTTGAAAAGACAACAACCAGGCAAATTGTTCGATCTCGCGAGGGTGTTTGACATTTCTGCGACACGGTAAGAGAAATTTTCTCATGCTTGCTCCGTGTTATCATTGGCATTCTGAAAAACGTCTTGTTTCCCGTTCGATTTGAGTCAAGGCCCTTTTGATCCAAAATCAAGAAAATTTATAGGCAACTCGTTTTTAAGAATGTTTTTCAGCACAATTAAATCGTTTTTAAATAACGTCAGTAAAATCGGCAACAGTTTGCTTTGATTCAAGTAAAAAACATAATCCTCATCAATCAATCGGTTTTTGTAGCACCATTTTAAGCATCGTCGTTTCTTTTTGCTTGCGTTGGTTTTTAGCCGTAATTGAAGATGAATAAAAAATTATTGATTGTATGCAACTTTTGAAAAGCGAAGCCCGAACAGAGCTACTCAGTGAGTTTGATGAAGATCTTTTGATGTAATTAAATTGCATGTTTGCTTTTTTTAGGCTTTCGGTGATGTAGTATATCCATGACATTTTGAAATTGCACCAAACACCAAGGTCTTTCACCGTGTCTTTTAAAACTATTTATTCTCCACCAATAGATAAAAGTTCGCTTAAAGGGTATCGCTTGTTTGATTTTTGAAATAAAATTTGTTCAAATTTGTCAAAATTGAAGTCAATTCTGTTTTCTGCTGCCCAGGTGATTACATTGCTTAAATCTGTTTAAATTAACGAGAGGTCAAACCAAATTCCAATAGTTTTTGTATCGTCAGCATATAAAAAGGAAGGGTTGTCAATAATTTCTGGCATATCGTTCATATATAAAGAATACAAGAACACTGCAAAAATTGAACCCTGTTGACCACTCAATATATTGCGGGAATGAGACAATGTATTGCGAATAAAAACTATTTGTTTACTGTTTGTGAGATAAGATGCAAAAAATTGAAGAAACTCATGGTCGAAGCCTATTTTGGCTAGCTTGTATAAAACGATGTTATGGCTAATAGAGTCGAAAGCTTTTCTCAATATCTAAAAACAGCGTGAGAGGTCATTCTCCTTGTTCCAATTTCTTTTATACAACATCTTGTATACAACATAAATTTTGTCACAGTCAAACGAAATTTTTGAAATCTGTTTTTACACAATTTTCTTCGATTGATCCTTTTTATCTTGTTATATAAAACTCGTTCAAATATTAGGGCGAGTGCAGGAAGTAGATTGAAATGGGCCTGTAAGTTTCGTTGATCAACTAGGAAGCTTTTTTGTGTAAAGGATTAATGTGTGATATTTTCCAGATATCTTGAAACTGTTTATTACTGAATATGAAATTAAACAGTTCAACAATATCATTCAAACATAACTGTAAAACGAAAACTAATATGTTTGGTGATATACCATCAATTGAATTTGTTCCAGATTTGCATTTACTCAATTCAATAAGAATTTTTCATTGCGAAACGAAAATATCTGATAGGTATATTCCTGTAAAACTACTTTCGCTTGAACATTCAATGGTTCGTTGTCTATTTTGTACACTGACGCAAAAAACTGGTCAAAAGCCTCACAGATTACAAAACCAGAGCTTAAACTGGTATTTTTGTATGACATTTTCCTGGGTACTTTTGCCTTTCCATTTATCGATCTGAGAAATTTGTAAGTCAGTTTTAAATCGAAACCTTCCTTTACTCAAAAAAAAACGGCTTTGTCTAGTTCTAAAGAATCGTTAATTTCTTGCTTGCAGCGCTTAACTTTCTCGTCAGAATATTTATGTTTCAATGCCATCTGAAGTAAGTTTTTAGCATTTTTTGAGTGTGATGACCATGGGGGGGCTTTAGAGCGAAGATTTGTCTTTTTTGGAAAATATGTGTTAACGGCTTGATAATACAGCCCACAGAATATTTCAAGCATTCTATTTGCGTCATTCGAGCAATGAAGTCTGTTGTTTAAGAAAAACAAACGCAATGAGTCTTCGTAATCTGCTTTACGGATACAAAATGGTTTATATTTAACTGTTCGGTTTCAATTTAAAATGCTATTTGGCAGATAAGAGCAGGATTATCCGAGAAGCTTTGGTTTATATCGAAACTATTACATAAAAAAGGATTGTTCGTTAAACGTACGTCTCGCTTTAAAGAATCATTATCTTTTAATAAACCAAGATTGAACTTCGCAATTGATTTCAAAAAACTGGATTCTCGTTGGTCATCAAATGATAAAGTATTCCAATCAAGTGAATTCAAGTTCAGTTAGCCGCATAAAATCCATTGCGTTGTGTTCAAGTTAGATTCTACCATATGAACAATGAGTTGTTTGCTTACTTCACTCAAAAACTTTCAAATATAATTCTGTTTAGAGTATAAGGACTGCCATGCGGTGGATTGTAAATGGCTGTTACGCAAAGCAATAGATTGTTCATTTTCATAAACAAATATGACCCAAAGTCCAAAAAAACTGATTAATAATCAATGACACTTTATTTAGATGATGTTTAAACCGCAATTAGGACTTCTCCATGAGGTCCAGTTTCCTATCAAAATGGTGAATTATTACAAATACACTTGTGCAGAAGACTGCAGTATTTTCAACATGTTTATCCAACCATGTTTCACTTTGGGCAGAAATGTCAGCTTGATGGATTCGCAAAAAAATAACCAGCTGGACTTTCGTTCAGTTTTTAAAGTTGATCTGCAATTAAACGACAAAAATTTATGTCATACAGTAGTCAAGAGGAAGAGTTCTTTTAACCAAGAACTCAATTGCACTCAGATTCAACCTCTTTGTTACAGTAAATTCTGCAAATGCCAAAAACAAGGCTTCAAGGCTTTTTTTGAATTCTGATTTTTCTTTCTGCATCAAAAAATTCAAATCGTATCTATATTTCAAAAAATTTTCTTTTCGTTCTGATAGTTCTGATATACAATTTCGAATTCTTCTTTTAAGGCATCCCACATGCACATTTTCACTTGTGAGCTTGGTTTTCAAGCCCCTCACGCGCATGGTTTCACTAGTGATCTGATATAGTATTGGGACGCAAAAATGGAGCAATTTTATTTAAACCAAAAATAATTTTAGACCAACTTTTCTTTTAAGAGCATACCGCACGTGCAAAACTTTAAACTTGAAGTGTAGTGAAGTGCAGTGAACTGAAGTTTTGTAGTGGTTAATTGCAACTGCTATCATGTATAAGTGGTTGTTATTTGTAACTGCTATCATGTATCTATGGTGGTTAACTAAAAATGCTATCATGAAAATATGGTTATATTTGTAACGGCGATCATGTAAATATGGTGGGTAATTGTAACTGTTATCATGTATCTATCACGATTAATTGTTTTTGCTATCATGTATCTATGGTGTTTAATTGTAACTGCTAACATGTATGAATGAATTTTATTTGTGACTGCTATCATGTATATTTGGTGGTTATTTGTCATATAATCATGATTGTATGGTGGTCATTTGTTATTATTTTTATACGTTTTAGTGGTTTCTTGTAGCTGCTATCAAGTATACATGGTGGTTAGGGGTAATTGCTATCATGAATATTTTTTTTGTTTATTTATTATGGCTATCATGTATGTATGGTAATTACTACTAACTGCTTTCATTTATGTATCGTGGATAATTGTAATTGCTATAGTGTCTTTTCGTTCTAGTTATTTTTATCTGCTATCATGTAGAACGGGTGGTTATTTGTAACTGCTATCGTCCGTATATGGTGATTTTTAATGTATACATGGTAGTTAAACTTGAACGCTATCGTTTTTAATTGGTGCTTATTACTAGTTGATATCATCTACATATAGTGGTTATTTCCACTTGCTGTCATGTATACACAGTGGTTTTGTGTATCTGCTATCATGTACAAAAAATGCTTAATAGTAACTGCTATCATGTATGTTTTATGGTTGTTTGTTGTTGCTAACATGTTGGTTTGGTGGTTATTTGTAACTAGTATAAAATATAAATGGTGGTTTTTTGTAACTGCTATGAGTTATACATGGTAGTCACTTTTAACTGCTATCGGTAAAATATGCGATTTTTTGTAAATGTTACGTCTATTATGGCGAATATTTAAAACTGCTGTAATTTGTTTATGGTGGATATTTGTAACTGCTCTTCTGTAAATATAGAGATTGGTTGCAACAGCTGTCATAAATAAATGGTTGTTGTTTGCAACTGCTATCCTGTAAAAATGGTTGTTTTTTCGAACTGCTATCATGTATATGTGTTAGTTAGCTTTAACTGCTATCAAATATGATTGGTTTTATTTGTAACTGCTCTTCTGTAAATATGGTGTATACTAATATCATGTATACGTGTTGGTTATGTATAACTGCTATCATTACCATGCAAATATGGCGGTCATTTGCAATTGCTCTCTTGTATCATTGAAGATTAAGTGTAACTGCTCTCATGTATATGTGGTGGTTAATTGTAACGGTTACCGTGTCTAAACGGTTTTATTTGTAAGTGCTATTATGTGTGTCTGGTGATTAAATGTAACCGCTATCATGTATACATGGTTGTTATATGTAACTGCTATCATGCGTAAACGTTGGTTTTTTATAACTGCCATTATAACACTATGATGGTTAGTTGTAACTACTATCATGAATCTATGATAAATAACTGTTACTGCTATCAAGTATACATGATGTTTAGTTGTAACTGCTATCATGTATACATTGTGGTTAGTTTTAATTGATTTCATGCATCCATTGAATAATTGTAACTGATATCATGTATACCTGGTGAATGTGGATGCTGCTATCATGCATATGATGGTTATTTGTAGAAGCTATCGTGTTAGTATGGTGATTAGTTGTAAATGCTTTCATGTATCTATTCTGATTAAAAATAAGTGCTATCTTGTATGCATGGTGGTTATGTGTAAGTGCCCAAAGGCAAAGATGTTGGTTGTTTGTACTAATATCACATAAACATAGTAGTTAGTTGTAACTGCTATCTTGTTTGTACGTCTATGATTTGTAACTGCTATTATATAAATATGGTGGTTAGATGTAACTGCTAACATGTAACTATGCTGATTAATTGTAACTGCTATCTTGTTTACATGGTGGTTATTTGTAACTAATATTACGTAATTATGGTGGTTAGTTGTAAATGCTAGTTGTGAATGCTTGGTTCTGTTTTTTGTTGCATTGATAATTTTACATCGGCTATACCGTTTTAGATCTCTAAATTTGCGTTTTGGATTTCGTTTGTGATTTTCTCAAAAGGTTGTTTCAATTTATCAATTTTATTTTCAAGTCTAAACACTCCTCGCATTTCCAGAATAAACCTTTTACTTTGCCTGAAGTTTGTAGAACTTCTTTAGGCAATTTGTTACAGTCATCGTGAAACCAGGTTTCGCAAATGTCACATGAATGACAACTAAATTCTCAATCATTTCCGCAAAGCTTGCATGGATATTCGGGATCTTCAAAAAATAAAAAGCTTATTCTGTTTATTAGACGTTTTCCGTTTCATTTTTTGGCATTTTCCCGCAAAAAAAAACTTGGGCGAATAACTGGATTGATCTCACCAAGTTTAACAATCCGCTCCAAGGCCCAGTTGAATCTGGATGCCTTTAATCCAGCCTAAGTTTCACCAATAGGGATCTGTTGGAGTGTTCTTTCTAAATGTTTCCTCCAAATCAGTCCAAAAATCCACTACTGGGTAAAGTTCTTTTAAGGCATCCCACGTGCACAGTTTCACTGGTAAGCTTGGTTTCCAAGCCCCTCACGCGCATGGTTTCACTGGTGATCTGATATAGTATTGGGACGCAAAAATGGAGGAATTTTATTTAAACCAAAAATAATTTTAGATCAACTTTTCTTTTCATAGCATACCGCACGTGCAACACTTTAAACTTCAAGTGTAGTGAAGTGTAGTGAACTGAAGTTTTGTAGTGGTTAATTGCAACTGCTATCATGTATAAGTGGTTGTTATTTTTACCTGCTATCATGTATCTATGGTGGTTAACTAAAAATGCTATCATGTATATATGGTTATATTTGTAACGGCGATCAAGTAAAAATAGTGGGTAATTGTAACTGTTATCATGTATCTATCACGATTAATTATTTTTGCTATCATGTATCTATGGTGTTTAATTGTAACTGCTAACATGTATGAATGAATTTTATTTGTGACTGCTATCATGTATATTTGGTGGTTATTTGTCATATAATCATGATTGTATGGTGGTCATTTGTTATTATTTTTATACGTTTTAGTGGTTTCTTGTAGCTGCTATCAAGTATACATGGTGGTTAGGGGTAATTGCTATCATGATTATTTTTTGTTTATTTATTATGGCTATCATGTATGTATGGTAATTACTACTAACTGCTTTCATTTATGTATCGTGGATAATTGTAATTGCTATAGTGTCTTTTCGTTCTAGTTATTTTTATCTGCTATCATGTAGAACGGGTGGTTATTTGTAACTGCTATCGTCCGTATATGGTGATTTTTAATGTATACATGGTAGTTAAACTTGAACGCTATCGTTTTTAATTGGTGCTTATTACTAGTTGATATCATCTACATATAGTGGTTATTTCCACTTGCTGTCATGTATACACAGTGGTTTTGTGTATCTGCTATCATGTACAAAAAATGCTTAATAGTAACTGCTATCATGTATGTTTTATGGTTGTTTGTTGTTGCTCTCATGTTGGTTTGATGGTTATTTGTAACTAGTATAAAATATAAATGGTGGTTTTTTGTAACTGCTATGAGTTATACATGGTAGTCACTTTTAACTGCTATCGGTAAAATATGCGATTTTTTGTAAATGTTACGTCTATTATGGCGATTATTTAAAACTGCTGTAATTTGTTTATGGTGGATATTTGTAACTACTCTTCTGTAAATATAGAGATTGGTTGCAACAGCTGTCATAAATAAACGGTTGTTGTTTGCAACTGCTATCCTGTAAAAATGGTTGTTTTTTCGAACTGCTATCATGTATATGTGTTAGTTAGCTTTAACTGCTATCAAATATGATTGGTTTTATTTGTAACTGCTCTTCTGTAAATATGGTGTATACTAATATCATGTATACGTGTTGGTTATGTATAACTGCTACCATTACCAAGCAAATATGGCGGTCATTTGCAATTGCTCTCTTGTATCATTGAAGATTAAGTGTAACTGCTCTCATGTATATGTGGTGGTTAATTGTAACGGTTATCGTGTCTAAACGGTTTTATTTGTAAGTGCTATTATGTGTGTCTGGTGATTAAATGTAACCGCTATCATGTATACATGGTTGTTATATGTAACTGCTATCATGCGTAAACGTTGGTTTTTTATAACTGCCATTATAACACTATGATGGTTAGTTGTAACTACTATCATGAATCTATGATAAATAACTGTTACTGCTATCAAGTATACATGATGTTTAGTTGTAACTGCTATCATGTATACATTGTGGTTAGTTTTAATTGATTTCATGCATCCATTGAATAATTGTAACTGATATCATGTATACCTGGTGAATGTGGATGCTGCTATCATGCATATGATGGTTATTTGTAGAAGCTATCGTGTTAGTATGGTGATTAGTTGTAAATGCTTTCATGTATCTATTCTGATTAAAAATAAGTGCTATCTTGTATGCATGGTGGTTATGTGTAAGTGCCCAAAGGCAAAGATGTTGGTTGTTTGTACTAATATCACGTAAATATAGTAGTTAGTTGTAACTGCTATCTTGTTTGTACGTCTTTGATTTGTAACTGCTATTATATAAATATGGTGGTTAGATGTAACTGCTAACATGTAACTATGCTGATTAATTGTAACTGCTATCTTGTATACATGGTGGTTATTTGTAACTAATATTACGTAATTATGGTGGTTAGTTGTAAATGCTAGTTGTGAATGCTTGGTTCTGTTTTTTGTTGCATTGATAATTTTACATCGGCTATATCGTTTTAGATCTCTAAATTTGCGTTTTGGATTTTGTTTGTGATTTTCTCAAAAGGTTGTTTCAATTTATCAATTTTATTTTCAAGTCTAAACACTCCTCGCATTTCCAGAATAAACCTTTTACTTTGCCTGAAGTTTGTAGAACTTCTTTAGGCAATTTGTTACAGTCATCGTGAAACCAGGTTTCGCAAATGTCACATGAATGACAATTAAATTCTCAATCATTTCCGCAAAGCTTGCATGGATATTCGGGATCTTCAAAAAATAAAAAGCTTATTCTGTTTATTAGACGTTTTCCGTTTCATTTTTTGGCATTTTCCCGCAAAAAAAAAACTTGGGCGAATAACTGGATTGATCTCACCAAGTTTAACAATCCGCTCCAAGGCCCAGTTGAATCTGGATGCCTTTAATCCAGCCTAAGTTTCACCAATAGGGATCTGTTGGAGTGTTCTTTCTAAATGTTTCCTCCAAATCAGTCCAAAAATCCACTACTGGGTAAAGTTCTTTTAAGGCATCCCACGTGCACAGTTTCACTGGTAAGCTTGGTTTCCAAGCCCCTCACGCGCATGGTTTCACTGGTGATCTGATATAGTATTGGGACGCAAAAATGGAGGAATTTTAATTAAACCAAAAATAATTTTAGATCAACTTTTCTTTTCATAGCATACCGCACGTGCAACACTTTAAACTTCAAGTGTAGTGAAGTGTAGTGAACTGAAGTTTTGTAGTGGTTAATTGCAACTGCTATCATGTATAAGTGGTTGTTATTTTTACCTGCTATCATGTATCTATGGTGGTTAACTAAAAATGCTATCATGTATATATGGTTATATTTGTAACGGCGATCAAGTAAAAATAGTGGGTAATTGTAACTGTTATCATGTATCTATCACGATTAATTGTTATTGCTATTATGTATCTATGAAGTTCAATTGTAACTGCTACTATGTATGAATGATTTTTTTTGTAACTGCTATCATGTATATTTGGTGGTTATTTGTCATATAATCATGAATATATGGTGGTCTATTGTAATTATTTTTATGTGTTTTAGTGGTTTCTTGTAGCTGCTATCAAGTATACATGGCGGTTAGTGGTAATTGCTATCAAGAAAATTTTTTGTATACTTATTACGGCTATCATGTATGTATGGTAATTAGTACTAACTGCTGTCATTTATGTATCGTGGATAATTTTAGTTGTTATTGTGTCTTTTCGGTGTACTTATTTTTATCTGCTATCATGTATAACGGATATAACGTCCGTATATGGTGATTCTTAAGGTATACATGGTAGTTGAACTTGAACGCTATCGTTTTTAATTGGTGCTTATTTGTAGTTGATATCATCTACATATAGTGGTTATTTCCACTTGCTGTCATGTATACACAGTGGTTTTGTGTATCTGCTATCATGTACAAAAAATGCTTAATAGTAACTGCTATCATGAATGTTTTATGGTTGTTTGTCGTTGCTAACATGTTGGTTTGGTGGTTATTTGTAACTGCTATAAAAAAACAAAACGGTGGTTTTTTGTATCTGCTATGAGTTATACATGGTAGTCACTTTTAACTGGTATCAGCAAAATATGCGATTTTTTGTAAATGTTACCTCTATTATGGCGATCATTTAAAATTGCTGTAATTTTTTTGTGATGGATACTTGTAACTGCTCTTCTGTAAATATAGAGATTGGTTGTAACAGCTGTCATAAATAAATGGTTATTATTTGCAACTGCTATCCTGTAAAATTGGTTGTTTTTTCGAACTGCTATCATGTATATGTGTTAGTTAGCTTTAACTGCTATCAAATATGATTGGTTTTATTTGTAACTGCTCTTCTGTAAATATGGTGTATACTAATATCATGTATACGTGTTGGTTATGTATAACTGCTATCATTACCATGCAAATATGGCGGTCATTTGCAATTGCTCTCTTGTATCATTGAAGATTAAGTGTAACTGCTCTCATGTATATGTGGTGGTTAACTGTAACGGTTATCGTGTCTAA
Organism: Symsagittifera roscoffensis; assembly: GCF_963678635.1. NCBI lineage: Eukaryota > Metazoa > Xenacoelomorpha > Acoela > Convolutidae > Symsagittifera > Symsagittifera roscoffensis. Next base: position 75,949,114 of record NC_087064.1, on the reverse strand, counting down.
ACGGTTTTAATTGTAAGTGCTATTATCTGTGTGGTGATTAAATGTAACCGCTATCATGTATACATGGTTGTTACGTGTAACTGCTATCATGCGTATATGGTGGTTTTTTATAACTGCCATTATAACACTATGATGGTTAGTTGTAACTACTATCATGAATCTATGATAAATAACTGTTACTGCTATCAAGTATACATGATGTTTAGTTGTAACTGCTATCATGTATACATTGTGGTTAGTTTAATTGATTTCATGCATCCATGTTGAATAATTGTAACTGATATCATGTATACCTGGTGGTTGTGGATGCTGCTATCATGCATATGATGGTTATTTGTAAAAGCTATCGTGTGTCTATTCTGATTAAAAATAAGTGCTATCTTGTATGCATGGTGGTTATGTGTAAGTGCTATAAGGCAAGTATGTTGGTTATTTGTACTAATATCACGTAAATATAGTAGTTAGTTGTAACTGCTATCTTGTTTGTACGTCTATGATTTGTAACTGCTATTATATAAATATGGTGGTTAGATGTAACTGCTAACATGTAACTATGCTGATTAATTGTAACTGCTATCTTGTATACATGGTGGTTATTTGTAACTAATATTAAGTAATTATGGTGGTTAGTTGTAAATGCTATCATGTAAATATAGTGATTAAGTGTTTCTGCTATCATGTTTAATACAATGTTAATTGTAACAGCTCTCATATATATAGGGTGGTTAACTGTAACTGCCATCGTATAAAAATGTTTGTTAATTGCAACTGCTATTATGTAAACAAGGCGATTAAATGTAACTGAAATCAAGTATGTATGATGGCTATGTGTAACTGCTATCATGTATTTTGGGGATTAAATGTAACTGCTTTTATGTATCCATGGTAATTAATTGTATCTGCTATCATGAATACCTGGTGGTTATGGGTAAATGCTAACGTGTATATGTGTTGATTAGTTGTAAATCCAAAAAAAAAGCATAAATGGTGGCTAAATATAACTGCTATCATATAAAAACGGTTGTTATTTGTAATTGCACTTATGTATGTTTGGCTGTTAAATTTATCTGCTATCATGTTTGTGTGGTTTTTTGTAACTGCTAATGTATAATTACGGTGATTAGATGTATCTGTTAATAATTATAAATGGTTGTTATTTGTAACTGCCTACGCCTATATCTGGATGTTGTTTTCAACTGCTATCATATAAATGTGGTCTTTAATTTTAAGTGCTATCATCTAAATATGGAGGTTAGTTGCTCTTGCTAACATGTATCTATCGTGGTTATTTGTAACTGCTTTTATGTATCCATGGCGATTAAATGTAACTGCTGTCATGTATACATGTCGGTTATTTGTAACTGCTGTCATTTATCTGTGTTGATTAATTGTAACTGCTCTCATGTATTCTTGGTGGTTATTTGTAATTGATATCATGTTCAAACGGTTGTTAAATGTAACTGCTATCATGTATATCTGGTGAGTAGTTGTAATTGCTATCGTGTATCTATGGTGGTTAACTGTAACTGCTATCATGTATATGTGGTTTTTGTTTATAACTGCCATAACCTATCTATGGTAGTTAATTGAAACTGCTAATATGTATTAACGTTAATATGTAATTGCCATCATGTAAAAATGAATGTTTTTTTTTAACTGCTATCATGTCTAACTGACTGCGATTATGTATAAATGGGTAAAATTTGAAACTGCTCTCATGTTTGTATGATGGCTATTTGTAACTGCTATCCTTTATCTGTCGTGACTAATTGTAACTGCTATCATGTGACCATGGCGGTTAATTGTAAGTGCTATCATGTTTAGACGGTTGTTAATTGTAGCTGCTATCTTGTATATGTGATGAGTAGTTGTAACTGCTATCGTGTATCTATGGTGGTTAACTGTAACTGCTATATTGTATAAGTGGTTGTTATTTGTAACTACCATCACCTATCTATGGTAGTTAATTGATACCGCTAACATGTATAAACGTTTGTTGATTGTAACTGCCATCATGTAAAAATTGTTGTTATTTTTAACTGCTATCATTTCTATGTGGTGGTTAGTTGTAACTGCTACTAAGTAGAAGTGGTTAATATTTGTAGCTGCTCTCATATTTATATGGTGGTTATTTGTAGTTGCTATCAATTATCTGTCGTGATTAATTGTAACTGCTATCATGTATTCATTGTGGTTTATTGTAGCTACTATCGTGTTTAAACGTTTGTTAATTGAAATTGCTATCATGTATTTATGGCGAATAGTTGTAAATGCTATCGTGTATCTATGGTGGTTAACTGTAACTGCAATTATGTATATGTGGATGCTGTTTGTAACTGCCTTCACCTATCTATGGTAGTTAATTGAAACTGCTAACATGTAGAAACGGCTGTTAATTGTAACTGCCATCATTGAATTAATGTTGCATTTTTTTAACTGCTATATGTGATAGTAGGTTGTAACTGCTAATATGTTTCTATGATGGTTAAATGTAAATGCCATCATGTATAAATGGTTGTTGTTTTCAACTGCTATCATATGTATGTGGTTATTAGTTGTAATTGGTATCATGCATATGTTATGGTTAATTGTAACTGCTGCTATGCACAAATGGTTGTTTTGTAACTGCTATCATGTATATGTGGTGGTTGATTGTAATTGATACTGTGTACATATGGTTGTTAATTTTAACTGCTGTTATGTATATGTGGCTGTTATTTGTAACTGTCTTCACCTATCTATGGTAGTTAATTGAAATTGCTAACATGTAGAAACGGCTGTTATTTGTAACTGCCATCATGTAACTAAAGTTGTAATTTTTAACTACTATCCTGTATATGTGATAGTAAGTTATAACTGCTAATATGTATCTATGATGGTCAAATGTAACTGCTATCATGTTTGAATGGTTGTTATTTGTAACTACCATCATGTATGTATAGTTGTTAATTTTAACTGCTATCATGTATAAATGGTTGTTATTTTCAACTGCTATCATAAGTATGTGGTGATTAGGTGTAATTAGTATCATGCATATGTGATGGTTACTTGTAACTGCTGCTAAGCACGAATGGTTGTTTTTGTAACTGCTATCCTGTATATGTGGTGGTTGATTGTAATTGGTATCGTGTATATATGGTTGTTATTTTTAACTGCCGTCATGTATCAATGGTGGCGAATTATAACTGTTTTTATACATAAACGGCTGATATTTCTAACTGCCATCATTTACATATGATTGTTATTTTGTAACTGCTATCATAAATAAATGGTTGTTATTTTTAACTGCCTTCACTTATCTATGGTAGTTAAATGATACTGCTAACATGTTTTAACGTTTGTTAATTGTAACTGCAATCATGTAAAAATTGATGTTATTTTTAACTGCTATCATTTCTATGTGGTGGTTAGTTGTAACTGCCTTCACCTATCTATGGTAGTTAATTGAAACTGCTAACATGTAGAAACGGCTGTTATTTGTATCTGCCATCATGTAGCTAAAGTTTTTATTTTTAACTGCTATCATTTATATGTGATAGTAAGTTGTAACTGCTAATATGTATCTATGATTGTTAAATGAAACTGCTATCATGTACAAATGGTTGTTATTTGTAACTACCATCATGTACGTATAGTGGTTAATTTTAACTGCTATCATGTATAAATTGTTGTTATTTCCAACTGCTATTATATGTATGTGGAGATTAGTTGTAATTGGTATCGTGTTTATGTGATGGTTAATTGTAACTGCTACTATGCACAATTGGTTGCTTTTGTAACTGCTATCGTGTATATGTAGTGGTTGATTGTAATTGATATCGTGTTTATATGAATGTTATTTTTAACTGTTTTCATATATCAACGGTGTTTTTTGTAACTGCTATCATGCATAACTGGTTGATATTTGTAACTCTCATCGTGTATATATGATTGTTATTTTGTAGCTGCTATCATGTATAAATGGTTGTTATTTTCAACTGCCTTCACCTATCTATGGTTGTTGTTTGAAACTGCTAACATGTAGAAACGGCTGTTATTTGTAACTGCCATCATGTAACTAAAGTTGTAGTTTTTAACTGCTATCTTGTATTTGTGATAGTAAGTGGTAAAGGCTAATATGTATCTATGGTGGTTATTTGAAATTGGCATCATGTATAAATGATTGTCATGCGTAACTGCCTTTATGTATCATTGGTTGTTTTTTCAACTACTATCACGTATAAATGGTTGTTATTTTCAACTGCTTTCACCTATCTATGGTATTTAATTGATACTGCTAACATGTATTAACGTTTTTTAATTGTAACTGCCATCATATAAAAAAATTTTGCATTTTTAACAGCTATCATTTCTATATGGTGGTTAGTTGTAACTGCTATTATGTCAATGTGGTTAATATTTGTAATTGCTCTTATGTTTATATGGTGGTGATCTGTAACTGCTATCAGTTATCTGTCGTGACTAATTGTATCATTGTATCAACTCCTATCATGTATTCATGATGGTTAATTGTAACTATGTTTAAACATTTGTTAATTGTAACTGCTATCATGTATTTGTGGTGAGTAGTTGTAATTGCTATCGTGTACATTCGGTGGTTAACTGTAACTGCTATCATTAATAAATGGTTGTTGTTTTCAACTGCCTTCACCTATCTATGGTAGTTAATTGATACTGCTAACATGTTTTATTGTTTGTTATTTGTAACTGCCATCATGTAAAAACTGTTGTTATTTTTAACTGTTAACATTTCTAATTGGTGTTTAGTTGTAACTGCATTCACCTATCTATGGTAGTTAATTGAAACTGCTAACATGTAGAAACGGCTGTTATTTGTAACTGCCATCATATAACTAAAGTTGTAATTTTTAACTGCTATCATGTATATGTGATAGTAAGTTGTAACTGCTAATATGTATCTATGATGGTTAAATGTAACTGCTATCATGTATAAATGGTTGTTATTTGTAACTGCAATCATGTATGTATGGTTGTTATTTTTGACTGCTATCATGTATGAATGGTGGTTATTTTCAATTGCTATCATGTGTATGTGTTGATTAGTTGAAATCGATATCATGTATATGTGATGGTTAATTGTAACTGTTACTATGCACAAATTGTTGTTTTTGTAACTGCTATCATGTATATGTGGTAATTGATTGTAATTGGTATCGTGTATATATGGTTGTTAATTTTAACTGCTGTCATGTATCAATGGTGGCTAGTTGTGACTGCTACCATGCATAAACGGTTGATATTTGTAACTGCCATCTTCTACATGTGATTGTTTTGTTTTATTTGCTATCCTGTATATATGGTTGTTGTTTTTAACTGCCTTCACCCATCTATGGTAGTTAATTGAAACTGCTAGCCTGTAGAAACTGCTGTTATTTGTAACTGCCATCATGTAACTAAAATTGTAAATTTTGACTGCTAATATGTTTATGTGATAGTCAGTTGTAACTGCTTATATGTATCTATGATGGTTAATAAAAAATGGCATCATGTATAAACGATTGTCATTCGTAACTACCTTCATGTAAAATTGGTTGTTTTTTCAAATGCTATCCTGTATATATGGTGCTTACTTGTAAATGCTAATTTTTATCTTTGATAGTTAATTGTCACTGCTATCATGCATAAACAGATGTTAATAGTAACTGCCAACATGTATATGCGTTTGTTATTTTTAACTGATCTCATGCATATGTGATGGTTACTTGTAACTGCTGCTAAGCACGAATGGTTGTTTTTGTAACTGCTATCCTGTATATGTGGTGGTTGATTGTAATTGGTATCGTGTATATATGGTTGTTATTTTTAACTGCCGTCATGTATCAATGGTGGCTAATTATAACTGTTTTTATACATAAACGGCTGATATTTCTAACTGCCATCATTTACATATGATTGTTATTTTGTAACTGCTATCATAAATAAATGGTTGTTATTTTTAACTGCCTTCACTTATCTATGGTAGTTAAATGATACTGCTAACATGTTTTAACGTTTGTTAATTGTAACTGCAATCATGTAAAAATTGATGTTATTTTTAACTGCTATCATTTCTATGTGGTGGTTAGTTGTAACTGCCTTCACCTATCTATGGTAGTTAATTGAAACTGCTAACATGTAGAAACGGCTGTTATTTGTATCTGCCATCATGTAGCTAAAGTTTTTATTTTTAACTGCTATCATTTATAGTGATAGTAAGTTGTAACTGCTAATATGTATCTATGATTGTTAAATGAAACTGCTATCATGTACAAATGGTTGTTATTTGTAACTACCATCATGTACGTATAGTGGTTAATTTTAACTGCTATCATGTATAAATTGTTGTTATTTCCAACTGCTATTATATGTATGTGGAGATTAGTTGTAATTGGTATCGTGTTTATGTGATGGTTAATTGTAACTGCTACTATGCACAATTGGTTGCTTTTGTAACTGCTATCGTGTATATGTAGTGGTTGATTGTAATTGATATCGTGTTTATATGAATGTTATTTTTAACTGTTTTCATATATCAACGGTGTTTTTTGTAACTGCTATCATGCATAACTGGTTGATATTTGTAACTCTCATCGTGTATATATGATTGTTATTTTGTAGCTGCTATCATGTATAAATGGTTGTTATTTTCAACTGCCTTTACCTATCTATGGTTGTTGTTTGAAACTGCTAACATGTAGAAACGGCTGTTATTTGTAACTGCCATCATGTAACTAAAGTTGTAGTTTTTAACTGCTATCTTGTATTTGTGATAGTAAGTGGTAAAGGCTAATATGTATCTATGGTGGTTATTTGAAATTGGCATCATGTATAAATGATTGTCATGCGTAACTGCCTTTATGTATCATTGGTTGTTTTTTCAACTACTATCACGTATAAATGGTTGTTATTTTCAACTGCTTTCACCTATCTATGGTATTTAATTGATACTGCTAACATGTATTAACGTTTTTTAATTGTAACTGCCATCATATAAAAAAATTTTGCTTTTTTAACAGCTATCATTTCTATATGGTGGTTAGTTGTAACTGCTATTATGTCAATGTGGTTAATATTTGTAATTGCTCTGATGTTTATATGGTGGTGATCTGTAACTGCTATCAGTTATCTGTCGTGACTAATTGTATCATTGTATCAACTCCTATCATGTATTCATGATGGTTAATTGTAACTATGTTTAAACATTTGTTAATTGTAACTGCTATCATGTATTTGTGGTGAGTAGTTGTAATTGCTATCGTGTACATTCGGTGGTTAACTGTAACTGCTATCATTAATAAATGGTTGTTGTTTTCAACTGCCTTCACCTATCTATGGTAGTTAATTGATACTGCTAACATGTTTTATTGTTTGTTATTTGTAACTGCCATCATGTAAAAACTGTTGTTATTTTTAACTGTTAACATTTCTAATTGGTGTTTAGTTGTAACTGCATTCACCTATCTATGGTAGTTAATTGAAACTGCTAACATGTAGAAACGGCTGTTATTTGTAACTGCCATCATATAACTAAAGTTGTAATTTTTAACTGCTATCATGTATATGTGATAGTAAGTTGTAACTGCTAATATGTATCTATGATGGTTAAATGTAACTGCTATCATGTATAAATGGTTGTTATTTGTAACTGCAATCATGTATGTATGGTTGTTATTTTTGACTGCTATCATGTATGAATGGTGGTTATTTTCAATTGCTATCATGTGTATGTGTTGATTAGTTGAAATCGATATCATGTATATGTGATGGTTAATTGTAACTGTTACTATGCACAAATTGTTGTTTTTGTAACTGCTATCATGTATATGTGGTAATTGATTGTAATTGGTATCGTGTATATATGGTTGTTAATTTTAACTGCTGTCATGTATCAATGGTGGCTAGTTGTGACTGCTACCATGCATAAACGGTTGATATTTGTAACTGCCATCTTCTACATGTGATTGTTTTGTTTTATTTGCTATCCTGTATATATGGTTGTTGTTTTTAACTGCCTTCACCCATCTATGGTAGTTAATTGAAACTGCTAGCCTGTAGAAACTGCTGTTATTTGTAACTGCCATCATGTAACTAAAATTGTAAATTTTGACTGCTAATATGTTTATGTGATAGTCAGTTGTAACTGCTTATATGTATCTATGATGGTTAATAAAAAATGGCATCATGTATAAACGATTGTCATTCGTAACTACCTTCATGTAAAATTGGTTGTTTTTTCAAATGCTATCCTGTATATATGGTGCTTACTTGTAAATGCTAATTTTTATCTTTGATAGTTAATTGTCACTGCTATCATGCATAAACAGATGTTAATAGTAACTGCCAACATGTATATGCGTTTGTTATTTTTAACTGATCTCATGTATATGTGGTGGTTAGTTTTAACTGCTTTTATGTATCTATGATGTTTAAATGTAACTGCTATCTTGTATAAATGGTTTTTATTTGTAACTGCCATCATGTATGTATGGTTGTTAATTTTAACTGCTTTCATGTTTAAATGGTTGTTATTTTCAACTGCTATCATATGTATGTGGTGATTAGTTGTAATTGGCGTCAAGTATAAGTGATGGTTAATTGTAAATGCTATTATGCACAAATGGTTGTTTTTGTAACTGCTATCATGTATATGTAGTGGTTGATTGTAATTGGTATCGTGTATATATGGTTGTTATTTTTAACTGCTGTCATATATCAATGGTGTTAATTGTAACTGCTATACTGCAGTTGATATTTGTAAAATTTGACGAGCCACTAATTTGAATCAGTTTGCCAATAAAAATTTGCAAATACCATGATGATAAAAAATGCAAAAAACTATGATCAAACAAACAGACTAAAAAGATGTCCAAGAAAAAAGTGCTGCTGAAAAAACTGTCGTCTATTTTTCTGCCCTAGAGCAGATAATTTTGGAGTGTATAGAATCGAAAAACTTACTTTAAATTATTCTGCTGAAATTTTCTATGCAAACTAAAAAGACTATACAGAACGAGAGGAAAATGTTAAGGGCACTCCTTGAAACAAATAGAAAAATTGAAAAAATGAAGAATTTTAAAAGAAAATATATTCTGAAAATAGCAAAAATTGGACAACATTTAAAAAACTATTTTCTCTGATAGCACTTCAGGCGTCTCAAACCCAAGTCCAATACTCAAAAAAATTATCGTTTTACCAAAATAATTAGATTAGAAAGCATTGAAACCAATATTAAAAACTGATTGAAAGTTTATCAGATAAAGTTGCGTATAAGCTCATGACTTCAATTACTTTTGCCACGAAAAAATACAAAAAGAACAGCAGGCTGCTCAAGAACAATCCTGGAAAAAAAATTGTACAAAGCTTTATTGAATAAAGAAACTGATTTTGAAAAAAAAATCGAATAAAAATTTCGAAAATTTTTTCATGTTATTATTTATTTAAAATTTGATTACGAGGTCAAACGCCGCACTAGATAGGCGCACAACGTTGTGTCTAATTGTTCCTGGATTCCCGAGACAACTCATTAAAGATGTTTAAGTTTTGTCGGAATGTCAAAGAAATCGAAAGAACAAAAGAAGAGCAAAAGGGGAGCGTCCTTGTTGCGGAATTTGTTTACAATTCACAAAATGCACAGTCTGGCCTCGTAATGTTAAAAAAAGGATTGGAAAAATGATTTTAAAAATTCAAAAAAGCATTGCTGAAAAAAAATCATTTTAGAAAAACAAACGCATTCACATATTTAGGTAAATAAGCCGACAGAATAAGAGCTGACTCTTAATATGGTAAACAACAGTCAAAAAATTTTCAAAACCGATCATACAAAAAGATTTGCATCTACCAGCGGCTTTAATGCAAGCACTATACAGCAAAATTAAGTACAATGCATAGTTAAGCAGCATATTTGTAATTTTACTATTTCAAACTCCTTTTCAAATACGTACCATTCTGTGAACAAAGTTACCCGGGTTGACCAAAAATGCTTATCATACACATCTCATAAATGGAAAATTTCTTATCATACAATTCCATACAATTCCATACGTACAGAAAATTGTATGAAAACGATTAAATTACATAATTATAGGTCTTTATTACCTATCTGCAATCCCTAATAATGCTCAAGGGTGACACACTCCACAAAAAGTTGCTTGCATCAAAGCATTTTCGAGAGAAAAAAGTTAAACGAAATTTCTATTTTTTCGTTCTTGATTGCTTCTCCTTTACTTGGATTTGAACGGATTGGTTTTCGCATTTTGTTCTCATCATTTGAAAAAATGCTATTAATTCATTTGAAGTTTCCAAAAACTGGTTTGCAAAAAATTTTGAAAAATTATCCTTTATGGCGTAAATGCTTTTCATACAATTTTCATATATGGTAATTGAATGGTAAGCACTATTTTTTAAAAAATTTTAATTCAGTTTTTTTTCCATTAAAAGCTTGTTCAACTTTTCACAAAAAGCCGCAGAAAATGTTTAGTTTTTATTTTCTATTGTTTTTCGAAAATGTATGAAAATTGTATGACAAACATTTTCTCCATAAACTTGATGTATGGAATTATATGATAAGGATTTTTGTTGTATGGAATTGTACCCGGTTGCAATACCCTTGCTTGGATAAAAAAAGATTTACTGATTCTAATAGTCATCTTTTTCACCTGAATTGTTACAATTTGATAATGCTTGCTAATCGCAAGCGTGAACATTATTTAGGATTGAATCACATTTTCATTTGCACTTTTGTTAAAAATTACCACTTATTTAGGTATTCATTTTGATTATAATGAAAACCCATCTGGAGTTTCCACTACTCTCTCTTTTTTTAACTTTGCTAATCTTGTCTCTATTTCATTTATGAGCAGTTGGCAGCTTTCAGTTTTATTTACTATCTTGAGTTGAGATTTGGGCAAGCCTTTTTTCCAATGATCAATGTTGGCAGAAGCATTACGTTTTATTTTCGATGTGAAACCTCCGGTTACTGTTGAGTCTCCGTGAGTCCAAGAGAAAAACTTCCGCGTAATCTCAGCGTCGGGTGCGAGATTTGCGAACCTCAGAAGTTGTGGAACAATACGTTGTTGGTCGAAGATTAGTTCTTCGTATGAAACTTGCATGATGCGACTCGTGCCTAACTCCGAAGACAGTTTCCGGCCTGGGAATCAAAATAATTCAATTTGAGCAGTTACAAGCGAGAGGATATTCTTTCTTGACTCTTAATTATCGGATTGTAAACTTTTAATTATCGGATCCGTTGGCCAATTTTAAACAATCATTGATAAAAGTAATTGGGTCGTGTTAAATATCTTGTTAACTAATTTCAAAGTTTTCATTTGATGAATCATTGACTTACTCATTCATAGGGATGTAAATGCTTTGCTAAGTCGCATAGAGGTCAAAATCTTAGAAATACTGAAACAATGTATGATAGTTAACAAATTTTGATCCATACCTTCAACGATATCAATCCATACTCTGAGACATGCATTGCCTTCATCGATGCGGGATCCGGTTCGTTTTCGAGATAACATAACTGCTCGCGGGTCTCTAAATTTGTAAATTGATCACTTTTTCAAACAGAGTTTTAAACTAACGCCGGTCGCAGTACTTGTAGCACAGAAAACTCCGACTGGCGAACACGAAACAAGAAGATTAAAAAAATTGGGTAGTTTTTGTGAAAGAAGAGAATGGTGGAAAAAAAATAACTCACATTCGAATTTCAAAAAAATCTAGCATCTGTTGAATTTGAGCATAAAGATAAATTGTTGCATTCTTTACTTAGAATCTGTAAACAATATCTTTATGAGCAGTGGCGAATCTAGAATTTTCTCGGGTTTGGATTTTCAATTTTTATTTTAAAATTTTGACCTTTTTTGGGTCGACCAAATTGATTTTCTGAGCTCTGTTAAATCACTATTAGAATTTTTTGCCTTTTAAAAATTTTTTGAAAAAAAAGCAGACCAAAAAACCGTTTTTGGGTTTTTTTTTTGAAAAATTTCGTTCTATTGGCGCGCTCCCCTTCAAAATTAGTATATATTGGCGCCAAACGCGCCTTGAAAAAACTTTTAGGGTCAGTCACCCAAAATAGATATCTCAAAATAGTACACAGTGGGATACGAATTGGGATTAGCAAGCGTTATCAAACGGGAATGTAGACTTTTTTTCGGATTAACAACTAGTTTAACAAAATCAGTTGAATCACTTGAAATGCTCTTCGCTTGACATTTCCTTCAGCTAAGATGCTCAATTTCAATTCAAATTTATTTACTGGGTCGATATTTATAACTACAGAGTAGTTCTAGCGGGAACTTAAAACTTTTTAAGGTTTTTTATAATCTCCGTTTTTTTGTCGGCTCAACTGAGATACAAATGAGCAATCGAGTAACATCGAGTAACATTCACAACACTTTTTTCAGAGTTTTCAATGCAATCAGATTCAAAAGGACTAAAAATGAATCATAAGTGAAGGGGTCGGTTGATATAGTCTGAAATATTCGGTCTTTAAGGTTTTTTTTCAGAATTATGACAAAGTTTGGAAGATCAATTTGATCGATCTAAAAAAAAATTTTTTAAGGAAACCTACCCTGTCGAAAAAATCCTAGATATGCTCTTGACGCAAAATTTTTTTTGCTTTTTTGGAAATCGGAAACATTCAGCTCAATTCTTTAAACTCTGAGACGATTTTTTTTCGATTTCAAATCACCCCTGATAGAACATTAATATGATACGACGCTCTACATCCTACAAGCGTTGCTTGTAGTATTCAAAAACGGGAAAAAAATCTCAACCATTTGTCCGTTTTATTAGGAGTCAGTGAACAACGTTCAGACTCTTATATATGTCGTGGTGATTTTATTTTTCGTTTTTTTTTCTAGGAAAAGTCCTAAATTTTTTTCACGGTTCGGTTTTTTATTTTTTTTTATTTTCACAAGTTCATTTTTTTGTTAAAAGGGAGGCAAACTTCACTATCAAACAGCGAAAGGTCACAAAATTGTATAGGTCAGCGAAGTTGTAAAGGGTCGCGAAAAACGTGATCGACTTCTAACTTAGTGATCAACTTCAAAAATAGAATTTAATTATCCGATTTCTCAGCAAAAAAATCCTTTTTGATCAGTTTTGTCATTTTTAGTTAAATTTATCAAAAAAGAGTGAACCATAAATTCTTCTAAAAATTAATGGAACTTTAAGGCATCTATTTTTTATAATTTTGAAAATTGAGATTTGTCTAAAAAAACAAGTCGGTATTTTCTACTTGCGCTCCTTGACTCTTTTTTGACTGTCTGTTGACTACCTTTCAATTTTTGCATTTGTAACAAGGATAGCCGGTTACTGTGCAAGTAGCACAGAATGTTCCGACCACAGTCTTAAAAAAGGCAAAAAATGTTCTCTCAAAATGGTGTCCTTTATTTTTTCTGCTCTTTGTTATGAAAATGTTCTGAACAAAAAATTAGAACTTAGGCATATTGGAGAGTCATGGTAAAATAGGTTAATTGGAAAATGTCGAAAAAAAAATTCAAACAATTTTTCAAAACTTTTTGCTGAAATTTTTTGAACTTTCAAGTTTTTGATTCCCAAAATTGCGATAAAAAACTCCAAAACTACCTCTACTTGAGAAAAACTAATTTTTCACAGCTTAAATCAAGCTTATATAAGATATTGCAATTACTAACTACCTGACTAAATAGCTCGAAATCAGACCAAAAATAAAAAAATTCAAACCAGTTTTTCTCAACATTGAGAAATTTTTTTTGAAAATTTTCTAAGTCCCTCAAATTACAACTAAAAGCGCTTTAACATGATATATCACTCAACCTTGTCCGATGATTATTTGTGGTACCTGATTTTGCGTGCAAAAATAAAGGAAAACACACTCGAATACAAAATTTCTCCCCAATTTCAAGGGTCGTAACAAAAAGAGCCTTAAATACAAAATTGAAAAAGAGCCCTAAAGGGAAAACTGAACAAGGATAGCCGGTTAGTGAGCAATTAGCACAGACTGTTCTGACCGCAGTCCTGGAAATACTTAACCAAGAAAAAACATTTTTTTTTTCAAATTAGTGTCATTTTTTTCGCATAGAAAAAAAAATAAAAAAAAATCTGAACGAAAAAAAGAACTAAAACATATTTGACAGTAATAGTCAGTAGAAAAGCCAGTCAGAAAACAATTTTTGAAGAAAAAAAAATTCAAAAATTTCAACGACTAAGAAAATTTTGGAGTATTGAAAAAGCTTCAATATAATATACCACTAGACCAATTCCGATAATTTTTGTGGTACCTGATTTTGCGTGGAAATCAAAAAGAAAAAACTAAAACGACCCGAATCAAAGTTCCTCCTCAGTTTTCAAATGTTCGGAATAAAAAGAACCCTAATTATAAAACTGAAGAAGAGCCCTGAAGGGAAATCTGAAACAAATCCTCAAAGGGAAAACTGAAAAAAAGAGCCCTAAAAGAAAAATGAAAAAGAGCCCTGAATAGATGAATGACTTTGACGCCTTCGTTTTTTCTCATGTATTCCGAGAAATCCGTGAGGTTCAGTCGGATTGTTTTGATGACCGGAATTGTTTGGCTGCTGTTGCATTTGTTTGAGAGGTCAGACATCGAAACCAGATCTGAATAAAAACTGCCGTCCTTCTTTGAAACTCGAGGCAGAGAACTCTAAAAACAAATTGACAGAACCTCAAAGACGTTTAAGGAGAGCCTACGCCATCGGCAACTATTTTTGTTGCAATTATTTGAAAAATGTAGCAACTATTTAGAAAACAGAAGGCAAAAATTGCTGTTCAAAATATCCTCTCAGTGGTTAAATGAACTCATTTGAATTCACCTAGCTAGCTTAATTCAAGTCACATTCAACATGTAGTTTGAGTTTGAAAACCAGTCAGTTCACCTTCGAGACAATCTACCCTTCGACAAAATCCCCCCCCCCCGAGAAAGTCTTAAATCTGCGCCTGTTTACAGCTATGTTTCAAACACCTGACTGAGAGAAACAGCTCACCGAAACGATTGTTTCCTTCAACAATTCGCTTACGGCTCAGAAACTTTTAAAAATCAAAATCGTCTTTAACTTGTTTGAAAGGTCTTTAATTTTTTTGGGAGAGCTAGGAAATCCAATGTCATCGATCTAAAGGAATCCATTCCCCTGGAGCGGATCTAGGATTTTCTTGAGGGGGGCGGCCAAATTGGGTTTCCTAGCGGTCCCAGAACACTATAAAGACCCATTTGGACAAAAATTTAGTCAAAAAATGTTGTGCACCAAAATCTAAAGTTTTTAAGTCCCTTTTCCCCTCACAACACACACACGCGCACAAAATTTTTCTCCGGTCAAAGCGATGCAAAAAGAGGCAAAATATTTGATATTAATAAAGCCGAAAATTTTTAAGCCGATAAAAAAGAAAAAAAAATGAAAAAAAATTGAAATTTTAACAAATCGAGCTATAAAATTACAACCAATGCAAAAAACAAAAATTATAAAAAAAAACAGGTCAAAAGACCGTTTCTGGGCACTTTTTGGAAAATTCTGACCAAAAAAAATCTCGTTTTTTTGCGGGTTTTGCCTCAAAATTAGTATATATGGGCGCCAAAAAGGGATTTCTTAAAAATACCAAAGCGGTATCCCTTTGGGTCAGCAGGGCGTCGAATCCCCCCCCCCCCCTAAAACCTCCCCTGCAATCCGCACATCGAGAAAATCCTAGATCCGCGTCTGTTTAGATCTATGTTTCGCATAACAATAGTATCGAAAACTACCCAATTTTTTAAGGTCACTGTTGCTTCTAGTAAACATGTACTTTTCAACGAAGGCACATCGCAACTAAAGGGTTTTGCTTGAAACCATGCGTCGCACTTAGTCCTTCTGATCACACATCCGTCTGCGACGTCAGACCAGACAATAGAAATTAATTATTAGACTTAAGAAAGTAATCAAACCACATTTTTTGAGCATCGCGACCAAAATTTGATATTTGCACACTTTATCCCCCGCCGTATAACACTTACCAGCATGTCATTTATGTGACAATAAAAAAAATATATAAATGAAACTGACTATCTCACCATTGTAAGGTCAAGGCCGAATTTGCTCCTTTTTGTCGAGTTTGAAGTTTTGATATCCGAAAGAATATCGCTGAAATTGCACTTTGAAAAATGATGTATCCATCTAAGTTTTTGTTCCTCAATTTCTTCACTTGACAATTTGTCTTTGAGACTTTGCAGCAGTCGTAGGGGTTCGAATAAGTAGATAGTGTTGTTGTGTTCTCTAAACACTTCTCCGAGAAGAGTTGACCCGCTTCGCATGTACGTCAAGATGACGACTCTAAAAATTTTCATGCGTATTTTACGTACACCACTTATTGATATTGTTCGACATTTGCAAATTTGGGCGAATAAGACCCGAATTTTAAGAATGGACGCTGGCAGCACACGTAAATTGGAGTGTCATACAACTAAAATTATTTTAGCCTATTTTTAGAGAAAAGAGTGTCAATTTTTAGAAATTTTTGTTTCAACACAAAAATCGTGATGTAAAAATATCTATTTCGATCCAACATATTTTTGATCCAACATATATAGAGAATAGATTATAGGCCGTCATTCCTACCTCGATTATTGTTTCATTCAACTCATTTCATTGAGGTTTTAATCAACTTTAATCGTACCAAGTTAATCTCTAATGAATTAAGGGCGACTTTTGAAACTACAAAGCCAGCGATTTATTAATAAAATCCACACCACCAACAGGACGCCCACAACGCTATCGGGTTCCCCGTTGACACAACATCCATTTTTGTTCAACCAGCCCTCAAACTGTTCTAAGGGCAACAACTTGGGCACCATTAGAAACTAAAGAAGGTGCAGGTAGATTGCGCACCAAAATAGTGCGACAGTCGTATATGTTGGAGCAGATCAGGGGGGGGGGGGGGGGGGGGGGGGTTGGTGGTAGAACCCCATGTTTTAGGATAGGGAAAAGAACATCCGGTCTTCCAGATATGTATCAACACTGGGTATAAAGTCTGCAATATCTTAAGATAGCGAATAGGATTGGTAAGGTTTCAAAGTTTGTGTCATGCTAATAGAATAGTAGAAAAATGATATTTTTTTGGTTTTTGTGTAGATATCTCTAATTTTGCAAAAAACCTCGGCCCGCGATATCTTATTAGATAGTATCAATGTTTTAGTATGAGTGGATTGTGGAATGAAGTTCTTATACTATGTTTTTTACTTCATGGTAAGTCAATGGTAAAAGTAGAGCACCAAAAACGAGATTTTTTCGTTTTTGTTTGAAAATTTCGAAATAAACAAAACACTATACGATTTGATAATGTTTGATCAATAAACTATTTTATTAGATGATCTAACTCTGTAACACAGTGCTTCATCTAGCTGAAACTATGCCGGAACTTAAAAGAAACGCAGCTAAATTTCCGAATACTTCTAAAAACTGTCAAAAAAAACCATAATTTGAAATCAGTTGCGTACAAGTCATTCAAATTAGACTCAGCATCAGTCCGAAACTTAACTTGTTTAGGCTCGATACAAATTTTTTTAAATTTTTTGTCTCAGAGTAGTTCTACTTTATTAACAACATCCATTCAATTTTTTGTTTTAGCGTTTTTTTGAAAATTTTTTGATTCGCTTCTGACTCTTCTTCGAGTTTTATCAATGATTAACCAAAATACATTTGAAAGAGTCAAAATTTAAACCTTTATATCTGATTCAAAATTAGTTAAGTCATTATGATTTCTGAAAAATTTACAAAATTTTCGCTAATTTATCATAAACACATATTTTATCCAAGTTTCTAAAACAATTATCATTCTGGGTTCATGTATGAAACAGATTTGGAGAAATTTTCCAAGTCAAATGTCAACAGCTGTCTCAGTTTCTCGGCAAAAATAGTAGATTTGCACACTTTTGTAATAACCTGAAAATGTTCTATCTTTTCATCTGTTCTAGTACTCGATGAGTCTGATTATTTCTAGTAATTATTTTTACAGCCTAGCTTGATTTTAGATTTTATTTGACAATTCGAATAATCATATACCTGGAACAAAAACTCTTGAATAATGCTCTGTCTATCAAATAGAACGGTTTTTTAAAAGACAATTACGTGGTAAATTTGGTTGTTTATTTATCCAAAGTAAATTCAAAATTTTGCAAATTCAAAACTTTCCATTGTTTTATTCAACTCATTAAGTGAGACCAAATACCCAATAAAAGTCTTATCGTTATCTATACTTCAGAATTTTTTTGTTCGATTCTTTTTTGAGCTGTTTTCCATTACTTGAATTCAAGCTAAGTTTTCTCAATTTTCACAAAAATTGAAAATGATCTTCTAAGTTTTTTTCTTTCAAATTTAAGTAATTTTCAAGTAACTATATATTTTTGTTTTTACCCTCAATTTATTTTCGAAAGTAATTTTTTGTTCATTTAAATACATCTTATTCTGCACTTTTAAAATTCATCAAAAACATCTATTTTTTCTAATTCAGTTACTCTATAAATTTCAGAAATCTTTGGAAAACAACAGAAAAATCATGATCCTCTCTACATAAGTCTCCAATAATTAGCTTGAAAACACGCTGCTCCGGGTACATCTTCTAGGGTACTAGTTAGCACGATTATAAAACTATAACTAGGTACAACGGCTCAGTTATTCAATATTTATTAAATACCCAGTATTTTTTTAAACCATTTTCCAACAAAAATTATCTACCCTTTAGTTCTTATTTGCAATTTTATTTTAAAAATTTTCAGCAAACTTCCCGTTAATTTACAAGCACTGCGGTTATTACTGTAGAATAAAGATTTTTGGATCAATTTCATTGAAAAATTTAACGAAAATTTGAACTCGAGTGTCAGAAAGTAAATTTAGTTGGAACTTTTTTCTTTTTGATTCAATTTTTGTAATTCATTGAGTGTTTTCATCTTTTTTTTTTCAATAATTTGAGGATTTAATTGATAACTCCATGTCCAGACAATTGCGAGGTAAGTGTTGTTGTGTAAATTAAGTTATTTCATTTCTTTTGTCATGGGCTACTTTTTTATTGATTTAGTGGAAAAATCTGTACCAAATAGCCGAACATTTCTGTCTCGCAGTTATGTTTACTTCATAAAAAAAATTCTTTGAAACATCTGATTTTTCTCGTAAATTACCTAATTCATCAAATGAAACTTTCATCCGATTATGTATAATTACCAAAACTTGAGAGTTTTTGAGTTGAATTTTTTCTTAAGCTATAAATAAAACCTCAATTCAAGCAAACTGATCTCAAAGTTCCTAAAAACTAAACTTTGGCCTATCAGAAATTCTATTTTGGCCTATCAAAAAACTTCAACTTGGGTCTTTCTCGGTTTCTGTTTGATCTAACATCTTCTAACTTAATCAATGTTGAAGGAATTTGTACACACAGTTGAAATTAGGCTGAATTATGTATCTTTTGAATGATTGATTACTACTACAAGGAAAGTGAAGCACTAGGACCCGTTCATTTCTATAGTTACTTTATACAAGCTGATGAAAACAACGTTCAACAGCCTTCAAACACACTCCGAAAAATTCAAAAAATATATACTTGAAACATCCTTAAGAGTTGAAAAAGTGCTATAAAAATAGTTTTTACTGAGAAATAACAGCCTGAAAAACCTAGAAATCTATACAAAATTGGAACAATTGAAAAATTTTATTATATACTATGAAATACTTTCATCGCAATTCTTAAGCTTTGACTAAAGCTTTTTTTCAAGGGATCTGATGACAACATCAACTCGAAGAACAGTTGGATTTAATTTGGCGTGAAACTCTTGAAAGAAATCAATCCAAAAATCATTAATCTACATTGATAAATGCAATGGTATGAAGTTCAAGGGACTCTAATGTCTTTAACTTATTGTAAAGTTTATATTATAAGCTAATGAATGGATACGCTTTGGCTAATTAGCTAAAAAACAGTTTAAAAGTACTGTGTATTTACAAATATCGGCTAAGTGAACCGTTCTGTTTTTTTGCAGAATTAAAGTAATAATTTCTTAGCAGTAAGGTAATATGTTTGAGCAGATTGATAATTTTGCAGTTTTTTTAATCAGATAATTGAAAAATTATGCATTGATACTCATTATTTCTTTTATTGTCCAACAAATTTTGAAAAATGGCAAAAATAGACAAAAAATTTGATGTTTTAACTGATTTGGAATATTTAAAATATCATTTTTTTGTGTAAAATTGCTTTAAATTAAAAAATAGGGTTTAGTAAAAAAGCTTACTGTTTTGAAGTTTTACTCAGAAGTTTTTTCTTTGAAGTTTCTTTACAAAGAAAAGATTTCATTGCTAAGCTTGCTTTGGGTATGTGAAAGATCGATCATAATACACATATTTGTAGATAAATTTCAGTTGTGTGTACATTTTTTTCGAAATTGAATCAAATAGAAGATGGTAGATCAAAGATCAAACAGAAACCAAAAAAACTTAAATTGAAATTTTTCGAGAAAAAAAGTAGAAATTCAATTTGTTGTTCAGAAATTTTGAGATCGTTTTGATTAGTATCAGGCTATAAGTTATAGCTCAAGAAAAAATCCAAACTTGAAAATCTCGATTATTGGTGATTATGTATTTTTTATTGGAAATTCTGTTATCTTTTGATGAATTATGTAATATTACATGAAAGTTCAGATGATTTAAAAAATTTTCCTCTGAAGTAATTAAAACTCTTTTGGTTAATTGAAGTTTTTGGTTAATTGATAAAGTTTTTCCACTAAATCATTTACACTTCTTGTTGAAAGCAAACAAAAACAGCTTTTTAGCAAATAAATGAATTTAACTTAAAACACCCAACATATTGTAATGTTTTTTCCTGACCTTGCAAGTGGCTTGATTTGAAGTAATCAATCAAAAACTCAAACTATTGGAAAAAAAACCGAAAAGAACCACTGAAATACAGAAAATCAAAATAAAAGAAAAGTTTTTTTACTTTTTTTTTCCGAAAATTGAGTTCAATTGTCATGAAATGCTATGAAAATCGATCCAAAAACGTTTAATATACAACAAATACTGCAATGGTGGTAATTTTACAGGAGATATCTGATAAATTGCGTATTATGAACTAATGATTAGCTAAGTGTTAATTAGGAAGTTGTAACAGAGTACAGGACATTTTTTAAACAGAGACTTATTGAACCTTTTTACCTAGTTGTTTTTTTAATATTCTGTCTATTTTAGTACTTTGGAACATGTTAATGGAGTAGCTTGGTTTTATGCTGAAAATTGGAGACTTACTTATAAATAATCATAATTTTTTTGTCTTCTATCGATTCAGAAAACAAATTATTGACGTGAAAAAGAGAACTAGTGGATAATTTGGCTAGTTTTGAAGACTTCCAGATTAATATGTATTCAATTCGGAACTATAAATCGTTTCAAAAACAAAAACTAAGGGTAAAAACAAAAGAGAAAAATATCTGGTTTAGAAGGTTCTTAGTAAAAGGGGTTTTCTGATGCTAGTTTTGCCTTCTATTTGTGAATATTTGTTGAAATGATACAATTGTATTGAACTAAGACTCATTTTTTGAGAAAATTGTGATTCAAATTGGATCGGAAAACACTGAAGTTATGAGATGGTAGATCAAGCAAAACCAAGTTTCTGAATAATAAAGAACTTAAGAATAGAACACACAAACTGTCAATTTTTGACAACGATAATTTTTTTATCGAGTAATTTTTTTTCTATCATTTAAAGAAATAACTAAAATTATGGATAGCTTAGAGTTTTCAAGCAAACTTCTTTTAGTTTACTTTAGGGACTCAAACAACCATCTCATTGTTACATTTTTACTTGTCTTCTTAGTGTGGAATTTTACGCAAAATTAGTTCTATTAAAGAATAATAAAAAAAAAACATTAATCAAATTTCTTCGTTCAAGGTATAAATTTTCTTGAAGTGTCAAAGAACATTAGAGTACTAGAACAGATGAATAAAAACAAAAACTTCAGATTTTTGGAAATAAGTGCACATCTACCAATTTTGTTAAAAAACGATACAAAATTTAAAATTTGACGTGGAAATCCAAGTTTGTTTCTTTTATGAACTTAAGATGATAATTTTTATCAAAAGCTTTGATAAAGTGGTAACTATTTATTATAAATTAGCAGAAAATTGAGCATTTCTCAAGAGTCACACTGATTCATTTAATTCGGAAATAGATCTGAGGTTTTAAATTTTGACTCTTTCAAATGATTTTTGGTTAATCCTTAATAAAACTCCAAGTTAGAATCGAATCACTGATTTTTCTAGAAAATTTCAAAATTATTGCTATAACTAATTATTTGAAGGATGTTGTTCACAAAGCTGATATCCTCTGGAATAGAAACTGAGCAAAGTTTACATAGAACGTTAAAAAAATAAGTTTGGACAGATGCTGAGTCTGATTTACGTGACATAAGCAGTTTTCAAATTATAATTTTTCTGACAATACTTCCGAGTACTCGGAAGTTTCAGCTGCATTTCAGTTAGGTCTCAGCATAGTTTCAGCTAGCTAGAGCACTGCATTAAACAGTAAAATAATGTATTAAAACAAAGTATAGGTCAAAATGTATCAAATCTTATCGTGTTTTGAAGTTTTGATTTAAGAAAAAGCAAAAAGAAATCTCATTTTTGATGCAAAAACTCGTACCATTAACTTAACATGAATAAAAAAATGCTGTTATGCCTTCATTACACAGTCCAGACGTAATATACCATTGATATTTACCAATAAGATATCTCGCGCCGATATGCGAGATTTCCACCAAAATAAAAAACAAAAAAAAAAGAAAATTTTTCCTACCACTCCATAACTATGACACAAAGACTGAAACCTTCTTGTCATATTCCCTATCTTAAAACAATGAAGACTCTATACCCAATGTTTACACATAGGTGGTAGACCGGATGTTCAATTTTCTGTCTTAAAACATGTGTCTCCCATCAATCCCCCCTGATCAGCCCCAACAAATACTTCTTGCGACCGTTTCAAAAAATATGCTACTGGTGTAGACTTTTTTTTGGCAAAATAAGCTCCGTATAGTGTTCTGAGAGTGCTCGGTTAAAATTATTCAGAGATCCTGGAAAACTGTTTTGGAAGTTTTCATCTTATGGAAAGTCCTAAAAAAGTTTCTACATTTGCGCCTGAATAATTTCAAATTGAATTGGAAAAAATAGTTATTTAAATGATGAGAGCATGCGTTAAGTCACTTAATTTATGTTTTGTTAATTTTTTACTTGATCTTCTTGTTCTTTTTTTATTTCTTTTGCTTTTAAATCTGTCAAACAAGATTAGAGTCTGATACATTTTGCGACTAGCTACAAATTAGATCGATCCAATTTTTTTATTAACAAGATTTTTCAGGTTGAAAGTTTTACTCGTGACCGGCGAAAATGCAGAAAAGTTAATCACGACCGGCGCAACCGAAGAAATTTTAAACTCGACCGGCGCGACCGAAAAATGTCAACTAAAACCGGCCCAACTTTCGCGACCTTTGCCTTTTTTTGCTAAATCTGTTAAGTATTCTTTTGTTAAGTCATTTTTTTTTCTAATGTGAAGCTCACTACTTGTGCTGTCATGACCTTAAAAATAATAAACTTTATCTTTCTGTTCATTACTTTTTGCACTTTTGTTTGCGCGGTCGCGTTTATAATACTTTCTCTTTTGAAACTATGTAGTTTTCTATTGCGACTGATTTTTAGAGAATCGTTCCTAAATGTCAGATTTTGGCGTCTAATTTCCAGACTATCGCGACTAAAATGCAAAATTCTTAGAATATAAAAGCATGTCTAGACTGAGTTTTTGGTCGCAGAATTTGAAAATCTAATTATCAGTCGCTGACAAAAGTGAGTGGATAACTACTTTTCTGTATGGTTCTCACTTACATTGGGTTCTGTGGTTGATTAATTTTAACCGTCGGCACAAATAGTTTGAAGATTCTGGCTTCACTCCACAATTCTCTGCTCAAAAACGCAGAGTCTGATGCAAAAAAAATTAGGAATATCAAAGTAAGAAACATGAAAACTTGTCTGATAATTTGCGTGCTGAGCATACTTCTATGCATATAATCGAAAGCGAAAAAAAAACAATAATTTTTTCTTATAAAAACAATACAAATTCAGGTTGATTTTTTTAAATCAGAGAGTAATTTGCTGATTTATAGCTCTTGTTGCACAAACTGTTGCACAAATAGTTCTTGTTGCACTTTTTGTTACACTGCTAAATCTTGTTTGCAATTCTTGTTGCACTTGTTCTTTTTAGTTCAGCTTTTCCGCAAATTTTAAACTTTCCTTCCGCTTTTGAAATTGCTAAAAGCTTGACGTAAATTCGAGTCAATTGATAAAACAAATGGAAAATATTAATTGATTTTAAAAAATAGTAAGCGCAGGAGACCAAAAGTCAGCATTGAAAGTTTATTCCAAATTGATACCAGTGAAATTTGACTCATCGTCTTCTTTTTAAAAAGGACATAGCTGAAGTTGTTATGAGGTAGCAGAATTGAGATGGCCTGTTTGGTTTAGCAAACTGACGCGAAATAAATATTCCTAAAAATGCCGTAAACTCAGTTTGCGTATTTTGTTAAATTCTGTTTGAACTACTTTTGACTGAAGCATTTGTATAAAACTGAGAAAATCAAAAACCGTTTCAAGTTTGGTCAAAAGCGTTTTAAAATTGGAACACTGTTTTTTGAAGAGCATGAAAAAACAGCAAAGGATAGACAACTCAAACAAGTTTCGGAAAAAAAGCCTCGTCATAAAACTTAATCTTGGGTTGACCTACATAAAACGAAGATGCTTATCGCAAAATTCGTTACACCGAAAATGTTTGTCATAAAATAACATGCATCAACATTACCAGGCCAATCTGTGAACTGGGTAGGCGGAGAATTTTATTTTCTGTATGTTCCTAGATTCCATAGACAAGTCTTTAAAATTCCCGAGTAAAAATACCGGTAATGTAATTTTTGTCAGCAGATTGTTTTGTTGCGGATTCCGCAACAAGCAATTATAGCTAGTTGTTCTGGATTCCGTAACTGTAAGTGGATTTCGCACAAGGTAAGTGGCATCCGCAAATGTTAGTGGAATCCGCAAATTTTGTAAGCGGAATTCGTAAATGCCTGAATTTGCATATCAACCGCTAAAAGTTAGAAGTGGAACCATTATCTGTAGCAAGACAGAAATTAAAAGCAAGGACTTAACCATTGTCAGCGGAACCCACAAACAAATCTTACAATATTGGTTAAAAAAAACAGGTTGAAGTCAACCTTTAGAATCGATCCCTCGAAAAACTTCTCAATTGGGGGAGTTTCTTCAACTTTTTGGGATAATAAAAAGGTTGCTTCAATGGCTGCAGGTATTCCAGTGCATACTGCTGGTATTAGCATTCTGGTTTGTTTTTGTAGATACTCTGGGGATAAAGTATGCATTTACTTTTCTTATTGAATCATATTTCTCGTTCCACAGCAATGTAACCACCCTTAGATTCTGACCTTCAAGCGTATTTAGAATTAAAGCTCTCCAAGCAAAGTATTTTCATCCGGGCAAAAAAAAAGATGTAATTTTTTTGAAGTGAAGACTGCAAAGGAGACCATTTTTTTGTCGGTTGAAGAGTGAGAAAAATAACAACACCGAATGGTTCTCTAAGACACAAGTTTAACCAATCTTTCGGGCCTTGTCACATTTTTAGTGAAGAACATTGCAGTTGGAATAATTGTATGAACTTCTGGAATTAAGATTCCAAGCTTGCACGGCAGTTTTGAGTACACAGACGCAGGTGGCGGCTTTCAGATTGGGATTCTGGAACTCTCAGCGTCTAAATTGAGCCAATTTTGAATTAACAGAACATTTTTAGTGGAATTTTCACTGGCTGAAAGTTTCATTTGACAGCTGTTTTCATCTGACACAAGTTTGTCACTGACCAGCTTCTAAAAAAAACAGTACTCATCTAGGCATAAAACAAGATAGTAAAATAGTTCGATATTCCGAATTGGAACCTCTAGGTTGAGCGGCTAAGAATTTGAAGCGGGGCGGCGGTGGTTGTTCCTCACTCTGGGTCTTGGCATCGGCCTTTAGCAGATCATCTTAATAGCCCTCCTCGACCTCGAACCTGACCGCGCACGCTCGCTTGTACACGCGTCAACGGTGTCACATGCCGAGCCATCCGACATAAAAACTTGCTACACTTCCTCGCTATCACTCCAGGCATAATAAGTTTGGACAACCTCCAAGATTACTTAATCATGAGCGTCCATCTCCACTGTCGTCATAAAAGCATCGTCGCTGTTGCCATCAGATTAATAGTAATTTTTAATTTTAACAAACGTAAAACAAGATTAACAAAGGGAAAACAAGGGTTGGTTGTTTTTTTTTGCGATTTTTATTGGGAAGGTTCATATTGTTGCTTAAAGGTCGAAAGGAGGGTTTGTTCACATGGCCCCAGCCTAAGTTAGCCTAACAACAACAAAGTCAAATACAACAGATACCTGTATCGAAAAATATTCCCCAAGCAATCCAGATCTTGTCTGCCCAAGGGACACCTGGGATATATCCTTCCATTCACAACCCATTCCAGTAGTCCATACACAGGTAATGCCCGATTTGCCTATCGTGAATCGTAAGCAGAATTGTTTAAAGGCGACAGATTGGGCACTCTTCTTGATTGATTATGCCGGTCGAGCAAATAACTCCCATGATTTCTGAAAATCAGCAATTCAGTTAGTTACTGAGACTTCATTATCAATAATTACAATCATAAACAACAATTGATAGAAAAAACAGCTTTTTATGCTTTTAAATGTCATTTACTAAACTCGGCGTATTGACATTTGATGAAGAAAAACCGCGGAAAGTTGAAACTTCATGAAACTGTCAGCGGTCTCAGTCTCGGGCCCTTTTCACTAAAATTGGGCAAGGTGTTTCGGACTTTTTCACCAATATTGGGGCGTGCGATGCGTTCACTGGCAACGACAGGCCGGATGGCCCATGGTGGTGTTCAAACCGATCGTCAAACTGGTGTTTATTCGTTTTTGGGAAGAATTCAGTATTTTAGTATATGGCATTAAAGTGAGTGCAGTTTTCAGCTTACGTAAGTGAAAAAATTCATAACATTGGGTTAAACTGGGTGCAGTTCTCAGTTTGTGAATTGAGTATTTCAGTAAATGGGATTAAATTTGGTGCAGTTTTTGTGTTACGGAAGTGAGTAATTCAGTATATGAGATACATTTCGGCCAAATGTAGGCATGCAAAATCTCCTGCAAAGGTGGTTGTCTAAAGCTTTGTCGTGTGCCTTGACAACTCTCGAGACTTCCTCTAGATCTTATAAATGGTGATATAAAAGCTATAAAAATATAATTAATTTTTTATGATTTCGACAAAGTTAAGTATCAATTTACTTTTGACACTAACCATAGATTCACTGGAAGGTAGCTCAGTGCAAACAACGGAAATGCAGAGTAGCAGCTCCTGAAGGGCTCAACATTTTTCCGCTCGTGTCGGTAAGCTCTGGCAGCCACCAGCCGGTATCCACGATGATATTGACATCGCAGACTCTGAAGTTGTTTCAACCATGCATATCATACCAGCTGGCATAGAGAGGGATTGCCGCTTCGTCAGAATAACTTTCTGACACCCTCCAGCATCAAAGCGAGGGTCAATCATGGGAAACAATCGTTTCCAAACCATAGATTGAAGCAGCAGATACTCCTCGGATATCTGCTTGTTGTTGACCAAAGGGGCCATGAAATAATATGTCGTGCAGCCTAAAATGAAAAAAAAAAAAACAGAACTCAACAGAACAGATCTCTATATTTTGTTAAAAAGTTGTATGTTAAACTTTATTTCCCCTTCTACTGAAATGTACTTCAAATATATATTGTTGAGTGCTGATGAAAAGTTGATATTGCATTAGATTGTGATAACAGCAAGTAGCTTAACTTTTCGGTACTTTAGTCTTCTCTTCGTCGGTTCTAGCTTCTTCGGTTCTAGTTTCGTCGGTACTTTTGTCTTCTCTACCTTCTTTCTATGTAGGTGTCCCATCTTGATCACCTTTGGGACTGAGCTTTTCGCGGCATCCGATAAACAAGCATCATTATCAATGATGCTCCAGAACATTAGCGGCGTTTTCCTGAACAAGGTTTGATTATCAACTAACTCAACTGATTGTATTTGTTCCTATGGTTGAGAAAAATCGTCAGAGTTAAAAGCATTTAAAAGCTCGACTCGTTGATTAAATGGATGCTGTTTACTTCAGAAACTGATTACTATTCCGTTACGCTGTACCGTCTAGCTGTCACTTTCGCGGGATATCCTCTGATCGTTTCAGAAACGAATTTGTCCCCAAATGTTTGGCTGTCAGTTTGACCACCATAAGCACGCCCTGTTACTTGGCTTTTGAAACTCTTAACTGATTTAGCCGATGAAACTGACAAGGCTCCGTGTTAGCCAACGAATTTGTCTGACTGGATCCATTTGATAAAATCAGCTGCAGGGACGCAACCTTTTAAACACGAGACAGGCAAAAACTAACGAAACATAACAAAAAAGTGATTCAAAGTTAATTAAAACGACACGCTGATTCAACCTTAGGTCAATTTCATCCTCGCAGATCATAATCGTCGTAATCTGATTTATAGGTGTACTGCACAAAGTAACAATTTTTCTTAGTAGGAGAGAGCAACTTTCGTTTTATGATTGCCCAGATCTTCGACTGGCTTGAATTGTCTCTCAGGGTGACATCACATGCTCTGTACTTCTGTAGCAATCGACGAACCCCTCTTTGCCACAGAACATGCAGGTCAGCTTGTTCGGCCTCGTCTTTTTTTCTCACATCGCTTTGTAGGTCGCATTCGAGAAATGTAGGTCGCATTCGGAAACAAAAAAAAATTCAAAAAGGAAAAAAGAGGATTTTGCTTAATGTTACTGGAGCCCCAAACTGACAATGATGATAAAATGAACGCTCTGCAAAATTTATTATCAAACTTTTGACTACGGTCAGTGAAATCTCAGATCAAATGTTATAACGATGTGAAATTGGTATGGACAATGTTATGAAAAAAAGTTGTTTTAAACGTTTTGATACCTAAATTTTGTTGTTTAAAATGGTTGACAGCTAATTCGACAATTTTGCTGACAAACTATAACTTATAATTAATAACTAGGTTTACGTTCGGCATCGGCACATAAATAAATAAAACCCAGTTTCTGATTGTGAAATGGACCTTAAATTTTTTTATGATTTATGTTTTAAAAAAGAAGGTTTTATACCACGATAATTTTGAAATACACATTTACTACGTTGAATTTTGTTAAACAGAGATTGGTTTGGCAAGGGTTCGAATAGCCGAACTCTGACATAGTAATCTCATTCGTTACCCTTGTACCAACGGACCCGATTTAGATTGCACAATTGTAAGGGGTCTTCCGCTAAAG
Organism: Symsagittifera roscoffensis; assembly: GCF_963678635.1. Classification (NCBI taxonomy): domain Eukaryota; kingdom Metazoa; phylum Xenacoelomorpha; order Acoela; family Convolutidae; genus Symsagittifera; species Symsagittifera roscoffensis. The sequence continues at coordinate 75,919,691 of NC_087064.1, read as the reverse complement.
CAGTGAGGATTCACTCTTGTAGAAGATTTTCCCATTTACAAACTAAAAATTTCTAAAAACTATCTCGCAAACGCTCAGGGAAACTGCCGCTCGATGCGTTTTTACTTTTGTTTGCTTACTCAGTTATATATATATCATTAATTGTTTTCCTTATTCGTCCTGAGCAAAAAAATTTTAAGAGTTTATCTGAGATAAAAGTCCAGAATTGCAAAAATAACATTTTTCTCACCACATTTTGAAAATCTCTAAAAAGATGTGGGAAAAACGACAGAAGATAACTAATAAGGATCCTTTCAAACTACTTTTGCCATCAAAGCCAGTCATATTCGATAAATTGATCATAAGGAAAACTAAATCAAAAACCAAAACACACCAGATCTTCAAAAATAATTAATTAGAAATTTTTTGATTGAAATAATTCAAATATATGTAGGATCAACCGTACAATCTCTCCTTCTAAGTGACCTATCGTAGAGCTAATTATCCCGTTATTAGCAAAAAAACATTTGTTTCAATTTGGTATCAATTGATCATTTGGATCTTGTTAGCTATTTCCCCTTATGCATGTATTATATTTTACAATCATTTTTGTATTTAGTAAGCATTTCAAAAATGTCAATAATTAGTTGGGTTTTCAAGTTCACGCATCCGTTTTTGTATTACTAACTATTTATATAGAAAAATATATTGAGAAATCGAAATAAAAATATTATCTGAAACAAGTTTTAAAGTTTTTTTTTGAAAAACCGGTGTATTCCCCTAAATTGATTTTGAGGGGGGAGTTGCACGGTTGATCCCATATGTAATTAAGTTTTTAGATTACAAGTTCAACTGAAATACGATTTTTTGAGAGAATCCAGCTTTTTGGACAAAAAGGTTCCAAGACATATGTCATTGAAATTGAGAATGCAGTCAGCATCTACTGACAGCAATTGAGACTAGCAAAAAAGATTTCACCAAAAAAAAAATCCGTATCATTTCATGTTTTCCAGTTCCGCCCCATCCTCTGTTTTTGATCCTTGTAACTCTTCCCGTAGATAGTTATTAGGTAGCTAAACTGCAGTAGAGTTATTGATCTCGGGTTAAACTATGTAAGCATTTGAGGAGCGTATGGTAGGTACTGATTGTGAATTCTGTAACAGTTGAAAATCAATTAAGCAACAATTAAAAGTTTACAAATCAGTTAGTGACATTTTAGTTTGGCTTTAAAAATCTTTCAAAAAAAACTAGGTGGTTTTTTAGTTGGCAATGACGTTTATTCTTCAAATGTGAAATTTAACCCATTTTTGGCAATTTTTTTTAAATTGCTCAAAACAGAAGGGAACTCTTTAATTGGCAATGAATTCTTTTCGTTGGCTATGAAGTTTAATCAAACTTTGACCAAGTTAGGTTAATTGTTAAAAATCACACTATATTTGTATACAATTAGCTGGCCGATAAAGCAAAATAACAATTACGGATTAAAGAGTATAACATCTCTACATTCATCTACCACTGCAACTCTATGGAGTTCAGTTTGAAAATCTGCATCTCTGAAAATCTGAGTTCATTCATTTTTGCAACCCATTCATTTCTGCAGTGTGAATACATCCTTCGATCAATTCCGAATCCGCTAATTTTAATCCAAAAGAAACCGACACACAAACAAACCGTCATTACGAATCGACATACAAACCGACATACGAATCGGCACAAACGACATAAAAACCGAAGCTCGATTCTCATCTGACCTCACATCACAATTGCCGACATCATTACCACCAAGATCGTAACCGAGAAAATCATGGCATAGCTTGCTGGAATCGATATTCAATAGCATCCGACAATGATCGAGAATTTGTAGACGCAAAAATTGTTGACGAAATAGCAGGAAAATATTTGGCAAACAAATATCAAACAGTGCAAAGGCTAAATCAAAAGTAGTCGGAGGAAATAAATTGGAGATTGATGAACTTGTTCGAAAAAGAGCAATACCACAGCATTTTCATGATTTGATAGCAGTAGCAGCAGGAATCAAGCAGATAAAAAGTATACGTGGCGTCAAGGAAATACCAATGAACGAAAAAAGAAGGAGCTTGGTCAAGTTTTTTTTGAGACACAACACAATCCTACGCGAATCTGCACCTTTTAGTGATAAAAACTATCGGCAACCTCCTGCAAGACCTTCAGCAATCTCTTAACAGTTGAAAATCTCGTCAAATTGCAGGATCAGTAGGAGCCTGCCCCGATATCAAAAGCATCAGCAGCCTCACATCCATTAAATATGAGGTGAAATGCTTCGATGAGTTGAAATGATTTGATGAGATGAAATGACTCAATGAGATACTAACTAAAGTTGAGCAAAAAGTGAGGATAAACTGATATCGAGTTAGCGGCTGAATGCTATCATCAAAATTGGAGTGCATTCAATTTATCACCAAACCCAAAGTATCGATTGCACCAATTCTAATTGGATCATAAAAATATGAGTCTGTCAACGTCTTAAAAACGTTGTATTCTTTCTGTTATGTAGCACATCAGGCGACTGTAGCTTCTATGTAGTTCTCGTCAGTGAAACGGTAGTTAACAAAAAAGCAATAAGTTCTCTGCATCAGAAAAATTTCATTAGTCAATCCTTGCAAGAAGTTTTATTTCCTATCAATCATTTAGTCGTTCCTCAGTTCAGTCTTATTTTTACAGTCTTTCATCATTTTCACCATGTTGAGTACAACATTTTGGGTGAGGAAAAAATCATTTGAGCAAGTCTTTCATGTCATTACTTCCATTGGGAAACTGTAATAGTTATATCATTAATCAGCGATTGCGGCGTACAGATAAAGTGGTTTGAATGTCGGAAAAGCGCCATTTTTAGCTTACCAGAAGACAGAAAACAAAAACGCAGCAGCATTGATTGCAAGAAAATTCCGAGAACACAAAGCTGCTGTGTCACCAGCAGAAAGATCTCGCGAAAGGCGAAGCTATCTATCAACCCCAGAAGAATGTATGGGGACTCGATGGTCTTTTTGGAACACGCTGAGAGTGTCAGAAAAAGGAAAGGTCAAAATCAACGACACTTTTCTGTCCCAGTGCACAATTCCTTATGTCGACAAATCTGAAGATACTGCGGTGCATGAACCATCAAATATTGACAGTTGTAAGTTAAGTTAGGTACTCTGATTTGAGAAAGGAGTCAAATGACGAATCAAGGTTACGAGTAGGAGAATCACGACCCGTTGATTTTAAGAAGTTTGCAATCAACAATTCGTGCTAAATTCAAGTGAATCAGTCTTAACAACCAGCTTAAAGTCTCAAACTGGCTGCAATGCGTACAAAACTTGAATAATTTTTCTTTCAACCAAAACTAAAGAGAAACTTGTTCGCTTTTTAAAATTAATCTATTCAAAAACATAAACAAATTAAAACAAAAACAACAACTTTTCAGGAGCTTTTTGAGCTGTAATTGTCTTTGATCAAGGACTTCTGGTCAATCGGGCGCTTGAATAATGGGTTACCACCAATTTAACACATTTTTTATGAGGTTGGATAGATTTACCGAAAAAGCCTAAGTTATACAAAAGCTTTAAATGGTAGTTTGATTATTACCAAGAAATTAGAAGTACATTTCAAAACTTTCACACTAATAATCTCTGATTTTCATCCATTAATTCATATATCAATTCAAAACCAACTTGCAATTAAATTTTATAAAAATTTAGAGCGAAGTAAGTATTACACTCATGACTAAAACAACTTTTTTTATTTCGGTTTTTTGAAAACTATTACACATCATACGAATAGCTTTCACATCAAAAACTACCAATCAAGTCAAAAGATGACTTGACTGGCAGTTTGAGTTTTCCTTTACAACAGTTATTCGCAGGTTTTTTTCCGTTGCAACCAAAAACAAAACAAAAAAATATCGAACATACAACTTTTCATTGTATAATTAGGAAGTATTGGACCTTCATTTAATGATAATTTAAATTGATTTCAACTGTGAAAACCTACATGTTTTTCTAAGTTTGAAAATGCAAGTAAACACAATTTTCAAGAACTACGATGAATGATGGAGAAAGAAAAGGAAAAATCTAAGAAACCCGAGCAGTAACTACACTATGAGTGTACTCTGGTGTTTTCCGATTTTGCTCAAACGAAAACTGAAAAACTTATAAATGACACAGAATCAAATCCTAAAAAGTCAAAAGAAAAATTGACATCAGCTGTTTTTTTTTGTTTTTTTTTTTCACTGAGTGGTTTATTACAAGCTTTGTCTTCTTTAAACGTAGCTTTTATACGTATCTCACCCGAAAACAAAAAGTCAATAAAAACTGTGAAGAGCTTTTCTTTACTCAACTTCGATGGTGCTACAACTAGAAGTCAAACTAAAAGCTATAAAAAAACAGTCGAGCAATGCGCAGAGTAAATTGCATGTAAATATTTTCAAACAAAGCACCGAAATTTAAAAATCCTATTTAGAAAGCGTTAAAAAATAATGCCACAAAAATTGATTTTTATTAAAATTGATTACAACAGAAAAGCAAAAGACCTAAATTACGCAAATTGAGAAATTGTGTTCGCTTGATTTGCAGGAAAAAGCTATGGTTGTCAATTAGGAAAAATAGTTGAATAAAAAGAGAGATGGGGAAACTTAATGAAAAACAATTGAACTCTGCTAACCAAAACAAAAGTAACTCTTGATTTCAAAAATTTTCAAAAATGCAAACGGATTTCTCTTTATGAAAGTTATTAGCAGATGAGCATATTTATCTGAGCTAAATTTGACACCACTTGTCCGAAAAAAAATAAATGAAATTTAATTATGTACACATGCACAATTTTTTCAACGCAATTTGTGAAAGAAAGAAAACTACATGTTTTTAGAGTAACATATGTTTCAGTTATGTATGGGAAAACTATGTACTTTGGATTGATTGGGTATTCAAATTAAGCTTGCCCTTTAATTTTTTCCGAGGTCGAAGTTTTTTTTCATTCTAGCAAAATGAAACAAAAATTTAGCGGATTTGAGGGGCTGTTTTCAAAGACCGGAGTTTCTGCATAGATATAATGAAACATTTTGAAGTGAAGTTTTTGAAACAGAACGTCTGCCAATGGTTTTTGGATTTTAGAAGTTAACAGCAAGTTTAGGGTTTATCGAAATAAAAATCACATAAGAAAATCAAAAAAATACATGCTGATTAAAAACGCAACGGCGCATCTTCCTAAGCTGGTTTTCAACCAAAAACAAACTTGTCGAGAAAATTAGGTTGCTAAATTATAAGCTTTTACTTAAAATGTCTACTTCCAGACCAAAATTAGTAATACAAGTTAAAACTTGCGGCAAAAAAAATCTAAAACGCAGGAAACAAAGTTGCGTTTCCTTATCATTTAAATTGAATCAGTTTGTATTTTCAAAAAATATATATCAATTGACAAATTGAATTAGTTTCAATTTTTTAAAAACATTTTCTTGTTTTCTTCATATTGTTAAAATGAATTTACTTTCAACCTGCTGAACAGACTGCTAACGTTTTTCTAGGAAAAGTCTATTGTTAGTTGACTGTGGATATAAGTTCAAAAACTGGGGAAATTAAAAATTTTAAAAACAAATTATAATAAATTCATACTAATTTCTTTCAAAATAAAAAAATTTTCGAACATTGTTTTTTGTTTTGAAACAACTTCAAAAATTAAGTGCATTAATCACTTCTGGTTCGGAGCACACTGAACTTCCTGCATTCAACTGCAATTAAATAGTTTTTCACAGAATTTTTCTCAAAAAATCAATAAAAATTTCATATATAACTCATATTTTTTTATAAAAAAGATTTCTTAGATTCATTAACAATTAGCTTTAATTTAGACGTTTGACTCCATTGGTTATCAGAAACCGTAGGTCGTATTAAATGTTTTTACAAGGTTGTATTAAAAAGGCAAAATTTATCAAAAACCAAAATTTTTGCATGCAAGTTTACTTTAAAAAGTAATATTCCGACGCCAAAGGCAGAAAAAAAATGAAAGCAAGTTTGTAAGAAGTAAATCAATTTTCTTCGCCTTTTAATCTTATTTTTTTAGCAGTTGATGTTTCGGCTCTTTCAATGTTTTTAGCAGAAAACAATTTTTTCAACATTGAGGTTTTTACAAGCACTAATCGAGCTAATTTTTTTCTAGATAATAGTTGAATACGCTAAAAAAACAGCAGTTTTTTGTGAGTTGCAAAATATGCTGAAAAAAAATGGAATAAGAGCGCTCCAGCCTAAGTCAATAGCTAGTGAAAAAAAGAGAAGAACAGGAAATGATAAAACAACAAATATTCATTATGCAAAAGCTTTGCTTTTCAGTAAATTAACTTGTTCATAAAGATCAAGATAGTGAGTTTTTCTACCGACAACTAAATTAGAGTGTTTAATTTGGGAACAAAATGTGAGTGCACAGTGTTTTTTTCCAATTATGAAAACACTCAATCTGAAAAACAAAGCTTGAACAAAGAAGAACCCCATTAACAGAATTGAAGGCTCGTGTTCAAAAAACATGATTGCTAATATCAAGCGATTTAACCTAATATTATAATTTTCATGGCAAGTGTGTGTTTTTTTGCAATATCGTGTGCTAACTAAAATTATATTATTGAGAATTAGAAAACCAAGACTAGCAAAAATTGCAATTGTTTAGTTTCTGCAATCTTTTACTAAATTGGTGAACTATCTCTGAGCTGAGTTTGAATTGCAATCATTCTTAATCCGGTTTCCAAGTTTAGTGCGACAGTGAATCTTTCGACTCGCTGCAGGACTTCATTATATGGGTGATCATTTCTAAAATCTTTCTCCTGCATGATGAAAAAAGATGTCACTTAGAAAATTTTAAACAGCCTTGAATGGACAGAAAACAGCTCAGAATTTTGATTAGAAACTTTGTTACAGCTGATTAGTGAAAAAAGAGAAGAACAGAAAATGACAAAACAACAAATATTCATTAGGCAAAAGCTTTGCTTTTCAGTAAATTAACTTGTTCATAAAGATCAAGATAATGAGTTTTTCTACCGACAACTAAATTAGGGTGTTTAATTTAGGAACAAAATTTGAGTGCACAGTGTTTTTTTCCAATTATGAAAACACCCAATCTGAAAAACAAAGCTTGAAAAAAGAAGAACCACATTAACAGAATTGAAGGCTCGTGTTCAAAAAACATGATTGCAATCATTCTTAGTCCGGTTTCCAAGCTTAGTGCGACAGTGAATCTTTCGACTCGCTGCAGGACTTCATTATATGGGTGATCATTTCTAAAATCTCTCTCCTGCATGCATGATGAAAAAAGATGTAATTTAGAAAATTTTAAACAGCCTTGAATGGACAGAAAACAGCTCAGAATTTTGATTAGAAACTTTGTTACAGCAAAATCGAAATTTTTCAAAAATTGAGCCAACAACTAAACATCACTCTCTCAACAAATAAATATAAAAAAATCACCGAAGTATTATTTCTTAGTTCAATCACTTCATAAAATTCAAAAAAATTTTTAATCAGCACAAACCAGAAGTGCAATTTTGATATATCCTTTTCACTAAAACTAACAATGTTCACTTTTTCACAAGATTTAAATGCTGTGATGTAAAGAATTCGCATAATACAAAAACTGAAATTTCCAACTTTTTAGACTAGCAAAAAACTGTTTCGACTTTTCAAAACAGAGCTCAAAAGGCACGTTGAGAAGACACTTTCCGCTCCGTATTTTTGGGTCTGAATGGACGAAAAATGCGGAAACGTAACTAGTTAACGTGTCTTTTGAGCTCTGCTTAGCATCACGTAAGCTTTTAATAGAACGAAACAGTTTTTTGCTAGTCTAATTAATGGAAATTAGAATTTTTGTGATTGTGGAAAATCTGTACATCACAAAAATTCATATGTTGTAAAAAATTATTAAGAAAATTTTAGTGTAATTGATACAACTCTTTTGCACTTCTAGTGTGTACTGATTAGGAAACTTTTTTGAATTTTATCAAGTGTTTGAACTGAATAGTAAAACTTCTGTAAATTTTGACATTTGTTTGTCAAGCCCAGAGAAAGATGTTAGCTTGTTTCTTCATAGGTTAAAAATCAAATTTGCTTTAAGAAAAATTTTAATTAAAACTATCAGCTGTTTTCTCTGCAGTCAACGCTGTTTAAAAGTTTATTAGTGACATCGTATGTAGATTTTGCAAGAGAGGGATTTCATTTTAAAAAAAATTGAAATTATTTTTGTTATAATGGAGGCCTGCGGTTTGTTGAAACATTCACTATCGCACTAAGCTTGGGAACCCGACTAATAACAATTGCTATTCTTAATCAACTCAGAGATAGTTCACTACTTCAGCGAGAGAATGCAGAACTAAGCAGTTGTAGGTTTTGTTTGCCTTGGTTTTTTGATTCTCAAAAACAATTGTTTAATTTGCTCATGATATTGCAAAAAAAACGCACTTGCAATGCAATTTATAAAAATAGGTTAAATTACCGGATAGAATTAAAATCAAAATAATTTGGTTTCGAATGGTGCAAGGAAAAGTTTTTCGTTGCTTGTTCACAGTTGTCATCCTGTGTTTTTATCTTCAAACATCTCATATTCTTCGAAATAATATGCAAATGGTGTCGAAATTCTAATATCATAGGAGTCAGTTATGCGCGATGAAAGCCCCAGTTAACAGCGTGAGAATATTTAGAATGCCATTCCAATTGTGTAACTGTCCTCACCGCCGAGGGATCGCCATTTGGATCTTGTGCCTCTGATGGAAATGTTGGTTGCTCTTAGTATAGCGAATGAAATTCTACATCTCACCCAGCACATGACATGACTATATGGGCGGTCCCATTTTGATGCCAGACCATCTGCTAATCGTTTGAGGAAAAACGTGAACTGCAGTGCCAAAACACCATCTATTGAAGTGACAAGTGGAGTGAAAGACATGTGCTTTTCTTCACAAGCTGGTCCATACTTATTTTTCTTCTCAATCTCTGCAGTTTTCAGTACATTCATGGGATTGCGGTTTTGGTAAGACGGAGCGTCAGTGTCTGTAACACGGATGTCGAACGACGCAGCCGACTGTCTATCCCAAACCCCACGAGCTGAAAGATCTGCAATTAGTGCCGGGGTTCCATTTTCTACATCTGGTTCTTTTACGACAGGTTCTCTTTTCACATCCTTCCACAAAATTGAAGCAAAATCGCCCACTGCGTCTCTTATTTCGTTGTGTCGTAGTGTTACCAGTCCACCCTTCTTGCAAGAAAGCGCATGCTGTAAGTCAAAATCTTGTTGACATCCATCGCATCTCGAGAAAGAACGTTTGAGTGGTTTTCTGTACCTGACACATAGCGCGTCTCTGAACTCTGTGGCTGACAAATCAAAATTATCTTTCAACAAGGGCAGCGAAGTTAGCCACAAGGAGCAGTTGTTGTCGATTTTTCTCCAGATCGCTCGTTTCTGATCTGCTGGTAAAACTGCAAGCAATTCATCGAGTTTATCTTTGTCCACAGCATTTTGTTTCTCCTCATGGTTTTTTCTTGCTTCTCTCATCTTTGTTTTGTGTAGAGTTTGGTCGAAATCATCTTGGAGAAGGATCGAACTCACGAGACAGTCGGTTGCTTCACGTGAAGTGGAAAATGCTAGTTCGGCACCTTCAATTGGATTTTGCACACCTAGTCCCCCTATTTTGACAGGAAGTGAATACAAAACACGATCTGAGTGTGTGACACTAGAAGTTCCTATAAGCTCGGCAAAAAGTTTTCCTCCAACATCTTCTCGAGTGGAGCAAACAACTGCGACGTATCTTTGACTACTCTCTGAACAAAATTCCATTCGCATTGCAGTGATCTTGTTAATCCAACTAAAGCAGCTTGAGGTTCTTTTTCTGTCAATTTGGACAACTCGCCAAGACAATCCAACCAATCTTGGACCTTTTTTTTAAAGTGAAACGAATTTTGCCTTCATCAGAGCCAATAAATCCGCCCAAATATCTTCTACCTTTAACTATTCTGATGCCGAACCTGTCAAACAATTGATGAGCTTTTTCAACAAAGTTCGGGTGAACAACCAAATAACTTTTGCTTGGCTCGGGGTAATAGCCATACTTCGGGCCGTTTTCAGTCAAAGATGACAACCATTCAACCAGGTTTTCTAGTGCGCCGAGAGCTCCCGAATCATCTGCATACCATGTTTGTAAATACTTATCTCGGTCTTTGAGTGATTCAATCAATGGCATCAATGAAACACCATAGAATAACATCGCTAGTGGATCACCCTGTGTAGTGCCTTCACTACTGAAAAGAAGTTCTGTCGTTCCTGCAACAATTAGCGGCGCATACCCTCTATAAGTGTTGAAAAGAAATCGTGAGCACCTTGGCCAAATTATTCTAGCATTCCATAGAGCCGTTTCCCTGTTCAATGCATTGAATGCATTTGAGGCATCCATCAATAGAAAACCATGTCCGTCCTCTTTGGTGCTATTAAACAACTCCTCCACTGCGTGTACAGCTCTTTCTATTCCTGCTTTCACACCACAAGCAAGTTGTTGAGATCCACAGGTTTCTTTGAGATCTTTTTTGGTCGCTTCGGCCATACATTTACACATTATTCTTCGCAAACACTCACCTATGCCAATGGGTCTAACTCCGGGGCACTTGTCCAAAGCGATCAGACGACCTGACATCAATGCTCGTATTTGGTTCCATGGAATAATTTCGTTAGCTATCTTTGTGATCAGCGCTGCCACTTCGTCTCTCAAAGCCGAACTGTGTCCTCCAAATCGAAGAAATGCGTCTTTCCAGTGTTCCGAATCTGTTCCTGAAGGTCCGGCTCCACCGTGCATTGACCTCGCAAATTTTTCTATATGAGAAGAAGTGATGGTTACTGTTACTAACTCAGGTAAGCTGTCTACTTGTATTCTTGCTTCTTCTTTTGACTGTTTTGCTACGGGATGTTTTTCTTTCAGAATGTCAATGACTAATTTTCTTGTTTTTGTTGTGGAATCAAAAACTTCGTCATTTGGATGGAGCAAACCTCCGCCAGATCTGCTTGTCAGCCAACGCATGGCAGACCGAACTTTCCCTTCCATCATCATTCGTGCAAAAACCACTGCGGTGTGCTCGTCTTCAGATCTGTTTTTTTTTCATAGGTTACCTCGGTTGTTTTTGTGAGCATCGTTTGGCTTCTTGTAGTAGAATATTGAACTTACTATTTTCCCAGTCTTCAAGTCGTCTTCCTATCAAAGCTCTCACATCACGTGTGGTTTTTGTCATTGGGTCCCGCAGTAAGATTAATCGGCTGAAAATAAGAAGTCGTTCTGAACATTCGTTTTGGTTCAATCGGCAGACTTCTTTCGTTAAAAGATCAACGTATTTACGGCCGATGTTTCCCCCGGGATTAAATACAGTTTGTCTTGGAGGTTCACACTCACAGTCCATCTGTTCCCCCATTCAGTTTCTTGAACTTCCTTAGATATGTCGAGAGACCCTCCAAAGGCGTCAAACAAACAGTTTGTGACGTTTTCGGTAATGAGTACGACAGGATAATGGTCTTGCTCGCTGAGAGTCATAACACGAAGCTGTTGAGTCGCCCCAGTATGTTGTTCTTCATTTTCTAATTTGTCTTCAGTTTCGTTGTATGAATCCTCTTTTTCATCGTCACTAACTCTCTGCGACGCAGAAACGGAGTCCTCAGTTGGATTTTTTTCCGAGTGATCACGAAAACCAAAATAAGACGGCGGTCTTATTGCTCTGTCGCTTCTCCTCATCATTTCGTGTCGGGGTTGACAAACTCCTCAATAGTTGCAATAGTTGCAATAGTTGCAATAGTTGCGATAGTTGCTATTGTTGCAATAGTTACAACAGTTCCAATAGTTGCAATAGTTGCAATAGTTGCAATTGTTACAATAGTTGCAATAGTTGCAATAGTTGCAATAGTTGCAATAGTTGCAATATTTGCAATAGTTGCAATAGTTACAACAGTTCCAATAGTTGCAATAGTTGCAATAGTTGCAATTGTTACAATAGTTGCAATAGTTGCAATAGTTGCAATAGTTGCAATAGTTGCAATATTTGCAATAGTTGCAATAGTTGCAATAGTTGTCAAAGTTGTTGTGGTTGTTGTTGTTTTTTTTTCCTTTTCTTTTCTTGTTTAACAAGACACGTGCTAATTCTGATTACCGGAGATAATTTATGCACGTAATAACGATATAATTACCGGATATTAGTTATAATTTTTTTTGATCATGAGCCTTCAATTCTATTGATGTAGTTTTTTTGTTTCAAAAATTGTTTTCAGCTCGGATGTGTTCTTATTCTGAAAACAAAACAGTCATATTTTGTTCTCGAAATAAACATCTTAGCTCAGCTGTTGTTAGAGAAGCTCAATATCTTAATGTTCATGAAAAAATTAGTTTGCTGAAAAATTTATTATTTGCATAATGAAAATTTGTTGTTTTAATATGTTCAATTCTGATCACTGTCATTTTCTGTTCTACTGTTTTTTCTCTTGCTATTGATTTAGGCTGAAACATATTTTGCAACTTACGCAAACTGCTGTTTTTTTGCGAATTTAACTATTAGTTATAATTCAATTAACTCGCTTAGTACCTATAAAAAACTCAATATCAAAAAAATTGTTTTCTGCAAAAAAAAAACATTGAAAGAGTTGAAACGTTTAACTCACTTAAATGTTAATAAATTTTTGATATATGGACAATTAAAAACAATTATTTTATTTTTTTGAATTTGCCTTCATCATTTTTCTGCTTTTAGCATCGAAATATTTTTTAAATTCAAGTTGTACGCAAAAAAAAATTGAAATTTTGATAAATTTCGCCTTTTTAATACAAACATGTATAAACCTAGACAATTTTTCTATATATTTATCAGATCATACAATTATTAAAATCTGTAAGAACAAAAAATCGTTTTTTCCTTTCAATGATATTGAGAACAAATTGACTAAAACGTATCTACGGTTTGTGGTAACAAATTGAGTGAAACGTCTAATTGGAACCTAAATGTTAACCAAATCTAATAAATCTCTTTTTTTATTGAAAACAATCAGTTATTTATGTAATTTTAAGAGGTACTGTGAGAAATATTCTAAGAAAAATTGATTAGTTGCTGTTGAATGCAGAAACATCAGTGTGTTCTGAATTAAGAATAAATGTAGCTTTTATCTTCATTAACTTTGTCAAAGCAAAAACAACTAAAATAATTTTAGGATAGTTGGACTTTTAATTTTTTATTACCCAGAACAAATGAAGTAGAAACAAACAATTGAAGACGAACAAAAATGTTTGTTAAACAAAAAATTTTCTTGCAATTTTTGAAATTCTATCCACAGTCAAATAACGATAGAACATTGATACTATTCGCAGAAAAACTTTAGAAGTAGGTGAAGTAGGTTAAAACTATTAGACTTAAATTAACCAAAATATAGAAAATTAGAGACTGTTATACAAACTTTGAACCTAGTTTAATTTGTCAAATGAGATATCTATTTTTTAAAATACAAAATTGATTCATGTTAACTGATAGAAGAACGGAAACTTTTTTCTGTATTTTCATTTTTTTGGTGCTAGTTCTTGCTTCTTTTATTTTTTTTTGGTTAAACTATACAAACTAAATTTAACTATTTTTCTCATGAAAGTAAACATTTCAAGCAAAAACTTATAATTTAGTGGCTTAATTTTCTCTACAGGCTTGTTTTTGATTGAAAAACGGCTCAGAAAGATGCATTGTTTCGGTTTTTGTGAGTATATAATTTGATGATTTCCTTAAATGATCGTACTTTGACAAATCTTAAATTTGCTGTTATTTCCGAAATCATAAAACAATTGGCAGACGTTCTATTTCAAAACATTCTTTTCAAAGTTTTTTTATTTTTTCCATGCAGAAACTCTTTTCGTTGGAAAAATCCCCTCAAATCTGCCGAATTTTTGTTTCAATTAGCTGGAATCAAAAAAATTTTAGTTCGGTCCGTTGATTCATGTAAACTGATAAACTGATAGAAGAATGAAAACTTGTTTACTGTATTTTCAATTTTTGCTGCTAATTCTAGCTTCTTTTTTTCTTTTGATTAAGCTATACAAACTGAACTTAACTACTTTTGCTACGAAAGTAGACATTTCAAGCCAAAGCTTATAATTTATTGACCTAATTTTCTCTACAAGTTTATTTTCGATTGAAAAACAGCTTAGGAAGATGCACCGTTGCGATTTTTCAATAGTGTTTAATTTGATGATTTTCTTATACGATAGCTAATTCGATAAATCTTGAACTTGCTGTTATTTATTAAATCAAAAAACAATTTGCAGACGTTCTATTACAAAAGTTTCTTTTCAAAATGTTTTTATTTTTTTTTATGCAGAAACTCCTTTCTTGAAAAAAAATCCCCTCAAATCCGCTACAATTTTGTTTCATTTAGCTGGAATCAAATCAATTTGAGTTCGGTCCGTTTGCACAATGAGTTGAATGGCAAGAATAATTTGAATACTGTCACATTCCTAAAAACATATCTTTCCCATACATTAGTGATATATATGCCATTTCAGGAAAACGCGGTTTTCTTTATTTCAAAAAATTGCATTGAAAAAATAGTGCAGGCTTAGATAATAAAATTGCATTTAAAATTTTGTTTTACTCGGACAGGTGTTCTAAGATTTAGTTCTAATAAGCATGCTTTGCTCATCTTGCTGTGTACTTCAATCTGTAAAAAACAATCAGTTCCTATTTTAGAAGAGTTTCTATTTTCTACAATTATTCTTGTTATTGTTAGCAGAGCTCAATTGATGTTCTTTAAGTTTCCCTATCTATGTCTGTTTTTATTCAATTGTGTCTCAATATCTACAACCATAGCTACCTTGTACAAATCAAAGATGGTATAAAGTTCTGACTGGTATAAGATTTTCGTATGTTTTGTTATAATTCCAAAAAATGAAACAAAAGATCTCAAGAAAAAAATATCAAAAAAAGTTATAATTTTTATAATTTATTGATTTTTATTGAGTTTTAAAGCATATAAATCATGAGTGTATTTTTTTTACTTCGCTCTATGTTTAATTTATTATAATTATAGGTTGCTTTTTAAAAAAAATGTAATTGAAACAAAAAGATGTTATGATCTTTTTTGCGTCCATTCAGTTTTCATGAAAAAAAAATCGGATTTATTAGAGTGATAGCTTTCAGCTGTACTTCAAGTTTCCCTTTAATCAGGAAATTACATTTAAAAGGCTTACTACAATTTAGGTTTTTTCGAGAAATCTATCGAACCTCATAAAAATTTGTGATGCGCCCGATGTGGTTCAAGCGCTCGGTTGACTTAAATTCTCTTTTCTTCTGGATACAATTATTACAAACAATTGCAGCTCAATTAACCTCTTATAAAATTTGTTTTTTTTTTCTACTTTGTTCATGTTCCTCACTAAAAATTTTAAAAAGCAAACAAGTGTCTTTTTAATTTGGATTGAAATAAAAAATCTTTGCGTTTTGTGAGCCTTTTGCCCAGTTTGAGGCTAAAAATTGGTTTTCAGGAGTGATTCATTTAAAATAAAAGCACTAGTTCTTAATTGCAAACTGCTATGTGAAAAAGGAAAATCAGTTCTGTTCAAGGCTCATTTAGACAAAAAAGTTGTTCACCATTTTTTCATCATTTTTCATCGTTTCTCAGAAAATAAAACCCTTCTTTTTTCCTATTCATTTTTTAAATCAGAGTGTTTGTTTTGAAATTTTTAAAAACAAAAATATTTAGTTGAGAGGCAATTTAGTTTTTCAATCTAAAAAAGTTCATTTTTTACAGATCGGAAATTGCTTTATTCATAAAATGAATTTTTCATCAAATTGCACAGGAAGTACCTTGTTTGTTTTCAAAAAAATAATAGACAATGCAATAACAATCAATTTTACATGATCTTGATGAGACTTGTCTTGTATAATGATAGAACAAAATCAAATTTCTAACTCATCAAATCAAAATAAATTGGTTTCGAATGGTGCAAGGAAACGTTTTTCGTTGCTTGTTCACAGTTGTCATCCTGTGTTTTTATCTTCAAACATCTCATATTCTTCGAAATATTATGCAAATGGTGTCGAAATTCTAATGTCATAGGAGTCAGTTATGCGCGATGAAAGCCCCAGTTAACAGCGTGTGAATTTTTAGAATGCCATTCCAATTGTGTAACCGTCCTCAACGCCGAGGGATCGCCATTTGGATCTTGTGCCTCTGATGCAAATGTTGGTTGCTCTTAGTATAGCGAATGAAATTCTACATCTCACCCAGCACATGACATGACTATATGGGCGGTCCCAATTTGATGCCAGACCATCTGCTGGTCGTTTGAGGAAAAACGTGAATTCCGGTGCCAAAACACCATCTATTGAAGTGACAAGTGGAGTGAAAGACATGTGCTTTTCTTCACAAGCCGGTCCATACTTATTTTTCTTTTCAATCTCTGCAGTTTTCAGTACATTCATGGGATTGCGGTTTTGGTAAGACGGAGCGTCAGTGTCTGTAACACGGATGTCGAACGACGCAGCCGACTGTCTATCCCAAACCCCACGAGCTGAAAGATCTGCAATTAGTGCCGGGGTTCCATTTTCTATATCTGGTTCTTTTACGACAGGTTCTCTTTTCACATCTTTCCACAAAATTGAAGCAAGATCGCCCACTGCGTCTCTTATTTCGTTGTGTCGTAGTGTTACCAGTCCGCCCTTCTTGCAAGAAAGTGCATGCTGTAAGTCAAAATCTTGTTGACATCCATCGCATCTCGAGAAAGAACGTTTGAGTGGTTTTCTGTACCTGACACATAGAGCGTCTCTGAACTCTGTGGCTGACAAATCAAAATTATCTTTCAACAAGGGCAGCGAAGTTAGCCACAAGGAACAGTTGTTGTCGATTATTCTCCGGATCGATCGTTTCTGATCTGCTGGTAAAACTGCAAGCAATTCATCGAGTTTATCTTTGTCCACAGCATTTTGTTTCTCCTCGTGATTTTTTCTTGCTTCTCTCATCTTGAATACAAAACACGATCTGAGGGTGTGACACTAGAAGTTCCTAGAACAAAATTGAATAATGAACACTGTTTCTTTAATACTTTTTGAGCAATTTTGTTTTTCATTTATTTGGTCATAAATAAAAAAAGTGAGCTACAAAGCGATGTAACATAATGTAATTGGGTCATAATTTATACTTATTTATGGATAATTTAAATTTTCAAAAACTCTTAGCATAATGTTCAAGGCTGTTTTTTTATAGTCATAGTAAAAAATCAGATAAAATTGAGATGATAAATGATGTAAAGTGACCTTGATAGGTCATAATAATTATGAAGTTGCAAAAACCGACAAATGTTTCATAATCAAAGTTTTTGGTATAGGGCAACAAGTATTATGTCTTTATGATCAAAACTACTTGGTATTAAGATAACAGATATTTTGAAGTGATCTCGATAAGTCATACTAAACGTACAATTTTTCGCATAGATTTTTTTTGCTGGACAACTATTATGTTTTATATTCCTTTTTCTGGTCCAAAAAACAATATTTCTTGTGATAGGAGATGATATAACTTGACCTTCATGAGACAAACTGCGTATGATGGGGCAAAAATTAACAAATGCAATGTGTTTTAGAAAAAAAGTTTGCTGGTAAGCTTTTTTTTAAATCGTCATAACAGGATAACTTAAAATGTATAAAATCTACTGAGCTATACTTCATAAAAACACACTGACTAACTTAACAGTCTGAGAGCTCCATATAAACACAACCTTGGGCAAAATCAGACAAGTAGAAAAACCCGTACATTTTTCACCATAAATTTAACAGTTAAGGAGATATAAGATGATGTAAAATGACCTTGATGAATCATAAAACATATGATGAAGCAAAACGCGAACTGTGCATATTTTTCAAACATAATTTTCGATGGCTAGCAGGTTTTGTGTTCATACTTGTGTTCAAAAATCAACAATTATTGATATATAGGATGATGTAACTTGACCTTAATGAGTCATACTACATATGATAAGGCAAAACTTGAACAGTGCAAATTTTTTAATACATAATTTTAGATGCTGAGCAACTTTGATGTTTATAACTATGGTCAAAAAGTTCACAGTTAATGAGATATAAGTTGATTTCTTATGATCTTGATGAGTTATACTGAAAATAATGAGGTCAAGTTCGACTTATATGTTTTTGTGTGAGGTTTTTTTTGATGAGCAACCTTCATGTTGAAGTTTTTGGTCAAAAAATTCATATTTGAATAGTAAATTTGGCTCAAATTCTCAAGCTTTGCAGTTTAAATTACATGTATGTACTTTCTAACTTCTTGGTATGTACGGGTTTTTCTACTTGTCTGATTTTGCCCAAGGTTGTGTTTATATGGAGCTCTCAGACTGTTAAGTCAGTCAGTGTGTTTCAATGAAGTATAGCTCATTAGTTTTTTTTTAAATTTATCCCGTTGAAACTAGCCAACAACTACAGGTAAAAGTTTAAACGCTATAAAGAACTCAATTGTTTGGAGATAGTAAGTAATTTTCAATTATTCATACTGAAATTTTGGTGCTATTCATATCGGTACATTTGTATGAAAGTTTTGGAACAATCTAGACTAAGTAATGACCCGTTTGAAACGTTCTAGAACAGGCTAGAGGATTATGCTCTTTGGTCCTCATGGAGCCCTATTCACCCCACTCCCGGATTGGGCTGTGCTCAAACACCTACTACTAACCTCGTTTAACTTTTTAGAAGAAAATGAAACCAAATCGTATTGTTTTTGATTAGGCTATCTCTTGCTAATAAGTTTCATCCATCATGCTTCAAAGTTTTACTTTAGAATTTGGCGAAAACATAACAAGTTCAATTGCTCCTGAACCCTTACCTGGGTCTCTTTAGGCTTGGTCTGCAAAAATGGCAAGCATTTTTTCCCTTACTATCTGGGTTTTCCACTGGAGAAGAAAAGTAACCGTACAAAAATTGCGCCCAAGTTTGTGGGGACTCTTTTTTATCCATTTTGCTACTGTAATAATCAACCCAAATTGTAAGTTTTTCACTGTTATAAGTGATTTTACAAATTTTTTTTACAAGCCTTAAAGAAAAAACATCTTCATGTTGTTTTTGTTTGTTCTTATGAGAAAAACCAAAGGAAGAAACTCAAGTTGCGTCATATGTTGAAAATTTTTTTTAGAGTGTCTTTCGGTAAAACATACAAATTTGTATAGAAAAAACATCAGTTTATTGCTCATTTTTTGTCACTTTTGCCACTGATTTATCATTATTTTTGTTCTTCTTTGAGCAATTAAAAAGAATCAGTAGAGCAATTGGATTTGCAAAAGTTGATTTAAAAAACCTCGGTTAAAAAATGAAGATCAATTATAAGAAAGTCTGCTAAATGGGAAAAGGGTAGAGCTCTTAGGAACGGTTTCATAACAAACTGAAAATGGTATCAGTTTGTCGATTTAAATACGGCTATTCTTTGAAACATTTTTGTAAATTTTGAATCTTCCAATTTTACAAATTAAGTTCAATTTCACCATTTTTGCAGCTGAAGGAATTTTATGTGTTTACTTAATGAACCTGGAAAGATGTTCCACAGACAGCATCGAAAAGACGAACAAAAAAATTGAAACAACACTTTTTTTCTGCAAAATTTTTTTTGAAAGTTCCGAGCAGTAAGGCTATCCATGTTTTCCAACGCAAATTAAGACAGTCACAAAAAAATTGATGATGCAAAATTGAATGCACTAAAACAATTTTGATCGAAAAGATGATTAGGAAACTATGATGAAGAAAAGTTGTCCAAAAATAAATCAAAATCAAGACAAATCCAAAATACTGACAGCTCAAAAACAACCTCAAGAACTAAAAGATAAGTTACTTGAAGTGATAAGGGCTAAAAAAAATTTTTTACTTGACGGTAAAACAACACGAGGAAGAATGCGATGAGTTTTTGAAACAACTGATAGAGATTACCGCCAAGAATATGTTTTTTTTCCAGAAACAAGCAAATCAATTCACATTAGAAAATTTAAAAAGAAGTTAGGAAGGTTTTTTTATTTCACGCTACCATATATAGGTTTGAATCGCGCAAATTTTATAATACAATATAAAGATAGGAACAAATCAAACAATATTAAAACAGATCAAAAACTTTCTGAAACTTTTTTTTTCAATTTTCAGGGTATTTTTTGTATATTTGATAGTAGTTAGAAAGATTTGGTTAGTGAGCCATACACACCAGTTAATATAAAATTATTTTATGTCTTAGGAAAGTTAGTTCTGAAGTTCAGTTTGAACTTCTAAAAACGAAAAAAATCAGATAATTTTTTCCTGGCACTGACACGCTTTTTGAAATTTTTAGAAAACTAAAACTGAAAAACTAAAACTGAAAGACCCTACACCATTGTTCCTTCCAACTACGATCAATAAAAATAAAATGACTATAGTTTTAATAAATAGTTAACTGAAAATAGCTAACTGACTTTTCAAAACTGTTGGATAGCAAAAAACCAAAAGATTAATACAAGTTACAGAAATGCATTTTAAAGATGCATTCCTAATAATTTTCAGCAAAAAAAAACATTGAAATTAAACTTCTTAAAGAAAAAACTGACTTTCAACGGAACGTACTTTATATTCTCTAAAATAATGATAAATCGTTATTATGAGGACAACTCGACTACATTTTACACAGAAAACTTATAAAGTCACCTGATATTATTTTTGGTCAACCCTAAACAAGTTTATTAGTACAACGAAAGCTCCACTTCTGACAACGAATCACGTGAGCTGAATTGCAAAAAAATGATTCCGGTAGCATTAGACCTAATCGGTGAAACATCGACTCATTTTTTGATCTAAAAGTTTCGCCTAAAGAGACAGTCAGGGGGGATCTAGGATTTTTTCGAGAGGGGGGGGGGCGGACTTTCAAAACACTTTCGAAAACTTTAACAATCTTTTTTTTCGGAGAACCAAATTGATTTTCCGCGCTCTTCTAAAGCTCTAAAAAGACGCTGTTTTGGCCAAAATTTCTGCACCGCAGGCAACTTCATGAAAAACAGGTCAAAAAAGCCGTTTTTGGGCACTTTTTGGAAAATTTTGATTAAAAAAATCGCATTTTTTTGGCGCGCGCTCCCCCTCAAAGTTACTGTATATTGGCGCCCAAGGCGCCTTTAGAAAAATTTTAAGGTCTGTCGGCCAAAAATGGAATTCTTAAAAACGCCAAAGGGCCGGTTGGGGGTCGAATCCCTGAGGAAAAAGGCGTCAACCCCCCCGCCCCCCTCCTAAATCCGCCCCTGGAGACAGTCAACGTTGATCCGTTGAGCAAGAGCTGAAACTCCTGAAAACAACATGAAATGGAAATCGAAAGACTATTTCAAAACACAAGGATTCAAGGTTGTAATATTTCGAACCATACTTTTAAAGTTAAAGAGGCCTGCTTTTGTCCTTAGATAGCGTCAAAAAGAAGCATTTTTGAGCCGGCATCTGGAATTGGACAATTAGTTTTACCAGTACAGAACAATTTAAATTTGTCCCGCACCGAAGAGGATCAGAAATTTATTGCATTTTCAAGTATTTTCAGAATTCTTTGATCTTGGGAATATGCACCCTACTATCCATTTCGAAAGTGCAACAATTCGAAAGAGTCATTTTCAAAAAATGGGAAAATGAAAGTTGGTATTCGGCTTTCAAAAATTACTTAATTCTCGTATCAATGATTTTTTTATGACACAGACACAGAGCTGCTCTTCGCAAACACTAGCGAGAAAACAATAAAAAAGCAGACAATTAAGTGAAATAAGAAAAGAAAAGATAAAGACAAGCCTTAAGAAAAATATTTTTATAATGGACGGCTTTGATCCTACGCCTATGAGTTTATGAGTCCCTTTTCCTCGCATCTGTGCCGCAATCCCTTGACAATTTACTAAAAGTTGTCACAAATAAGGCAACTGCGTATGCTTATAAATTGCGAATGCGATGCACTAAAAGTGGCACCAAAAAATAGACACAATTTTGAATGTAATAATTTGGAAAAGACCAAACGCAGTCATCCACACGTTGCATGTAAAAAATTCAGAAGTACCAGGCAAAATTATGTATAAATAAATGAATTCTAAAATAAATCAATTCTAAACTCTAAAAGACCAAATGCAGTCATCCACACGTTGCATATAAAAAAATTCAGAAGTACCAGGCAAAATTATGTATAAATAAACCAATTCTAAAATAAATGCGACTTATAATGAATTGGCAATTTTCTGAATCGAACTCTTATTGCCTTACTGCTTTCGAAACAAACTGCTTTTTCGGATCATGTGATGAATTAAAGATTCTTTAACTGTGTCAACTTATTGCTAAGCGAATGTCAAAGCACATTCTATTAAAAAGCCGTAAGGATACCCCTAAAAATATCACTAGTGCTATCACACTACGCTCGCTTAAACTCGCAATTGTAATTACGGCCAAAATTATTTGGCAAAATAAGTGTTCGAGATTTTTTTCATGCAACAGAAAATCAAACAGCTGGAAAAGTGTCAATTCACGGAGAACAAACCAATTAATTTTTTTGGGAATTTCCAAACTCCAAATAAAAAACTTCTATATTAAGGCTCTCTAAATTTCAAAATAATTTTATGTTCTAGTCTTTTTTCTTAAAACTAGTATAATTGGAGAAAACTTGATCAATAGGTAATTTCCTAGATTCCATTAAAATATAGGAACATTAAGATCCACTTTCGAATGTCAAAATTATTCATGTCTTTTTGCGTCATTTCCGCTTTTTCATTTTCCTGGCTCAGTTTCTCTTCTAATTAAAAAAAATTGACACTGAAACCTAGAAAGAAATCAAATGTCAAATCTGAAAGTGAAATCCTGAACAAATAACAAAAAACTGGCCCTAACCTTAAATTAACTACTAGCAGCCTGAGTAATATGCGAATGACAATTTAAACACAGTGGCGATACCAAGCCGTGCGCTACTTGCGAAACCATATAAGAAACCATATAAAACAACTTGCCGAAAGTAATTGACACGAAAGCCAGTGCTTCAAAAAGAAACATCGACACTTTTTATATATCCTTGCCATGAATGTTGCCAATGTTTCAACGAAATTGAAACAAAGTTTGTCAAACGGTAACTAAACACACAAAAGTTGATTAGAAGACAGTGGAGACGAAAAATGTGAAAATTTCGAGATATGAATATTTTGAACTTTTCAAGTTTTATGCCGCTTCCCTCCAAGCATAAATGAACATTGCTATAATTTGGCCACTCAAACAGCAACTTGTCTGACAACCATGCAGATATAAGATCAACCGAAACTGTTCAAGCCGAGGAGTTCTTAACGCAAAAAAAAATTATAATTAAAAAAAATTAAAGGTTAAAATTTTTTTTTTAAAATTGAAAAAAAAGCGGCAACTTAAACACAGAGGCCAAGCTGCCCTTTGCAAACACTAGCGAAAAAACGACAAAAAGCAGCTCAATAAAAAGAAAAAACAAAGTAAAAATAGGCATTGAATAATAAATTAATAAACTTTTGCTGTGGCGGATTTGATCGTACGACCAGGAGATTTAGAGTCTTGTTCTAGCGTCTGCGTCACAGGCCCTTGAGAATTTACTAACTCTAGTCACAAAAAAAGCAGCTACATATGCTATAAAAATTGCCAATGCGATGCACCAAAATGGAACCAAATACAATTAGACACAATTTTGCAAGTAATAGTTTGGAATATAACAAACAGAAGGCATCAACATTAACTTTGCATGTAATAAATAGCATAATTCCACATGCTGAAATCGAGTTTTTAATATTGTTCTGTTGTTTGAAACAAATCGGTTCATTTTTTGGTTCATTTGATGAATTAAACATAGCCAACTGAAAGTTGGAAAAGAGTAATGAACGCAATAAACAGAAAAAAAAACGCTAAAAAAATTCGCAACTTTCGAAATAGATGCCCTTTAAGCTCCTTGAAATTCTAAACAAATTGTAATTAGCGCTTTGTTGATAACATCAACACAACTTCAGAAAAATGAATCAAAAATTGAATTTTTTGTTCTACTGGAAATCTAAAAATTAAATTGACTTTCGAAACAAGAAATTGTTCGTTTTTTTGCGCCATTTCCACGTTCGTATTTGTAGAGTGCTATTTATGTAGATTTCAGCAGATGAATTTCAACTGAACTCAAAAAAGGCTTATATACATAAGTGCAATCATAAATGCATTAATATGTATGAATGCACATCTGTAGTTATTAGAGCATTTTAAAACTCATTCCTGAAAAAAAATTACCAACACTTATACAAAAGTCTTCACTACGCTCATTACTCTGAAAAATTCATTAACTGTATTAATTTAATACTAATAGAATGTCAAAGTACATGCTATCAAAAAACCATAAAGAAGCCACCAAAAGTGGCAACAAGCTTTGCGACTTTGGTTGGAACGAAATAGTCGTACTATTACACTACTCTCGCTAAAGCCGGATAGTGTAAATACAGACATGCTTAATCAGAACATATTTGCTTAACGCAAAAGATTCAATTGATTTTGTTAAACTATCAGTTAACCCAAAAAAAACAAAGCTTACCAAGTAAAATAACGGAACCTTTAAGCATTTTCTAGTTTTCTAAAAATAATTCGTGCGCGCAAAAAAAACAGGCCAAATTAGACATCAAAGGACTTACTGGTTCAGTTAATTAAGTTATAAGCCTGAAAAAAGTTCCTTTTGATAACGCATGCGTTACAACGCAATAGTAGGAATAAACAGAATAAATTGCGAGCTCACTATTGAAGCATGTGAATAATCTCGTCGGAACAAACCAGAAGCTCGAATGATTAAGTGCGATTTTTATCTGTTACTTGCGGAGTAACACCGGAAAACACGTGGACCAGAAATCTAAAATCTGAAAAAATCTTGCCGGATTAGTCACTCATAATCTTAATAACACCTCGACGGGGCTTTGTGCGATATCAATTTCTAGCCTCTAGAAGCACCGATGTTTTGATCGTCTAGAATACTAGACGATCAACACACACACGGCAGATTTATTGATGCCAAAATTTCTATGACTCCAATTTCACTTAGAACTCATTTCATGCTAGAAAGAAAATTGTTTTACAATTTTTTAAATTTTGCTTTTTAATTGCTATCTAAATTTCAAACTTATCTAATAGATACACTGTCATTCTTAAATTTCACTCTATTTCAATTTGAATATAGGAGCTTTAAATTTTTTGGAATATGAAGTTTTCTGAAAGTATTGAGTACTCTATTAAAAGTTTCGTAGTTTTGCCATAACCAGATCGAAACCAGTTTCAATTCAAATGTAACATCTAATCGCCAGATGGGAGAGTCTGATAATGAAACGTTCGTCTCAGTCGTGCTGTTGAAGTTGGCTCCTGGTCGGATGGGTTGAACAACTCGGCCGATTGCTGCTCGGATCCAACGACGACATCCTCTTCTGTATCCGAACTCACATTCATAGCTCGAGGACTCGGAACTGATAAGGTCGTCGAAGGGTCTACAATCGATGGCATAGGGAACTGTTCGAAAATGTTCGCGTTGTTGACCTCCAGATTGAAGAAGGCATTACTCATAGCAACTGCTCTTAGAACCCTTCGCATTGGATCCCGATTCAACATGTGGTTGTCCATGTCTATTGTCTGACAGTTTTTGATCGCGTAGAGGAGTTTATTTTTCATAACTTCTTGACTTGAGTACCCTGGTAACCTTATTTGGAAGAAACATGTTTGCGCTGTTGGCAATGCGTCAGTTTTATCGTTTGCGAAATAAATTATAAACCTTTGTGACATTTCATTAACGTTAGCCGGAAGTCGCGATCTTCCCGAAACAAATCTGAGAAACAGAATCTTTTGTTCATCTTCGAAAGATTCTAGAATGTTCCAGAACCAAACTATGACCTGAGTTTCTTCGTCACAACCTCTGTATTTCACAAACTTTCGCAGAGCTTCAACATTGACTGTTTTTGATCCGCATATATATTCTTCAAGAGCGGTGTGAGTCATCAGCGAAATGATAGGCAGGGGTACTATACACCCCATACCTTCTCGAACTTTCTCAATTTGCAGTGAGAACTCATTCAACCTATATGACAGCACCTTGGCTACATATTTGTCCCTGGTGTTTAAGTTCACGTACACCCAATGGCTCGTTCCGTTTTTCTTGCTTGTCAGCGAAACTGATTCTCCATTAGCGCTTTGACATTCGTTGAAGTTAAACGGCATCAGATCTTTGAAGTTCTCTTCGATCACTACACTTTCATCCAAAGCTAGCAAGTTGTTTAAGATCGAGACGTAACATGAATCGACCTGCTGCAAGTCTTCGATAGTCACTTGACATCCCGCAAGTAATTTCCACATGATAGGAGCCAGTTCGATCTCAATGGGTTTCCTCGTTCTCATTGCCACTCCGAATAGAATTCCTAGAAACTTCAGCTGTTCCGATTGTTCGGCATTTGTTGCTTTTGGGTTGAGAAGGAAGACGTCTCGGTTGTTTCCTGTCTCAGCAATCGAGTTGGGTGTAGGGATGAGGAGGCCACACATCTGTTTCTGCTGGATCTCTCGCACCATCTCGCCCATGATCTCGTCAAACACTCCACCTGCATCGTCTGCTCCTTCCCCAATAAGTGTCACCTACAATACGTAGATATCTCTGAAAAAGATACAGCACAAAAAAAAACGTTTTGCGTTTAACAAACAGCGCGTGACTCGCTTCAATCATATTTTGAAACATAATTGCCGCAAGTGGAAATTGTTTTTTTGACAACAGCAATTGTTCTTTGAGTTTCAGCAATATTTCAAGTCTGACATTTCTGTGATACAAGCTAATTATGATTAAGAAGTCAGATTTGCATTCCGCTGAGAATACTGAAAAAAAAAAACACTTTGTCGAAACTAGAAATCACCCAGGTTTTTTGCAGTTTTGTTTTTTGTAGCAGGAGCGCGTATTTTGTCTCCCGTTTAGCAAATTCAGTCGAATTGAACTTGCAAAAAGCATATATGAATTCTGGCATTCGAAAGTGCATTAACAGATGATATTAATAAGTGCGTTAAAAGCATCTTAAAAACGAATAAAATCCACACAAGCTGTATAAGTGACATCACTATCTTCATTGACACTTGCATTCAACCTGTTAAACCAACAGAAAAAAAATGAGACAAAAACAGCGCAGTGGAATTTTTTTTCAGATGTCCAAAAAAACTAGATCTACCAAATCAAGTAGTCTGATTAGCATTCCATTGAGAATACTGAAGAAAAAATACATTGACGAAACTAGAAATCGCCCAGGTTTGGCAAGCCAGCAGAAAAAAATAAAAGACTAAAAACGCGCAGTCTAAATATTTTTCAGTTGACCAGAAAACTTGATCTACCAAATCAAGTATCCAGATTAGCATTCCTTTGAGAATGCTTCAAAAATAAAATACAATGTCAAAACTAGAAATCGCCCAGGTTTTTGTGCTTTTTCATTTTTGTCTGAATTGTCTTGAACAAAGTTGATTTTCAGGAAAAACATGGCGAGCACAACAACTGAATGTTCAAGAAGCATCGAAACAAAACCTACGAATCGGCAACAGTGCCAGAAAAAAATTCTATGCCCCCCATATGCCCCCCCATAAGACTAGCCATATGCCCCCCCCCCCCAAAAAAATCCTTGAAAGTATCAAAAAAGGGTCCTCGACTTATAACACACGAACGTTCTGTTTTTGCGTACATCGAACGACACAAAATAAATAAAGTCAAATACTCCATTTTAATTGAAGTCAAAAAAAATTTTCAGCCAATTAAAAAAAATCTGAAGCTATACCAAATCAGCCAAAATAATCATAGCCAACAGACAGCTGGAAAAGTCAATGAGCGCAAGTAAATAGAAAAAAAATGCTACTCTTTTTTTGGAAAAAATCTCAACAACGGGACTTAAAAAAAAGATGCTTTTAAAATTTGAATTTCTAAAACAATTTTTCGATAGTCACTTGACATCCCGCAAGTAATTTCCACATGATAGGAGCCAGTTCGATCTCAATGGGTTTCCTCGTTCTCATTGCCACTCCAAATAGAATTCCTAGAAACTTCAGCTGTTCCGATTGTTCGGCATTTGTTGCTTTTGGGTTGAGAAGGAAGACGTCTCGGTTGTTTCCTGTCTCAGCAATCGAGTTGGGTGTAGGGATGAGGAGGCCACACATCTGTTTCTGCTGGATCTCTCGCACCATCTCGCCCATGATCTCGTCAAACACTCCACCTGCATCGTCTGCTCCTTCCCCAATAAGTGTCACCTACAATACGTAGATATCTCTGAAAAAGATACAGCACAAAAAAAAACGTTTTGCGTTTAACAAACAGCGCGTGACTCGCTTCAATCATATTTTGAAACATAATTGCCGCAAGTGGAAATTGTTTTTTTGACAACAGCAATTGTTCTTTGAGTTTCAGCAATATTTCAAGTCTGACATTTCTGTGATACAAGCTAATTATGATTAAGAAGTCAGATTTGCATTCCGCTGAGAATACTGAAAAAAAAAAACACTTTGTCGAAACTAGAAATCACCCAGGTTTTTTGCAGTTTTGTTTTTTGTAGCAGGAGCGCGTATTTTGTCTCCCGTTTAGCAAATTCAGTCGAATTGAACTTGCAAAAAGCATATATGAATTCTGGCATTCGAAAGTGCATTAACAGATGATATTAATAAGTGCGTTAAAAGCATCTTAAAAAACGAATAAAATCCACACAAGCTGTATAAGTGACATCACTATCTTCATTGACACTTGCATTCAACCTGTTAAACCAACAGAAAAAAAATGAGACAAAAACAGCGCAGTGGAATTTTTTTTCAGATGTCCAAAAAAACTAGATCTACCAAATCAAGTAGTCTGATTAGCATTCCATTGAGAATACTGAAGAAAAAATACATTGACGAAACTAGAAATCGCCCAGGTTTGGCAAGCCAGCAGAAAAAAATAAAAGACTAAAAACGCGCAGTCTAAATATTTTTCAGTTGACCAGAAAACTTGATCTACCAAATCAAGTATCCAGATTAGCATTCCTTTGAGAATGCTTCAAAAATAAAATACAATGTCAAAACTAGAAATCGCCCAGGTTTTTGTGCTTTTTCATTTTTGTCTGAATTGTCTTGAACAAAGTTGATTTTCAGGAAAAACATGGCGAGCACAACAACTGAATGTTCAAGAAGCATCGAAACAAAACCTACGAATCGGCAACAGTGCCAGAAAAAAATTCTATGCCCCCCATATGCCCCCCCATAAGACTAGCCATATGCCCCCCCCCCCCAAAAAAATCCTTGAAAGTATCAAAAAAGGGTCCTCGACTTATAACACACGAACGTTCTGTTTTTGCGTACATCGAACGACACAAAATAAATAAAGTCAAATACTCCATTTTAATTGAAGTCAAAAAAAATTTTCAGCCAATTAAAAAAAATCTGAAGCTATACCAAATCAGCCAAAATAATCATAGCCAACAGACAGCTGGAAAAGTCAATGAGCGCAAGTAAATAGAAAAAAAATGCTACTCTTTTTTTGGAAAAATCTCAACAACGGGACTTAAAAAAAAGATGCTTTTAAAATTTGAATTTCTAAAACAATTTTTCGAAAGTCACTTGACATCCCGCAAGTAATTTCCACATGATAGGAGCCAGTTCGATCTCAATGGGTTTCCTCGTTCTCATTGCCACTCCAAATAGAATTCCTAGAAACTTCAGCTGTTCCGATTGTTCGGCATTTGTTGCTTTTGGGTTGAGAAGGAAGACGTCTCGGTTGTTTCCTGTCTCAGCAATCGAGTTGGGTGTAGGGATGAGGAGGCCACACATCTGTTTCTGCTGGATCTCTCGCACCATCTCGCCCATGATCTCGTCAAACACTCCACCTGCATCGTCTGCTCCTTCCCCAATAAGTGTCACCTACAATACGTAGATATCTCTGAAAAAGATACAGCACAAAAAAAAACGTTTTGCGTTTAACAAACAGCGCGTGACTCGCTTGAATCATATTTTGAAACATAATTGCCGCAAGTGGAAATTGTTTTTTTGACAACAGCAATTGTTCTTTGAGTTTCAGCAATATTTCAAGTCTGACATTTCTGTGATACAAGCTAATTATGATTAAGAAGTCAGATTTGCATTCCGCTGAGAATACTGAAAAATAAAACACTTTGTCGAAACTAGAAATCACCCAGGTTTTTTGCAGTTTTGTTTTTTGTAGCAGGAGCGCGTATTTTGTCTCCCGTTTAGCAAATTCAGTCGAATTGAACTTGCAAAAAGCATATTTGAATTCTGGCATTCGAAAGTGCATTAACAGATGATATTAATAAGTGCGTTAAAAGCATCTTAAAAAACGAATAAAATCCACACAAGCTGTATAAGTGACATCACTATCTTCATTGACACTTGCATTCAACCTGTTAAACCAACAGAAAAAAAATGAGACAAAAACAGCGCAGTGGAATTTTTTTTCAGATGTCCAAAAAAACTAGATCTACCAAATCAAGTAGTCTGATTAGCATTCCATTGAGAATACTGAAGAAAAAATACATTGACGAAACTAGAAATCGCCCAGGTTTGGCAAGCCAGCAGAAAAAAATAAAAGACTAAAAACGCGCAGTCTAAATATTTTTCAGTTGACCAGAAAACTTGATCTACCAAATCAAGTATCCAGATTAGCATTCCTTTGAGAATGCTTCAAAAATAAAATACAATGCCAAAACTAGAAATCGCCCAGGTTTTTGTGCTTTTTCATTTTTGTCTGAATTGTCTTGAACAAAGTTGATTTTCAGGAAAAACATGGCGAGCACAACAACTGAATGTTCAAGAAGCATCGAAACAAAACCTACGAATCGGCAACAGTGCCAGAAAAAAATTCTATGCCCCCCATATGCCCCCCCATAAGACTAGCCATATGCCCCCCCCCCCCCCAAAAAAATCCTTGAAAGTATCAAAAAAGGGTCCTCGACTTATAACACACGAACGTTCTATTTTTGCGTACATCGAACGACACAAAATAAATAAAGTCAAATACTCCATTTTAATTGAAGTCAAAAAAATTTTCAGCCAATTTAAAAAAATCTGAAGCTATACCAAATCAGCCAAAATAATCATAGCCAACAGACAGCTGGAAAAGTCAATGAGCGCAAGTAAATAGAAAAAAAATGCTACTCTTTTTTTGGAAAAAATCTCAACAACGGGACTTAAAAAAAAGATGCTTTTAAAATTTGAATTTCTGAAACAATTTTTTATTGACGTTCTTTTGATTTAATAAGTCCAATTTGAGAAAAGTGCGTCAAAAGGTAAACTTTAAACTCGTTGGGAAATCTGAAAATTAAATTCCATTTTCGAAAACAGAAGTCAATCACATTTTTCGTGATCTTTGAGCTTTCGCTAATCGATAGTCGAGCTTGCCTTCCTTTTAACAAAGGAAAAAACCTGAACTTAAAAAAATCAAAAGTCAAGCCGCGAAAAGTAAATTTGAGCCTGAACGAACTTTAAGACTTTTCCTGAAAAAAATCATCGCGAGCTAGTTAAGAGTCTGAACTACGTTCATCGACTCTTAAAAACTGTTTTCGATAGAATCGATATTTAAAATGCAGATATGCAAAAAACATATCTGTTAACTGACAAAAGCACAATTGTGAAAATGATTCAATGAATCTGTTAGACAAGTTATTTATTTGGAAAAAAGTCTTATCTGATTTGATAACGCAGTATAGATTTAACTAGCGCATGACTATCACCTACGGTGCTTCAAATACACCCTTGAACAGAAAAGAGCTTCCTAAAACATGTACTAAAACAGCGATATTTAATAAAACCATGAAGATGAACTGCGCTCATCTATCAGGGGTTTCTTTTTCATAAAAAACCGCCATAACTAAGAAAAACGATTCGAGGAGATCAAATTCGGGGGCAAATTTGCTGCTCTATATTGTTCCCTGACAGCATCTCACCAAAGGGTTTAAAGTTTTAATTTCTATTAGTTCTTTTCTCGGGGCTTTTAAAACTTGTGTATAAAAAAATTTAGATTTTAAACAACTAATAGAAATTGAAATTATTATAGAAATTTAATATTATTAAGTTTTTTTTTGAAAAAAGAAAAATAAAAAACCTTGAGAAACGCCATACCTCGAAAAAAAACAGATCTAAGCAGCAAAAGCTTAAGGCCAGATTTTTATCCAGACAAAACCCCATCATATGCGTTGAAAATTTGGCAAATTAAGTGTTCGAGATTTTTTTCATGCAACAGAAAAATCAAACAGCTGGAAAAGTGTCAATTCACGAAGAAGAAACCAATTAATTTTTTGGGAACTTCCAAACTCCAAATAAAAAATTTCTACATTGAGGCTCTCTAAATTTCAAAATAATTTTATGTTCTAGTCTTTTTTCTTAAAACTAGTATGATTGGAGAAAACTTGATCAAAAGGTAATTTCCTAGATTCCATTAAAATATAGGAACATTAAGATCCATTTTCGAATGTCAAAATAATTCATGTCTTTTTGCGTCGTTTCCGCTTTTTGCGTCGTAATTTCCTAGATTCCATTAAAATATAGGAACATTAAGATCCATTTTCGAATGTCAAAATAATTCATGTCTTTTTACGTCGTTTCCGCTTTTTCATTTTCCTGGCTCAGTTTCTCTTCTAATTAAAAAAAATTGCACTGAAACCTAGAAAGAAATCAAAAGTCAAATCTGAAAGTGAAATATTGAACAAATAAAAAACTGGCCCTAACCTTACTTTAACTACTTGCAGACTTAGTGATATGCGAATGACAATTTAAACACAGTGGCGAAACCAAGCCGTGCGCTACTTGCAAAACCATATAAGAAACCATATAAAACAACTTGCCGAAAGTAATTGACACGAAAGCGAGTGCTTCAAAAAGAAACATCGACAATTTTTATATATCCCTGCCATGAATGTGGCCAATGTTTCAACGAAATTGAAACAAAGTTTGTCAAACGGTAACTAAACAGACAAAAATTGATTAGAAGACAGTTGAGACGAAAAAAGTGAAAATTTTGAGATATGAAAATTTTGAACTTTTCAAGTTTTATGCCGCTTCCCTCCAAGCATAAATGAACATTGCTATAATTTGGCCACTCAAACGGCAAATTGTCTGACAACCATGCAGATATTAGATCAACGGCAACTTAAACTAAAAAAACGGCAACTTAAACAGAGGCCAAGCTGCCCTTTGCAAACACTAGCGAAAAAACGACAAAAAGCAGCTCAATAAAAAGAAAAAAAGGTAAAAATAGACCTTGAATAATAAATTAATAATAATTTTTACTGCGGCGGATTTGATCGTACGACCAGGCTATTTAGAGTCCTGTTCCAGCGTCTGCGTTACGGCCCTTGAGAATTTACTAACTCTAGTCACAAAAAAAGCAGCTACATATACTATAAAAACTGCCAATACGATGCACCAAAATGGAACCAAATACAATTAGACTCAATTTTGCAAGTAATAGTTTGGAATATAACAAACAGAAGGCATCAACGTTAACTTTGCATGTAATAAATAGCATAATTCCACATGCTGAAATCGAGTTTTAATTATTGTTCTGTTGTTTGAAACAAATCGGTTCATTTGATGAATTAAACATAGCCAACTGAAAGTTGGAAAAGAGTAATGAACGCAATAAACAGAAAAAAAACGCTAAAAAAATCCCAACTTTCGAAATTTAAAGAATAGATGCCCTCTAAGCTCCTTGAAATTCTAAAAAAAAAAGCTTGTAATTAGCGCTTTGTTGATAACATCGACCCAACTTCAAAAAAATGAATCAAAAGTTGAATTTTTCGTTCTACTGGAAATTCCACTTTCGAAACAAGAAATTGTTTGTTTTTTTTTCGCGCCTTTTCCACGTTCGTATTTGTGGAGTGCTATTTATTTAGAATTCAGCAGATGAATTTCAACTGAACTCAAAAAAGGCTTACATACATAAGTGCAATCATAAATGCATTAATATGTATGAATGCACATCTGTAGTTATTAGAGCATTTTAAAACTCATTCCTGAAAAAAAAAATCACCAAGACCTATACAAAAGTCTTCACTACGCTCATTACTCTGAAAAATTTATTAACTGTATTAATTTAATACTAATAGAATGTCAAAGTACATGCTATCAAAAAGCCATAAAGAAGCCACCAAAAGTGGCAACAAGCTTTGCGACTTTGGTTGGAACGAATTAGTCGTACTATTACACTACTCTCGCTAAAGCCGGATAGTGTAAATACAGACATGCTTAATCAGAACATATTTGCTTACGCAAAAGATTCAATTGATTTTGTTAAACTATCAGTTAACCCAAAAAAAACAGAGCTTACCAAGTAAAATAACGGAACCTTTAAGCATTTTCTAGTTTTCTAAAAATAATTCTTGCGCGTAAAAAAAACAGGCCAAATTAGACATCAAAGGACTCACTGGTTCAGTTACTTAAGTTATAGGCCTGAAAAAAGTTCCTTTTGATAACGCATGCGTTACAACGCAATAGTAGGAACAAACATAATAAATTGCGAGCTCACTATTGAAGTATGTGAATATTCTCGTCGGAACAAACCAGAAGCTCGAATGATTAAGTGCGATTTTCTTCTGTTACTTGCGAAGTAACATCGGAAAACACGTGGACCAGAAATCCAAAACCTGGAAAAATCTTGCCGAATTAGTCACTCATAATCTTAATAACACCTCAACGGGGCTTTGTGCGATATCAATTTCTACCCTCTAGAATACTAGACGATCAACACACACACGGCAGATTTATTGATGCCAAAATTTCTATGACTCCATTTTCACTTAGAACTCATTTCATGCTAGAAAGAAAATTGTTTTACAATTTTTCAAATTTTCGAAATTTTGCTTTTTAATTGCTATCTAAATTTCAAACTTATCTAATAGATACACTGTCATTCTTAAATTTCACTCTATTTCAATTTGAATATAGGAGCTTTAAATTTTTTGGAATACGAAGTTTTCTGAAAGTATTGAGTACTCTTATTAAAAGTTTTGTAGTTTTGCCATAACCAGATCGAAACCAGTTTCTATTCAAATGTAACATCTAATCGCCAGATGGGAGAGTCTGATAA
This sequence comes from Symsagittifera roscoffensis, assembly GCF_963678635.1. Taxonomy (NCBI): domain Eukaryota; kingdom Metazoa; phylum Xenacoelomorpha; order Acoela; family Convolutidae; genus Symsagittifera; species Symsagittifera roscoffensis. The sequence continues at coordinate 75,884,612 of NC_087064.1, read as the reverse complement.
TGAAACGTTCGTCTCAGTCGTGCTGTTGAAGTTGGCTCCTGGTCGGATGGGTTGAACAACTCGGCCGACTGCTGCTCAGATCCAACGACGACATCCTCTTCTGTATCCGAACTCACGTTAATAGCTCGAGGACTGGGAACTGACAAGGGCGTCGAAGGGTCTACAATCGATGGCATAGGGAACTGTTCGAAAATGTTCGCGTTGTTGACCTCCAGATTGAAGAAGGCATTACTCATAGCAGCTGCTCTTAGAACCCTTCGCATTGGATCCCGATTCAACATGTGGTTGTCCATGTCTATTGTCTGACAGTTTTTGATCGCGTAGAGGAGTTTATTTTTCATAACTTCCTGACTTGAGTACCCTGGTAACCTTATTTGGAAGAAACACGTTTGCGCTGTTGGCAATGCGTCAGTTTTATCGTTTGCGAAATAAATTATAAACCTTTGTGACATTTCATTAACGTTAGCCGGAAGTCGCGATCTTCCCGAAACAAATCTGAGAAACAGAATCTTTTGTTCATCTTCGAAAGATTCTAGAATGTTCCAGAACCAAACTATGACCTGAGTTTCTTCGTCACAACCTCTGTATTTCACAAACTTTCGCAGAGCTTCAACATTGACTGTTTTTGATCCGCATATATATTCTTCAAGAGCGGTGTGAGTCATCAGCGAAATGATAGGCAGGGGTACTATACACCCCATACCTTCTCGAACTTTCTCGATTTGCAGTGAGAACTCATTCAACCTATATGACAACACCTTGGCTACATATTTGTCCCTGGTGTTTAAGTTCACGTAAACCCAATGGCTCGCTCCGTTTTTCTTGCTTGTCAGCGAAACTGATTCTCCATTAGCGCTTTGACATTCGTTGAAGTTAAACGGCATCAGATCTTTGAAGTTCTCTTCGTTCACTACACTTTCATCCAAAGCTAGCAAGTTGTTTAAGATCGAGACGTAACATGAATCGACCTGCTGCAAGTCTTCGATAGTCACTTGACATCCCGCAAGTAATTTCCACATGATAGGAGCCAGTTCGATCTCAATGGGTTTCCTCGTTCTCATTGCCACTCCAAATAGAATTCCTAGAAACTTCAGCTGTTCCGATTGTTCGGCAGTTGTTGCTTTTGGGTTGAGAAGGAAGGCGTCTCGGTTGTTTCCTGTCTCAGCAATCGAGTTTGGTGTAGGGATGAGGAGGCCGCACATCAGTTTCTGCTGGATCTCTCGCACCATCTCCCCCATGATCTCGTCAAACACTCCACCTGCATCGTCTGCTCCTTCCCCAATAAGTGTCACCTACAATACGTAGATACAGTACAGAAAAAACGTTCTGCGTTTAACAAATAGCACGTGACTCGCTTTAATAGTGTTTTGAAACATAATTGCCGCAAGTGGAAATTGTTTTTTTTTCCTCATGACAACCAAAATTTTTTATGGCCATAAAATGGCAATATTAAATGCGACCCTTAAACGGTCCAACATTTAACTATTTTTTGGTTTAAACACACTACCCAGCAGAACAGGAGACCAAAGGTACAAATTCAACAAAATTGATGGCAAACAAGTTCGACAAACAGGTGGAGCACCACTTCTGATACATCACAAACATAACCAACAGACAGTTGGTAAAGTGTCAATAAAGGCAAGGGGACTTTTATGGACCTTAGAGCTCTTTGAGTTTCAACAATATTTCAAGTCTGACACTTCTTAGATACAAACTTGATACAAAACTGAATATGAAAAAAGCATATATGAATTGTGGCATTCATAAGTGCATTAACAGATGATATTAATAAGTGATTAATAGCATCTTTAAAAAATGAAAAAAATCCACACAAGCTATATAAGTGACATCACTATCTTCATTGACACTTGCATTCAACCTGGCAAATCAACAGAAAAAAATGAGACAAAAACAGCGCAGTCGAAGTTTTTTCAGATGTGGAAAAAAACTAGATCTACCAAATCAAGTAGTCAGATTTGCATTCCGTTAAGTATACTAAAAAATAAAATACATTGTCCAAACTATAAATCGCCCAAGTTTTTTGCGTTGTTTCATTTTCGTAGTAGGAGAGCGTAATTTGTCTCCCGTTTAGTATATTCATTCGAATTGAACTTGAAAAAACCACATACGAATTGTGGCATTCATAAGTGCATTAACAGATGATATTAATAAGTGATTAAGAGCATCTTGGAAAAAAAACTAGATCTACCAAAAATATGATGGTCTCGATTGTCTTGAACCAAGTTGATTTTCAGAAAAACATGCCTAGCACAACAATTTAATGTTCAAGAAGCATCAAAACAAAAATTACGAAGTGGCAACAGAGCCGAACAAACTTGAGCAGACTACCCATAAGCCCCAAAAAAATTTTCCTTTAGAAAAATCAAAAAGGGTCCTCGATCTATAACACACTATTTTTGCGCTCAACGAACGACACAAAAGGAGGTAAGTCAAGTACGCCAATTTAATTTAAGTAAAAAAAAATTCAGCCAATTAAAAAAGATAAAATCTGAAATTTTACCAAATCAGCCAACATAATCATAGACAAAAGACAACTGGAAAAGTCAATGCACGCAAGTAAACAAAAAAATTAACGACTCATTTCTTTTGAAAAAACCTCAACTTCCGAATTATAAAGAATAAAATAGATGCCTTTAAAGTTTGAATATCAAGAACAATTTATGATTGAAACTTTTTTATTTAATTAGCCCACTTTGAGAAAAGTGGATCAAAAGGTAAACTTTTAATTCCGTTGGGAAATCTGAAAACGAAAACCCACTTTCGAAAATAGAAGTCGATCACTTTTTCGTGATCTTTGAGCTTTCGCTGTTCGATAGTGGAGTTTGCCTTCCTTTTAACAAAGGAAATAAACTGAACTTAAAAAGAAATCAAAAGTCAAGCCGCGAAAAAGTGAATTTGAGCCTGAACAAACTTGAAGACTTCTCCTGAAAAAAATCATCGCGAGCTATATAAGAGTCTGAACTACATTCATCGACTCTCAAAAACTGTTTTCCAATAGAAACACTATTTAAATTGCAGATATGCACAAAACATGTCTCTTGGCTGACAAAAGCAGATTTGTGAAAATGATTCAATGAATCTGTTAGACAAGTTGTTTATCAGGAAAAAAGTCTGTTCTGATTTGATAACGCAGTATAAATTTAACTACCGCATGACTCGCACCTACGGTGCTTCAAATAAATCGTTGAACAAGAAAGAGCTTCCTAAAATATCTACTAAAACAGCGATATTTAATACAACCGCGAAGATGAACTGCGCTCATCTATCAAGAGTTTCTATTTCATAAAAAAACGCCATAACTCAAAACCAAAAATAATTTGAAGAGATAAATTTCGGGGGCAGATTTGCTACCCCATATTGTTCCTTGACAACATACCACCTAAGGATTAAGAATTTCAATTTCTATTAGTTGTTTTCTCGGGATTTTTAATACTTTTTTTATAAGGCTTAGATTTAAAAACAACTAACTGAAATTGATATTCTTAACCCTAAGTAATTTTTGAAAAAGTATTTAAAAAACCCTGAAAAACGCCATATCTCGGAAACGAAAAAGATTTAGGCAGCAAAAGTTTAAGGCCGGATTCGTACCCAGACAAAACCCCACCATAAGCGTTGAGAATTTCAAGATCGGTTAGTTTTTATTACTTAGTTTTTTTAAGAATCATAAAAGCTGCCACATATCGGAAACCAAAAGTGCTTGAGCAGTCACACTTAGAGAGCAGATTTGCATCACCGTTGACTAACTCACAGGACCCCGTCTCAGGGTTGAGAATTTCAAATTCTGTTAATTTTTTATCAAAGTTTTTGAGAAAAAAAACTGAAAAAATGATTAAAAATCGCCCCATCCCGGAATCTGAAAGAATGTGAGCAACCACACTTGGGCGCAATATTTGCGACCCTCGAGTTTACCCTGACAGCACCCCACTATAGGGTTGAGAATTTCGAGTTAGTTTACTATTTTTACATCTAAGTTTTTAAAAAAAAAACGAAAAAATTATGAACTCTCAAAAATCGAAGGATTTGAGCAGTCATATATGGACGCCAGATTTGCAACCCCTTAATGTAGCCTGACAGCAGCGTACTATAGGGTTGAGAGTTTCAAGTTCGGTTAGTTTTTTATTTCTTATTTTTTTTGAAAAAATCATAAACAAACGTTATATCTCGAGAAACAGAAGGATTTGAGCAGTCATATTTGAACGCCGGATTGAAAACCCCTGAACTTACCCTGACATCTCCCTACTATAGGAATGAGAGTTTCAAAGTCCGTTAGTTTTTTACATCTTATTTTTTGAAAATAAAAATGAAAAAATCATAAAAAACGCTATATCTCGAAAACCAAAAAGATTTGAGCAGTCATACTTGGGCCCCAGATTTGCAACCCTGAATGTAACCTGACAGCACCTCACTATAGGGTTGATAATTTCATATGAGATTCGTTTTTTACATCTTAAGCATAACAATATACAATACAGCTTAAACGTGCAAAAATTATTTCGTTAAACATGCAGAAAATAATACGTTGCTTAAGCATGTCAACACATGTGCTTCTTAAATATGTGCCAAGTGAAACGCCAATCAACTGATGTATAGATAGACCGACAAATTGATTCTGAAAGAAAAATAACTAAAATCAGTGCCAACTTAACCTGAAAGTTGTTTAATCTTCAGTCAGTCGAAACTATACGCTCCGAAGTCATTGGAGTTAAATTACCTCAATATTTTGATAATCAACTCACTTTCCAAGCCCTCGAAGGTAGTCTCAACTGCTCCACGTTGAAAGCCAAGACCTGCTTGCACAGTTGTTCAAATACCGAGCTACATTTGACCCCATCTGTGCAAGTTTCCAGCCGTCTCACGAACACCTGGGGTCCATGATGGGCAGATTGAACACTTGTTCTACTTAGACATTTGTTCAACAACATACTAGTCAGCTTCGGAGAAATCAGTCCTTTTAGATTGTCGAGTCTTTTCGCATCGAGGGCGAATGAAAACAGACTCAAGTCAAGCGTCGGCCTTAGTTCCACAATTCTCCATGAATTGTGGATCATCTGGGTAAACTCATTCAGGTATTCTAATCGATCCCTTATTGATCCTATAGAACTTGTCACCAAGCTGTCGTATTTTTCTGGGACGCCTTTCGGATTTCCAAGCATCGGCTGAAACGAACAGCGTCCATTCGGCGACGATTTGCCTGTCGAAAAAGATGTCCAGGCAGCGCAATGAGATCGTCCAGCACTTATTTGTCTTATCCCGGGAGGCACACCTTGAATTATCACGGGATGCTTAATAAATTCCGGGTTCTTTCTTCCCAGTTGTCCGCTGCTATTATTTCCCCATGCGAACAACTGTCCGGTAGCGGAAAGCGCTAGGACATGTTCGGGTCCGACCGCGATATCCTCGATGAAGCTGTGAGACAATTCTTCAATTTCTTCGGGAGTCGTAATCAGCCTGTCACGTGCTGTTTTGAGACCACTGAACTTGGTTGACCCACAAACATATACTTTTCCAGTTTCAGATAGAAACAGAGTAAACTGTTGACCGCAGAGTGCTTTCTTGCAAACTGTGAAAGGAAGTTTCACCAGTCTCGGACTAAGGTGAGCAGTTGTGGGCATTCCTACTCCTAATTTCCCGTTCTCGCCGTCACCAAAGGCCCATACTTTATGCCCACTAAATGACAGACATACTGTGTGATTTACCCCGCAGGAGACGGCTGCTATTTGTTCGTTTCTGAGCTCTCCTGCAATTCTCTCCGGGTACTTTTTGTTCGTTTTCTGTCCAGTTCCAAGCCTTCCGTAATCTCCATTTCCAAAAGTGAACAATTTTCCATCGCTGGTTACTACTGCGCTATGTTTCCATCCACAGCTGACGTCGATCACTTCTTCACGTAGCAGTGCTTCAATTAGTTTTGGAATTCTTTGGCGATCTGAGTTGCCGTGACCTAGTCGTCCGTAATCCCCGTCACCCCAACTGTAGACCTCTCCCGATTCCAATAGTGCCATCGAATGTCCATCGGATCCAGTTGACGTTGCCAATTTAGTAACCACAAATCCAGACAGTGTTGATACCGGAGCGAGTACTCGACTGTCTTCCGAAACTCCGATTCCAAGTCTAGCACTGGTTCCCTCTCCACAGCCAGACACTGATCCGTCATTATGAATTACAAATGTGCAGTTTTGCCCACATACAACTTGCGTTACATCATTGAAAGATGATTTTACAGGTAACTTGGTGTCTAAAAGGGGTTCCGTTTCGGAAGGAACAGGAATATCTACCAGTTGTCCAAAATTGGAACTTCCCCACATATACAGCTCACATTCGCCTCCAAACTGCCACTCTTGACTCCTCGTTGCAAACCAATCTACAATTTGCTGATCCATACTCCAACTGAATTTAGCGTCCGGGTCCAGTTCAATCCTTGCCAATGATTTGCTCCTTTCCATCAGCCGTCGGAACTCGCGGAGCCATTCCCATTCCGGAACGGGGAGTTTCCTAGCCGAGCTTTCTGGACTGCTATACTTGTAGCACCAGGCTTGATCCAGACCTAGCTGACATGCTAGGCTCAATAACATTTTCAGATAGCCGGAGTAAATCAGTCTATCGCCCTGGTTGACAGCAGACGTTTCTGATTTCTTCTGGTGACACAAAGTCTGTTTCAATCCAGCTAGGAAAGTCTGGAAGTAAGTCAGTTCAGAATAGTTTGTGATTCCATTTTTGAACAGCACAGCTCTAGCAAAACACACATCTCTCATTTCGCTCAGAAACAAATCATTTGAAATTCTCGCACAATTGATCTCGTTTGTATCCTTCTCCATAAAAAGAAGTCCATCATTTAGCCAATGTAACTTGATTATTGGGTTCTTGTGCGGTATCGTCTGGATCAGAGTTTGGTCATAGACAGAAAAAATATTAACCAACCCCGATTTACACCCTGAAGCTAAAAATGCTCCATTTCCGCTGAATTGAAGGCAGGAAACGTTTTCATTATGGCCACTGAAAAGGCAAATTTTGATCACGTTTTTAGTGGGCTGTCGGGGAGTTTTATTCGACTTGTCTTTAGTCGACTTCTCGTCATCCGTTTTCACCACCTCGTCCGATTCATTCGAAGAACTTTCGTCTGAATCCCAGCATGTGGATTTAACTTTCGACTTCTCCGCTTTTTCCAGTCTAAAGAAACTGGGCTTCTTTTTGACAGGTAACTCTAAAGTTACTTTCCATATGGCAACTTGACCCGATCTATGCCCAACAGCGCAAAGGTACGATTCAGTTTTCTTCGATGCCGACAGCTGTTCTTGATGTTGAAAGTCAGGCCCTAGTTTATCACTTGAATGGAAAACTGAACTCCATTCAAACTTTGTTATTTCATCATCAACAATGTCATGTTTTTCTACAAGTTCAAACTCGCCGTTACTGAAAACGCAACTATTCCACGCGGCCGAGTCAGCCCATGCCAAAAGGGCATTATTAGTTGTCCATTTGACACTTTCGATTTGTCGTTCACAAGACGATTGTAGTTCGAAACAGTTTTCATTTTGACATTCTGCAGCTTCATTCAACTCATATCTTCCGATAACTGTTCCATCGCTGTATGCACAGATGAACGGAATAGATTGGCCCCGACATACTATGTGAGTCACGGGACGGGGATGGGCAAATGTTTTCAACTGTCGAGGCGGTGACACAGTTGTTCCGCAGATTTCCACTTCAAACAGAGACCCCGTCTCGGTTCCGAAGTAGACAGTCGCCGTTTTGATCCCAGCGGAACCTTCCAGGAAATCCTTTTCCTCTGGAAACGCTACACACGTGATCAAATCTTCAAGAGTTTTCTTTAACATGTACGTACTTGAGTCTAGACCCACGAGTAGAGTTTTTCCATATGCCGCACACAGAAACTTTTGGTTCACGCTGCAACATAAGTGGCTGATTTGCACGTCTTTCGGTATATCTTCCACGTGAAATATTTTGTGTAGTCCCGTGGAGCACCCTGGCTCTTCCGGTGTCAGCATAAGCTTGTGAACTTTTATAGAGTTTGATTCAATTCCAGTTCCAGAGGTGAAAAGCGAGCAGTTATTTTTCCCATCTGGTGATATTGTAATGTCATTTATTGGTTTCCTGTGGAAAATGACGGAATAAACATCCAATTTTGGCAGGTCATTGTGATGATCAACATGGACGTTATGGTTAACCTTGGCCAGTTTCAGGACTCTCAAACTTTGCAGTAGTTCTCTTAGAACCCACTCTTTTTGATCTGAGGGAAACTTGGATGACAACAAGCAAGCACAAAAGTTGTCCAATATACTCATCAGGTCCTTGCGTTGCATATTGCCTTCTATTTTCAGGTTAATGTTGAAAATCCGAACCAAATTTTTGACTAACTCTACATTCGAAACTCCGTAATTAACAGTTGAAGCCAGATCCACCAGACTGCTCGACAGTTTTGTGAAGAAAAATTGATATAATTCGACTGATGAGGCGCACATGTTCGCAATATACTCGATCGTTTTAGCAGACGAAACAGTTTCTGAGAAGTGAGCTCCAAACTTGGCGGAGATTTCAACTGGCACATTTCCGGACACCAACACCAGGTAGCTCCACAGCGTTTGAGGTTGGTTCAGAAGGTAGTCGCCGCTTTCTGGTAGTGAGATTGCATTAGAACGTTCTGCAACTTCTGAAACTGATTTTTGGGAACTATCGACATAAGCCATCATTGTACGTAACACCAAAGCGTTCTTAACTCTTGCAGTTAGCACGTTGAAAATGTCTCTAACATCACATTTGTCGAAGTAGGAATACGCATCTTCGTGAGCCGAGCTTTGCTCGTTTTTTGTTCCCTTCTTCTTCGACGTTTCTTTTGCGGGCTTGCCAAAAAGCTCTTTGAACCCCATTTTGTCCGCCCCTTGCACTATAACCGGATCTGCGTGCCTTCGATTGGGCGACAGGCCGATATTCCTTCGGCACACAGCAACTTTCGACGACTTGCATGCAGTGCGACAACTTTCATTACTCGGCGAATGAGAGCTCGAAACTTCATGCGGATCAGCACTGCGTCTCTCTCCGTTTTGTCTGCAAGTGGTGCAATAGGCAAACCAATATTTTCCTTGCATCTTTGACCTTCTCAGTCTCCCACAAGTATCTATGCACCTACCACCGGAACATTTCCCGTTTGAATTATATAGCAGACACTCTTGCACGCTTTTGCACCCGTGATACGAAACAGCGTGCTCAAAAAAGTTATCAACTCTTGTTTCGCAGAATTCACAGTATGCAATTGAGGATGAAGAAGCGTTCGCCATATCTTCCAAGAAACTTCCCGAAATCCCGAATTGGTTCAACGTCGAAGATTCGTCGTCACCTTGTTGCTGAATACGACTTCGTTGCAACTCCTCCAAAAACTGAACATCCTCATGTAGCGTAGAATCATGCTCAAGTTGCGCATCGTCAAAGAAAGTCGGCTCCCGTTCGCTATATCTTGGCCTGGGAATTTCTGAATTTCCAAAAACTCTGCGCGACAGTAAACTTGTAAAATGAGAAGGGTTCGATGAGCTTCCCTGTTGATCTGTGTCATTTTGGTTTCTTCGTCTTTCCACGTCGTGAACAATGCGAACTCTCCTTCGTCTCAATTCATTCGAAACTCGGTTCTCTACACTTGCTCGCGCCATTGCACTCGCTTCAGTTGATGTTGTAGTCGGCACTACTGGAGCCATACTTCCCCATGGATCCGTCCACATCCAAGGAGACAACATCGCCAATTCGGATTCCTCGCCTTCCCCGAACAAGTCATCTATACTAGGAAGTGCACGTGCAGTTGTTCGACGTGCCGCTAGAGGTTGTCGCGACGCCTCAGCCTGTTGTGGTATAATTGTGCTTTCACTTTCAACACTCTCTGAGTTTTCGGTTGGGTTTTCCAGCAACCATGTTATAATTGCGTTCAACTTTACCGACCTGGAGATCGACCGAGATGCAACAATTGGGAGCGACCGCATCGCTGATCGGATCCGGTTGGTTTCGAAGCCCATTTGAGTTAAGGAAGACATGATCTCAGTGTCGTTCAAATACGACGACAACAGCGTCGAGTTGTTTCCTTCCGAAGCTGTCGGAGCTCGAGGCAAGGGTGGAAAGCGGACGTAGCGATTGTCTGCGTTCGCGTTCGTCGTACTGGTGTCGGCTACGGGGTTCCAGAAGCTGCTAATCGAGTTGTTCAACAAACTTCTTTGCAGGCTGTTGGGGAATCCTGGGAGTATCGGATGAACACATGCTTCTGAGAGCGAGCTGAACGACAAATTGTTCACGATTATTGAGAAATATTTCTTGAAAACTTTCTTCATCAGCACGTGACTAATCGTTAGCAAATCGAACTTGGCGCTCGTTTGACTTTGACACGCATCACTGTTTATACAAATGGTCATTAATTTCTTCAGAAAGACGTTGTACTTTTCATTTCCAACCAATTTATCATTCTGGTGCAAGATGGCAAATGCATTGTGAAGACTTTTCATAGCTGCCGTTTTAAAGCTCAAGTGTACTAACGAATCTTCAGCAGTTATGACCGCGTTTTGTGTGCTTTCATTCGGAGCGGAGGAGTCCAGAATTTCGATTGCTTCTTGAATTGCCGATGATGTTTCCGGATCTAGCACTTGCGACAGACTGGATATCTGGCATGTCCTTGTATTACTCTCCTCGTTTTGTCGAAATGCGGTCTCTTTGTTTTCAAAATTACAGAGTTCCAGCAGGACTTCTAGCCTCTCAGGGGTCAACTGGTCGACCATTAAGCTGGCTTGTGAGCCTTCTTTGAATCCTGCACTTGCCAACTCAAACGCAGAGGTCGGCATGTTTTTCACGCTGAAGTTCTGTTTGCTGTCAGCTCCGGCGCAACATGCCATTTCGAAGCTGTCTGGAATCCTAGCGCCTCCTGAGACTATTAAATTTTCACCAGTTGATTTCTCTATGCATTTTCTCCCCACAAAATATGCATCATTCAGTCCTCCAATCACAACTAGACTAGACCATACCTCATTTTCCATCACATTTGCAGTACTCGACTCCAGAAACTTTGCCGATGATTCGTTCAAGGGATCGAACACTTTTGTTTCCACAGCTTGCCTCCAATTGGGGTTTACGTGTATGCTCGAGATTAATTCTCGAATGTTTTCAACTGATGCTACAGCGTCTGGTGATAATGCAGCCTTCGGTTGCTGGAACACCGGCTCTGAGAGGGGGCATATCTGACAAAACTGGATCTGTGTAAGCTTCAATTTCTGCCTGCAACTTTGCGTTGAGTGGAATATTACTACTGGATAAAGCGGTCTGTTAATTTTGATCTCTTCGAACGCAAGCTGAAACGGGTCCCAGTTTTTGCGCACATACAGACTTCTCGCATCTACGTCAAACACAAATGTAATCAAGTCTCCTTTTCCGTATGGTTGCAAGTTACTTGCTGCCGCACTCACAGGAACCAAATTTCCCGTAAAGCTTCTATACAGCCAGGAAAGACCTTCCAATTGTCCTTCGTCGAAAAAGTTCAGCTGAGGCTTTTGTGAGATTCCTAAACTGATCGACTCCGTGCTTGAATTTCTTTCGTCTACAACCTCAATTTGCCACGAGAAACAGCCGAACGTCATTGGACAATTCACCATGTAATACGCAATGCTAGGGTTCGTTCGGGTAACTTCACGTCTGTCTGCAGTCAGAGCACATCGGTTGTTATTTTGAAGTGCCGCCTTGAACCCGCAGTTTTGAACCTCCATCCATTGAGACTTTTTGCGGACCATTTTCTTCAACGACACGAATTTAGGCCATGACCAACTTTGCACGCTAATGCACGTCAGAAGTCGCGAAATGATAGTTTCCTTGGTTTCACGGGAGAACTCTTCCGAGTACTTTTCCATGAGCTCTTTAATCACAGTCAAGACCAGAAATTTAAAAGCTGCGCTTGTTGAGTAAACTAACATGCTTGCGTCTTTTTTGCAGTCTAGCAAACAAATAAGGCAGTTTATTAGTTTTTCAGCGTAGTCTGAGTTGACAAAGTTTTTTAGTGTCGCCAGCTGAAAAGTGAAGTAAATTGTTCGATACATTTTGCGAATCATGATTGCATCTACGTTGAAGCCGACTTTTCGGAACAATCTTATTTGAAGTTGCTCGTCTTCTGTTCTACTTGATTCAAACTCGTCAATTTCTTCCTCGTTGTCATTTGGATCGTGGTTGAAATGCTCAATTTTCTGCGTCGCAAACACTTTGAATCTATCCAGAATCGAACTCAAAACCGATTCTTCAAATTGTGAGCAATCTTTCCACTCGTTTTGTGGGCTCATGACGGTTGATTCCAAGGCCCATGAGAAAACAAGCGGTAAAGCAGTTGCAGGGTCATAGAAATCTTTCGGGAATTCAGGTCCCGATCCCAATTTGCTGATCACTCTACTAGTGAAAGTAGACCAAACTATCGGCGGGATAATGTCACTTTTCTTCGACAAACAGTCGAGGTCTATCAAAACATACAACATTCCCAGAGTTTCCTTCTGAGTCATAGATGCGCCTAAACATAGCTCGGCTATTTCATGTTTTACTTCATCGGCATTACTGTGCATTGTTGCCGGCACTAAATCGATGCACTCAGACGCTGCTTCTGGAAGCAGGGGGGATTGATGACCACCCAGAATCATTCCTCTAAAGAAAAGCGAACTGAGGTTGACCTTTTCATTCGCGAACAAGTCTTCTGTTTTTGAGGACGATTTCGCATTATCCATTACCAACTGAATCATTCGATTAATATTTTTCAATTTTCTCAACTTTTCTTCGGCTTTCTGCAGTCTAGATTCGAACCAACTTTTCAAGACGTCGAATTCACTTGTGATGTCGTATGCGACAACCGACTTGTCCTGCAAGATTTCAGTCGTCAACGTTTCAAAGAAATCGCAAAGTGCGCTAGTTTTTGTGACATTGTCACTATCACAACTTTTACTTTCATCCAATTTAAGACTGGTTATCATAGTTATGACCAAACTAGTAATTCTGCAGATCGCTCGTTTGAACGACTCGCTTCTTACAGGAGTTTTAGAACCTTCGGGTAGTGACTCCACTGGCTCCAATGATTCTGGAGATTCGTTTTCGACCTGCACAGCCTGCGCCGCATTCATCTGAAGAAGCTTCATTCGTAGATTGAACACGCTTTTGTATGCTCTCTCCAACACTTCTCCCTCTATTTTTTCAACACATTCTAACTCGCAGAAACTAACCAACAAAGTGATATACGCTTTCGAAACTAAGTTCAAATGTTCATCTTCCAAAATAGTTGATGACCTCCAGTTTTTCTGCACCGCGTTTTGCATCATGTGCTCGTAAAACTTAGAAAATCGTTCAGTAACTGTTTGTGCAACATCAGTCTGAGAGAAAACTTCCGAATGCAGGAAACTTGTAGAAGAATCATCCGACTCTGACGTGTTTTCAGAAGTTTCCAATGCAGATCTTATGAAGTTAGTTCCACTTTTGATTTCTAAGCTCGATTTTTCTGAGACCAACTCATTTTCAAGGAGTGTGAAGTTTCCACTTTTCACTATTTGATCAAATACTTTTTTCAGCGATTCTTGGTTTTCAACTAAATGAGGCATTGGTAATTTGCATTCATCGGCTTGATGATTCCTTGAGTGAGTCATGATTCCCAGATAAAATGCCGCAGCCAGTTCGAGATCTTCCACTAATTTGAGAAGCACCGAAGTGTCAGAAAAGGGACCCGAACATCCCAAATTTTGAGTCCAGAGTTTGCAACATTTCAGAACTTGGACTAACTTTTCCCAAACAGAATAGAACTGCGTGGAAAGGGTAAGACAGCAATGACAGCATTCGGATACTATTTCGAGTATAGTTTGTAGAACTTTATCATGACTCACATTCACAGGTATTTTTTCAAAGTTTTGGAGGACAAAATTGACATGTTCGTTGAGAAGATCCAAATTTTTGTGGTCACCCATTGAACACAAAGCGTGCAAGTTCATGCTCAGAACTTTGGCCAATCTCGACAAATTGTGGCGTATAAATCGTTGGAAACTTTCACAATTCATTGATGAAGAGTTTTCAGGTTGACTTGAACTATTGATAGCCTTGAAAACTATCTCTAGCACCAGTGTCGATAAGTTGATCGCATCTTCAGTGCAATTTTTGAAATAGTCCTGAAGATAGATTCTATCTTTGTACAAACTGTCAACTATTAGAGTCATTTTCAAAGACTCTGAAGTTTTCAGCTTGGCGTTTGACTCGCTTTCGTCAATTTTGCGCAAGCAAGAGCTCAGTATTTGGCATTTGTCTTCAATTGACGAAAACAGTTGCTCGAAGCTGCACAAAACCAGTCGTTCTAGGTAGTCTTTGAAATCCGTTTCTGATTGGTCGAAAAGATCCATGAAATCAAACAGGAGGTCACGCAGTTCAATTTTGTCCTGCTGCTCGAACGGTATGCAATTATCGGACGAAAATAAGAAATACATGAGCTTGAAACAGTCCTTAAACAAAGTCACGTTTGGCTCCTCTTTTGCTGGTTCCGTTCTATCTTCAGTTTTGCCATCACTTGCTGTTGTCTCTGAGCTCAACGCATGAACGACAATTTTCTTCAGTGCTAAAATCTGATCGCGGTTATTGGCCGACGAGTTTTCGAACATTCGCTTCAAAATAACATCTTCGTCGTCGTCTTCCAGAACCTCATAACAAGCAATGCTATGAGCCGTTCCTGCACTTACATGTCTAACTGTGTTCATCTTCACATTTGGGACTATAGTCGGAACAACGACTGTGTCACATGTTAGATTACTAAGACACTGACCCTGCGAATTCGATCCCCAAGCAAATGTCACGCCAGTTTTATTGACTGCAACTACATGCTCAGCTCCAGCGGATATATGTGCAATGTCTGCCAGTGACTGGACGTTCCTGAACACCGGGTAAACCCTTTCCGGATCCCCGTGGCCGGTTGCAGCTCCTGTTCCACATGACATCACTTCGTATTCAGCAGTGAGAGCCAAACTTGCAGTCGAACTACAAACTATCTTTCTGATTTCAAGGCCGCATAGTTTCTTCACCACTTTCGGTTCGTTTACAATTGAATCGTGCTGCACATCAGGTTGGCCCAGACATCCTTTGTTCTGTCGGCCAAATGACCACACTTTGTTAGCATCTATCGAGGTCACAAAAGTGCACAATTTGCCACATGCAACGTCGCCAATTAGAGACAATGACGTCACTGGCTGAGGTGCTCCACATGAGAGACAGTCTCCGTGGCCTAATTGACCCATGCTTCCAGCTCCCCACGTGAACAAAGTGCCGTTTTCAGTCACACATGCACAGTGTTTGTAACCGGCCGAAATCGCGACAACCCGTGTTTTATCCAAGTGGCCACGAATGATGCCAGGACTCAAAGATGACATTAGGTTGTCGCTATTTGTTTCCCAGATTGACTGATTTGATAATTTATAAACATCTCCCGTGGTTGATAAGAACAAAGTGTCGCCCGTCGCTTGATTCATCGAAGTACTTGCTTTTAAAAAGCATACGTGATTAAACATGCTGGCTTTGGGTTCAACAGGTCCAATGATTCCTTTGGAATCTTCACTCAATCGTTCGACCCAAAGCTGACCTCGGAAGTCGATGTAAAAATTGATCGAATTTCCGGCATGCGCTCGCAGACATCCATTGGTTAGAACTTCAAAATTTGCCGTCAAATTCTCATTATCTGTCCCGTTCCCCCATACCGTTAAATTTTGCTTCATTTTTGGAACAGATAAGCTTGGCTGGGACAGCTTAAAAGCTTTTGATGCAAGACAATGCATTATAAGTTTTATACTATCTTCCAAATTTATGCTGTCTTCTACCGAACTTGAAAGTGCAAGAATAGTTTCTGGTTTTGCATCCGAATCCGCAAAATACTGCTGACATATTCTGTCAATTCTTGATTTGCCCATTTTAGCCTTTCTGATTGGCTCGCTCATTGTTAAAATCAGTAGAAAAATTTCCAATAACTCTGTGGTTGAGTACTTGAGTAATGCAACATTCACCAGAATCTCGACCGCCATCGCTATGCAATGAGACGAAATAACTGAGGTGTCACTTGTAGCCGATATCGAGAGGACGAACGTTTTTAGGAACTGACAAATTTCAGCTAGGCAATCTTCACTTGCTTTTAGGAGCCCAGTAGAAGGCGCGAACACTCCTGAGGGCAACGATCCAATGATCTCCAAGGCCGCCTCCATGACATCAATTCCAGCTCCTGAGTAGCCACCGGTTGAGGTAAGTGCTGAATTTTGAGACATGTCATGTCTGAGAAGGCTTTTCAGCAGAGCTAGAAAAGATTTCACAGCTACTCTGAGTAACGCCGAGTTGCCGTCTAATTCTCGTCCAGTAGTTGCACACAAAATAGACTGGTTTAACGGGTCTGTCGCTAACTTTCGCATCAACGCCACGTTTGCTGCGTCATTGCAAGACTTAGACTTCGAAGTAAGGCTAAATGTAGCTGACAATGCATTGATTCCTGCTAGAGTCCGTTTGTACAATATGAACTTTGCGATCAGAAAATCTTCCTCATTGGTATATGAAAATGTGTCACATGCGCTCAGAACATCATTTTTCAGTCTTTTAGAAACCGTTCCATTTTTGATCTGAGCCTTTACTTCATCCGGATTTGCTATCAAGTGCCACACTTTGTCTTTTGTCAAAGTCTGGTGAGTTCCAAAGGCGGCGTCCGGTTGTCGCTTCTCGAACAACTCGGGAATTGTTGCATTGGTTTCATTGCAAAGTCTGTCGTAGTCCTGCTCCAGCGATTTGGAGGAGTTGTCGGCCGACCGGAGCCTTGCCCAGTACTCGTCATGTTTCCTCTCCTCACTCGAGGAGAGAAAATCAGGTGATAATATGTTAGATAGACGAGTCTCCATCCTTAGTTGAATCTACATGATTGCTTCTGAAAAAAAAAGTAATTTTCAACATTAGATTTTCTGACCAAGTCAACAAAAATGATGTCATCGATTTAAAATATCCCGAACTCTTCATTTCAATTCTAATCTTTGAAGCTTTGTAGCAGAGTTTCTATCAAGAGTCGAAATGGAGCTTTGCAGCTCTAGTGATACGAAGAAGCCTGAAATAGTTAAGCAAATTATTAAATCTGAAAAATTTAATACAAATTCATGATGCAAGAAAAAGATTTAAAAACATCCAAGAAATCAGAGCAAACTAAAATCAAGAATAGCCGGTTACTGTACAAGTAGCACAGAATGTTCCGACAATAGTCTTTAAAAAATACAAGTTTTTTTTTCAAATTACAGACGTTTTTTTCTGCGTGGTGTGATAAAAGGATCTAAAGGTAAAACTACAGCTTAGGCATACTCGACAGTAAAAATAAAACAGCCAAATTGGACAGCAATTTTTGTTAGCATAATGACAAGAAAAAAATTTTTGCTGAAATTTTTTGAATTTATGAAATTTTTGATTCTCAAAATGGCGTTTACAAACTCCAAACACTAATATACTTGAGTAAAACTAAAATTAGGCAGAAATATCAAGTAAAAACGGCTTAAAGTAAGAATAAATAAGCTAGAAAAGTTTCAAAATTTTTAAGGTCGTTCGAATCACGACGGAAAAGGCTTCAAGATGATATATCACTGGATCCATACCGAGGAATATTTTGGGTACCTGCTTTTGCGTGGAAGAAAAAAGGAAAACTAAAACGCATTTTTCAAATGGTCGGATCAGAACAATTTGAGACATGTTTTCAACGACTAAGCGCAGTAACTAACAAAAATCTGAAATAACTACACAATGAATGAAAATCATTAAAGCTAACATCTATTTTTCTCAAAGTTGACAACATAGCCAACAGAGAGCCAATAGACCCAGTGAACAGAAAAAAAATGATGACTTATCTTTTGAAAAAAACCGACATTTTAAGAAAAAAAGATATGCCCTCAGTGTTTTTAACAGGGAATTACACAAAACCTATCAGTATTGCTGTACTTAATACTGTATCAGGGCATGTTAACTTGTCAACTGCTCTTGTTGAATGTTTTGCACAAAAGGATCAAAATTTGCAAAAAGTATCGGAAACTCAAACTAAGGCTCATAACTTGGTCAATCATGTGCTTGTTCGGCTGCTTTTTCATGAAAAAAAAACAGTACGGTGAACATCTTAAAGCTTAAGAAGACTTCTCGTATTGATGAAATAAGCAATATCTTCCTGTTAAAAAGTTGCTTTGTAATTGTTCCTTACCTAAGCTATTTTACAAAACTCTTTTAACAATGTTTCTCCGATGCAATGAAACACGCGAAAAAGTTGGCATACAGAAAACAGACAGCAAACTGAATTTGACTAACCATCGCCCTATATCACCTCTAATTGAAAAAGAGTGCATGCCAGATCAAATAACTACCTTAATCTGAATGAAGACAAAAATTTACTATGAGTGACGCTTTGGCTGAATCAACAGAAAAAATTAGACTAGGCGTTTATCGGCATAAAAACGTGACTTTTAAATGATCTGAAAAAAGCATTCGATACACTTGATCACGGTTTTCTCTTGAGCTACTTGAAAAAGTTAGAAATACTTCAAATTGAAAGCAAGAACAATGTGGTCATGCTTACTGGAAATCCGTCCTCGTCCGTCCTTTTACACATACCAATATTATGCACAAAGCATCTTCTTATTCAATTTTTTATGTTTGCGGATGGTACGAACATGGCTTGTGATAGCTTCAACTTGAAAATTTTCACGTTGATTTGTCGAGTCTAGCTTTGTAGCTTCAATCCTATAAGCTAACCTTAAATTCCGATAAAACAATTACTTGTAAAAAAAAAGCGCTCCCGATTTCTTTGTTGAGCTTCAAATGAAGTTTTAGACCGTGATTTTTTATGCAAACATCTAGGTGTTACTGAAGAGAATAAGCTCTGTTTTCTTAATCATATAGAGAAAATCAAATTAAAATTGGGTCGACGTAGCGGTGCGATATAAAAATGAGACGCTCCTTACCAAATGAGACCTTTTGATTAAGTACTTTTTTGAACTTCAAACCATTGACACAATTAGCATTATTTGCATATAGAACACAAATTATTTTTCAGTAAACTAAACTTTGATGGGTCGAAACGAAAATATGAAAGCATTACCAAAAAATTTTTGCGCAAAAAAAAAATTTAACGATTACAAGACACTTGCTCTCGCAAGTGTGGCACAGTGGCAAAGCTGAGCTTCCAACCAGTTGCAATACAACTATTTAAAAATAGTTGCGGAAAAAGCCCAAAATAGAATGCAAAATCAGCATCGGAACACTTAACCAAGCGATGACAAAGCCGAAAACATCTGAGCGGAAACTTTGCAAGACGTTTTTTTCCAATTCAAAACTAATTGGAAAACTTTATGCCCCTTCCCTTCTAATTACACACAGGTATACAATAACTTTTTAAGCGTATCGAACGACGCAAAAAACGGAAAGAGGCTACTAAACAAGCCGAAACCAATTAAGCCGAAAAAATGCAATTTAATAATACCGATTCGTGAAAAAGCAACCAAGGTGAAAAGTCCGGAGGCAACTTAACAACTGCTTCCCTTGAAAACATGCAAGCAACAAAAAATTTGCTTCCAAGCTGTGGCAACTAAGTCGCAAAAGATAAGCAGACAAATAACTCGCCGACAATTTAATTTTGAAGCAGAAAACTTTCCTTTTGAGAAAGTATATTCTGATCAGATTTGAACCCATGATCTTTGCGACCCAGGCGTATTCGTTACCTCCAGGCTAATCAGGTCCGGAACGCTGACAAAATAGAATTAATTATGAAACAAGGTATCACCAGAGATGAGTCCAGATTAGATGAGTTCTTTGAACAAAGTTATTCACAAGAAACAATCTAATACCCGATTGCAATACACTTGCTTATTGCAACTATAGCTTAAGTGCCGTAAAAATTTATCATAACATGCAGGTTAAAAAGATGTGTATTCTTTTTGAAAAATCTATAAAAATTTAATATATATTTTTTTTAAATATTTTTTTTGCGATGGTCATTGCGGTCGGAACTATCTGGGCTACTTGCACAGCGACCAGCTAGATTCTTCGATTATCAAGTATCAGTTCATCTTCCGCTTTTGAAAAATTTGCTAATGATTCTTGATTGGTATACACCAAAGTAAGTTTCTCAATTCTTTGTTTTTATCAAGAATGTATTCATATAACACTAAAAAAACGAGAGTTTCCAATGAATACCACCTTTCGGAAACAATAAAACCAAAAATCATGCTCATTAACAAATAGGGATGTAAGATTCCTTAACATGTTGAATGATAATAATCTGCTGCGTCAAACTATTAGAACAATGTCGAGAAGTGATGTTAATTAAATAATTATAAATTAGAAAATACTGACTAAGTAAAAGATATAAGTCAATAAACAGTTTTCTTTTAACTTATATGTTATAATCTAAACCGTATATTAGGATGCTCTCACAGGCAGTACTCCCAGGGGTTGCATATCTAGCCCAAAATATGACTGGACAAATCTTTGGAGTCTAAGCGTAATGACGTTTTTATGATTTTTCAAGATTTTCTAAAAACTTAGGAGGGGAAAACATTTCAATTGAGCTAGATTGTGCGGGCTAATGATTTGAAATAACTAAGTTAAACAATTATCTCAATACTAAGCAAGACAGAGTAAAAAGCAAGACAGAGTAAAAAAGTTTTTTGAAACTTGAATTTTTTTTTTCATTACAAATGTATTCAAGGGTAGGCGTCTAGTGGACATTGCTGTTGCCCTTTGTCTATCCTCTTCCTTCATAAAATAGATTTGACACAGAGGCGAAGATGCGGTTCGCAAACACCTGCGAGAACCCAAGCAAAAAACAGCTCTATCAAGTGACATAAGAAAAAGAAGAAATAACCTCGAATTTGCAAAAACTCGAGGCTTAGCAAAAACTCCAATAAGCAAAAATCTGCGATCTAGCAAATTTGAGTCTCACGCACTAACCATTCAGCCACGGGTGCTTAAAATGCTCAAAAACTAACCACCAATAACGCAGCCACATAGGCTAATAAATTGCCAATAGTAGCACCAAATACAAAAAGATACAATTTTGCGTGTAATAAATCGCAAATCATTAACCACATTTTGTATAAATTATGCATTTCGAAAATTTGTGAGATAGATTGAGTAAAAAAATTTCTGAAATCGAGATTTTATTATTGTTATGATGTTTGAAATAAATAGCTTTTTTCGGTTCACTTGACGAATTAAAAATGCATCAACTGTGTAAACTTATAACTATTCGAATGTCAAAGCATATGTTCATTATGTAATAAGCTGTAAATGTGCAACAAATTGCAAATCAATTCGTTTCAGCAATTATTGTTGGTTTAAGTCGCAACAATATTTGCGACTTATGTTGAAAAAGTGTAATAAGCGAATTGTTCTTCTGTGCCCTTTATTTATGATTTAAAGAAATAATATTTCTTTCTTACTTTGAAATGTGAATGAAAAACTGAGGGAGTGCTTTTCTCTTCAATTATTCGGATCACAAAAAAACTAAAGCGCAATTTAATTCATATAGAAGTTTTACTATTCACTTGCACCTCCTTAGTTAGGTTTATGCCTAACTTATGTTTTGTGAAAATGAAATCAGCAGAGCCCTCATAGCATGTCCAAGATGCTTTTAAGGATTGGTCAAAATATGAAGATTTTTGCACTAGTCAAGTATGCACCTACTGAATATACAGATTACTGTACCTCGACAAAATAATACCACTGGCATCCAAATAACTTACTTAAGATGCCGAGTGGATGGACCCAGGAAAGCATTCTTCTTGACAGACTAGCGGTAAAAAGATAAGCACCCGGTTGCAAAACATACTCAGATCGCAAGAGTAAATGCTAAAACTATACTAAACTGTTTCAATTAATCAAGTTTCAATAAATCAAGCCGTACACAAATTTAAACCAATACTTACAATGTTGAAGAACTAATTTAGAGAATATATCAAAGCTAGAAAACATTAAGAAACTAACGTCATCAATAGCCTCAGAAACTCTAAGCTTCGTCAGTCGTTATAGCTTTTGAAACATCTCTAAGAACCTCATTGATTTCTTCGATCTCAGCCTTTTCCTTTTCACTAATCGGCTCTGACTTTGAAAGCAAGTCTATCCGACAATTCAGGTAGTTCTTACATTCTGCGAACATTTTCATTGCCTTTTCATTTTCACTCAAACGGTGTGCTAAATTCGCTCCCGTGAAATAAGCTTCAGACACAAATCTATGATCACATGGTTCGGTTTTCAATGCATGTTTCAAACAATTTTCAGCGTGCTTTTGAGCCTCTGCGGGTTCATTATTTTCTAAATGAATTTCTGCCAATCGAAGATATGAGTTCGCCAAACATTTCAGCTCAGGGAGTGGTGACTTAGATGCATTTTCCGGAGTTGTAAGTTGTTCTACAATTTCACAAACTTTACGAAAATATAGCTTGCTTTCTTCTAGGCTTGAAACTAACTCTGCTTCGCTATTTTCTTCATTTTCGGAACAATCGTCATCTTCAAACTGCACGCAGTTGTCTTCAAAATATTCATCATTGGCAGGTGAATCATTAGTACCAAAACTAACAACATCAGCACAAGCGTGGCCACTACTACGGTTGAGTCCATTTGATTTTTGAATCTTGCTGCGTTTCTGATTATCGTCTTTACTTTCCATTACAGAATCAATCTCAGCAAGAAGCTTCTCGCTTTCTTCTATCACTGATTCATCTACTGTTGATTTCCTCTTTCGAGATCCCTCAAAACTGGATTCTAAAAAAAAACTAATTTAATTAGTTAAGAATAATACAGAACTCCAACCACAATTGCAACCGGGATTTTTCATAAAATCAATAACTGCGCCAAAATTCATAGTTCTGATGCACACGCAGCGTTCAGAGTTTTACCACCAGGGAACTTGTATTCAGCAGATTATCGATATTAACCAATTTCTGTAAAAATTAGATCTTCATACAATGATAAATAACGTTTTCAAAACAACTCAGACCATTTTTTCGACTGGAATTTTCTTTCCAGAATCCGAATCATGTCTAGAAAATTTTCCATAAGATATGACATAAAAAATTACTATACACCATAAGATGTATGACTTTGCATGAAAAAACCTCGGAAGATATCGGAACGACAATGCCAGAGCAGACGGTTCATGCTTCCGTCTATTATCACTTTCAAAAATTGAAGAAAAAACTTTTTACATTCCAATTTATTAAATGTCCAAATGAATTGACTTTTGCGTTGCTCAATTCTGGTAAATGAATTAGTAAAATCATCGCGCGCTAAATTTTGACTCAAGAACAAAAAATGAAAAAATCAACGGGAAATTGTACATACATCTGGTTTTGTGAGTTAGTTGATGGCCAGCTACGATTGGATGAAAATTGACAACTTATCTGGCGCAAACGAGCTATGCACCCTATCCTGTATTGGACCTTGAAACAATCATGCGATATTTTGTGGAAAAAAAGTATCCTGGAAAATTTTCTGCCCCTACAAAATCTGAAAACTAAAATCCACTTTCGGAACTAGAAGTCGAACACGTTTTTTTGTGACCTTCACACTTTTAACGTTCGATAGCCGGGTTTACCTTCATTTCAACAAAAGAAATGAAGTGAACTTAAAGAGAAGTCAAAAATCAAACCCCGAAAAATCTAATTTGACAGCCAACAAATTTTAAGACCTTTTACTGAAAAAATAGGACTAACAAAAAATCACCAAGACCTACATAAAATATTCACTACGTTCTTGACTCTTGATAATTGGCGAGTAGTGACTCTTTGATTTTATTGCACAAAATTTACACAGAGGCGAAGCTTCGCTTCGCACACACTAGCTAGAACACGACAAAAAGCAGCTTTATAAGGTGCAATAAGAAAAATTAGAAATAGGTCTCGAATTATTTAAAACTATACACTAACCACTCAGCCACGAACGCTTAATAGGTAACAAATACTAGCAACAAACAAAGCAAATGCTATGCAATTTCCAATTCTGCAGTGAAAATTCCAAACAAGTGACGATTTTAATGAACACTTATATTTGCGAGTTAGGTTGGAAAAAAGAAGGTTCGTAATAATACACTACGCTGATCATTGACTCTTAAAAACGTTGACGGACTCTTAAAAAAGCTTCGCAGGTGAAAATAAAGACACCCGGGCAAAGCTGACCTTCGCAAACAGAAGCACAGAAGCAGAAGAGCAACATAATTGGAAACTTTCTACTGGATTCCATTCTCCTACCTCCAAAGCTACAGTCAGAAAACTATAACAAAAATATCATCGATGGAAATAAAACTAACCATTCAGAACTCGCGCTTCAATCTCTGTTTCCAGATTTGAAATAAGCTTTTCGATGTCAGAATTTTCTTCGTCTGTTGACCCAGGATGTATCGACGAGTTATCTGCCGTGCTCGGCTTATTAGAGATAGAACCAATATCGCCGTTAACCAAGAACATATTTGAACAAAGTTCAGATTCTGTTTCACTTTTAATATCATGCGAAGTTGAACTTGTTCCAGGAACATCATCAGCAGGAGCTTCGGAGCTGTAGTAGTAATCTAAAAGTGCTAGTGCCATTAAATAGTACGAGGGAACACATTCCCTGGTCATTTCACCGTAAGTCTGTTCACATTTGCTGCAACATTCTTCAAGTATCGTCAGTGCTTTAACAATGAACTTGGATCTCAGCAGTGACTTGGCTTCAGCGAGCTTCTCATCCAAATCAGTATTTTCATTATTGCCTGACATTTGAACAAACCTGAAAAAATTGGTGCCCTAACCATTTGTGCAACGAATTGACATTTTTACAGATTTTAATTTCATTTGTTCAAACTTGAGATGGTTGCAGCTGCATTTTTGCGACATTTGGATAGGAGAAAATAGAATAATCATTTCAATGCTATTAGGGGAACACAATTGTCAAACCAAGGACATAAAACGCACAAATATGCACTCCAAATGGCTTGCTCTATTGTAATTTCGCTTTCAATTTTTTCTGTGGTTCTTTTGCTTTTTTCAGCTCTCCGGTTTCCTTTCTATTGGCTAAACGGTAAATGATTTCAATATTTCCCCACCGACACTTATAACTTATTGATAATTGACGCACTTTATGAACCTAACTTGAATAGGAAAGACTTCAAATAATGAACTGAACAAAAATGTATCTAAAATACTGTAAAATACAGGAATTAAAACATATTCATGATCATTGTACATTCAGAAACATCCTACACATTAAATAATAGTAGCAAAGGCACATTGAACCGAACAAAAAACACTTTTTTCGATTTTCTTGCTTTTTTGCATAAGAACATTTCTTGGCCGAATTTCGACACACGACTTCGGATTGCATTTGCTTGATGATAAACAGAATGGATTGAGTACACATGTGAATACTGTTTGGGCGAACAAATAATCATGTTACGTCATGTTTAATCCAGTACATTGCCATACATTTCTAAGAGCTATAAACCTAAATGTCAGACAAATCAGCACAAAAAAAAAACATTGCGACCGACCAGTCAAGTTATACAAGATAATTCTTACTTTCATTTCAGAATTTCTAAAATTTCAAAATGGAACGTTTAGTTTGCACAAATTTCACACATGCCATGCAAAAAGTTGTTCAGATAGTATTCCTGGAAATCATTTAATGGGTTTCCAACTTGGACAGTAGGAACTTCAAAAGAAGGTCGGGCAGATGGTTCAAACTACTCCAACCTGGAAACGGGTTAATGTCTACTAAATAATGGGGGTTCACGCTTGACTCATTATTCGCATCACTAGTGTCGCATGCAGATGTACTGATCTGTTCATTCGCCGCTATTAGAAAATCAAGTCCAAAAATATTCAGTCCAATTTTCTTCCGGATAGACTCGACTACTCTGGAAACTGTTTGCATGTGAAAGCAGGCATGTACGTTGGGACACTGCAGTTGCTGGATCTGGACATCTGTTAGATCTGTCTGGTCTGTTTTGGATAGCTTGTGGCCGTTAAAGATAATGGGACCCGTCTCAGAATTGTAGTTTTCGGGAATGTCCTAAAACAATTCAGACATTTTAGCACAATGACTCAATATTTGAGGAATTAGCACCATTGCTGACAGCAGGAGTTTTTTCGCGCAAGTCAGTTACCACAAATACACATCGTATAGCTTGAATAATACGAAGTTAAGAAGTAACTTGGGCAATAATGAAAAATGAATGATATGTTTAAATACATTTTTTGGTTTTCGTTCTTAATTAGAGCACAGCGAAACAGAGAAAGAGTTATTATTGAATACAGAAAACACAAAAAAAAATCCTAAATTTATCCACTTTCATAAAAACTCTCAAGCATAGTAAGCTCTTAGCTAAATACACTCTCAGCCCAAACAAGCAACAAAAGAAAAACATCATATATCACTATCACAAATCAAAATCATTCCTAATAAACCTATTCAAAAACAATAGCTGTAAAACGTGTACTACCTGCAGAAACGCCCACCAAAAGAAAGCATCCAAAACCAACATTGAGTACGATATGAAATTGAAAAACATTCAGTTTTTGAAAAATACGCCACTTTGTTAATTTTTCGAAAATTATTGACATTGAATACAATTTTACTGGTCTTATCGTGTCTCCAATGAAAGGAACCTAACAATGAAAAGAAAATAAGGGAATAGAAACTTCACCGAGGACCAAGCCGGAAAAAAATTTCATTGAAAAATCATATAATTTGCCAGGGTAAAAAGATAATGGAATAAAATGCCTTAAAATTTATTATAATCAGCGGGCTAATAGGCTGCATGTGTATTCTTTTTGAAAAATCTATAAAAACAACATTTTTTTTGCGATGGTCATTGCCGTCGGAACTATCTGGGCTACTAGCAAAGCGAACTGCTAGTCTTTTTCGATTATTAAGTCTCAGTTCCTACTCCACTTTTGAGCATGAAGCTTTATTTTGAGCTTGATAATCCCCCTCCTCTTAGAATTTGCCCGATTTAAAAATGAAACACAAATATGTGGTTAAGCTTTTTTCACTTTCACAGCAAATGGTAATTCAACTTTATTGAAAAAGTTACATACCACTGAAGGTCTTTTCTGAATGACAATTTCCTCTCCAAAGACATACACTTTGAATAAGACCATCTGATGACGGACGAAGTTCTGCAATATGATTGGATAACGAGGGACCTGCGAAGAATCTAACAACTGGTTCCAGCTGAAGATGATACTCATCTCGTGACTTTTGGCATCCCAAGTGTCCACACACTTGCAGATACATGGCAACTGCAGACCAGTTAGCTTTTCTAGTTCAACTTCACTCTCAGGCGCTTTGTCCAACTTATGCCAAGTTGGAATCTCAACACAAACATTGTACTCGGGATTTTCTCCCCTTTCCAATGAGCCATTGATATTTTTCCAGTCAATTTTCAGTTCATCGCACGTGTTTTGGATCAATTTGCAGACATATTCCCGGTTAAAAAGTTCAAACTGGGGATCTACAGGGTCAATCACTCTTATTTCAGGGTGATTTTCAATAAAGCTGAGAAGACGTTTAAAATGGGCTCCAACTGTCGAATTAGCGCCTCTAAGTTTGGGCTTGTAAAGGGCAATTATCTTGTGCACGATGAGGTCAAACGGCAACTGAATTTCCAATTCACTATCCAGGTCAAGTTCTACAAGTTCGATTCCATGACGCCTACAAAGTTCAATTGACTCAGTCCAGCTTTTCAACTGGGTTGATTTCACATTAAGCCAGTAGCCCACTCTATAGTGAGTCTTAGAGTTCAAATCAGGGGATATTTTGGGTATTTCATCAGAGGAGTGAATAGGGATAGTTGAAGTCTGATTCTGGCCAGCAGCATCAGAATCATCAGGAGCTGCACATCCGTTGAGTTTGTGGGACTCTATGGTTATCTTGTTTTCCGTTTTCGACTCATGCTTGAGGTCGAGCAAATCATTCTGAACCATATTCAACACACATTTTCATCTGAAAAAAAATCAATCAAGTGGGAATCGTATTCTTATTTATATCCTGACGTTTATAAGTTTCTCGAATATGATAAACTGTAGTCGAACACGAGTGAAACTTCAAAATAACCTAGTTTTTTGCTCTTTTTCCTTTCCCCGCCTTCAGATTTTCAAAGAGGAAACAGCCTTTTTTGATATTTTTACACAGCAATTTTGAGCAATAAAATCAAAGAGTCACTACTCGCCAATTAATACTATCGGAGCAACTGTGAGGCTGAAGCAAAACATAATGCGGAAAAATAGGTGTATTGATTTAAGTAATAAAAACAGCTTTCGATTTCTGTTCGTTAAACTGAATGAATTGCATTTATAAGATCGCTAACCTCAATGTCAACTGGTTACTTCTGATTTTAGGCCCGCATTTGGTTAACTTACCACTATTTCTCAATTTTCTAATATTCATAACGAGAACATTATAATTTCAGGCTCTACATAATTTGAAACCCGGATGAAAATTCATCCAAGTGAGTTTTTATTTTTTTTTTACAAAATATTTCTTCGAAAACTTTGCTTTAACTCCAATTTGTACAAAATTATTTTCCTTATTTGCAAAAAATCTGGCTAAGTAGGAGGCAAACATAAGTGATCCTGCATATATTTAAGCACCAAAATGATTAAAGTTTCAATAATTGATACTAATAATTCTATTAGCCTGCACGAAACTCATTAAATCGAAACCCCGTAAGTTCCAGGGGGCGATTTTTCAATTGAGTGAGCAAAATTCTCAACCTTAGATTTACCACCTTTGTCAATAATTTACCAACATTTGTCATAACTTTAGGTTGGGATTGAAAAAATTGGTTCAAATAGTTTGCGATTTCAAAGCTTTCGGGTTCTGTTTACAGTCCAAATTTGAAGCCCTTGGAGGGAGACCCTTTGCTGGAGAATAGGATGCGAATCATCATCACCTGACAAATTCCAGTGCACAAAATAGCTAGCACGCTGAAAAGAGAAGCTCGGTTAACCAGATCGTAAGTTCTCTCGGCCAATTTGCGATCTCTGTACTCCAGATTTCTGAACTGTCCCTGGTTGTATGCGGACCCTCTCAAGTTCTTCTTAATATGCAGTAAGGCACTGTCCATTTGCTCGACCTGAATAATTAAGCTCAAAATAAGTTTATCCCTTCACTCAGCGATGACGATTATGGTCCTTCCTATAATCAGTCCCAAGGGATATAATATATTAATTCAAGCAATTCATCATTTAAATGATATAACATTTCAATAGAAGAAAAAAAGTTGTTGATTGCTGTGCAAGAAGCACATTCTTTTCTTCACGCTTTTCAAAAATCTTCAAACTGTCATTGCAATTTGCACCGCTTGCGACCAAAAAATGTGAGAAAATTAGCTAAAAAATCCATCTATTGCGCAAAAAAACTTTAAATCAAAATTACGAAGAACTACAATGCAGACAAGCTTTTTGGTAAATCTGAACTTGATAAGTTTTCGAGTTACAAATAGTATCGAAGTGGATTCCATGATCCCGTTGTCTGTTTGAAAACTATTTTGGATGGTTATAAACGCCATCTGGGATATTTTTTTTGCATAATTTCTTTAACTAGTTGGGCCTATTGATGACAAAACTCAAATTTTGTGCATGCTTGCGTCTGACTTTGATAGTTTTCAGAACTTAAGGTTTCGAAAGGTTTTGCCTGAAAAAAAATACAACCTGTAATATCGTACTATCAAAAACTCAACTATGAAACTGTAGGTATTGTGAACTGTAGGTAACTATGAAAACATTTTAATAGTATCGAAGTGGATCCCATGATCCCGTTGTCTGTCCTCTCCAGATTTTGTTGCAGTATGCATAATATGGTTCATTTTTTTCTACAAGAGAACCATTTTTTTTATAACGCGGAAAAACCTCTCAATACTCCGGCTTTGATCTCAAGATCAAATCAAGAAAAATCCTGGAGATCCAAAAAGCAATATGATACCTACCACGTCTAGCTCTGAATTTGTACTCTTACCTGTACATCTAAATCTTTCAATTCCTCCTCTGCGACTGTTATTTTCTTCAGCTGCTCCTTCGGATTTTTGTTTCTTTCATGCTTCGTCAATCTCTCCATTTGCTCGGTGCTGTAGTAATCAAAATACACCACTTTACTCGAGAAAGTACTAAAGGAATTGTCCAGACATATTTTAAAATCTCCCGATTTCTGAGGGGTGAAGTAAAACCGACTGCTTGATTTCTTTGAATCAGAGACTATAATAGCATCCGATTCGTCCATTATTTGGAAGTTGATATCCAACTGAGCGCCCCCTCTCAATACTTCGTAGGAGGCTCTCATTTTTTCTCCCTCTTTCATGAAGTCGTGAAAACAGACTCTTTCCCTCGGCATAAGCATCAGACTCATGGCTCCCGATGAACTTGTTTCAGGCTCCTCCGAGGCGTTACATGGACCAATGAAGAAGTTGTAAGCCAGAAGCACCGCCAAAAGTGGTACAAAACTTACACTCCTCATCGTGACAGCCAATGCTTTGGTAACTTGCATTAACTCAACTTTCAAGCACGGTGAAAAAGCCATCATTGGTATTGAAGAGCCAAACCCTGGCCTGAAAAAATTTTCAGAGCTGAAAACGCACAAGAAAAAGCTTGCCCATAAAATCACAACAAAAATCTATCATGAAAGAAGAACATTAAATTGAAGTTTTATTCTCGTTACTGTCATTTGCAATAAAATTTTTCAGAATGGAAGTTAATTGACCGCCAATTGCACACAGAAAAACACAATGGCGTTTTTAGCACAACATTAAATTAAAATTTGGGCTATTAAATTTTTAGACCAAATTACATCTATGATGAAAAAGCACGAGAGAGAAACAGATGGTTATAAGTTTAAACACAACAAAACGTGGAACTTGCTGAAGTTTACTCAGTGTCATCATATATGTCAACATTTCTATTGCTATGTTTAACTCTTTTTCATTACCTTTTAACACAAATTTCCAAAAAAAAAACGGACAATAGACCAACTTAGATAACAACGTACTCTATCAACAACAACGTACAGTAATGACTTTTCCAAAAGATCATAATAATAATTTTTATACTTAGAATCATCATATATTAAATTTAAATACCACGCATTCTTTTCGCTATCAAGTGTCGCTTCGTTTTTAAGGTTGATGATATATGCAAGATAGATAGTCTAGATCACAGTAAGATGTCATAAAAATTATGATGTATATAATATGATACTTTATCGCAAAGGTTTTATAACTACCTCTCAGTCAATATCTATAAGGCAATGCGTCGCGATAGGAAAATTGCCCGGCCACGTATTATCAATGTACAAATAGCTTTCATTTGATACCGAAAACAACCTACAGTTTCATAGTTGTGTCTTTGATAGTACTATTTTACAGGTTAAATTTTGTTTCAGGCAAAACCTTTCGAAACCGTAAGTTTAGAAAAACATCAAAGTCAGACGCAAGCATGCACGAAATTTGAGTTTTTTTTGTCATAAATAGGCCCAACTAGTTAAAGAAAGTATGCAAAAAATATCCCAGGTGGCGTTTATAAACATCCAAAATAGTTTTCACACGCAAGTTCAAGTGTGAATTTGATTGGAGACGTTTTCATGATTTTGTTCAGTATCACATGAATTTGCGGGTGAAAAATTTGAAAGTTACAACAGCCGAAGTTCACGATAGAATGTCAATGGACAAGCCCCGCCCAAGACCCGATCCGTTTTGCGAGCTCGCTTGAAAAAAAGGGAACCGGCCTAATTTCATGCGGGCCGCTTAGCATGAGGCTTTTAGCCCAATTAGAATCGAGTTTGATTTCTCAAGTTTACAACAAACTCAAACTGATGCGTGCCGCATCAAAAGGATCAATTATACTAATGGCGAAAGGTATGCAGATTGCAAACAAGCCGATATACATCCGAAAATCAAGGAGTGAAAACTGAGGGACATTAAGGCACATTATTATCAACGATCTCTTTTTGGCTTCCTCATTTCTCTTTTTGCTCTTTTTGGCTTCCTCATTTCTCTTTTTGCTCTTTTTGGCTTACTCATTTCCAAACTAGCAAACGCCAATAATTCGATTCGTTCAACCAATTAATTAATCCCTCCAGGTAGTAAACTCGGTTTCAACTACTAAACAACTAACTAATCCGTTCTCTCGGGAACAACTGCAATTGCAACTACCCGAAATATATTTCGGGTCAGCCCAATTCAACTATTTCACTGATTCAATGGCTGAGGGAGATTCACTTAGCTGAGAATTTTTCCTCCAGCCTTCTCAGGTTCTGTTATTTCTCTCTCTCTCTCTCTCTCTCTCTCTCTCTCTCCCGCTCTCTCTCTCTCTCTCTCTCTCTCTCCCGCTCTCTCTCTCTCTCTCTCTCTCTCTCACTCTATCTCTTCTTTCTCTCTCCTCTCTTTCTTTCTTTCTTTCTTTCTATCTATCTTTCTATCTCTCTATCTATCTCTCTATCTATCTATCTATCTATCTATCTATCTATCTATCTATCTATCTATCTATCTATCTATCTATCTATCTATCTATCTATCTATCTATCTATCTCTCTCTCTCTCTCTCTCTCTCTCTCTCTCTCTCTCTCTCTTTCTTTCTCTCTCTTCTCTCCCTTCTTTGTCTGTCTGTCTGTTTGTCTCGCTTTCTCTCTTTCTTTCTCTTTTTGACTCTTTTGTTTCTTTCTCCCTCCATGAGAACCAACTGATCACTCTCTTAGGCATTCCGGCCTCATGGGGCTATAAGGAGGTCCTTTTCAATGGTAGCCACTTGCATCTAAGCTACTAAAACTTTCATATATACAAATTCAATCCCGACCCTCTAGCTATCATGGGAGGGTAGTTCGTCTTCCAATTGTGCCAAAAAGTCACCTCTGTGGAGATAAACAACCCATCTGTTTGTATTAATTGGGAGAATTAGATCCCGTTGTACTCCTATTGTTCCCCTTTCCGGTAATAATTCAAAGGGTACTGGTGCAAGTTTTGGCCAAAAAGCCGAAATGTCATTTCAAGGTCTCCTCAGAGTAAGCAGGGGTGAACCTTCCATATTCGGGGTACGTGTCACATGGAGATCCTATCTACTAAATTCCATCCATATCCCAGTGCTTCCCTAATTAGCCTTTTTTTAGTCACCATTATCATTTCTCTCAAAAGAGGAGCTATTGACGCCGGAAAGTCGCCGGAGATATTTCATTCACAAGGTGTCTTGAATCGGTGTTGATAACTAGTGTCTATTACCGCCATAAATTCAAGATGCCTACGCTCATTATTTGAGCTATATTGCCTTTTTCCGGTGTAAGAAGTGCTTGTCCCAAATGCTAATAATTTCTGGTCCAATCGACGGATTTGGTTCAAATTAAAAAACAAGTATCTTGTTTTATGGTAAGGGTTCTATCGAATAACCAAATTTGTCAAACAACGTTCAGGCGCTCATTGGGATTGGCGATGAGTTCGGGAAGTTGTGGTGGGGACATTTCTTAGGGGATAACACCGTCCAGGGCGTCTGAGGTTCTAAACTTGAAATTACTTCAACTAAGTTAATAACAATTTAAGATTTAGTCCCAATTCCAACGCTAATTACTGAGTTCCAATTGGGCGATTCGCACTTCCGAGAACCGTTATCACTTTGACCAGGGGCTCCGAGTTTTGCATCCAAACTCTTGTATCCGTCCTATGAGTTTTATAGGGTTAGCTTCAATTTTTTCCAGTTGGGGGTATACGAACCATATTTCACAAGGTTTGTCCGACATAGGAGGGACTAAATCTTTCGATATTCTAACTATTTCGGACTCGGCAGTTTGTTTTTCGCTCTCTTTTGCCCACAACGCAAATTTTGCTACCACAATGGTAACCCACGTAGCCACGTTCCAGCCCCCTATTTTCATTGAGGCGCAGCAGGACGCTTTCCATCAGAAAGCTTCCAAGTTCACATGTAACCAACGAAAAGTATACTGGCATGGCAAGGTTGTTTTACACGCTCGTAATATTCAATCAACATTGAAAGATGTCCGTAAGGTCACTTTAAGTCATCGAGGAGGCTATTACCGCTTGGAGCAAGAAATCCGTACCACGTAGAGTACATGCTTCAACACTGCCGAGTCCTCTGCATTGACAGCGAAGGCTGTGTCCAGAATCACAGGACTATTGTCAATGACGGGCCGATGATTTAATTATCGCCGGAGACACGAGTACAGATTTGTTAAAGGTTCGTACTGGAGATGGGAAGTAACGCAGTTGTCACGGAGGATTATGCCAAAACTGACCTCATCCGATACCAGCCGATGACATCAGAATGCGCTCGTCCTAGTTCCAACTGCTTGCTGGAATGCATCCACCACCTTCACACCGGGGCCAATGATAGGTCCACAGTACACCAAGATTTGCTCGCGGATCAGCAAAAAAGCAACGTGCTTGTTATCAGTCGCGTTTTACTTTTTGTTTGATACCTGTCAGAGCGTCAAACGCATAATCCTCGAGTCCAATCTCCACGTTTAAACCGAAATACTGCGTGTCCCTATCTATGAATATTGCCACGAGCAGGGCCAAGAGACTAAGTGAAATTACATCGCAGGGCATACACTGGATTGGACTGAGTCGGAAGCAATTAATTTGATGAGTCAGGTTCAAACTCAGTGACGGGAAGGGCATTTTCTTCTCATTAGGAGCCTACGTCTGCGGTGCCACAAACTCAGAGTTTTATTCTAAATTTGAGCGAGTAGGTCTTATAAAAAGGAAACTTTTCAATTAAGAAGCAAAGAAATTAAAAACGCGTAATTGGAACAGCTGTTCATAGCTAATGACCTGTTTCTATTACTTTCATGGGTAATTCTAATGAGTGTTTACAACTTTTATTCTGGAAAAGCATTTCTATATGTTTTCATTGTCAAGATCTCGTGATCACTCGCTATTGATAACCCTTTAGCTCAGGCAACTTCTAAAGTATCAGTAGTACAATTCAGAATTTTTCCTGTCGTCTCAATAGTTGAATAACATTCAGCGCTTCTTAATTCTTGAACTGAAAAGCACTCTACGGTGAAGAGCAGTTGATGGAATGTTGCTAAGAATACAAAGAGACCTTTCAACATATGAGCAGGACATTCTTTCAGACACTGCTGAAGCAACTGATTTCTTTCAGCTCAAGTTCATCTAGGTTCAAAAAAGCTTTGCTAATAAATATGCCAACTTGCTATATAAGACATCTTCTAAACTATATATCTAATTCCTACTCAGGCTAAGGCTTTGCGGTGCTGAGTTTGATCTTAAAATCCATATTGCATCAGGTTTTCGAAATAAGTTTGTTGTTGCAGCATTAAGTTACAAGTGATTTCGTATGGATCTTCATTTACATCTGCGACTCCTCCGAGAGACCTGGGAAGAACTTCAGGTCCGAAATCTTCACACAGGATTTCCGACAGGGGTCTATCTCCTTTCTCTCTCTTCTCTGCCAACACGTGAAATCTTTTCCTGATTTTGGAACTGAGCAAAACTTTTATCGTCGATATTAAAGATGTCAAAAATGACGAAGCATTAATGAAGTACAACGCTTTCACCCTAATCGGTATTGTTTCCTGAATAGCTTTGACGATTGTCCTGGCAAGACTGAATTTGACATGGGAAAGATGTTTCAGCGTGAAATCTTTGAAGTCGACGATAACTGACAGCCCTGTGATTTGAGACACCGGGTCGCTGGCTATGACTTCCAGAACAATAAGCAGCGCCCGGAAAGCATCCCACAGTTTCGTTTCATCAGTATTCCACAGTCCGATGTGTAAAATAAGTAGTTTTCGCAACTGTTTGTCATACCCGGGCATAACAGCCCCCACTAGAAGTTTAAAAATATGTTCGCACTCTGAAGGAAGCAAGTTATGGCACAACTTTTCCACTTTCTGAAACTCGTACAGACTGATTATCTCTTTGTAAGCTTTATCTGTATCGTACTTTCTCAGACGAAGAAAACGGAGAATGAAGTTGAGGTCAGGGTTGAAAAGTAACTTGGGGTGATTTGTCTGTATCTTGGCAATAACTGTAGAGCATTTTTGAACAACTAGCGATGGCTCTTCGTTCACTTTTTCAATTGCTAAGGAATTCCAGGGCTCATCAAGTAAGAGACCTGCGTTGTTAAAAATAGCTCCATCGATTGTTTGACCATTCAAGGTCATTTTCGTAAATTAAGAAGAAAAGGAGATATAAAAGGCTGGGAAAGAAAGCAATAAAAAACTCCTAAAATGAAGCTCTCAGATCAAATTTTTATGGTAGCAGTTTCTTCATTTTATGTGTAAGGAAGATAGAAGATTTACTTAGCACTCGAAGGACTATAGCTTCGATTTCCTTTCAGCAAATGCTGTTAAAATAGATTTTCTTTCAGAGACTAGCTTTAATTTTGGTCACTAACTAAAAACAACGTAAACACGCCAACACTATACCACCAAATTTAGCGTTATCAGTGCTATCAGATATTAGTAACAAATTAATTCATACTGCTAAAAGTTGATTTTTTGACGTCTGTTTTGGTTGAATAAAAACGCGTGGTTACGCTTTGGAACGCGCTGTTGGTCGTATTTACAATATTTTCATTTTCACACTAGTTTTTTCTTTGCAATCATGCATTGCAATTCAACATGTAGCTCCAGTAACGACGCACCACATAAACGTCAGATACCATTCTTACGCACAACTGGTGTTTAAATTTGCTGAAAAATTATTGATGAAAACTTGATGCTGACATCAATTTACGCATGAAAGCCTAGAATTTTCAATTAGTCATTCCAAATTATGCCTTGCCATCAGTCAAGCAAAACATTGGCTAACTAAGTTACCCCATAACAAGTAACAGCAACAAATACCAACCGAAGATTGTATAGAGTTATTGAATTATTTTAATGAGTACAAGAATGGTCTGCACACCTTCAGTTATTTCATAGTTGCTACAAAAATATTGCACTGGAAGAATATATTTTACTTAAAATAACCTAAACTAACCGAAGAATGTTGTAGATTGACCTCAATGAATTAAACTGAGGTTTTTGACCGGCCGAAAAACCGTGTCTGAAGAACCGAGCAAAGAAGTAACCTAATATAAGGAACTTATTCGACCACTTGCACTCGTTGAATCTTTTCCAATAAGCATATTTTCACCAAAAAAAAACACAAAAAAATGATACATTTTTTAGCAAAACCATTATTATGCATTATGCAGAGACGAGTAGTAACTGCAAAAGAAAACAAGCAGATGTTCAATAGGTTAAGTTGTTTATTTAACTTGAATAGGACTCAATTCTAAATTACCAAAGTGTGTCCTTTAAACTAAAGCCTCTATTCAATAAATCAGAAATTGACTGATTTATTCTTTTTAAGACAAATTTTTAACCTAAGTTGAGTAATTTATATGAAAGCCCTTTCAGTCGCGATTCAAACGACATTGGAGAACTACAAAAAAAATTTCCGTGTCAAGAAAAAACCGGTTTGAAAATTTTGATTTCTCGCCTCAATTCGAGCGAATACAGCAGGGCTAGGGAACAATTAATTGGAGCCCAATTAATTGTGTCCAACTAATTGATTGTCGAGTCCATCCAATTCGAATGAATTAATTGCGGGGTTTCAATTAATTGCATTTATTATCCACCATTTAAAACTTGCTGCTCCATTTTGTTTTGTAGTTGCAAATTGCGCAGCGTGATTAGTTTATATTCCGAGTAGAATCAGTAATCGCTTAATTGATTAACTTCTTCATTGTTTCTTTATTGAGTCTGTTTCTTCATTGGTTTTCCATATCTACAAATCAATCTTTTATTTTTATACGTGAAGGAAATTAAACGTTAAAAACCCCTTAATTGAGTAACTATCACGGAACCAGTACTTTCCTACCTCGTCCCACACCAGTCGCCGTTCGATGTGTCTGTAGCTGATCACGGTGACATCAGGAGATACGTGGTTCCGGAGGGAACGACGATCAAGCTGAAAGGGCCTGGATCGTATAATATCTTCCTGACCAATTTGGTCTTCGCTGTCTTTGTAAGTTGATTTTATTTTTCAGAAAGGCTTTATATTTTCCTTTTTCTATGGAATACATCCTTACGGTTTTTCCGGCAACGTTTTTCATTTATAATTCAATGTTTAAACCTTCAGATACTCTCGAAGAAATTTTCGCGAGTATCTGAAGGTTTAGAAGTTTAGCATTTTAGACATATAACTGTAAGTTCAAATATTTTACTTTGAACCATCACCCAGAAATTTTTTTTTCTTCCAGTAATATTCTGGGTTCTATCAAAAATGGATAAAGTAAGTGAAAGTAAATCAAACGGAGAGTTTTAAAACATCTTGGTTTAAATAATTCTAAACCTGTTGTCTAGAAATCTTAGATATTAAAGATAAAATAGGGGGAAAAGATTTACATATTATGTTATGTTTAGTACAACAAAGTCTGGCTGTTGTGCCAATATCTCGAGGATTATATGAACAAAGAAAAGGGCTCTACGAATTTGGTATCAGTTGAACAACTTTGGACGTCGAAGGAACCTTCGAAGGCTGGTGAGGTAATGTCCACACAGAGCAGTAAGATGTCGACTCTGCTGAATAACTTGGGAAAAACTCCCAGAACTCCGCTAGCGGGCAATAAGGAGGTCCATTATTGGACTTTCTCCCCCAGTAGTTGCTGGAGATTGCAGATAATGGCAGCGAATAAACTGGCAGATAAAGACAACGAAGATGCCATCCATACAACTCTTTAGCACATTCCTCTAGCTACAGTCATCCAGCCAGCTACCGAGCCCGATGCTACCGGTGTGTATGCTTTACATACCTCTAATACTTTTGCTTTTGTTGAAAAGGGCTATCCAGCTTATGTTGAGCAGAGCCAATACTTTTGCTTGTGTTGAGCAGGGCCATCCAGCTGATGCCGGCCGAGCCCGACTCCAGAGCAGAGCTATCCAGCAGGCAGTCAGGCGCTTCAGTTGACCCCATTTCCCTGACTGAAATGCAGTGGGCAATGGCGCTGCTGCGAAGATTTCTTAAAAATTCAAGGAAGCTCTCCTGGTCAACCTTAATAAGGGCTGTTCAGAAGGAGACTCACGGCACAGAGGAAGGAGCAAATTTCGAGGCGTGAGTTTCTGAGTCCATATTTTTAAAAAAGTCTCCAATAATAATTTTTAATATAAATATACGAGGATATACTACATGTATAAAAATACTTTTATGTTTTCCTTATATTCTTTCCGCCTGTTAATATCGTTTTGTTTTAGGGTGCTGAGGGAGCGCAACCTGTCGAAAACACAATTGATGTGTGCCTGGGTCCCTCAATTGGAAATGCTTTTCCAGCACTCGGATGAAATTCGAGCCCTGAGTTTGACTGTCAATAAGAACGTGCACCAAACCAACCTGAAGATCTTCAGGGAGGCACGGGAAACGTTCCTCGAAAAGGGAACAAAGCCGGAAGACACCGTGAAGGGTATCCTCAACACTTGGTACATGGCG
The DNA here is from genome assembly GCF_963678635.1 of Symsagittifera roscoffensis. Taxonomy (NCBI): domain Eukaryota; kingdom Metazoa; phylum Xenacoelomorpha; order Acoela; family Convolutidae; genus Symsagittifera; species Symsagittifera roscoffensis. Next base: position 75,845,101 of record NC_087064.1, on the reverse strand, counting down.
CGCAACCTCTAAGTTAAATTAATTTTGATAATCAATGATTTCTTATTTCAGATTGCGAAAAATTGATTTATGGTAAGTTTTTACAGAACTTAATTTTGTAATAAATAATTTGACATTATTTGATTGTCTACTATATTTTACAGTTTTTATTTTTCCACTTCTATATTTGTGTTTAGCTTTCCAGTGACAAGTATTTACCGCCATTATTCTTTCAGAGAACAAGATTGATCGGGTGCGTTCAACAGTGCCGAAGTACAATAGTGCCGAAAAAGGCAGAGAAAATTTCAGAATAATTTTAACGCTTTTTCTGACGAGCGGGAAATTACTGACGCTAATTATCAAAAAAAATCACTCCTTTTTTGGCGCCAAAACGTCTGCAACTGCAAATTGAACAATTATTTTGGGGCCAAAACGTCTGAATTGCAAGTTTTCTCGCTCAAAATCTTCAAGTGTCACCTAAGAAAATAAAGGTTCGCCGTTTAATTTTTGATTGCTGCACTTAATATATTGCAATTTATTCAGAATTTGGCACTTTTGAACAAAGTTTTCATTTTCGGCACTGTTGAACTAATTTTTTTTTGCCGGCACTGTTGTACTGCCCTGATTGATCATGTCTGTGAATAAGGCTGTGATAACATGAATTTTTATGGATAACAACGATGAAACAGGAAAACGGAAATGTAAATCCGGAATATCAATTACCCAGAAAAGAGGCACAGGGTGAAAGAATTCGGCTAAACACAAAAAAGAAACATTAGGATTAGAACACACAGGAAAGTGAGTTGTTTTATTATTCTGTGGTTTTTAATTCTCAATTTTTTTATGTTGTGAAACATTAAAAACTGCTGACCAAAAATTGTGAAAAAAACATTGAGCGCATTTTTGTTTAAGGAGGAAGCGGCCAAACAAGATTAGAATTTCCAACAGCTATTTCATCAACCCTAACCGAAGCTTCTTCTGAAAATCGATATGGATGGATTGAATGGGTGTGCTGTGGCATGCACCCTTTTTCTATGGTTGAAGATTATAGTTACAGTTCTTTAAAGCCCATTGCAAAAAAGACTTAAAAAAAGTCTCACATTTTGACGGTGTTATTTCTTTTTATCCAGAAATGGCAAAGTATTTGTCAAGATGACGAAATTCGCCACTGCCCTGTTTTTGAGAGTGGGTTGATCAAGATTCAGGATAGCGACGAAACATCGCTGTCCAGCACGGAGAAAGTTTGGAGAAAATTGTGGCAAACATTTTAGTCATTTTTTCGACAAAGTGGTCGAGCGCAAAGATTTTGCAATGAGTTTGCTCAAAAAATAAAAAAGTCCAAAAGAAAAATATAGTGATTCTCGTTTCATTCTGCCGACATCTAATCTCTCTGAACTGTTTTTTAAATTTTAGTTCGTCGGGGTATTGTTTCATAACCTGCTACAATCTCTAATGCCAATGAACCTCGCAGCCCCGGATGTTCTTTAAGATCAACAAAAATTTTTGGAGTAGAGAAACTATGCAAAAACTGGAACGCTCTTAGTTTTTTTATGTAATCAAGTTCGAAATTAATTTTTGTTCGTTTACTTTTCACATTTCGGCAAAATTCAATTAATTGCAATTAAATAATTGATAGACTGGCCAATTCCAATTAATTAATTGAAGCAGTCCATAATTGATTGGAAGGGCCCCATTAATTGTTTCCCTACCCCTGGAATACAGCAACAGCAGGCTTGCAACAGCTAAATTTGCCTAACTTAAGATCTTAAAATCTTAAGTCTTTGAGATCTTAATTTTAAGCAAGTAAAGCTAGTTAAGAGTTTTTTTAGCTTCAGCCAACAACTTAAAAATTTTACAATTTTCTGCCGAAAATTTTGAAAACATTTTTTAACATTTTTTTCTTAGTTTTTCTAGTCATTTTAAAAATTGCAAGTTTTCTCACTCAAAATCTTTAAGTGTCACCTAAGATTATAAAGGTTCGCCATTTAATTTTTGCTTGCCGCACTTAATATGTTGCAATTTGTTCATATTTGTGGCACTATTGAACAAAGTTTTCATTTTCCGCGCTGTTAAACTAATTTTTTTTTGCCGGCACTGTTGTACTTCGGCACTGTTGTACTGCCCCGATTGATCATGTTTATGAATAAGGCTCTGATTACATCAACTTTTATGGATAACAACAGTGAAAAAGTGAAACAGGAAAATGGAAATGTAAATGTGGAATATCAATTACCCAGAAAAGAGGCACAGAGTGGACGAATTCGGCTAACCACAAAGAAGAAACATCAGGAATGGATTACACAGGAAGGTGAGTTAATTTTTTTATTCTGTGGTTTTTTATTCTCAATTTTTTTATAATGTGAAACATTAAACTGCTGACCAAAAATTGAGAAAACTACAACATTGCGCGCACTTTTGTTTAGGGAGGAAGCGGACAAACAAGATTATAGAATTTCCAACAGTAATTTCATCAACCCTACCCGAAGTTCGAGTTCGAAATTAAGTTCCAATCAAGTTTGAACTTAATTTATGCCTTTTTACTGTTCGCATTTCGGTAAAAATTCACTTATTTGCAATTAATTAATTGATAGACTGGCCAATTCCAATTAATTAATTGAAGCAGTCCATAATTGATTGGAAGGGCCCCATTAATTGTTTCCCTACCCCTGGAATACAGCAACAGCAGGCTTGCAACAGCTAAATTTGCCTAACTTAAGTTCTTAAAATCTTAAGTCTTTGAGATCTTAATTTTAAGCAAGTAAAGCTAGTTATTCGAGTTTTTTAGCTTCAACCAAAAACTTCAAAAATTTTACAATTTTCTGCCGAAAATTTTGAAGAAAAATTTTAACACTTTTTTTCTTAGTTTTTCTAGTCATTTTTAAACTGCAAGTTTTCTCACTCAAAATCTTTAAGTGTCACCTAAGATTATAAAGGTTCGCCATTTAATTTTTGCTTGCCGCACTTAATATGTTGCAATTTGATCATATTTTTGGCACTATTGAACAAAGTTTTCATTTTCGGCACTGTTGAATTAATTTTTTTTTGCCGGCACTGCTGTACTTCGGCACTGTTGTACTGCCCCGATTGATCATGTTTATGAATAAGGCTCTGATTACATCAATTTTTATGGATAACAACAGTGAAAAAGTGAAACAGGAAAATAGATGTAAATGTGGAATATCAATTACCCAGAAAAGAGGCACAGAGTGGACGAATTCGGCTAACCACAAAGAAGAAACATCACGAATGGATTACACAGGAAGGTGAGTTAATTTTTTTATGTTTTTTATTCTCAATTTTTTTATAATGTGAAACATTAAAAACTGCTGACCAAAAATTGAGAAAACTACAACATTGCGCGCAATTTTGTTTAGGGAGGAAGCGGACAAACAAGATTATAGAATTTCCAACAGTAATTTCATCAACCCTACCCGAAGCTCGAGTTCGAAAATAAGTTCCAATCAAGTTCGAAATTAATTTATGCCATTTTACTGTTCACATTTCGGTAAAGATTCAATTATTTGCAATTAATTAATTGATAGACTGGCCAATTCCAATTAATTAATTGAAGCAGTCCATAATTGATTGGAAGGGCCCCATTAATTGTTTCCCTACCCCTGGAATACAGCAACAGCAGGCTTGCAACAGCTAAATTTGCCTAACTTAAGATCTTAAAATCTTAAGTCTTTGAGATCTTAATTTTAAGCAAGTAAAGCTAGTTAAGAGTTTTTTAGCTTCAGCCAACAACTTAAAAATTTTACAATTTTCTGCCGAAAATTTTGAAAACAATTTTTTAACATTTTTTTTTAGTTTTTCTAGTCATTTTAAAAATTGCAAGTTTTCTCACTCAAAATCTTTAAGTGTCACCTAAGATTATAAAGGTTCGCCATTTAATTTTTGCTTGCCGCACTTAATATGTTGCAATTTGATCATATTTTTGGCACTATTGAACAAAGTTTTCATTTTCGGCACTGTTGAACTAATTTTTTTTGCCGGCACTGCTGCACTTCGGCACTGTTGTACTGCCCCGATTGATCATGTTTATGAATAAGGCTCTGATTACATCAATTTTTATGGATAACAACAGTGAAAAAGTGAAACAGGAAAATAGAAATGTAAATGTGGAATATCAATTACCCAGAAAAGAGGCACAGAGTGGACGAATTCGGCTAACCACAAAGAAGAAACATCATGAATGGATTACACAGGAAGGTGAGTTAATTTTTTTATTGTGGTTTTTTATTCTCAATTTTTTTATAATGTGAAACATTAAAAACTGCTGACCAAAAATTGAGAAAACTACAACATTGCGCGCAATTTTGTTTAGGGAGGAAGCGGACAAACAAGATTATAGAATTTCCAACAGTAATTTCATCAACCCTACCCGAAGCTCGAGTTCGAAAATAAGTTCCAATCAAGTTCGAAATTAATTTATGCCATTTTACTGTTCACATTTCGGTAAAGATTCAATTATTTGCAATTAATTAATTGATAGACTGGCCAATTCCAATTAATTAATTGAAGCAGTCCATAATTGATTGGAAGGGCCCCATTAATTGTTTCCCTACCCCTGGAATACAGCAACAGCAGGCTTGCAACAGCTAAATTTGCCTAACTTAAGATCTTAAAATCTTAAGTCTTTGAGATCTTAATTTTAAGCAAGTAAAGCTAGTTAAGAGTTTTTTTAGCTTCAGCCAACAACTTAAAAATTTTACAATTTTCTGCCGAAAATTTTGAAAACATTTTTTAACATTTTTTTCTTAGTTTTTCTAGTCATTTTAAAAATTGCAAGTTTTCTCACTCAAAATCTTTAAGTGTCACCTAAGATTATAAAGGTTCGCCATTTAATTTTTGCTTGCCGCACTTAATATGTTGCAATTTGATCATATTTTTGACACTATTGAACAAAGTTTTCATTTTCGGCACTGTTGAACTAATTTTTTTTGCCGGCACTGCTGTACTTCGGCACTGTTGTACTGCCCGATTGATCATGTCTATGATTAAGGCTCTGATTACATCAATTTTTATGGATAACAACAATGAAACAGGAAAATGGAAATGTAAATGTGGAATATCAATTACCCAGAAAAGAGGCACAGGGTGCACGAATTCGGCTAACCACGAAGAAGAAACATCAGGATTGAATGGGTGTGCTGTGGCATGCACCCTTTTTCTATGGTTGAAGATCCACTTGTGAGGCGTTATAGTTCTTTAAAGCCCATTGCAATAAAAACTCACATTTTGATGGTGTTATTTCTTTGTATCCAGAAATGGCAAAGTATTTGTCAAGATGACGAAACTGACCAGTCCCCTGTTTTTGAGAGTGGGTTGATTAAGATTCAGGATAGCGACGAAACATCGCTGTCCAGCTCGGAGAACGTTTGGAGAAAATTGTGGCAAATATTTTAGTCACTTTTTTGACAAAAAAGTGGTCGAGCGCAAAGATTTTGCAATGAGTTTGCTCAAAAAGTTTAAAAAAAGTCCAAAAGAAAATATTGTAATTCTCGTTTCATTCTGCCGACATCTACACTCGCTGAACGGTTTTTTAGTTTTAGTTCATCGGGGTATTGTTTCATAACCTGCTACAATCTCTACTGCCAATGAACCTCGCAGCCCCGGATGTTCTTAAAGCTCAACAAAAATTTTTGGAGTAGAAAAACTATAAAAAAACTGGAACGCTCTTATTTTTTTGATCTAATCAAGTTCGAAATTATTTATGTCCGTTTACTTTTCACATTTCGGTGAAAGTTCAATTAATTAATTGATAGACTGGCCAATTCCAATTAAATAATTGAAGCAGTCCATAATTGATTGGAAGGGCCCCATTAATTGTTTCCCTACCCCTAGAATACAGCAACAGCAGGGCTGTACCGGGACCTCCTGCAACGAAACTAGCAATTGAAAATATACTATCTTCTCTTGGTGCGAAACTAAATTATGATAAGACTATCATTACGAATAACTACTCAGAAGTAATGTTTCTTGGTCATAACTTTTATGGATCACACCTCACTAGAGACGATTTTACATGTGCTCAATTAGCTATGTTTACCGAACAACCTATATTGTCGATGACTAGATCAGCAATTCGGTTGAACTCCTTATTTTATGATAGCGGATACAACTCATTCCTACTCTATCGCATGCAACAGCAGGCTTGCAACAGCTGAATTTGCCTAACTTAAGATCTCAAAATCTCAAATCTTTAAGATCTTAATTTTAAGCCAGTAAAACTTTTTAGAGTTATTAGCTTCAACAAAAACTTCAAAAATTCAACAATTTTTTGCCAAAATTTTTGAAATATTTTAAATTTATTTTAAATTTTTTTTTAGTTTTTCTAGTCATTTTTGCATTGCAAGTTTTTTTCGCTCAAAATCTTTAAGTGTCACCTAAAATTATAAAGGTTCGCCATTTAATTTTTGTTTGCCGCACTTAATATGTTGCAATTTGTCCATATTTTTGGCACTATTGAACAAGGTTTTCATTTTCCGCGCTGTTAAACTTATTTTTTTGCGGGCACTGCTGTACTTCGGCACTGTTGTACTGCCCCGATTGATCATGTTTATGAATAAGGCTCTGATTACATCAATTTTTATGGATAACAACAGTGAAAAAGTGAAACAGGAAAATGGAAATGTAAATGTGGAATATCAATTACCCAGAAAAGAGGCACAGGGTGGACGAATTCGGCTAACCACAAAGAAGAAACATCAGGAATGGATTACACAGGAATGTGAGTTGTTTTTTTATTCTGGTTTTTTATTCTCATTTTTTTATATTGTGAAACATTAAAAACTGCTGACCAAAAGTTGTGAAAACTACAACATTGCGCGCATTTTTGTTTAGGGAGGAAGCGGACAAACAAGATTATAGAACGTCCAACAGCAATTTCATCAACCCTAACCGAAGCTTCTTCTGAAAATCTATGAGGATGGATTGAATGGCTGTGCTGTGGGATGCACCCTTTTTCTATGGTTGAAGTTCCACTTGCGAGGCGTTATAGTTCTTTAAAGCCCATTGCAATAAAAACTCTTAAAATTCTCACATTTTGATGGTGTTATTTCTTTGTATCCAGAAATGGCAAAGTATTTGTCAAGATGACGAAATTGTCCACTGCCCTTTTTTTGAGAGTGGGTTGATCAAGATTCAGGATAGCGACGAAATAGAGTCCAAAAGAAAAATATTGTGATTCTCGTTTCATTCTGCCGACATCTTATCTCGCTGAACGGTTTTTTAGTTTTAGTTCATCGGGCTATTGTTTCATAACCTGCTATAATCTCTACTGCCAATGAACCTCGCAGCCCCGAATGTTCTTAAAGATCAACAAAAACTTATGGAGGAGAGAAACTATGAAAAAACTGGAACGCTCTTAGTTTTTTATCTAATCAAGTTCGAAATTAATTTATGCCCATTTACTTTTCACATTTCGGTAAAAGTTCAATTTTTGCAATTAATTAATTGATAGACTGGTAAATTCCAATTAAATAATTGAAGCAGTCCATAATTGATTGGAAGGGCCCCATTAATTGTTTCCCTGCCCCTGGAATACAGCAACAGCAGGCTTGCAACAGCTGAATTTGCCTAACTTAAGATCTGAAAATCTCGAATCTTTAAGATCTTAATTTTAAGCAAGTAAAACTTTTTTGAGCTTTTTAGCTTCAACCAAAAACTTCAAAAAGTCAACAATTTTCTGCCACCAAAATTTATGAAAAATTTTTTTAATTTTTTTTTGTTTTTTAATCATTTTTCTACAGAAAAATTTTGTCCAATTTGCCTATATTACTATGAGTGTCTAATATGCCTAAATTTTTTACGGCAGAAAAAACTACACTAATTTGAAAAAAATTCTAAACCGTAGTTTTCTAAACACTGTGGTCGGAACACTTTCTGCTAAAGACTTAAGATAAAAGTCGACTGTTTTTTTTAAAACCTGTACAATAAACTAATAACTCAAATCGTCTCTACTCCAGGAACTAAACCTTTTCCCTTAAAAATTTCAAAAAAAATTGACCAAACAACTTTTTTTCAAGGCTACCATTTTTGGAGAAAATTGAAATATTCTTCCAGGGCTGCTGTTTATAATTCATTCTTTAGTCTGGATTCAAAGCGAGTGCATGCATAACTTGTTCTGCCTTGAAAAACGAACAATACTATGAAAAATTCCCTATTAATTTTACGATTGAACTAGCTACGGCTGGTGAAAAATATAAAAGTCCCGTGATCTAATAAACTAATTTTTCATCCTGGAATGAAAAAAGCAAATATTAGCCCTTGAGGATAGGAGTTAGAGATAAAAAAGATCTCGACTATCTAAAATTGTCGTAGGATGATCCGACAATCGATGAACAGCATGGTTTTTAAAATGATTCTTCAGAGTAACACATTAACAAATTACAACCCGATGTTTCAATCATTCTTGCGAAACCTCGTTGGCTCCAATCCTATGCCAATTACAGCCAACTTACAGCGGTAAACTAATAACAGCAAATTCCACTGATTATATTTGAGATTCAGAGTTTGGGAGAGAACAGTTTTTTAAAGATTGAGTTTTAGCAAGGTATAAAAACAAATTACAAACTTCTTTCACGACAGCTTCACTTACGCACCGTCATTTGTTTCAGGATTATTTTGAAATAGAAATTGTACACATTTAAGAGACACTTTATCATAGCACAGTTAGGTTTCATTTGGTCAAAGCATAGCACTTGGGAAGGAGGGGATCGGCGGATGAAGTAAGTCAGCCATGGTAGGGATATATCTGCTGAAGGCATATTTTGATAATTTCCTTTAGGATCTTCGTCGTCTCCTCAGTTGGAGTGACGTCACTCATGGGCACGTGAACAAACAATACCTTTCCTCCATTGCGACACATACTGCGGTAGTAAAGATATTCGCACAGGTATCTAAAGTCAAATCCGTCATTTCACAACTTCATATGCTTCATTAAAATTGTTTATTTCTGAAATTTGTAATTAACAGAACACCTTACTATCATACGCGAGTGTGAACAAACCAGCCAAAGTATAAGCCAGACAAAATCGCATATCTAAAGCCAGTCTAAAGTTACGTTACAAAAAGTATAAGCCAGCCAAAAGTTACTTAATTTAAATTTCAATCAACCTTGCATGACTTTCATAACTGTTTGTTTCATAATTGTTACATAACTACTGTGTAACAGTTGCGTATTTTCGGCTGGTATATAAGGTAGATAGTTTATACTTCGGCTGGTTTTTATCCCCACCCCATTTAACAGTACCTCTTGAACAGGCCGCCAAAGATTACACCGACGAGCTAAATTTGATTTGAATTCTGCATATTTTGACTATTATTATTACGCCACCCTAACCCTGCTAACAAAAACAAATAGCCCCACCCCCTTTCCAGCAGTGATTTTCTTTTCGGCTTCAGTAAAAAAAGCTCATATTTGCGTTGGGACCAAGTTAACATTCTCGCCCCCCAAACACGTTTAGGGGAGATGATGTTAACTTGGTTCTGAGTTAGAATTTTCCGCCAATCAGAACAGAGCATTTTAGGCGGAGCGCTTAACAACTTAAATTTAAATTGAACGCTAGGTGGAGGGATCGTAATTTGGTCTTTTTTGGGGAAACGTCTTAATTTGATCCTTGTGTTATTCAATGGGATCAACCGTACAATCTCCCCCTCCCTCCCTCCAACCCCCGCCCCTAAGTAAGCAACCGCAGAATTTCCCCCCTAGCAGGGTATTACTTTTGAAAATTAGTTATGTTTAATGTATATGTATAATTATAATTATGTATATGTACAAACGCGCACATAAAACTGGTTGTCGCAATTTTTATGTGGGATTGCATTTGAATGCTGTTTACCTAAACTTACGTATTCTAAACCAATTTTGTCTAAATAAACCTATTTTTCTATGAATCTAAGGTATACTCAAAGTTATTTTTTCCTGAAAAATCCATATTTCCCCCCCTCCCCTAAATCAATTTGGGGGAAATTGTACGGTTGATCCGTTCAATGAGAATTTCCTGGTCAATTCTACTGACCTTCCAGCTTCACTGGACGTGGATGCGGGCACTCCTATTGCATGCAGCTGGGCTTTGCACATTTCTAGATCGAAAGCAGTACACATTGATAGATTCTCCACCGGGGCGGGGGACGACTCACTGCGGAACGACTCTGTCTGGGGCAGTTTGTTGAACACATCTGGCTTCTTGTAGCCTCCACAGCACGCTATCTGCTCTAACACTACATTGCTCGCTTCGCTGCTCACCCCAACATGCAGGAAAAACTGAAACAGAATCAAACTGATCGTATCACGGACTGCTCTACACTTCAAGATGAACAATTTTGACTGTGAATTTGCCACTATCATTTATCTTATTTTTGAAATGCGAAAATATTCTTCAAAGCATCTAAATTTCATCTTAGATTTGAAAATACAAAAATGCAGTTGAGCGTCTCTTCTTTGAATGGGTTTGAACTTAACGCAAAGCGGCTAAGCATTGAATCATACATGGCTAAGATAGTGTTTTTCATCACTTCAAGCCTCGGACTATACATCTATAGAATTATGCTGTCAAAGCAATTTAGATAAAAGAATACAGGAGAATTGAAAAACTTAGGCGACTTCCTTCAACGAAACGATGAAAAAATGATTAATTTCTGTCCAACTAAACTAAAGCAAAACTAGACCAATTCGGAAAACGATAGAACAATTTTTTCAGCTTAGCTCAGTCAAACATTGGATTTGGAATTAAAGACGGTTTTTTCTGTTACACGGTCCAAAATTGCCAAACCGTTCCTCGAGCTTTTGTTGTTAATAAAAATCTTGATTTTCTTTTGCTGTTAATAATTTCATCCAATCAGATTCGAGAATTAAGATGCAATTTTCAAAATAACAAAAAGATCAATTTTGAGCCGTATAACAGAAAATACCCTTGAAGAAAAAAGTTAAGGTGCAGAGTGAGAAAAGTGAACTGACTTCGTAGTCGTCGTTGTGGCTGATGGAGTCTACAAAGGAGTCCACTTCGTCATAGGACACCTGGAACATGTGGGTGTCTATTTTGAAGCCATTGATTGATGCCCCACTCAGCTGCCGAACAGCCACCCAGCTCGGGTTCTCTTTCATGTCTCCGAACGGACCAAATCCTAAATATTACAACGTAAATCCGGAAATGCGGCTCTGTGAGTACGCAGCCAAAGTACATGCAAGACTTACTGCTTGAATTTGCTATTTTATTTGAAAAAGAAGTTGTTCACTTGGTCTATTAAGGGGGGTTGTTCATGGTCCCAGAAAGTAAGCAAACAATTAAACAGGGGCAAAGACTAGCGAGAACACGGCAAAAAGCAGCTCATAAAGTGCAATAAGAAAAAGTAGAAACCAGCCTCGAATTAGAAACAATTTGATTACGCCTGGGATTCGATCTTAGACCTAGAGATTATGAGTCTCACGCACTTACCACTCTGCTACTGAAGCTTAAAAAATAACAAACACTAGCCTGAAATAAAGCAGAGAACAGATACTGAAACTTCCAAAGCTACAGATCATGATTATAGCAAAAATGCCACCAAATAAGTGAACTTTTTTAATGAACACTTTTATTTGCGAGTTCGGTGAGAAAAAAAATAATACTCGTACTAAAACAATAACTCTCACGAGCTCCTAGTGTTAAAATAATACAGAGGCGAAGCTGAGCTTCGCACCACTTACGATACACAATAAAGCTCCAAAACTCAAAAGATAACAAAAATTGAAAAACATGAATGAATTTTGTTGAAAAACTCGTAGGCTCAAATATCAGAAACAATTGTATTGCAGTTGTTATAGAAATCAATTACCTTCAAAACAAAAGAAAAAATTCGGCTTAACTCCATCCATTTCTTTTTGAGAGCCAATAGATGAAAACGATAAGAAAACATTTCGGTCAAAAAATTGAGATACAATAATTCCTACATGTACCCACAAAATGTTCATTACATCTTGCAAACAAACAATCTGCATATCCAATAAGAAAATTTGGGTATAAATGCCCTATCCGCTATAGTATAAGATCAAAATGCAAAAAAAAAACGAAAATCAAAAATTCAAAAACATGAATGCAAAAATTACAAACAATTGCCACAAAAAAAACGTGCCCAAAATCTGAAAAAACTCTGCAAGCCTCTGCAAAATCTGAATCAATTATTTTGAAACATTTTTTGACAAATTGAAACAAGTTAAACAATCAACTTGAATCGCTTTCAAATAAAAATGCTTAAACTTTAAATCTAAAATACCTAGCACATTAAAACTAAAACTAGTTTAAATCACTTTTAGAACAAAAAAAAACAAGAAACCATGCATACGAAAAAAACTGAAAAATATTTGCAAAAAAAATTTCTAGCAGAAAAATTCAATAAAGATTTACTTCAAAGGGAAAACTTTGGCGCCCAAAAAAACCAGGAAACCATAAACTATATTTACCCTCATGAAAATGAAGAAAAAAGATTTGAAAATTCTACCAAAAAAATTACAGAATTAATTACGCGGCAAGTACGCCGACAAAAACTGGGTCGAAATCAGTAAGGCCTACAAAAAAATCAACTTACATCTAAAAATCTTTTTCAATTTTAAAACAATTATCACTTTAGTCGTTGAAACCGTCATTTATTTAATTGCTAATGAAATATGTGAAACCATACAAAAAATGAACTAAAGGTATTCCGACTTAAGGTAAACAAGGAAAAAGTTCTTACCAGTTACTAGGATACTCATAGTGATGATGACGTTAATACAGAGGACAGTCCAGCAGACGGTTGGATTGATTTCAAAGCTCAGCAGTTATGTGTCATAGTACAGTTTATTTCATCCAAAGGAAAACAACAGGCCACTTTTATGGTTTCACTTCACTTCAATTCACTCCGACTGAGTAGACAACTCAACTCAACTCAACTCAACTCAGCAGCAGCGGTAGAGATTAATTAGCGGTGGGTCAGATCAGATCAGCGGTTTCAGTTAGTCGCTTTTCTTCTTTTATCTCTATCTCTCTTCTTGCTCTCAGTGTTTGGATACTCTAGTCGGTACTAGTATCAGTTTAAACATGGTCATCAACAGTAGTAGTCACCAATCAAACAGATTCTCATATCACTACACTACAATAAGCACAATTACAACATCAAAGCCACTTCGCACGAGGGGGTGACGCCGCCATCAAGTAAACGCCACAGCAGCAGCCACAGAGAGCTAGTTAAGTGATCTGAAAAATATATTCATTCATCTTACAGTTACTCTGTTACACCTGCGCCTCTTAGCGTCTCTAATGTCTAGCCAGTTGTAACAGACCCATTACTCTTTTGAACTATCCAGACGACTGGCTTAGGATCAATAGCCACATCAAAAGCATATCAGTTACAATGACTGTTTGGATGATGAAAACGACGACAAAAAGATCAAGGTTTTAATAAAAAAAATAGAAGGCCATCCTTATTTGCCAGATTATTTACAATATATATGAACAAACAAAACTATTTAAAAAAATCTTGGATTATAAGAAAATATTACAATCTACCAACAAATAATGCGGTCCGAAACACAGTTCCATTTAAAAGTGGAAGTAAAATACGAAAAATATTCAGAGCAACTGCTTGCCGTGAAAGACGCACAAAGCCCAACCACAATTACTTTTTACCTACACTAGTTTTCAGTATCCTTTGAAAAAAGCGCTTGCTAGCTCCATGAAAAGCGAACTTGCGATTGAAAAGGCAGGACTAAATTCTTATTATGTCATTTTTTTTATTTGAGGCGAGAAATGCATAGAACATTTGAAATGCTTCGAAAGACTACTGCAGCTTAACTCAGCTAAGTCCTAAAAAGAACTGGAGATGAGACCAGAAGTCCATATGAGACTCATGAATAAATTTTAAAAAATGAATGAAAAGATTTTTAAAAACATGCCCAAACAATAGAATGCAAAATCAGCATCGAATCAAAACTAACCAGGCGGTGACATTTTTAAAACTTAAAAAATAATTTAAAAAAATCACGTCCTTTCTCCACTTATAACACACACAGGCAGACAAAAAAGACGCAAACAGAGGCTACTAAGCCGATATAAAACAAGCCGAAACCTAAAAAGCCGGAAAAAAATTTCAACCGAGTGGTAAAATGCAACCAATATAAAAAGTACGGGGGGAGCGTGAAAACTGTGCTTCCTTTGAAACGACCCAAAGTTAGGTCACTAAGTCGATAAAATGGGCCAAAAAATTTGTGCTCAATAAAATTTTTACGCGAAATAATTATAAACCCAACAAAAAATTTCTACTTGCTCTTGGCTTACTGGTTTATTTGCACTAAATTGGAATGAAAAGCAAAACTTTTCAAACTTTGATTTTTTTTGCCGCCACTGTGATCGAAATAATAATTTAAGCTATTCAAAGCCACTTAGGCAGAAGGTTCGGACAACATCCTGTCAAAGAAAACACTAAGAAATTGAGTAAGAGTACTAAAATCATATAGTCAATTCCAAGTGGTAGTACCGGGGCAAGGTATGTCATTATCAAAAGGTTTATACTAATACGACTGACGACTGTGATTAAGCGCTCAAGATGCTCAACTTTCAAGCGTTCGCGCAGTTTGTTCTGATCGGTCCTGGAAACCACAGAATGCAAGGGATCTTTAAATCTCTCCTGTACTTCTAAAACCAGACCCAGGGGGCCTATGTTTTATAGTATCCTACAGCCGTGAAAAAGAGCGTAGCCTCAGAAAAACGATTTGATTAGAACAGAAGTATGAATTGTCAGATGGGTAGCTAGGCAACTTGTTAGGTAACAACAAAACATCGAAATAATACTTTTTACCTACACTAGTTTTCAGTATCCTTTGAAAAAAGCGCTTGCTAGCTCCATGAAAAGCCAACTTGCGATTGAAAAGGCAGGATTAAATTCTTATTATATCATTTTTTTATTTGAGGCGAGAAATGCATAGAACATTTGAAATGCTTCGAAAGACTACTGCAGCTTAACTCAGCTAAGTCCTAAAAAGAACTGGAGATGAGACCAGAAGTCCATATGAGACTCATGAATAAATTTTAAAAAATGAATAAAAAGATTTTTAAAAACATGCCCAAACAATAGAATGCAAAATCAGCATCGAATCAAAACTAACCAGGCGGTGACATTTTTAAAAATTAAAAAATAATTTAAAAAATTCACGTCCTTTCTCCACTTATAACACACACAGGCAGGCAAAAAAGACGCAAACAGAGGCTACTAAGCCGATATAAAACAAGCCGAAACCTAAAAAGCCGGAAAAAAATTTCAACCGAGTGGTAAAATGCAACCAATATAAAAAAAAACGAAGGGGAGCATGAAAATTGTGCTTCCTTTGAAACGACCCAAAGTTAGGTCACTAAGTCGATAAAATAGGCAAAAAAATTTGTGCTCAATAAAGTTTTCACGCGAAATAATTATAAACCCGACAAAAAATTTCTACTTGCTCTTGGCTTACTGGTTTATTTGCACTAAATTGGAATGAAAAGCAAAACTTTTCAAACTTTGATTTTTTTGCCGCCACTGTGATCGAAATAATAATTTAAGCTATTCAAAGCCACTTAGGCAGAAGGTTCGGACAACATCCTGTCAAAGAAAATACTAAGAAATTGAGTAAGAGTACTAAAATCATATAGTCAACTCCAAGTGGTAGTACCGGGGCAAGGTATATCATTATCAAAAGGTTTATACTAATACGACTGACGACTGTGATTAAGCGCTCAAGATGCTCAACTTTCAAGCGTTCGCGCAGTTTGTTCTGATCGGTCCTGGAAACCCCAGAATGCAAGGGATCTTTAAATCTCTCCTGTACTTCTAAAACCAGACCCAGGGGGCCTATGTTTTATAGTATCCTACAGCCGTGAGAAAGAGCGTAGCCTCAGAAAAACGATTTGATTAGAACAGAAGTATGAATTGTCAGATGGGTAGCTAATCAACTTGTTAGGTAACAACAAAACATCGAAATAATACTTTTTGCCTACACTAGTTTTCAGTATCCTTTGAAAAAAGCGCTTGCTAGCTCCATGAAAAGCGAACTTGCGATTGAAAAGGCAGGATTAAATTCTTATTATATCATTTTTTATTTGAGGCGAGAAATGCATAGAACATTTGAAATGCTTCGAAAGACTACTGCAGCTTAACTCAGCTAAGTCCTAAAAAGAACTGGAGATGAGACCAGAAGTCCATATGAGACTCATGAATAAATTTTAAAAAATGAATAAAAAGATTTTTAAAAACATGCCCAAACAATAGAATGCAAAATCAGCATCGAATCAAAACTAACCAGGCGGTGACATTTTTAAAAATTAAAAAATAATTAAAAAAATTCACGTCCTTTCTCCACTTATAACACACACAGGCAGGCAAAAAAGACGCAAAAAGAGGCTACTAAGCCGATATAAAACAAGCCGAAACCTAAAAAGCCGGAAAAAAATTTCAACCGAGTGGTAAAATGCAACCAATATAAAAAGTACGAAGGGGAGCGTGAAAATTGTGCTTCCTTTGAGACGACCCAAAGTTAGGTCACTAAGTCGATAAAATAGGCCAAAAAATTTGTGCTCAATAAAGTTTTTACGCGAAATAATTATAAACCCGACAAAAAATTTCTACTTGCTCTTGGCTTACTGGTTTATTTGCCTTAAATTGGAATGAAAAGCAAAACTTTTCAAACTTTGATTTTTTTTGCCGCCACTGTGATCGAAATAATAATTTAAGCTATTCAATGCCACTTAGGCAGAAGGTTCGGACAACATCCTGTCAAAGAAAATACTAAGAAATTGAGTAAGAGTACTAAAATCATATAGTCAATTCCAAGTGGTAGTACCGGGGCAAGGTATGTCATTATGAAAAGGTTTATACTAATACGACTGACGACTGTGATTAAGCGCTCAAGATGCTCAACTTTCAAGCGTTCGCGCAGTTTGTTCTGATCGGTCCTGGAAACCACAGAATGCAAGGGATCTTTAAATCTCTCCTGTACTTCTAAAACCAGACCCAGGGGGCCTATGTTTTATAGTATCCTACAGCCGTGAGAAAGAGCGTAGCCTCAGAAAAACGATTTGATTAGAACAGAAGTATGAATTGTCAGATGGGTAGCTAGGCAACTTGTTAGGTAACAACAAAACATCGAAATAATACTTTTTACCTACACTAGTTTTCAGTATCCTTTGAAAAAAGCGCTTGCTAGCTCCATGAAAAGCGAACTTGCGATTGAAAAGGCAGGATTAAATTCTTATCATATCATTTTTTTATTTGAGGCGAGAAATGCATAGAACATTTGAAATGCTTCGAAAGACTACTGCAGCTTAACTCAGCTAAGTCCTAAAAAGAACTGGAGATGAGACCAGAAGTCCATATGAGACTCATGAATAAATTTTAAAAAATGAATAAAAAGATTTTTAAAAACATGCCCAAACAATAGAATGCAAAATCAGCATCGAATCAAAACTAAGAGGGCGGTGACATTTTTAAAAATTAAAAAATAATTTAAAAAATTTACGTCCTTTCTCCACTTATAACACACACAGGCAGGCAAAAAAGACGCAAACAGAGGCTACTAAGCCGATATAAAACAAGCCGAAACCTAAAAAGCCGGAAAAAAATTTCAACCGAGTGGTAAAATGCAACCAATATAAAAAGTACGAAGGGGAGCGTGAAAATTGTGCTTCCTTTGAAACGACCCAAAGTTAGGTCACTAAGTCGATAAAATAGGCCAAAAAATTTGTGCTCAATAAAGTTTTTACGCGAAATAATTATAAACCCGACAAAAAATTTCTACTTGCTCTTGGCTTACTGGTTTATTTGCACTAAATTGGAATGAAAAGCAAAACTTTTCAAACTTTGATTTTTTTTGCCGCCACTGTGATCGAAATAATAATTTAAGCTATTCAAAGCCACTTGGGCAGAAGGTTCGGACAACATCCTGTCAAAGAAAACACTAAGAAATTGAGTAAGAGTACTAAAATCATATAGTCAACTCCAAGTGGTAGTACCGGGGCAAGGTATGTCATTATCAAAAGGTTTATACTAATACGACTGACGACTGTGATTAAGCGCTCAAGATGCTCAACTTTCAAGCGTTCGCGCAGTTTGTTCTGATCGGTCCTGGAAACCACAGAATGCAAGGGATCTTTAAATCTCTCCTGTACTTCTAAAACCAGACCCAGGGGGCCTATGTTTTATAGTATCCTACAGCCGTGAGAAAGAGCGTAGCCTCAGAAAAACGATTTGATTAGAACAGAAGTATGAATTGTCAGATGGGTAGCTAGGCAACTTGTTAGGTAACAACAAAAAAAGAAACCACACCAAGTCAAAGTTAATAAAAATGCAAACTGCTGAAGTAAATCAAAACACTTAAAACAACTACAATGTAAGTTTCGCACGGCAAAAAAACAATTCTACGATTGGGCAACTAAGCCGACAAAACATCAGCAGACAATTAAAAAGCAAACAATTTTATTTCTTATTGAACAAAAAAAAACAGGATGCTGTCAGATTCGAACCCAGGACCTTTGCCCTCCTAGGCGTATTTGTTACCCCCAGACCTTTGAACACAATATGAATTGAACCTAAACTTACCAGTTCTAATTTTGACCATTCTGTGAACAAAATTATTTACGGGAAAAAAGCTAGTACGTGATTGCAATACCCTTGGTTATCGCAAGGGTAAAAATTCTATTCTATTCTAGGAGCTAAATATTAATCATGTTCTTTGGATCTTTTCAAACTAAAAATAAAAGCAAATTCAAACACAGAGGCTAAGCCGCACTTTACAAATCTAAGCGATACAAAGGCAAAAAGCAAATATAAAGAAAAAAATGTTGAGTAGGAGTATCACGTCCTCGCATCGGGGCCAGAAAGTAACCACTAGCCATTTAAAAAGCAGTGAGAAAATAAACTAATAAATTAAAAATGCTATCCCGTATAATACTATCAAATGAGCCTTTTTATTATTTCCAAACGAGCACTTCTAAAAAATACAAAGTTTACTCCGGTAGCATTCCCCAAATTATAGACTATACATGAGTTTTTGGGCTTCAATTTGCAGAAAATGATCTACAGGCAACTAGCAAGTATCTAACAAATTCAACAACCAGTTGGATAAAGATTCAAAGAACTCAAGTATACAGAAAAAAAAACTTTTAATACGAAATTCAAGAAAAGGACCTTGAAGCGCTTGGAACTACAAGTGCTTTTTTGATTGACACTGTGCTTGACAACATTAACTCAACTGAGAAAACTGGATCAATAAGTAAACTTTTTACATCGAGATGAAATCTGAAAAGTAAATTCCATTATCGAAACTAGGATTCAATCATTTTCATGAACTTAACACTTTTACTGTTCGATAGTGGAGTTTGCCTTCCTTTTGACATAGGAAATGTACTAAACTTAAAAGGAAACACAAATCAAACCGCAAAATATCAAAATTGAGCCTAAACATATTTTGACATTTTTGCAAAAAAATTCATCATGGCCTATAAAACGTTTTTCACTATGTTCATCGACTCCTAAACAATTTGAAAAAAAACGAGAGAAAAACGAAAAAAATTTTTGGAATATTTTTTGAACTAGATTTCGAAACAAATGCTTCGCCTTGAAGCTCTTTAAAGTTTAAAAATCTTGCAGGATTGATTTTTTTAAATAATACTAACCCAATCAGAGTAATCTGGGTCAATAAACTTTCAAATGTCTCAAAAGAAGTTCATTCCAGGCAAACGAGCTAGACATTTGAATTTTAAATCAGCAACAACGGAACACAATTTACGAAACGAAACAAAGCCGATAATCTTTGAACAGACAAAAGTTGAGCCGAAAAAATATGAATTTATAAAAAAGGTTTCAAGTCCCACCTTGAACAACAATGAACAAAAACTGCACTTAAAACTACTATGAAAATTGCTTACAGTACAAGAAAAATCAGTGATGTGGCAACTAAGCCGACCATCTTTGAGGTGAAACCACTTGAACCGAAAAAAAATTTTTTTGATTTTTTTTGATATCTTTCAAGTCCCCCTTGAAAATAGAATGAAGAGCACTTGCACTTGCAACTACAACGAAAGTTGCGTACAGCAAAACAATCAGTGATGTGGCAACTAAGCAGACCATCTTTCAGCAGACACCAACTGAATCGAAAAAAGATTTTATGAAAACCTTTTTAAAAATCTTTCAAGTCCCCCTTGAAATTAGAATGAACAACATTTGCACTTGCAACTACAAGGAAAAAGTGTCTACAGCACAAGCAAAATCCGTTGTGGCAATTTCGTTGACACAAATCCTGAGCCAATAAACGAAAAACCAACAATTCATTTTTCCCGAACCCCAGACCTTAGAGTACAGAGGCAACTGCTTTACCTCCAGGCCGAGGGGGAAGCAACCTAAAACGTGTTAAGAGAACGTAAGGCGAGAAGTGAAGAGAAGATAAGTGAAAAGAAGTGATTCAACTGATTTTGTTAAACTAGTTTTTAACCCGAAAAGAAAGTCTTTATTCCAGTTTGATAACTCTTGCTTATCGCAAGCTTAATAAATAAAGTTCACTTTTCAAACTAAAAAATCATTCAGACTTTTCCGTATCATTTCCGCTTTTTTAATTGAAAAGGTCAAGCAAATTAATTCTAACTCTACTGAAATCTACTCAACTCTATTCAAGAGTGTTTCATGGACACGAAAAAAAAGCACCCCAATAATTGTCTTCACTACGTTTATTGAGACTTTTAACAATTCCGCATAATTGCATTAGGGCATGTTTTAGGCATGATCAGTATTTGCTAAAAATAATTTTTAAAGCGATAAATAAGCGGAAAAATCCAGGGTAGACGCCTTATGGAGCCGAAAAAAAAAACAGTTGTTAAAATAACTTTCAATTCCTCAAAAACACATGCAGAAAAATCTATTTTTTTTTCCTTTCAAGCGACCAGCGAAGCAATATGAGGCGATCAAACCGATATTAAAAACCGAAACCGTTAAGCCGAAACAAAGCCAGCAAAAAATGGTACAAGAGCCATAAACTCCAGAAACCCGCTAAAAGTGAAATATTGAAAGAGAAAAAATCTAAAAATCCAGAAAAAATTAATGACACAGAATTAATGGCAACAGATATACTGCTCCAAAAACTAGTGAACGCTTTTTTTATAAAGCTTTTTATCAGGCGCGGATCTAGGAATTTCTCGAGGGGGGAAATGAAGACCCCA
The DNA here is from genome assembly GCF_963678635.1 of Symsagittifera roscoffensis. Taxonomy (NCBI): domain Eukaryota; kingdom Metazoa; phylum Xenacoelomorpha; order Acoela; family Convolutidae; genus Symsagittifera; species Symsagittifera roscoffensis. The sequence goes on along the minus strand of NC_087064.1, from coordinate 75,823,925 downwards.
TTTTGACCAAATTTTCTGCGCCGCAGATACATTTCTGAAAAAACAGGCCAAAAAAGGCGTTTTTAGGCATTTTGGAAAATTTTCACCAAAAAAAAATCTCGTTTTTTTTCGGCGCACGCTCCCCCCTCAAAACTAGTATAGATTGGCCCCAAAGGCGCCTTTAAAAAATTTTTAGGGTCTGAACAAACTGAATCACGGTATAGCTCTTGAATTTCAGGGAAAATGCAGTTATTGACTCTTTGTTTCACAGATCTAGTATAAACAAACCTAACGAACAGGCTGTTGGAGCAGTTTTAGTGAAAAGTGTTTTCACCAAGTCCGCTGGACATCTTGCTTTTGAAACAACAACCAAGCGGCATTTCCATTTTCATATCGGAGATAGGAGAGAATTTAACTTTAGCTGGGATTTGCTATTTAGTTTTAACGTCAGATCTCGATACATTTTTTCATGAAAAGCGATGAAACACAACCAAAATGAATGAAAAATTACTTCTTTCAATTCAAGACTCGTTTTAACATTTTATATGCGGGATTGCATTGGTATGCTATTAATTACACAATTTAATGTTTTATTTTTTTTCTTTAGTAATGCGGTTAATTTTGAACGAATCTAGGCTCAACTCAATGTTAGCCTGTAGAAAATCCATTTCGATCTAAATCGATTGGGTGTGTGTGTGGGGGGGGGGGGGGGGGGATTGTAGGGTTGCTTTCTCGGATTTCCTAGAATAAGCGATATGTCTGAAAAAAAACATAGACAATCCAGGATTGGAAAAGAGTAAGGAAACTGAAAAAAAAAAACGTGTTTTTTTTTAATAAAAACCTTCAACTTTTGAATTTCGAAGAAAGAATAGATGGCCTTAAAGCTCTTTGAATCGGTAGAACAATTTATCATGGATACTTTTTTGCTTAAATTAATCCAATTTGAGAAAACTGGATCAATAGGCAAAACTTTAATTTCGCTGGGAAATCTGATTATTAATTTCCAATTTCGAAATTAGAAATCGCTCACGTTTCTCGTGCCATTTACACTTTTGCTTTTCGATAGTCCAGTTTGCCTTCCTTTTAACAATGAAATACACTGAACTTTGAAAATAAAGCACTAGTCAAGCCGCGAAAAACCAAACTTGAGCGTGAAAAATCAAAACTAGAAACTTTTTCCTGAAAAAAAATCAGCAAGACCTTTATAAGAGTACTACGTTCATTACTCTTAATTATTTTTACAATATACCCTCTAATGTCTGGTTCTCAGTCTACGCAAAACACTTTATCGAATCATTATTCTGAATTAATGGACTTCAACGACGGAAAACTGTTGCATCAGGCGTAGCTTTTCAAAAACTAAACTCAAAGTAGAATATGAAATTTAAACATAAAAGTACATAATACTTATATCACCAATCTCCATGTTTCGCACTAAATAACGATTTATTCACTGCTTATTTCACAGCTTTTCCTAAATAACTTTATGAGAACTCCTTATAAGATATACAACACAACAGCGAAACCCCTATGAAGGAATGAATATTCAGTCGTAAACTGCACTTATCAATGAGATCTTTTTCAACAAGGAAGGGACTAAGGATCATTAAGGCAATCTGCGCGTGGATTGATTCTCTATTTTCAGGATCAGAATTTGAACTTGAACTGGAAGTTTCCACCCTGCTGGAAGTTGAAGGGGAATCCTCCCTGGAACGGGTGTCCGTGACCTCCCTGGCTGGCCTGTTCTTCGGGGTCAAGTGGGTCTTCCCCGTTGTCGAACTTCTCTCTCTTCTCGGGGTCACTCAGCACCTCTTTCGCAGCCGCGATGTCCATGAACTTCTTCTCCGCTTCCTCTTTATCCGGTCCTTCGTGTCTAGAAACACACAAACTTCTCTGTATAACCCAGACGTGCACGGGAATTTTTTTAGAAGAGCCAGTTTTTCAAAAAAAATGATTTCACCCTATTACACTCCAAATGAAGATCAGAATAAGAAGCTGCATCATTCAAGTCCTCATTCCCTGGTTTACCACCGACAAACATAGTTTTTGCGCGTAAACCATACATTACTCAAGATCAAAGGACATTTTAGATAATCGAGCAATTTTTAGGATTGATTTTTTTTTTGGGGGGGGGGGGGGGGGGTTTATTATGACAGAGCCAATAATAGCCCTCATTGAGATGAGTAATGGTGTCTTATCTACCTGTCAGGGTGGTGTAGCTGGGCTAGCTTTCTGTATGCCTTGTTGATCTCCTGCTTAGTGGCTGTCCTCTTCAGTCCCAGTATCTTATAGTAGTCTCTCTTCTTCGACTGCTTTAACAGCTTCTTCGCCCTTTTCAGACCATCATTCAGTCTCCTGGACTCCTCGTTGTTCTTGATTGCAGTCTCGTAATCCTACCAAAAACAACCAACTACGTTTATGGAGTTCTTAAAAAATTGTTGAGTTGCAAAAGGAGACACACATTCATTGCTAGGCACAATTTACTGATATGTAAGCTTAATCCTAGCATTAGTTTATTATAGAGGTGGATATTCGTTACTAGTCGCCATAGGGGGGTTTTTCTACCGTTTCCACAGCGACCGACCAAAACAGATTTTGTGCACAAACTAAGGTTGTGCATGAAGACCAAATGGGTGTGGAATAGGGTAATCACCATGAGCCTCAAGTCCAAAAAAATCAGGCTTAGTGAACATAAATTAAAATCTTCAGGTCAGTAGTGTGGAGTTAGAAGAGCCTCGTATGAGCAGGGGAGCTGTTTATGTTTACGTGATCCATTAATCCAAGTCTGGGTCTTACAGTGGTAGTCTCTTTTCTCTTTGGTCACATACATGTACCTGCTTTGACCATCAATGCTTGTTAATATTTGTACCAAACATTATCTGAGACTGCATAAGCATCACTAAACAATGAAGTCTACAATTCTGGTATTCCAATTGACTTTAAAAAGAAATATAAAAAAGAGGCGCTTTCAATTTTAAAAATAGTCATTTTCACGATATGCTTTCCGTCCGTACAAGTTAATAAATTGACTTCCCAAGAGACGACTTTCCTTCCGATCAAGGCAAAAAAATTGATATCAAGAAATAGTATACCTGAATGGCTTTTTCATACTCCTCTTCGACTAAGTAAGCTTCGGCTCTGTCAATTAGCACCTCTTCGTCATCCGGTATGGTCTCTAGAGCCTCACTGCAAAACTTGATGGCCTCCTTCGAAGCTTTACTCTTCGAGAGACATTTGCACTTTTTAGGGGCTACTTTGAGCTTGAATGCTTCTACTGTGGGTTCTGTTTTCAGAGCTGAATTGAGTTTGGGAATGCAGTCGGCGAAGTTGTTTTGGTTGATGAGTTCCTGAGCTTCGTTCAATTGCTTGTTCAATCTCTTTACCTAAATACAACTTTTATTACTTATTTGTTCTATCTGTTCAAAACAAAAGGAAAACAGTGATAGCCGGTTGCTGTGCACGTAGCACAGAAAGTTCCGACCAATATCTCAGAAAAAAAAGAGTTTTCTTTTTTCTATTAGTCTTTTTTTTGTGCGGTGATGAAAGAACTATACGAACGCGTAGAAGATTGGTGAATTAGGCATAAACTACTACAAGTGCCTGCAAAAACAAATAAACAAAAAAGAATTTTTTTTTAATTAATTTTTTTTCAATTTTTTGCACTTCAAATTTGAATACTCTTGAAAGCTTTTTTTGCCAAAGAAGCGCTAGATCAAGTTTCCAAATATATTTTCCATTTTAGTCAGATCAAGTTTTTTTAGCCTAAATTGCCAATTTTCATAGATAACAAAAGTCACTCGATCGCTTTGTTCGCTGAAATTTGACTAAAACTGAAATTTGACTTGACACCCGTTTTACACAAAACACTGAGGCGATTTTAAAAAAATTTTCAAATTTTGGTCGAATCACAACTGATTAGGCATTAATAAAAAATCACTCAACTCAGTCCAATCATTATTTCTGGTAGCTGATTTTCCATGGAAAACAACAACAAAAAAAGAAAAATCCAAACATACCCGAATACAAAGTTCCTCCCCATTTTCAAAGGTCGTAACAAAAAATTTGAAGTTTTTCTGCAGAATATTTTTATTCTAAGCAATACTTTCTCCCGATCAAAAAAAAACACAGGCGAAGTTGCATTTCGCATTCACAAGCAAAACTATGACCGATAACCCTACTGGGGAAAACTGAATGAGTACAAAATTTCTGAAGTGACGCACGCCAATTATGAGTCTACATAATTGCCAAGTGACGCCAGCCAATTATGACGCATTAGCAGTACCAGTCAACTTGAAAAAAAAAGAAATTTACCAAGTAACATGCCTCAATTGTAGAGCTGATGCATGTTAACTGGAATACGAAAAAGTGCATTAAAAACATCCGACACTACCCAGGTTCGAACCTTCTTATTTTGTTGCGGTTCTCCTTCCCTATCTCTACGCTACAGATCCATGATACCTTGAAGCTAAAGTGCTATTAGTAATATAATAGTCTGTGTTAATATCCTTAGCATTGGCTGTACTTAATAGCTGGTTATTGATCAAAATGAACACTTTCAAAATGAACACATTTTGTCGCAACAATATTAGCGACTTAGGTTGGAAAAAAGTGAGTTCATACTATAACACAAGCTTTGATTGTGTAATCACAAGGAGTCGGTTACTGTTCAAGTAGCACAGAACCTTCCAACCATAGTTTTTAAAAAACTCAATTTTTTTTCAAATTAATGCCGTTTTTTCTGCATGGTCTTCAGCAGTTTCTCCGAATGTTTGAATATATTTGATTCCAAAAAAGCGCTTTAACACTAAAAAACTAACTTTACTCGAGTAAAACTAAGTTTTTACGGCTTAAGTTAGGCTATTGTTATTAAAATAAGCTATCGTAAGCCTGCTCGCTCGTTCAAGTAGCACAGAACCTTCCAACCATAGTTTTTAAAAAACTCAATTTTTTTTCAAATTAATGCCGTTTTTTCTGCATGGTCTTCAGCAGTTTCTCCGAATGTTTGAATATATTTGATTCCAAAAAAGCGCTTTAACACTAAAAAACTAACTTTACTCGAGTAAAACTAAGTTTTTACGGCTTAAGTTAGGCTATTGTTATTAAAATAAGCTATCGTAAGCCTGCTCGCTCGTTCAAGTAGCACAGAACCTTCCAACCATAGTTTTTAAAAAACTCATTTTTTTTTCAAATTAATGCCGTTTTTTCTGCATGGTCTTCAGCAGTTTCTCCGAATGTTTGAATATTTGATTCCAAAAAAGCGCTTTAACACTAAAAAACTAACTTTACTCGAGTAAAACTAAGTTTTTACGGCTTAAGTTAGGCTATTGTTATTAAAATAAGCTATCGTAAGCCTGCTCGCTCGCGTTACTCGCTCGAAATTAGACAAAAAATCAAAAACTTCAAACTTCAAACCAAGTCTTCAAAATGAACCCTACTTATCTGTCCAATCAATCGGCGCGGAACGCGGTAACGAAAGATTAATAATACTAGCTAGCTGTGAGGTAATTTGGCGCAGAACCGTAAAGGACAGAATCGGGCACGAGATTAAATGGCATATCGTAAGCCGAATGGCAGATTGGAATAGGATAGATTTACCGAACCTCAAGTTTAGAATCCTCAACAAGGTTATCTAATTTCTGTTTTAATCATTAACAAACTTTTTTATAATGCGCGAAGCACTGTTTGTGATCCTGGTCAAGTTTAAGGCACTCTCTAATTTCAGCCAAGCTCTGCTCATCCTCCCCCATCTGATAATACAGCAGACTCAGCTTCAGGAATCCCTCCGTGTTGTCGTTAATCAATTTAGTCAGCTGCTTCAGATCGAACACTGCCTTGGACAGTTCGCCTACTTTGATCAAAGCATCACCACGCACAGTTCTGAATTCAGAGTTCCAGGGACATGCCTCGATTAGAGGGTCCAGTAAGTTAAGTGCACCTAAACCACAAAACATCGATTTAGCGTAATCGAAATTGCGAAGAATAATTATTCTTCACAAATTTTGAATAAAAAATTATATTTTGCAATAAAAAGCTTTGTATAAAGACTTAGCAAAAAAGAATCAAGCGGAAAGGTTTTGAATCAAAATAAAATACTTCAATTAATTTTTCCCTCGTAAAAATTAAGCACTCAGGGGTTTTCAACACGATGAGCTGTTTGCTGTTCGTTGATATGCAAGAAAATCAGTAATTATTTAAGAATAAATTTCTTTACCCACCTTGGTAATCTTCGTCGTGTTCAAAAAGTTCTTCAGCTTCAATTGCAGAGGCTTTTAGTTTTTTCAACTCCTCAATTTTAGGCAGAATTTCTTCATCACTTCCAGCTTTACCTCCGCCTTTTTGAATTTTCTCCAGTTCCAAAATACCGTCGTCAAAGCGTCCATATTTAGTCAATATGTTCACACGCTGAGTTCTAGAAAAACAAACACAATTATGATTGGTAATTCGATGAAACCAGTGCCTATTCGCAACTCGGAAATAGTTTTGAAATAAAGCAACTGAAAAAAACGGTCCCGACAGATAATATTTTTCTTTCTATCATATTTCCGAATATGTTTCTTTCTACCGAATATTTTAGCCATTAGTCAACAAAACTGACAAGCAAAAAAAATCTCGAGCAAGATGAAAACACCCACCTGGCAGCCTGGAAATCCGGTCTTAGAGTCAGCACTACATCCAAATCCTCCAATGCTGCCTTTCCTTTCCCCAGAGCGAGATAGGCTGTGGCCCTCCTGTAGTGGGCCATGAAATCATCCGGCTTCTCATCTATTGCCGAGTGGAACTGTTGCAATGCTTCACCTAAACAGAAACACGATTTAGCTGCATATAATCAATACTTAATTGCAACCGTATAGCATGGATCGAAACAAATCAAGGTTACAATTCTCAACTATAGAACCTTACATAACGCCTCTGAGCCCTGGAAGTTGAAACCCGATATGATAATGATAAGAAGTTTTCGGTATATATCCGATATATCAATTGGTTTCCTACACTTTAGCCCACCCCATTGAACTCCCTTCTTTCTTTAACCTTATTTTTATTACGGCATTACAATTTAACGCTAAGATTCAACAACTTAACCTCATTTGAAAATTTCAGTAACAGAGGCCAGATTAGCTACTCTTAATTCAAATGATACGTTTGGAAACTCAAATTAATTGCTTTTAATTAAGTTAAAAACATGTTTCAAACGGGGAAGACACTTAATCAAGATCAGGATAGCCGATTGCTGAGCAATTAGCACAGAAGGTTCCCACCACATGCACAAAAATCATACAATTTTTTTCTCTTTTAAATTAATGTGGTTTTTTAAGCGTGGTGTGAAGAAAGAACTATACAAATGCGTATAAATTAGTGTAGGCTCAAGCGACTTTATTTGTATATAAAAAAATGAAGGGAACAAGAAATGAAGAAAATATATTTTTTTGCACAATAATTTATCAATTTTATCAATTTTTTGCCAGGGAAGCGCTAAATTAGGCTTTGAAAACTAGTTCAGTTTCAAGTAAAATCAAGATTTCTTAGCCTAAACAAGCAATTTTGATCTAAAGAAGGTTACTCGATTGGTTTACTCGCTCGAATACACTAAACACAAAAAAATCAACTCAGTTTTATCGACACTAGGGCAAGTTTTTGAAAAATTTATTAAACTAGCCAGCCATAAAGTAACTTCAGATCCTATCAATTAGCCAATTATATAGAGTAAAACTGCCAACAAACAAAACTAAAACTTTTGCTTTTCCGGATGCGAAACAACGATTTATACAGGTTAAGCGCCTGGCGTACTCGCATCTGAGCCACGGTTGCTTGAAATTTTTTTTATTACTAGCCAGCAATAAATCAGCTGCAGATGCTATTAAAAAGCCGATTCTATTAATTGACTCAGAAAGGTCACTAAAAGAACACTTTTATCAACGAGTTAGGTTGAAAAAAAGTGGAGTTTATACTATGACATTTACACTCACTATAGCTCGCTTGTGTCATAGGTTCAAAAATGAGAATCACCAGCTTGCCTTGGCGTCGAAGATATCTCTCATCCTAAATTTTGAAAAAAAAAGGAAATGAAAAATTTGTAAACCTGTTCAAACAAATAATTTTGCAATCGAGCAATCAAATAAAATCTCGACAATTGACGAGCTGTCTTTTTATTTGGGCAATGTCTTTATCCCAATTATATAAAAAGCAGCAAATATTATATATTTCCCCTCTCTGTATGTGCGTGCGTGGGAGGGGGGTTCCAGTTCTCGTTTAAACTATTTTCCCACAATTCATAGCTGAAATTCATTTAAATCCCTCAGATTTCCAACAACTTACTGATTTGTCCCTTGGCTAGAAACTGGATTCCCAGATCGAGATGTGAAGGTTTGTTGTCCGCAGCTGCCAAAACCAGAGGCTTGAAGTTGAAAAAGTGCAATAGCACGAGATAAAGTGAAGAATACGCGTAGATACTGATGTCAAACAGGTAATATTCAGCTGAAGGAGGCTTCATCATCTTGAGCTTCCGCCTCTAACTGCTTTGGAGGTCAAATTCCACAATTAGACAAGACAAATGAGTTTCTCTGACAACCAAGTATTACGACCAGTCACACTGTCAATAATATTTCAGCCAGAAAACAACTTCAAGTTCACCATTAGTACAATCGATCTGAAGAAAAGAAGGTGAATTCCCATAAGTTTCAATGTTCATAGGTTCCAAAACAAAAAATCAGTCGCATAAGTTCCAAAATTTATCTTCTTGAATTCTGATTCGTTGAAATTTGAGCCAACGAATTTATGGATTGATTGTTTACTGTTCAACCAGCATAAAGTCAAGCTGCAGAATAAAGACCGCCGCAGCCGCGCCAACGTGTTGCGAGCTTGCCACCAAAGGGTAGGACTCTATACGAAATTTAGAGCTGGTTATCGCCGCGAAGCGGCGACGCGCGCGTAGCGCGCCCACCGGCGACCTTAAACCGAGACTCGGCTAATTTAGTCTTTTGATCAATTGAAAAGATTTGGAACTTATGCGACTGCTTTTTTATTTTGGAACCTTATGGGACTGATTTTTTATTTTGGAACCTATGAATACGCACCGAAAAGAAGCACTATTGCTTTGAAAATGCAATATTGGTTTGAAAATTCAATATTCGTTTGAAAATTGGAGCAATTTTGAAATAAACTTTGCTAAAACTACTATTAAAACTATTTATAAACAGCTAACTCTTCTGGCTCAAAACAAGTGTTTGAAGGCTCTTTTCCGTTTGTCTGATATGAACTGAAAGAATAGACTTGCAATGTGGTTGAACTGTAGTTACAGCAAGCTACAAACTGAATTACATTAGTCAGTTTCTCATTGGTTAGAATTGCTTAATACCATCAGGCATTACGTAATTTGACGTATTACTACAGTAAACCAGCACGCACACAGTATTTAAAAAGAACGCGCCATGTGGATAGAAAAACGGGACATTCAAGGTGGTGAAACGGATGATTCCTCGTCTTTTTTCTTGACTACAGATATCTTTTCAACTATTTTTGCGTCTCGCATGGTCGTTTTAAAATGAAACTTCATTTAACTATCGAAAGTAATACAGTCCAAAAAAATCTACCGAAGTTATCGCCAACTTTACTTGTAGTAAATTGGTCAATGTTTCAAATTGAGGCCAATGATAGAAAAAAAAATGTCAACAAGACGACTTATAAACATCGGGAGATGACTATATTATCAATCAGTTCAGACGCTTCTAATCATTTTTTGTAAATTTGAAAACAATTATTTTTTTCCTCTTTACTGAAAGCAAAAACTATTAATTTCAGAAAGAAAAGTCCCGATTAGATGACTCATTACACTCCATTGTCATCACTCATGATAGAAATGTACAATAGTCTACGTGTTCTTGGAAACAATAACGTAACGAAAAATTTAGGTAATCTAGTACTATAGACAGCTTTAATCTGATTGGATTCATAGAGCGATGAGAAATTTGAAAAGACAAAAGTAACAAACTTTCCTAGAAACAAAGAGGTAGCGCAGAATGTTCCGACCACATTCATACAGTCTTTAAAAAAACTCATTTTTTCTTCGAATTAGTGTGGTTTTTAGTGCGCGTTGATTACAGAACTATACAAACGCATACAAAGTTAGTGCATGCGACATAATCGACAACATTTGCCTTCAAAAAACGAATGAAACAAACAAATGAAAAAAAAAATTAAAAAATCAAAATTTTTTGAACAATGATTTTTTTCAATTTGGTTAGAAAACCTGTATTAAACGCCAAATTAAACATGCACAATAAAATTTCCTTTACGCAAAATTTAGTTTTTTAGCCTAACAACGTATATTAAAATAAAAAATTTTATACTCGATCGTTTCACTTGTTCAAAATTGAAAACGTGAAAAATTTAAACTAGATTTTCTTGACATTGGGACTTTGAAAAGTCACGTGGGTCTTTTGAATCACTAAAGGGCTTTAATTTGGTATCACTCGACCTATTATGATGACTTTCTGTGGTACATGATTTTGCCTGAAAATGCAACTAAAACACACCCGAATACTCAGTTCCTCCCCATTTTCTATTGCCGGAACAAAAAGTACATGCACTGGTTGGATTATATCACATATCTTAGAAGCCACAAGCTACCCGAAGTGAGAAACTGAATGACAGTAAAAAAAATTAAAAAAGCTCGATTTAAAAATTCTCAGAAAAATGTTTTACCGGATAAGTCTAGTCCCCGATTAAAGATACTTGCTCTCGCCCACCAAGCAAAGAAAGCAAACTTAATCATAGTAAAAAATCAGTTTGACTTGTTGAAATGCTCTGTTTTGGAGCGGTCCACCGAAGAAGCAATAAATGAAATATGGTACTATCAAAAGTCAAGTCGTAATTCTTGAATGGATATGAGAAACGAAGCCAAAAACTTAGGTCAAATCTTGATAGCTCCAAAAAATACAAGCTTCCAGTCAAATCCCAAATGCTCATTCAATTAAGAGATTCAAAAAAACGGTTTTCAAATCATTTGTACCCTCCAATGCATTACTCTTGTTGGATTGTTTTCTATGAGAAATATTTTCCGTTCGGTGGAATCCCTCATACGCGAAGGACCGAAAATAACAATCAGCCAATCAGATTTCAGTAACCTAAAATATGGAAAGAAAGCACGAAAATCTGAAACAAAGTAAACACTTCCGGGGACTTAATATTGATATTGGCCGAATATAAAAACCGCAGAAATATGCAAAGTTTTCAAATTGTCACTGACCCGCACCGAATTGAATAATTTTTTATTTCAAGGGTTTCGCTATGAAAGAAGCAAAATATTGCTTCATTTATTTCATTTTAATTGAATGGCAACTGATTCTTTTTAAAAATTGGCTTTCGGCTAATTTTGTTTTCGGTTCTTTGCCCACGAGTTTTTCGCCCATTCGGTCCTTCCAGCATGAGAATTGCCCCCTCCAAGTTCTAGTTTGGAACACAATCGCGATACTGCACATGGCAAACAAGCCAAAAAAACGCCAAAGAGCTTTAAAAAGAAAACAAAACAAGACAATAAATAAAATCAAAGGCTTTTGAAAAATAAATGTCCTCTACAGGAATCTTACCTCAGCCCTCGGAGAACAAAGCACTCAAGTCGACTGCACTACACAACTATGCTTCTGACGGTTTCAGAAACACTAATCAAGCACAATTGGAGAACACCTCTGCTATTAAATTGCCGATACTATGCAAAAAAAAATCCACCAAAATGAGAAATCTAATTGCAAAAAGTTGGATTGGAAGAAAAATTCTGTTCGTAATATTACACAATGCTCGTTGTGTAAGCGATTGCTAATTGCAAGATTGAACTACAGTTCTGATTTTAAATATCTGGACAAAACTACCAAAATTGGAATTTTCAAACTAGTTATTGTCAATTTGGAATGCCTTTTGACAACACTGATGCAAATAAAAATTGCTAGTTCTTAACTTGATAAAATATAGTTTTTTTGCAAAAGCCGAAATTTGAACCAAAAAACAGTACGTTTTGACTCCTGTTTCAGAGTCCAAATAAAAGTCCAATTAAAATTTGTTCAAAAAATGATATTTCTGTTAGATAGCCACATTATTCCGAGTAAAGTTCTGCAAATTTTGTACTCACTTTGTTCTCATCATTTTGTGCCGAACGTCAAATTATTGTGCGGAGCAAAAAGTTGAACTTTTCGAATTAGGTCGTTTTGTCCGGCTTATTTAAACCAATGTACTTATGGATTACTTGAATTTAGTGGATATTAACGAACATAGTCAATAGACAGTTGGAAAAGAGTCAATTAAGGCAAGTCAACAGAAAACCAAATGACCGGTTAATTTTTTTTGAAAAAATCTCAACTTTCGAGCTTCAGAAAAAAATTGATGGCCTTAAAGCTCTTTGAATTTCTCGGACAATTTATAATTAAACCAGATGTGATTATGGATTACTTGAATTTAGTGGATACTAACGAACATAGCCAACAGACACTTGTAAAAGATTCAATGAACACAAAAAAAAAACAGAAAAAAAACAGGCTTATTTATTTTTTTGAAAAAATCTTCGAACATCAACTTTCGAACATCAAAGAAAAAAAAACAGATGCCTTTAAAGCTCTTTGAATTTCTAGAACAATTATGATTGAAATCCATTTTCGAAATAAGAATTCGATCACGTTTTTGTGATCTTTACACTTTTGCTGTTCGACTACGTTCATCGACTCTTAAAAACAAAGAAAGGATCATTTGTTCTGCTTCGATCTAGCTAAGTCATTGATTTCTCACTTCTGATGAAAAATTTACTTGATGTTACCTTGGGTGTCGTTTCTTAATCCAAAACTATTAGCAACATTAGCAAATCAAAATAAATAGTTTTTCTAACAACCATTCCCACGCCACACGAAAGACCTTTTAAACTCAGCGAAACGCGATGATTTAATTTTAAATTTCATTGCACTACTTTCTTGAGTTTAATTTCTATATAACTGATGAGCTAAACTGTGATACACTAACTATAATACAACTTAATCTATTTAATATTTTTGAAGAAGGCAATCAAGGAGAATCGGAATGTAGCTGACTGTTTATTGCGTCTTTAAACGTCTCCACTTCATTAATCAGCGCCCTTTCCAAAATCACTCGTCCCTCTTTGTACCTCTGCGAGTCATCAGTTGCGAACTCGTAGATCCAGCCCAGTTTCGAACTGCAGTTGCGACACCACACGTCTCTAACCATGTGACGACCCGTGAGCATTTGGCGCTCTTGTATTTCGCTGTAGAATAGATTTACTGCTCTGCTGAAGAGAAACGCTCGACCAGTGGCTCCTATAAACCAACAATTCTTCTCCGTTACTAAAAAAACCAGCTTTTGAGGATAAAAATCATTTTTAGGATTAAATTGATGCAAAGCAGACTCCTTTATTTTCTATGAAAATTTTTAAGTGAACGAATTTTTTTGTGAAAGATACTTTGAAACCCGCTAATTTGACACCGTCTGATAAAAAAACTTATTAATTCTTATCTGCCAGATCTTGAGTAAAGGTAGGTAGTGTAAACTACTCCAACAGCAATGATATTTAAATTCTGCCCAGAGTCACAGCGGAGCTTCGAACCACTTGCGATACACAAAGAAAAAAAACATAAGAGCTCGAAAAAAATGAAAAACTTGAAAGACTAGGTGAACCAAAATCTTCATGTCTCAATAAAACATAAGTAGGGGCTAAGCTATATTGTAGCTTCTTGTAAAACTGAAGTGGGAACAAATGGGTAATTTCAAAAAAGTAGACTGCATGAAATTTAAGTTGTTTTGCTACTAAGATAAGAGTGAAAATTTTTGAGAAATTGGAATTTTCCCAAGGACATAACATGTTTCTTGCAAAAAAATCAAGAATCGCCTGCATAGAAGAACCCTTCATCTCAGATATGATAAAATAGTTTCTGAGAAAGCGAGAAAAAATCTTAAAAATATTGGTCAAATATTCACCCATCAGACTTTTCCGATGGCTGTAGACAGTGGGTAAAGTAAAAAGAGACTAGAAAAATATGCAGGCACACAGGGGAGTGGTCTTTCCTTTGATACCCTTTTTGAAAATCGGCCAAATCGGCCGAGTAGTTAATGAGAAAAACTAAAACTTTTGATACAATGATCAACTCTGATAACTACTATGATAATTGCTTACAGCACAAGAAAAATCCGTGAAAAACTTGGGCAAACAAACGAATACACGACAATTCAATTATTACAAAAAAAATCAATTTCATACTGAAAAAAAACCTGCCGCGACTCGAAGGCCAGACCTAAAGATGCACAAGACCAATCGACCAATTTTTTAACATAGCCACTTATGTTTTCAAATAGCAGCTTTTAACACAGAGGCGAAGAGGAGCTTCGCACCACTTGCGACGCAACAAACAAAAAAAAACATAATTCGCAAAAAAACCAAAAACCTTTAAGAAAACTGGGTGAAACGCCATGTCTCGATTACAGGCTTTTAAGGAGGTACGTATTAGATATTTTTTCAATTTGTTATACTGATATGCGATGAAACACATGTTTTTAAAAATAAGTCTGTGCACAAAAGCTTACTTAATTTAAAAGAGAAAGAACTGAGAAAAGAAAACTTTTGGGAAATTGGAATTTTCCCCATAGACATATACTTTTCAGAAAAAATTAAGATGTAGCCGCTTCTGCAGGAAAAACTCTAATCAGATTTGCAGGCTAGTTTTTCAGAAAATTTCAGAAAAAAGGCCAAAAGTTCAGACACACGACTTGGCGAAATGCAACTTTTTTCTGCAAAAAGATTGTACACTTAATCTAAGAATTGGCTGGATAGTTTTCTAGAACATGCAAAACATTTCAAAAAACGGTCAAAAAATTTGATTTTTCCGAAGGACTTCGATTTGTCCTAAATAAAATTGGGCGTAGTCAACTGTACCACGAGGCTTTAAAAAAGCTGCTGTTTTGATTAAAACCTAGATATCAGAGCTGGCAGGATTGTTATGGAGAAAAGTCAAAAAAATTCCAAAAAACGATCAACAAATTAAAAACTTGACGTTCATAGTTTTTTGCGTAAAAAATTGGGTAGAGCAGCTTATGAGGGGGACCTTCACACAGCCCGTTATTTCGATTGAGGTTCAGGTTTGGGAGTGCGCTTCGAACAATGGTCAAAAAATAAAACATTTAACTATCCGATGGCCAAAACTGTTTGTTGAAACAAAATGGGCGTAAACACTTATGCAGTGGCGCTTTTCAAAACCGGTTCTGTCCGAAACCAAAAAATCAAATTTGTGAGGGCAGCTTGGAAACACTTGCGAGAACACGACCAAAAAGCAACTCTATCAAGTGAAATAATGAAGTAGAAATAAGCCTCGAACTAGCAAAACTCAGCTACAGGTAGGATTCGAATCTGCGACCTACTGCAATCAAGAGATTCTGAGGCTGACGCACTAACCACTCAGCTACGCAAGCTTAATAACCTATTCGAATATAACAGATAAGTAACCATTTCGAATATAACAAACTGAAGGCATCCACATTAACTTTGCATGTAAGAAATCGCAAAACATAAGACCATGTTATGTATAAATTATGCATTTCGAAAAATTGCGAGATATATTGAGTTAGAAAGTTTCTGAAATCGAACTTTCATTACTGTTATATTGTTTGAAACAAATCACTTTTTTCGGTTCAATTGATGAATTAAACATGCATCAACTGAGACAACTTATTACTATTCCAAAGTCAAAGCACATGCTATAAAAAATCTGTACAGGTACCCCAAAAAAGGCAGCAATATTTGCGACTTAGGTTGGAAAAAAAAGAAGATTCGTACTAATAAACTCGCTTCACAAGTGTAAAAACGAAGAAAAAAAATCAAAAATAGTGGTCAAATATTCCCCCCACACTTTTCAGTCTAATATTCCCCATAGACCCCACAGAGTTTAAAAAAGACTAGAAGATTATGAACGCATACAGATGAGTAGGCGATCTTACCATTGATATCCATTTTTTTGAAAATCGGCGAGTTATTTTTGAGAAGAATTAAATAATTTGCAAAAATTTCAAATTGTCTCAAAAACAAAGAATGACATAAAAAACCCATCCCATACATTTTCAAAATACCTGTTTTATGAAAGAGGAAAACAATAAAAACATGCCAAGCAAGAAAGCTAAATTAATAACGGAACAAAACATATGAAACGGAAACGAAGCCGACAATCTTTGAGCAGACACCAGTTCAGTCGAAAAAAAAATTGGTTGGTTCAAAACTTTAAGAAACTTCAAGTCCCTTCTGAAACTATAATAAATAACAATTGAAACAACCATGATACTTGCTAACATCACAAGAAAATCCGTGATATGACACGTAATCCGGCAAAACTTGAGCAAATAAACACAAGTCCGAAAATTAAGTTTTTACCGGAAAAAATTTTTCCGATTTCATACATACTGAAAACAAAACTAAGGACTTCCAGGACTCTAATTCCAGTCCCTAGGGTGTAAAAGCGACCGCATTGCCTCGAGGCCAAGTGGGAACGAACCTGGAAGTTGTTAAGGTTCGATAAAAAAGCCAGTTCAATTTCCTGTACGAAAAGTTGTTTACAGAAAAAATTATCTTGTTCACTATTACCAGACCTGCTGTTTTTGAGAAAAATTTAATTTTCAAATTTCGAGAAAAAGAAAACTGAATCAGCCAGTTTGAGAAAACTGGATTATTCGGTCATTCGTTTTTCGTGAACTTCACAATTTTGCTGTTCGATAGTGGAGTTTTCTTTCTTTTTAACAAAGGAAATCAAGTGAACTTACGAACAAACCAAAAATCAAACTGCGGAAAATCAAAATTGATTGCTGTGAAAATCTCAAATTTGATTGCTCCAATGTGGAAAAAAAACGAAAAAATCATAACGATCTATATATGTCCTTCGCTACGTTCACTGACACTTAAAAACGTCCCCCTCCCCGTCAAAAAAAAACGTTGCACGCGCCACTGGATAAGCTGGAAATTTTCCTATCTCACCTGTGAATCTAGTGGATATGAGTTCGTCTCTGCTGGTCAAATTGGTACCACATTCCTTGCAGTTGAAGCACCTGGTACCAGTGCCAATGTGTGTCAGAAACGCACGACCCATTTCGAACCAGATTCACTCCTCAAATGTTTCTGAGAGGCGTTTAGTCAGAAAATTACTGGGTAGTTGGATCGCAAAAAAAACTGCGTTTTCCAGGCAAGCTCATCAATCGAGCAGCTTATGCGTTCAATAATTTGATCTGAAATCATCAATTTTATGCTATTCAGAATTAAAGTCTTTATTCAGTAAAGTTTGACGAGGCAATTCAAACCTTATAGCAGAAGAAAAGCGAGTCTATAAACCTTAATATAAAATCCATCAATTCGACTCAACAAAGGCTGCCTTAACTCACAGATATGCTTGCTTCATTTGACTATTTTGAATCCGCTTGGTAAAAAAAACACTCTTTGGGGGGGGGGGGGAGTGGCAATTAATCTAGTCCGTTACTTATCTTCGCATTCTACCAATAACTGCTTTTGACGAACTGTCTACTGCTTAAAATAGGGATTGAATGGAATCTATATTTCACGAATCTATACAACCAAAAAAAGATGACGACTACTTGAACTCAAACTGTGCCAGCTGCTGAGCACTCTTCAGCTGATGGAAACAACAACTAAACAAAACTGTACCCCTGCCACCGAACAAGTATCAAGTTTCATAATATCAAGGTAGACATTTTAACATAGAACTTAGAGAAAATTGTATTAAATTTAGGAGGTGCGTGTAATTAGTTATTCAAAGCAACGTTATAAGCTGCTGTTGGGATCATCCTGACATTTCACCAAAATCATGGCTTCAAAAATTTTCTGTCAAAACGATAAATTATTGGACTCGAAATTAAAGTTCCAATAGAGATGATTTGTATGACATTATGAACTACAGGGTTTGGGTGAAATTTCAGTGCTGTATTTATATGTTATTTTTACACAATAAACATGGGCAGAGTAAGTGCAGAGAGCTAAGATGACCATAGCCAAAGCTTCTAATATTATTCTAATATTAAGTTGGAAACCGAATATTCTTAAATCGTCTTTGAAGACGGTCAATTTGAAGCACCTCATGATTTGAAAAAAAATCTATTTCTTTATACTTGATATTTAAGCGCACTAGCTGACACTTCAGTGAAAACCTAATTTCAACTGATAACAGCTCGATAGGCATTCATTTCATAATCTGACCAGTAATTGGTTCAGATTTCAACTCTTGGAAAGATTCAATTGTTATCAGTTATCCTAGCACACATTGTTATCCTAGCACACGCATATATATTGATTCATTTGTACATGTTAAGATGTTGCTACAAACTCGACACCACGTGAGAAAACCCAAAAATATAACTCATGATGAAGTGAAGCACTAAAATCTTCTGTTCACTGTTGCTTGGACAGCTCCAGCTTAGTAGTCATGACCTCCTCGTCCGAGTCCAGGAGTGTTGGGAGGGCGGTGTCGAATCCGGAAGTTGGGATGTTATCCTCCACCCATTTCAGGTGTTCGTCCTCACTTTTGTCCAGGGTGCGGGTCAAGTTCTTCTCTCCATTCGAAACGTTCTTCCTGATTTTCACCTGAAAAAAAAATCATATATCAATTGCAAACCCAACAGACAGTAGGACGACGAATTAAAGGGAACCACAATGAAGCTCTTTCAATTACAAGAATATTTTACACAGAGGCGAAGTGGAGCTTCGCAACACTTGCGATACAATTAAAACATTGCATACAATTAAAACATTCATTCAAAAAAATTAAGGCGCAAAATAACTTACGTCAAAAAACTATCCAACAAATTTCATACCTTAGTCTTCGACGATGATCATAAAGAGCCTCAAAAGTCATTGGAAATCGATGACCGCGCGGCAACTACAGCAAAAAAAACTTGGGTTGACCCTCGTTCAGCCGAAAACGAAACGACATAAAAAAAATCTAGCTATTAAGTTTTTTAAGTAACATTTTTACAACCCATCCCTCCTGAAACAGACAAAAGGATTGAAAACAATTCCACCTGAAGCTGCGCAACATAAGTTAACTTGCGAGACGATAAAAAAATTGCAAGAAATTGCAAGATATTGAATTAAAAAAGAGGGACATTTTTTTTAAAAAAAGAGGCTGAAAAAAAACTTGTAAGTCGAAAAAACTCATTTACAAAAATTTCACGCCTTAGTCTCGGGAAAATGTTCAAAAACATCCCTAACAAGACTTGAGAATCAAGACGAAAAACTGTGGACCTAAAAATATTCTAGCTATAAAATTTTTACAATCCATCTCCCTCAAAACATGCAAAAGCATTAACAATTGCACGAAATAAGTTGACATACGCCGAACCCAATTAACCAAAAATCTAAATTATTATAAAAATGAGTGTTGGTAAATTCAAAAACTAAAGAGCAACTTCCAATTGTAATTAACACAGTTTGAATCAAAAACTTAAAACTCCAGCTTTGAAAAAGAACCTCTTGAAAGTTACCCAGATAAAATAAATGTTAAAAAAACGGAAAATCAGTCAATAGAAATTAGGACGGAAAACCACAAATCCGAAACAAATCAACAGTTTTTTAACAATTATAATTAAAAAAAAACTATTTACTATCCCACTTACTACCCCACATGAACTGAAAAGTAGTTATATTCAAATTTTCAAGGAACTGAGCATATCAGAATTTGTTTACGGGAAAAAAGTCAAGTTTGCGACTACAAGTCGCTTGCTCTAAATTACTGACTGTTGAAGAAATTTTGGATTTTTTTGGAAACCGAGGTGGAGCGGAGCTTCGTACCACTTGCGATACATCGCAATCATACAAAACATGCCAAAAAAATGAAAAATATTGAAAAAATAGGCAACTAAAACTTCTATATGTCTCGATGAAGGATACCTAAGGCCCAGCTAAAGCTGGAGGTACGTGTTTGATGTTTTTTGAATTTGTTATTCTGATGCGAGACGAAATGCGTAATTTCAAAAGTTGAACTTTACCGAAATCCTTAGTTGTTTCTCTACAAGTTAAAATTTTTGAGATTTTGGAATTTACCAAGAGACAACATTTTTCTTGCAAAAACTAAGGAGCCGCGCTTCTGCAGGAAAAAACTACGCAACCGCGTCTATCGGTTGAAATTTTTTTATCTCAGATTTGATAGGGTACTTTTTAAGAAAGTTCGAAAAGTTTCTATAAAATCTAGAAAACTCGAAAACTTGATTTCCCGAAGGCCGAAAAACAGGTCGTCGCCGTTAAAAAGAAAATTCGCAAAAACCGGGTTTCTCGATTGAACTTTTAATCTGAGAATTAGCACGGCAAAAAATTTCAAGAAAACGGTCAAAGTTTCAAAAGCTTCACACTTGTTTGAAGGCCACAACTTTTTTCTTTAAGAAACTGTGCGTAGCAAATTAAAAAAGTAAGCTTTCAACAACCAAAATCAATTTTTTGTCAACAACCAAAATCAAGGTTTTCAACAACCAAAATCAACGGTCAAACAAAATTAAGTTTGTGACTTTTCCGAGGGCCATAATTTTTGTCAAAGGGGCTTCCCACGACCCTTTACTTGGATTGAACCCAAAATCTCAGAACGATAACTTTTTTGTACATAAATTGTGAGTGGCCGTTAACTCAGGGGAGCTTCTTATTACCCGTCATCTCTATTGAACCCACAGCCTCAGGTTTTAGAGGTTAGTTTTCGAGAAAACTCTAAAATAATCAAGAAACAGTCAAAAACATCATTTATTTTAGGAGTTAAAAAAAGTATGGGCGTAGCCGCTCATAGAGAGTATCTTTTCAAACCTGTCTTCAATTAAACCAGTTTCTTAGATTTGGCCGGTTAATTTTGAAAAACGAAAGAAAAATCAGTAAAATTGGTCAAATATTTCCCTCACAGACTTTTTCGAAGACTGTAAATATAGGGTAAAACAAAAAGAGACCAAGGGAGTAAGCACACACGGGAAAAGACGCTCTTGCTTTGGTTCCCTTTTTTAAAATCGGTAGAAGATTTTAACAGAAAAAAAAATTAATTTTTTCGCAAAAAAATTTTCAAAAGCGTCTCAAAAAAACCCTAAACAAAAAACCCAATCCCATACATTTTCATAAAACCTGTTTTTATCAAACATGAAGTCCAGGCAAACATGCCAAGTGAGACATTTGAAACTAAACTAATAAAAAAAAACTTACGAAGCAGAAACATGGCCGACCATCTTTGTGCAGACACCAGTTGAGTCGAAAAACTGACTTTGTGAAAAACTTTTAAAAGTTTCAGGTCCCCTAGCATCATCAAAATCGCCTATATGGTACCCTTGTATCAACAAAATGGCCGATATTAATTGTACTAATTGAACTTGAACAATTGATTCAACTGATTTTGTTAAACTAGTTGTTAAACCGAAAAACGGTCTACATTCCGAATTCATAACACTTACTAATCGCAAGCGTAATAAAATTTACGCAATTTAAAATTTTTCTAATAACATTTACAGGGAATATTTTTCCAAATAGTATAGCATCCGTTTTCTCTTGGTCATTTCGAGACAATTAATCAGATATGCCGAGAAGTGGATACAGACTGAGGCTTAGCAATTTTTAAGGCTCGCCTATATGATCAGTACTAATTGAACAAGTAATTAAACTGATTTTGTTAAGCTAGTTGTTAACCCGAAAGAAGGTCTACATTCCGATTTGATAAAATTTGCAAATTTCAAGCGTAATAACCTAGCCAATCGAAGATTGGAAACACAGAGGCGAAGTTACACTTCGCATACAAAAGCAAAAATATGACCGATAACGCTACTGGGAAAAACTGAATGAGTAAAACTTTGAGTCTACAAAATTTCTTACGTGACGCAAGCCAATTAGCAGTACCAGTGAACTTGAAAAAGAAAGAAAGTTATCAATTGGACATGCCTCAGCCTATAGAGCTGACGCATTTTAGCTAGTATACAAAAAAAGTCATTGAAAACATCCGACCCTGCCCAGGTTCGAACCCTCTTATTTGTTGTAGGTCTCCTCCCTACCTCTACGCTACAGATCCATGATACCTTGAAGTTAAAGTGATATTTGTAAAACAAAATGGTTTGTAAAACCTTTTAAGGTGTATGTAGCAGTAACAACATGAAAAAATTAAATGTTAATTTAAAAAAATCTGAGATTTTCGTGAAAATCATCACTCCACACGCCATATAAACTACAAGTGATAAATTTCGCTCCTAGTAACAAATCAATTATGGCAATAGGCTTCCTTCAACCAACTTGAAACGATTTCCAAGACGGATTAAATCACCGCTTACGCGTTATTAGCGCGAAATATATCGCGCAATAATTTTCCCGAATTGACCAAAATGGGAATTTTTAAACCCCCACAACTTTACGAAAAATCACAGGTGAAATATCTTTTCAAATTCAAGCTTAAGACAACAATACCTTTTGAATGATATAAAAAACATTCCGTCAAAAATGGCTATTTAAAAAGTCGAAATTTGTCTGAAAACAAAACACCCCGAGCACAAATATTCCGTTACTTTCGTTACGAGAGTCGGAACAATAAAAGTCCGTGTTAATATCCTTAGCATTGGCTGTACTTATTAGCTGGTATTGATCAACATGAACCTTTTCAAAATGAACACATTTTATCGCAACAATATTTGCGTCGCAACAATATTGCAACTTAGTTTGGAAAAAAAGATAATTCATACTATAACACAAGCTATGCTTGTGTATAGAGTAATGAACGCAAGTAAACATTAAAAAAAACACCAACTTTCTTGAAAAAGTTTCGAATTTCAAAGAAAAAATAGACGCCCTTTAAGCTCTTTGAATAACTTGAACAATTTATGATTGGCGCTTTCTTGATAACATCAACCCAACTAGATAAAACTGGATCAATAGGTAAAGTTTTTATTCCGCCGGAAATCTAATAATTACATTCCACTTTGGAAACTAGAAATAGTTCAGGTTTTTTCGCGCTAATTCCACGTTCGTATTCGGAGAATGATATTTACGTCACTTTCAGCAGATTAATTTCAAGTGAGCTTAAAAAATGCATATATACCGAAGTGCATTCATAAATGTATCCATTTGTATGAATGCACATCTGTAGTTATAAGAGACTTTTAAGACCTTTCCTGAAAAAAAATCACCCAGACCTATACAAAAATCTTCACTACGCTCATTACTCTGAAAAATTCATTACTACGTTCATTACTCTTACAAACTAACGCAATTTAAAAATTGTCTTACAACGAGGGGCGGATCTAGGATTTTCTCGAGGGGGGTCGGATTTTCCAAAAAATGAAAAATTTGTAGGCCTTTTTTTAGATCGACCAAATTGATTTTCTGGCTCTACCAAATCACCATTAACACCCCAGTTTGCCCAAATTTTGTGCGCCGCAGGCAAATTTTTGAAAAAAAAAACAGGCCAAAAAAGGCGTTTTTATGCAATTTTGGAAATTTTCGATAAAAAAAATCGCGTTTTTTTGGCGCGCGCTCCCCCCTCAAAATTAGTATATATTGGCCCTGAAGGCGCCTATAGAAAAATTTAAGGCCAGTCAGCCAAAAATGGATATCTCAAAATAGAACAAAGAGGCGACCCTTTGGGTCCGCAGGGGGTCGAATCCCTGAGATGGGGGGGGGGGGGGGGCGTCCGCCCCTCCAAAATCAGCTACTGCTTATAACGTATACAAGGGATATTTTTCAAAAATAGCATACCATTCGGTTTCTCTCGGGCATTTCGAGACAATTAGACAGATATGCCGAGAAGCGGATACAAATTAGGCTCAGCAATTTTTGCAAACTAACTAACAAAAAACGAACCTTGCTTGGATTCAATTAAGTATTATTTTGCACTATATATGCGCGATTTCTCAACGCCAACAGGACCAAATATGTTGCTCAAAATGATTTCACATAAAATCAGCTTGAAAAATTTAACAGTAACTAGGTTTCAAACTTTTTTGTTCGGACACCTTCATCAATATATTGCAGATCAACTTATATATATTGCAGCGCATTTTTTTTATTTTCGCAGAGACAGTTATCTTACGCAGACGAAGCGAAGCTTCGCACCACTTGCAATACAACTGAAACACTGCATAAAAAATGTGAATAGAAAAAGAGACTGAAGGCAAAAAAAACATCGCCAATACAGTTGGAGAAGAGTCAATTCAAGCAAGGGAACAGACAAAAAAACTGACTTATTTAATGGAAAAACGTCAACTATCGAAATTCAAACTATAAAAAATATATGGCCTGAAAGCTCTTTGAATTTAAAAAACAGATTATTGTTGACACTTTTTTTGTAAAAGTAACTCAATTTCGTTATTGAAGAGCGAACTTTGCCAAACTTGTAGCAGATAAAATTGAATTGAACTCAACTAGAGCACACGTCTGTAAACTCGGAGAATTTTAAGACTTCACCTTTAAAAAAAGCATCACGATCTATACTAAAAATCTGATCTACGTTCATCGACTCTAAATAACAATCAGAGATACAGACCTGGTCGAAATTTGAGTTCTCGGTGTCAATGAAGGGTTCCTCCTGCTCGTCATCTTCATCGTCCATGAGAGGAGAGAACGCATACCTCTTGTTATTCTGACTGGGCCGCCACAAGATAATAATTACGAAGAGCATCACAGAGAAGAGCAGTTGCCAGTAAGCGTCATCGATCCACAGCTCCCTCCAGTCAGTCACACAGTTGGGCATCTTATGCATACGAATGGACCACAGCATGAACACTATAGCGGCAATGACACAGAAGATCAAAGTATTGAAGAAGTGTCGATAGACAGTGAGCTTCACGATATTCCTTCGTAGCTTCAGATTTTTCAGGGTGGTCATTAGAGATGTGAACACCCACCAGCAGATGATGCTCTCCGTTATGGAGAGGGGGATTGCGGCAATCAGGGCTTTAGTTGAGGGATCATTGCGGTGCTGGAAGATACGAAGTCCAGCCTCCACGATAGCGAAGAGGAAGTAGCACATGCACAACGCCACCACATTGTTCATCAGTGATCCTGAATCATTTCGAAGAGTTAAAACTACGATACACAAAACTGAAAAGTCACAAAAATGTTCAAAATTTTCATTAATTGTCCATTTTCATTATGTATACTTTATGTCATATTTGGACCATTAGAATTCAAAACATACAGGTCTTAAAACCTTACCCAATCTGGGCTTGATGAGACCATATCCAAGGCTGACTATCAGCACCAAACACCTGGCGAGAGTCTTCTTCAGGATGCTGATGAACTCAGCTGTCATCTCCGCCCATTGGTAGAGCACTCCAGTTTCATTCATCTTCTCGTACTCTGCCAGGAACACAGCCTGTTCGATCAGTCCCATTCCAATCACAGCTCCGATCCAAAATTGGACTCGGAGGAGATTCTGCCACTGAAGAGCTCCAAACACCATCCAGGTTATGCTTCAAAACAACAATTTCAATCAATATTTGCATATCTGTGTCCATAGTTTTTACAGAAACTAAGTGGAGCGTCCGCACAATTTGCTAAGCAAAAATCTATGCCACGATAATACAGATGTATAAAAGCGAAAATTGACTGAGCGAAAAAAAAAGAATTTTTCCAAGAGTAACCACAACTCAGTCACCCACAATGCTATAGTTCACATACTAATTATACTATTCATAGTTCGCCAATTATTTGAAATATTGCTGATTTAACAATGGATTGAATCTAATTGGCAAAAAATTATTGCAGAGGCAAAAAGGAACTTGATTTCAAATTACTTGATTACGGCGAGTAAGAAGGGAAGAAAAGACAAAACTGACTTCCCTTCCTGCAACATTACAGTAATCTATCAAAAAATTTTCATCACAGAGGTGCATTTGCGCTTCACAACCTCTAGCGAGAAAACGACAAAAAGCAGCTCTATGAAGTGCAAAAGAACAAACAGAAAAGCCTGAAATTAGAAAAAATTCGGCTACGTCTCGGATTCGATCTGCGACCTAGAGATTATGAGAATCACGCATTAACACGGACGCTTAATAAATTACTATAACTAGCCACAAATAAAGCAGAGAACAGATGCTATGAAAAATCCAATGATACAGATCGTGATTATCGTAAAAGTGCCACCAAATAACTGAAAACTTTTAATGAACCCTTTTATTTGCGAATTAGGCTAGAAGAGGGTTCGTACTAATACACTAACGCTCGCGAGTGTAAATATAGTAGAAACAGCATAAATCACAAGACAATTCCGTTCTTTGGTAATTAAGTCGGCAAAAAATAAGCAGAAAAACGGTAGGTAGACAATCACTTTTCCCGATGAAAATTTTTTATAAAATCAAAAATTTAGGGGTGCTCAAGAAAAATGACTGCATGTAAACTTGAGCAGGAAAACATAAGTGGGACAACTGAAAACAGGTTAGATGTTAGTGTTATCGCTCTCTCTCAAGTGATGTTTATTTAGAAAAACTTTGTTTCAAATTTTTTTGTGTTATGATCTCACTTGGAAACGTTTTTAATAAAATTTCTGTCGTTCAAGCGACACGATGAAACGCGATAAACCGAATCCTTTTGAAATAGCTTCAACCGAACCTTTTTCAGCCGATTAATCGGTCAAGTGGGTAAAAAACATTAAATTATCCAAAATCCAGGGTGGCAATGTTTTAAAACAAGGGTGTTTTAAAAACAATTTTAAAGTGAATTAAAACACTTGTTCTTTTTCAATGTGTTTATTGATGTTTCTAATCAATTTTTTTTCTGCCTCATTTTGTTTTATATACACCTCATTTTACTAAAATTCACTACTTGCTAAGAACACTTCAAATAACAGGTGTTATGAAAATCGATTTGGCTAACCTTTCCTTTAAAATTTAAAAAGACCCTCGTCCCGATTTTTTTTTGATGAGATTCGTTCACACCGACAGGGACAAAAAAATCAAAACTTGTATCTATTTAAAAACATTGGACGAATTGTCAAAAATATTCAAAATTTTGATTTTATGCATGTTTTTAAACAGTGTTAAACGTTTAAAACGTTTTTTTATCAAATTAGAACACTTTAAAGCCCACCCTAGCGAAATCTAGCTCTATAAAACAAAATTCCACACAGAAGCGAAGCAGCACTTTGCAAACATAAGCGAGAAAACAGCAAAAAGTAGCTCTAAGAAGGTTGAAATTGAAAAACGAAAGAAACGATTTTAAAAACTTTGAAAAATGAAAATTGGCTGTGCCGTAATCGAACACCCGACCTGTATACTGCGATTCTCATGTCTTGCCATCTCCGCCACTGTCGCTTGAAAACTTACAAACGAAACACTTGGTTGGATTGGGAAAAACTTGGATTCCGTAATACGACACTGCGATCGCTGTAGCTTGCTTGTGTAAATAAAACCGTATCTAAAACGCAAACATGCTGTTGAAGCAGACAGGTCGGTTCCGGAGAGGGTCATGTGAACAAGTTTTTTGCCTAGCCCTCCAACAGGTCCTGCAAGGAAGGCTAATCCCCATCCGCCTGGAAACTGACGACGATCAGTTTTACATAAAAGCAAAGCTAAAGCAGCAGACAAATCAAACAGCTGTCGACCCATGGCTCTGACAAGCTGCCGAGAGAAGCTGAAAACAAACTTGACCGGAAAAACAGATGTTCGCAAAATAGTTGGGGGTATTCAACCCGCCTTATAAGTTATCACAAAAGATTAAAAAACAATATACCTGACGTCTGCCCAAGTTGTGATATAGTACCGCACACCACATACCATCTGTTTAATTGCCGGGTACACCCTACCGCACTTACCATCGACAGCCTTTTGGCGAATCCCAAAAAGCTGCCATATATCTTTTATAAAAAGCTGCCAAACATCTGGGATTTTTTAACGGTTCTCCCGTGTAACTAAAACCTACCCCCTTGAACCGGGTATGGAGTTTCACTCGGTTCTCAGCACGTCGAACAACTTGACTCCTAGAACGGTCATCATTAACGACAACCAAACCTCATTTTTGAGTGTGCTATACAAAGAGGAAGCGTCGACACCAGCACAAGGACGCTATCATTGGGAAAAGGTCGTTCCCCTTCTACTTCGGTTTTGCCGCTAGCGACCCTGGGGGAACTGTACTGATAGATTAAACAAGACGACCAAAGAAAAAATTCCTATAAAATTCCTAATATATATATCTTAAACAGAATCGATCTCTCCAATTCAATTGTAAGTTCGGAACCTAAATCAGTGTAGCTACAACAACAAGCTGTATAGGGAAAATAAGGTACAAGGATGGTCTGAACCATTTGGTCGACTCTAGTCACTTGTAACTCTGGATTCCGCAGAAAGCACAGAAGAACAATCGGCCAAAGACATCGCCGAGGGACCAGACTCTCCACAGTTAAAACGTTCCGCACTGGCCTCCCAAATGATCAGTGCTCGCACCAACACTCTAGCTAAGCTATAAAAACTAACTCAGTGAGCTAGCTTGTTTCAAGAGCAGCCCCGAAAGCAGGACCAAGTCTCTTTCCACCAAAAACACTGCAGCCTTGACAACCGAGGTGGAAGTCTATCCTCAGCCGGGAAAGTTATCCTCAGCACGAGCCGGAAAATAATTATCCACCGGAAAAGTGTTGCTCTGCATACGATGACAACATCTATTTATTTATTAGCCCCCCGCCTGCTCAGTGCAGGACCAACCGTGGGGGAGGGGGAGATATCATCCATTTCGCCGCAGCCGGTCCCACCTTGAGGAGGCGGATGACACTGGGACCCCTCCAGCCGTGACCGAAGCGGGATTCGAAAGCATGACCCTCGTGTTGAGAGACATGTGCCTAACCCACTCGACCACGGCTGCTCATGACAACATCTAGCATACGATGACAACCCAGTCTTCCGATGGCTTACACTAGACTGTCAACTCACCTTCGTCTGCTTCAAGAAAAGAATAAAGACGACGAGGCCTTGCCACGATGGCAGACAGAACAACACGAACGAAGCAGGCAAGTACCCGAACTGCTAACATGCTACGAGATGGTGCATTTCGGTGTATTGGAAACAATATTCTTAATATTTGCACACGAGTTGAGACGAGAAAAAAACATCCTCATAAGAACACTAGCCATCAGTTACAAAGCAGTCAACTGTAGCGCAATCAATGCCATCTGATCTCCAAGTTTCAGCCACGCTAACTGGTCAAAGCTTCAAGTCAAACAAAAAATGATCTTAGAACTATAACTTGCTGGATTAAAATGAACATAGATATTTCACAGGATAAAACCAAAATTCACCGTTTTTGTGCATAATGAAATTCTTGCCAAACAGCGTTCAGACCATGGACCAATGAACAAATAGCAGACGCATACTGGAAGCAACATTGAAAACGAAACATGAGCAAAAAGTTGACGAGCTCCAGGGAAATTATTCAGTTCACAACCTAAATCAACACAGAATAGGCCTCATACACCTGTATAGATAAAACTGTACGAGATTACACTAAGGCCACCACAGTAAACCTTCGGGTATGGCCATCTTTCAGATTACTTCACGAAATCGAACTCTCACCAGCGGCTAGGTGCACACTTGCAGAGCCCAGCTCCGGATATTCTCCCACCCATCCTGAGTTGCTACATTAACAGGATTGACCCGATATGCAGATTGACCCGAAAGAAAAATTTGATTTTTAGAAACTTTTTATAGCCAAGGAAATGCTGAATGAAACTTCCAAAACTAGTTTTTTAAGGTAACTCAAGTTTTCTTAGCCTTGAAGTCCAAATAACAGTTAATTTTTAAGACTACGAACGTTACTCGATCGCTTTACTCGCTCAAATTTAGACTAAAGTTAACAATTTTCAAACCAGTTTTTCTGGTCACTGAGACTACTGTTTGAAATTTTTTCATGTCGTTCGAGTCACAACTGAGGGTTTTAATATGATACTAGCGTGTAACGCACCTCCGGTGCTTCGACTTTTAACAAATCATAGCAATACTTCATGTATTGGAATAAGATCTGCATCCTTTGAGTGTACTCTGACAGCAACCAACTACAGGGTTCGTATTATCAACTTTTGTAAGGTTTTTATTCAAGCTTCTTAATTCAAATTTTTGAAAAACCATAAAATTTTGCGAAGCTTTTTAGATCTAAACTCTTCAAAATTATAAAATGAATTAGGAAACGTCACATCTCGGAAACTAAATGCAATTGAGCAGACGCATTTA
Source organism: Symsagittifera roscoffensis (assembly GCF_963678635.1). Lineage (NCBI taxonomy): Eukaryota > Metazoa > Xenacoelomorpha > Acoela > Convolutidae > Symsagittifera > Symsagittifera roscoffensis. The sequence continues at coordinate 75,793,766 of NC_087064.1, read as the reverse complement.
GACACAAGCTTTGCAACTCCAGAGAGTACTCTTACAGTACCCAACTACAGCGTTGGGAATTTCAAATTTTGAGAAACTTCAAACTTAAATTATATGAAATCTTTTTTGAAAAAACCATAAAAACGTTATATCTAGAAAAATACCAAGATTTGATCAGTCATAATTGGAGACAAGATTCGCAACCCCTGAGGGTACTCTGAGATCCCCCAATTAGGGTTGGGAATTACAAACTGTTGAAGAAAAATTTATGTTATCTGAACACTTGTTGAAAAAAAGCACAAAAAACATATCTCGAAAACTAAAAGGATTTGAGCAGTCATATTTGGAGGCAAAATTCGAAAGCCTCGAGAGTACTTTGACAGCACCCAACTACGGGGTTGAGAATTTCAAGTTTTTGTAAATTATTTTGTAATTTAAGTTTTCTGAAAATTAACATTTGTTGAAAAAAAATCACAACAATCGTCGTATCTCGTACACTAAAAGGATTTGGGCATTCATAATTCGAGGCCGAATTTGCAACACCCAAGGTGAATTCTGACAGCATCACACTATTGATTTGCTAATTTTATACTTGGTGAACTTAACAATGCGTTCAAACGGGAAAAGCGAGAAAACTTTCTTAAGCATTACAATATACGATATAGCTTAACCGTGAAAAAATTCTTTCGTTGAACATTCAAAAATAATACGTTGAAAAAATTTAAACGCGGTGAGATTAGGAATCCCGCATTTAAATTTATAAAAGAATAATAGATAACCCTCTACCCATTCCGTTGGTTATTTATGGTACCTGATTTTGCGTGGAAAACAAAAAATCACCCGAATGCAATGATCATCCCAAATTTTAGTGGTCAGAACAATGTGTGAAAACTCATTTCCTTCATTAACATTTAAACACATTAAATAGCAATCTCTGGAAAAACCCCATCGGATATGGGAAAAAAGATTGATGAAAGCTGATGCTGCTGCTACATGTAAATCGAGCCTTGAAACAATGTTAACTCAAAATGTACCTAAATCCGGCGTAGACTATGCACATAGCAGCAGTGAAAGATAACAAAGGGTAGTCCAAGGCAGACAGATAACCATGCGGCGCAATGAACTCCACGTCGAAGGATCCCTTCGCTTGTGTGTCTTTCGCTTGAGTAGAGTTGAGCGCCTTGATCTCAAGCAACAAGAGATGAGGTCCAGCGGATTCTGTTTTGTACACTTTATAACCTGTAACAATCATATGAAATGTCTATCGATTCGATATTTTGAACTGCCTGTGCAGTTGGTCAACTGTCATTGGAAAAGGTGACCAAAAAACAAAAGGGGTCCTTACTGTTTGTTTTCGGCTTTTCTGTTGCTGAACGTCTTGAGCGCATTCCTTCGTTTCCTTTCTTTGAATCGTCGTTGATTGTAGGTTTCTCGACTTTTGTGGGACTGATCGCGGGAAGAACTTGCACTCTCACAGGGGTTTGGCCGGTTAGATCATCCAAAATTACTGGTTCACCACATGTGAGAACCTGCTCGTTCACACGAGAGTTCTCAGTAGCAGAAAGACCGGGGCCAATTAAATCACTGTACTCCTCGTTTTGAAACAATGCCTATGAACAAATATTCCGATGAAACGATAAAATGGTTAATCCCTGCTTTTTTACATATTTCAATACTCCAATGATCGAGCCCACTTACTTTTACATCATCAAACAGCCGGAAGGCATCATCTGATTGAACAACTCGATAGATTCCGCTGCATGGTGAACGTCGGAGAAACCACCGAACTTGAAATTTGAATACCTCGTCCGATTTTTCATTATTGTGGAAGCACTCTATTCTAAGACGTACCTAAAGATCATTAACGTAATTTTACTGCGCTAGGCCATTGTTAAACCAAAAATTACTAGAGGGTGAGAATTTCAACAATCTGAGAAATTTTTTTAAATTAAATTTTATAGAAATTTTTGAAAAATCTCGAAAATTGCTTATCTCGTAAACAAGGATTTGCTTATTGATATATGGAGGCCAGAATTGCAAAACCTGGGAAAACTCTGACAACATCCTACTATAGGGATGCTAATTTCAAACTTGATGAAATAAACACTGAATTTCAACTGGAAAATCGAAAAAAAACCTTAACCATTGCAATATACGATATAGCTTGAACGTGAAAATTTTTTTTTGTTAAACATGCAGAAATATTACGTTGAAAAAGCTTACACATGGCAAGATAGAGAAGCCCGCATTTAATACATAAGAGACGGCATGAAAGTTAAAAAATTAGGCGACGGGTAAGGCAGGCAAAATCAAATTCATTAAAAAAGCAGATATACAGACAGACTTAATTTGGCCTCGAAAAAAAACTGAAAAATTAATGACCTTGCGGAAAACTAATTAAAATTTTTTCTTAAGCATTGCAATATATGATATAGCTTAAACATGAAAAAATTCTTTCGTTAAATATGCAAAATTATTATGCGTTCGTTAAACATGGGAGATAGCTGTCACTCGCATTTAAATATAGTATGGATAGATATAAATATAGATAGATAGATAGAAGATGTAGCAAGCAAACTAACCTCTGTTTGGTTTTCCAGAACAGCATGAAAGAACCTTTTAGTCCCATCAACAAAATCTATTTCTTCATTTGTCCATTTTGTACGTTCTGGGAAGCAAAAACAACCAGCAAAACTTATCAAGGTGACTACTGCTCGTATTAACATGATCTGAAATCGAAAAATAACAGAACTGAAATGCATAAGTTAGAAACGTGCAAAGACCAGTCTTATACAGATCAGTGATGCTCATCGCGAAGCTCGTGCTAATTCCGGTTTAGTGTTTGTTGTTTTAATAATATTAATAATAATAATAATAAACAAGGATTTAGACATAAAGCCATGGGGCTAAAAAGCCCCGCGTTGGGAGTTTTAAACTGAGTTTTATAGTTTCTTTGAGTTTAGACAGCTATTGCAGCAGTTTATTCTCCATGTGCATGGGACACTTTCCTCATATTTACTGATGAAATATATCCAGAAAACGTTTTTGAGGCTTGATTTGAGTCTTTCGTATTTCATCGCAAACAGGTCTTCTTCTTCCTGAGTCTGTAAAATTTTGTTTGCTAGTATAGGTGTTCTGTGCCAGAAATTGCTTTTCGATTTTTCGTAATGACAATTTTTATGCGCTAAGTTATTTTTCGTTGATCTTCTTGTTGGGGCTGTAGATTCTTTGAACTGAACAAATTGTCTCCAATGGAAGTTGTATTGGTCGTTTATTATTTTATGAAGCAAGAGAATGTCGTGCATTTCGTGGTAGAGAGACAGTGGAAGCAGGTTTAATCTAATCAGTCTGTCTTTATAGTTGATGTTGTTACATGACAGTATCCAACGTGTAGCTTTTCTTTGGACATCTTCAATAATTTTTAATTCACACTTATTTGCTTTCCATATGGGTGAGCCATATGACACAATTGGGGTTACATATCCACAGTAGGAGTTCAGTTTCATTTTTAAGCTCGCTGATTTTGAAATATTTCTTTTAATTAAAAATAAGCAGCCTATTGCTTTTTGGGCTCTTATTTTTGCGTGTGCTGACCAGTTTAGGTTGTTGGTTATTTGTATACCAAGGTCTTTTTCTGAACAAGTTTTTTCAAGTATATGGTCACCGAGATACATGTTTAGGTCAAGTTGGGGGTCTTTGAATATTATATTGTGACATTTTTTCAAATAAAGACTCATGGAATTATCTTTGCACCATAAGTTGATCGTGATTAGGTCATGTTGGAGCAGGGAAGGGTTCGTTGCAACAATTTTATAATCGTCTGCGTAACCATAGCACGAGTTGGTGAGTGATGACGGTAAATCGTTGATGAATTTGATTTCTGACATACCTATCATGAGGCATGATTTTTTTTTATTTTGTACTGTTTTTAGACTGATGATGGCGTGAAAGCCCAAAACGTTTTCGAATAGATTATTAACATTGATCCCTGTTTTTCCTACTAATTTACCAAACGGTAACCAAGCCGAAAACTACCTTGGCAGAAACCCTTTGAGCCGAAAAAATCAACAAAAATTAAAATTAATAAGTACCCTTCCTACTCAAAACACAGACACGCACGAACAAAGACTTATCGCGAGTCGAAAGAAAAAATGTTCATGAAAAAACTTGAACTAGAATTTCTCTCAAAATTGTAAGCATTTGTGAGATCCAGAGATCAGCATAAAAGTTTGTTTTCCATGAAATGAATCAAAATTATTTTTAAAACCTGAAGATTCACAAAAATGTGCGAAAACGTTGGTTTGAATTTACAATTTTAACGCATTCTCAAAATTATTTCACTAAGCCGATAAAATTAGTCAGAAATCATTTGGGTAGAGTAAAGTTTTTAAGCAAAAAAAAAACATAAAAGTCAAAATTAGTAAAATCACAAACATCAGCGGTAATTCAGAACACCAAAAGCAACTACAATGTAAAAAAAACCATAAAACAACAATTCTACAATATGACAACAAAGACGACAAAACATAAGCAGAAAAATAATGAACCAATAACTTTTTAGTGAAACGGAATATTTCCCGTTCGAAAAAAACCAGGTCCTGTTGGATTCGAACTCAGGACCTTTGCCGTCCCAGGCGTTTTCGTTACCTCACGACCAAGTGTGCGGGAGACACAAATAAATTGAAATTAATTGAGAACTGAACCTAAGTTAATCCTTTCAAATTTTGACCATTCGTCTCAAAATATCTCAAGAATAAACTATTTGGATGCACTGGGTGTGGTCTTCTTCTGGACGGCAATTTATTTCGTCAATTCAATTATTCCTGGGAACTGATCATAGTCTCTTCCCCTTCAACTGATTGTACCCCGCATCCTGATCGAACCACTTTCAACTCATCGTTAGCCCAGAATTGGCAAAGCAAAAGAAAATAGGAAGTCCCTATTCACGACTGGCTGCTGTGAGATACCTTAATTCTATGCCTGTTTACCGTGTCGATCTAGCCAATTGATTTTTGTTCTGTTCAAGGGCTAACCATCGCGTTACAACTTTTAGGCTATCAGCCAAACGATGCTCCATATCCCGGATGACACAGCGCAGCCTTCCATCGCGAAGAGTAAACAGTGTTAAAGGCCTTATTGATGGAGACGTAATGAAAAGGAAGGTGGAAGTATTCTGGAGGTTATTTTTTTCAAAAATTCGATTTGAGCCAGATCGAAGACAAAAAGGCTGCCATTTAAATTGCGACGTGTCATAGAGAGAGAAAAGCTGAGTTACACATGAAAAACGGTCGTGTGACAAGAGGAAGAAGATATACTTCGATTTCGAACGGAAAAATACAACTGAAGCTATCGGACGTCACGCGCAGACACGATAACAAGCTCAGTCTTGAGAGCAAGTGGAATCGGAAGATCTGTGCCAGTCAGTCATATTAAGAAATTGTAACATTCGCCCGGAAGTACAAAAATAAAGCTAGGTTGTAAAACGACTGGCTAGCGTCTAGAGACAGCTCTACATGCTTTTAACTGTCTCTGCCAAAGCCAGTTCTTTGAGTGGTACTTTTAACGTCTGTTCGATAAAATCGTTACTGTTTTGGGCTTCGGTCGGAACGCTCAGATTAACTTAGTTACATGCAAAAACAGTGAGCTCATGGCTTGGTCTCAGTATACCCAGACCACGAGGTCACACCTAAAAACAGGGCTACTACTTATTTATTACATAACTATTTTTTTTTGTTCAGTAGATAAAAAGTATCATGCCCATCGGAGTTGGATGAACACCTTCCCTCAACTCCTAGCTTCTCGTTATCTGTGTAACATTCGCCCAAATACTACATAGTGACGAGCGTAGAAAAATCACCTATTGATGACTGGCCGACATCAGTTACCTAAATTCTACCCATTTTTCAGCGTCTCGACCTAGCCAGTTGATTTTCTGGCCTGTTTCGGGCTAAGTAAAGAGTTACCATTTTCAGGCCATCAGTCAAACGACTTTTAATCAGCTTCCGTTTACTTGCGAAGATAACCACAATGCCTGGTCTCGGATCCCCAGACTACATGACTATCATGAAACAAGGCTCGAATAACCTACCGTGTCGATCTAGCCAAATGATTTTTGTTCTGTTCAAGGGCTAACCATCGCGTTACAACTTTTAGGCTATCAGCCAAACGATGCTCCATAACCCGGATGACACAGCGCAGCCTTCCATCGCGAAGAGTAAACAGTGTTAAAGGCCTTATTGATGGAGACGTAATGAAAAGGAAGGTGGAAGTATTCTGGAGGTTATTTTTTTCAAAAATTCGATTTGAGCCAGAATAATTTTCAGAAAGACAAAAAGGCTGCCATTGAAATTGCGACGTGTCATAGAGAGAAAAGCTGAGTTTCACATGAAAAACGGCCGTGTGACAAGAGGAAGAAGATATAATTCGATTTCGAACGGAAAAATACAACTGAAGCTATCGGACGTCACGCGCAGACACGATAACAAGCTCAGTCTTGAGAGCAAGTGGAATCGGAAGATCTGTGCCAGTCAGTCATATTTAGAAGTTGTAACATTCGCCCGGAAGTACAAAAATAAAGCTAGGTTGTAAAACGACTGGCTAGCGTCTAAAGACAGCTCTACATGCTTTTAACTGTCTCTGCCAAAGCCAGTTCCTTGTGTGGTACTTTTAACGTCGGGTCGATAAAATCGTTACTGTTTTGGGCTTCGGTCGGAACGCTCAGATTAACTTAGTTACATGCAAAAACACTGAGCTCATGGATTGGTCTCAGTATACCCAGACCACGAGGTCACCCCTAAAAACAGGGCTACTGCTTTCTTATTTAGAAAAAGCACCTATTGACGACTGGCCGACATCAGTTACCTAAATTCTACTCGTTTTTCACCGTCTTGACCTAGCCAGTTGATGTTCTGGCCTGTTTCGGGCTAAGTAAAGAGTTACCACTTTCAGGCCATCAGTCAAACGACTTTTAATCAGCTTCCGTTTACTTGCGAAGATAACCACAATGCTGGGTCTCGGATCCCCAGACTACATGACTATCATAAAAAACAAGGCTCGAATATCCTAATTTACTATGTTTTTGGTGACAGTTCTATTTTAAATCCATTAGAGATAGATTGACCCTTTCCTCTTTCCAGCTACGCATACTCTAAAATAACAAATAATATCTGTGTTAATTCAAATGTTTAGGACATCAGAGTAGCTAAAAAGATAGTTTTCTGTAGTCTTTCACCATATGACAGTCTCTGGGGGCCGAGCCACCAATTCCGCGCTCTTCCAGTAATAACAACGTTATTATTCTAAGTTCGTGGCACAGGAGGGTACTGCTCCTTCCGTCTAACCCACTGAAGCCTTTTTTCCTTCTGTCGAGTTCAGTTAGTTGTCTTATCTGGCCACCAGTCGTCAAGCTGCTTTTTCAAGCTTCTGCAGAGTCCGCTCCACGACTGGATCACCAGGGTGTCACTCGGGTTCGGAATTGTTATTCTGCCGGCTGCTGTCGGAATTTGCACCTCTAGTGTTCGGCTTAGTTCGCGAGGCGTCAGAAGCTCCATCGGAGACTGCCCACGAGGAACATCCCTTAGGGGTATCGTTCCTTCCACTGCTGTCGTTAATACCAACCGCTTCGATCGCTCCTTATATTCTCGCATCAGGCGTTCAATCTCCTTGCCCTGCTTCTTATTGCAATCCTCGAACAGTCTCTTCCACATGTCTCTGTCCTCTTCAACACTGAGCAAGGTTTTGGTCACTCGTTCCAATTTTTTTTCGCTTCATTTAGATCTTGCATCGTCTCGTTCGTCTGGACTTCGTCTTCTACTCTCGCCCGCTTCAGTGGCACAGCCGCTCTCAGTTGTGAACTAGACGAGGCTGCCTCGCTATTAATTTCCTGATGCATCCTTCTCAGTCCAGGCCTAGGCGTGGTCGAGAGAGGCATCTCACCTAGTTGGTAGGTCCTGAAACATCCCAATCCAGGCTCGTTCGCCAAGTCACTTCCTGGGAGAGCCCCGTTTATCCACCTCATAACCCTCATATTTGGGCGGTCTAGTACTCCCTGCTGTCCATATGCGGCCATCAATAAGACTTCCGTGAGCGGTCCCCACGGTTGTCGTGCCCTACGATGTTTATCAAGGCGACCAGCAACATGACTACCTCTGGGTCCTCCGGAGCGAAGTCTCAATCCACTAGCCGACGATAGATTGCATCTATCACCGGTCCTACATAAGCCTCTGCTAGGTCCATCAGCTCATTCGAGTCAAAATTATCCATTCCTTTTGAGTCGGTTTGATTATCAGTTTGCGCAATTGAAATCTGATGAAAAACTAAATGATCAACCATAATCTAGAAATGAGGTCACGAGTATCACACTTGTCAACATTACTCCAGATTCGTGATAAAATTAATACAAAACGGTCAGGTGAACAAATTTTGATCTTGAAATAAAATAAAATCTGTTAATTGCTAAATTTTGGAATTCGATCTAAGACAGGACAGTCCAAACTTTGGATCTATTCCTTAGGTTATCGTTCGGTCATTCGTGGTCACTTACCCTTCCACACCCAAGGTCCTAATAACATAACACATAAGATATCACACACAAAAAAAACACATACTACACTCAACCTACGATCAGCTTATACTCAAATGGCATTTCTTATGTAAATACACTTGTATGTTAGTATCAGAAAAGATAACGTGTATCAGTGCATACAGCTCCCGTGGATGCAGTCGTCCTCGATTTGGGTCGTATACTGGAAGCGAGAGCTCCATCACCTCCCTCTCCACAAGGAAGTCTCTCAGTCTCGTCAAGGACAAGACCAAGTCTTCATGGTCCACATGCTGCTTCTCCATTGCCCTCGTCACCAAGAAGCATAGATACTTTCCTGGTATTTGTGAAGCGGAGGCAAGGTTGCTACACCTCCTATTCCTGGTCTTTGCATCCACAGAATTCCTATATTTTGTGTTCTCTCTTGAAATCTCCTGCTAACGTTGTCCTAAAACTCATGTCCTCTGTGATCGCTATCGCACATGTCCTATTTGTAAGTATAAAATCGCTATCTGTTAGTTTTATGCTACTTGAGTATTCATCTGTCAACTTAAAATATGACTCTACTACTCTCCGTATGTCCGGTTTCTTAGGATCCCCTCCTGATTCTGCTTCTAGGTCACCTGTTTCTCTTGCTGTTTTTAATTTTTTTATTAATAATTTTTCAGTGTGGGTAAGTCCTACCCCCACTCCCCGGACAAAAATATCCATCGACGTCCCTGTCGATCTCATATCGGATATTAAGTTGAGGTTGGACGCAGGAATGAGTAATTGCCCTTCCTGGGCTGCCAAGGAAGGATTATCCCTGTCGTTTGTTATGTATTTCATGCTCTCACAGTCTACGTCCTGAATCGTGACACTGGTCTCCTTTGGGTCTGATGTCAATTGGTGCAGCCACTCCAAGACGCGCAGGTTCGTCAATTCTTGTTCGTACGATTGATGTTGCTCGTCATCAAATTCTAGCTCGGGTTTAGACCGGTCATCAATCAACTCCTCGTCTTGGTCATCGACTAAGTCTGTGTCCTGTGATGCGGTTATTTCCTCTAGACCCACTAACCTTCCTTTATCTTCTTCAGGTCTATCCTGTCCACTACGAAGTCATCTCCGTACGGGTTGTATTTCTTCGTGATTCTTGTCCCGTCACTCTGTATTGCAATCATGTCTGTATTGCAAACGGTAGATCTAGTTCCAATTCTGCTCCAATTGTTTTGTTGGGATCTGCTCCAATTGTTTCATTGGGATCCAGGTCCAGTGGTGGACTTGTTCCTTCTTCTAGGGCTTGACTCGCATCCTTCTTTTCCCTTTCCCTCGTGCCTTTTTCAATCACCTCGCGTGTCCAGTCAACATCATGTCTGGATTAATTCCCGTGGTGGAATGTTGAGTGCTCTTATAAGCCGCCATCACGTGTGGAAGGTATCTGTCCCAATCAGTCATGTATCTGGAACAATACATCCTCAAAATTGACACCAGAGTCCAATTTTGCCTCCACTAAGCCGTTTGTCTGGGGATGATGCGTCGTAGAATGAGCTTGAGCCACTTGAAAACGTCTCATGAGCTCTTTAGTAAGTTCTCCTACGAAGGCTAGTCCATTGTCCGATTGAAACGTCATTGGATATCCGTGCCTCGCTATCCACGTAATGATTAGATGGTTGCATGCCTCTTCTGCTGAGGCAGTTATGCATGGCACGGCCTATGTATATTTCGTGAAGTGATCGATCATCACCAGGACCTGATTGTAGCCACTGTCTGTCATACATATCTTCTGGTGGTCAATCTGTACCACCTCTATGAATTCAGATGACTCAATCGACTGCAATGGAAATCGCAATTTCCTCGGATCCTTCACTTGTTGACATGACAGACATGCTGTTACCCACTTTTCACATGCCTTCTTCATCCCGGGCCATTCAAAGCGTTTCCGGATCCTCTGGTATACTTAATCAATCCCCTGGTGGCCAATTTGATCATGCGATCTGAATAAAAGTTCTGTCTGATAGATTTGCGGCAACACTATCGCACCATATTTGTACAGGACTTCGTCCTCCTCTCTTCTCTTACAAGCCACTATCCCGTCCTTGTTCAGATATAATATTCCCTCCTTCTGCATAAAGTACTGTCTCAGAATACGATAACTGTCGTGTGACAAGAGGAAGAAGATATACTTCGATTTCGAACGGAAAAATACAACTGAAGCGATCGGACGTCACGCGCAGACACGAGAAGAAGCTCAGTCTTGAGAGCAAGTGGAATCGGAAGATATGTGCCAGTCAGTCATATTTGGAAGTTGTAACATTCGCCCGGAAGTACAAAAATAAAGCTAGGTTGTGAAACGACTGGCTAGCGACTAAAGACAGCTCTACATGCTTTTAACTGTCTCTGCTAACGCCAGTTCTTTGTGTGGTACTTTTAACGCCGGCTCAATAAAATCGTTACGGTTTTGGGCTTCGGTCGGAACGCTCAGATTAACTTAGTTACATACAAAAACAGTGAGCTCATGGCTTGGTCTCAGTATACCCAGACCACGAGGTCACACCTAAAAACAGGGCTACTACTTATTTATTACATAACTATTTTTTTTTGTTCAGTTGATAAAAAGTATCATGCCCATCGGAGTTGGATGAACACCTTCCCTCAACTCCTAGCTTTTCATTATCTGTGTAACATTCGCCCAAATACTAAATAGTGACGAGCGTAAAAAAATCACCTATTGACGACTGGCCAACCTAAATTCTACCCGTTTTTCAGCGTCTCGACCTAGCCAGTTGATTTTCTGGCCTGTTTCGGGCTAAGTAAAGAGTTACCATTTTCAGGCCATCAGTCAAACGACTTTTAATCAGCTTCCGTTTACTTGCGAAGATAACCACATTGCTGGGTCTCGGATCCCCAGACTACTTGACTATCTTAAAAAACAAGGCTCGAATATCCTATTTTACTATGTTTTTGGTGACAGTTCTATTTTAAATCCATTAGAGATGGATTGAACCTTTCCTCTTTCCAGCTACGCATACTCTAAAATAACAGATAATACCCGTGTTAATTCAAATGTTTAGGACATCAGAGTAGCTAAAAAGTTAGTTTACTGTAGTCTTTCACCATATGACAGTCTCTGTGGGCCGAGCCTCCAATTCCGCGCTCTTCCAGTAATAACAACGTTATTACTCTAGATTCGTGGCACGGGAGGGTACTGCTCCTTCCGTCTACCCCACTGAAGCCTCATTTCCTTCTGTCGAGTTCAGTTAGTTGTCTTATCTGGCCACCAGTCGTCAAGCTGTTTTTACCAGCTTCTGCAGAGTCCGCTCCACGACTGGATCACCAGGGTGTCACTCGGGTCCGGGATTTTCATTCTGCCGGCTGCTGTCGGAATTTGCACCTCTAGTGTTTGGCTTAGTTCGCGAGGCGTCAGAAGCTCCATCGGGGACTGCCAACGAGGAACATCCTTTAGGGGGTATCGTTCCTTCCACTGCTGTCGTTAATACCAGCCACTTCGATCGCTCCTTATATTCTCGCATCAGGCGTTCTATCTCCTCGCCCTGCTTCGTATTGCAATCCTCGAACAGTCTCTTCCACATGTCTCTGTCCTCTTCAACACTGAGCAAGGTTTTGGTCACTCGCTCCAGTTCCTTTTTCGCTTCATTTAGATCTTGCATCGTCTCGTTCGTCTGGACTTCTTCTTCTACTCTCGCCCGCTTCGGTGGCACAGCCGCTCTCAGTTGTGAACTAGACGAGGCTGCCTCGCTATTCATTTCCTGATGCATCCTTCTCAGTCCAGGCCTAGGCGTGGTCGAGAGAGGCATCTCACCTAGTTGGTAGGTCCTGAAACATCCCAATCCAGGCTCGTTCGCCAAGTCACTTCCTGGGAGAGCCCCGTTTATCCACCTCATAACCCTCATATTTGGGCGGTCTAGTACTCCCTGCTGTCCATATGCGGCCATCAATAAGACTTCCGTGAGCGGTTCCCACGGTTGTCGTGCCCTACGATGTTTATCAAGGCGACCAGCAACATGACTACCTCTGGGTCCTCCGGAGCGAAGTCTCAATCCACTAGCCGACGATAGATTGCATCTATCACCGGTCCTACATAAGCCTCTGCTAGGTCCATCAGCTCATTCGAGTCAAAATTATCCATTCCGTTTGAGTCGGTTTGATTATCAGTTTGCGCAATTGAAATCTGATGAAAAACTAAATGATCAACCATGATCTAGAAAAGAGGTCACGAGTACCACATTTGTCAACATTACTCCAGATTCGTGATAAAATTAATACAAAACGGTCAGGTGAACAAATTTTGATCTTGAAATAAAATAAAATCTGTTATTTGCTAAATTTTGGAATTCGATCTAAGACAGGACAGTCCAAACTTTGGATCTATTCCTTAGGTTATCGTTCGGTCATTCGTGGTCACTTACCCTTCCACACCCAAGGTCCTAATAACATAACACATAAGATATCACACACAAAATAACACATACTACACTCAACCTACGATCAACTTATACTCAAATGGCATTTCTTATGTAAATTCACTTGTATGTTAGTATCAGAAAAGATAACGTGTATCAGTGCATACAGCTCCCGTGGATGCAGTCGTCCTCGATTTGGGTCGTATACTGGAAGCGAGAGCTCCATCACCTCCCTCTCCACAAGGAAGTCTCTCAGTCTCGTCAAGGACAAGAACAAGTCTTCATGGTCCACATGCTGCTTCTCCGTCGCCCTCGTCACCAAGAAGCATAGATTCTTTCCTGGTATTTGTGAAGCGGAGGCAAGGTTGCTACACCTCCTATTCCTGGTCTTTGCATCCACAGAATTCCTATATTTTGCGTTCTCTCTTGAAATCTCCTGCTAACGTTGTCCTAAAACTCATATCCTCTGTGATCGCTATCGCACATGTCCTATTTGTAAGTATAAAATTGCTATTTGTTAGTTTTATGCTACTTGAGTATTCATTTGTCAACTTAAATTATGACTCTACTACTCTCCGTATGTCCGGTTTCTTAGGATCCCCTCCTGATTCTGCTTCTAGGTCACCTGTTTCTCTTGCTGTTTTTATTTTTTTTATTAATAATTTTTCAGTGTGGGTAAGTCCTACCCCCAATCCCCGGACAAAAGTATCCATCGACGTCCCTGTCGATCGCATACCGGATATTAAGTTGAGGTTGGACGCAGGAATAAGTAATTGCCCTTCCTGGGCTGCCAAGGAAGGATTATCCCTGTCGTTTGTTATGTATTTCATGCTCTCACAGTCTACGTCGTGAATCGTGACACTGGTCTCCTTTGGGTCTGATGTCAATTGGTGCAGCCACTCCAAGACGCGCAGGTTCGTCAATTCTTGTTCGTACGATTGATGTTGCTCGTCATCAAATTCTAGCTCGGGTTTAGACCGGTCATCAATTAACTCCTCTTCTTGGTCATCAACTAAGTCTGTGTCCTGTGATGCGGTTATTTCCTCTAGACCCACTAACCTTCGTTTATCTTCTTCAGGTCTATCCTGTCCACTACGAAGTCATCTCCGTAAGGGTTGTATTTCTTCGTGATTCTTGTCCCGTCACTCTGTACTGCAATCATGTCTGTATTGCAAACGGTAGATCTAGTTCCAATTCTGCTCCAACTGTTTCGTTGGGATCCAGGTCCAGTGGTGGACTTGTTCCTTCTTCTAGGGCTTGACTCGCATCATTCTTTTCCCTGGTGCCTTTTTCAATGACCTCGCGTCTCCAGTCAACATCATGTCTGGACTAATTCCCGTGGTGGAGTGTTGAGTGCTGTTATAAGCCGCCATCACGTGTGGAAGGTATCTGTCCCAATCAGTCATGTATCTGGAACAATACATCCTCAAAAACGACACCAGAGTCCAATTTTGCCTCCACTAAGCCGTTTGTCTGGGGATGATGCGTCGTAGAATGAGCTTGAGCCACTTGAAAACGTCTCATGAGCTCTTTAGTAAGTTCTCCTACGACGGCTGCTCCAATGTCCGATTGAAACGTCATTGGATATCCGTGCCTCGCTATCCACGTAATGATTAGATGATTGCATGCCTCTTCTGCTGAGGCAGTTATGCATGGCACGGCCTATGCATATTTCGTGAAGTGATCGATCATCAACAGGACCTGATTGTAGCCACTGTCTGTCATAAATATCTTCTGGTGGTCAATCTGTGCCACCTCTATGAATTCAGATGACCTAATCGATTGCAATGGAAATCGCAATTTCCTCGGATCCTTCACTTGTTGACATGACAGACATGCTGTTACCCACTTTTCACATGCCTTCTTCATCCCGGGCCATTCAAAGCCATTCCGGATCCTCTGGTATACTTAATCAATCCCCTGGTGGCCAATTTGATCATGCGACCTGAATAAAAGTTCTGTCTGAAAGATTTGCGGCAACACTATCGCATCATATTTGTACAGGACTTTGTCCTCCTCTCTTCTCTTACAAGCCACGATCCCGTCCTAGTTCAGATATAATATTCTCTCCTTCTGCATAAAGTACTGTCTCAGATTACGATAACTGTCGTGTGACAAGAGGAAGAATATATCCTTCGATTTCGAACGAAAAATGCAACTGAAGCTATCGGACGTCACGCGCAGACACGATAAGAAGCTCAGTCTTGAGAGCAAGTAGAATTGGAAGATCTGTGCAAGTCAGTCATATTTGGAAGTTGTAACATTCGCCCGGAAGTACAAAATTAAAACTAGGTTGTAAAACGACTAGCTAGCGTCTAAACACAGCTCTACATGCTTTTTACTGTCTCTGCCAAAACCAGTTCTTTGTGTGGTACTTTTAACGTCGGGTCGATAAAATCGTTACTGTTTTGGGCTTCGGACGCAACGCTCAGATTAACCTAGTTACATGCAAAAATAGTGAGCTCATGGCTGGGTCTCAGTATCCCCAGACCACGAGGTCACCCCTAAAAACAGGGCTACTACTTATTTATTGTATTACTATTGTTTTTGTTCAGTAGATAAAAAGTATCATGCCCATCGGAGTTGGATGAACCCTTTCCCTCAACTCCTAGCTTCTCATTATCTGTGTAACATTTGCCCAAATACTACTTAGTGACGAGCGTAGAAAAAGTTGATTTTCTGGTCTGTTTCGGGCTTAACGAAGAGTTACCATTTTCAGGCCATCAGTCAAACGACTTTTAATCATCTTCCATTTACTTGCGAAAATAACCACAACGCTGGGTCTCGGATCCCCAGACTACATGACTATCATAAAAAACAAGGCTCGAATATCCTATTTTACTATGTTTTTGGTGACAGTTCTATTTTAAATCCATTAGAGATGGATTGACCCTTTCCTCTTTCCAGCTACGCATACTCTAAAATAACAAATAATACCTGTGTTAATTCAAATGTTTAGGACATCAGAGTAGCTAAAACCTCTTCAACTTGCTCGTCATGCGTTCATTTCTTTGCGCTCTTAGTAGGTCCGAGAGTCTGCATCTCGCCTTCAAGTATGTCTTCATGAACCTCAATTGACTACTCAGCTCATCAGGCTGATGTGCGTCATCTTCCATCTTCACGCACCAAATTTTCGCCAATGGCTTTGTCTCTTGTCTGAACGGTTGAAAGTCAGTCCTGATTGCTTCCTTCTGCGGTACTAGGTCATTCGAATGTGTCGATACCGCTATTGTTTCCAGATCATCCGCTGTGCTGTCAAAGACTCTTTCCTTGGGTACCAGGTAGCGATTACTGTCAGGGTATTGGTATAATTCTCTGTCCAAGTCTCTTGCTCGAGTCTCCACTAGCAATGTGTGGATCGCTAACTCTGACAATTTTGATCCTGTGCTCGAGTTCCTGTCTGAGTAGGTGTCGATTTCTGAAATCCTCGAGTTGTTGTCAAAGGGTGAGTCTGCCATGGAGCACATTTCCACGGTAGGTTCCGACCTGCACGTTCTGCTCATCCATCTAATCTCCCCGAACAAAATTTTGTCCTCCAGGTCTTGTTCCTCTACAGGACCATTTCCTTCAACACCCGACTCCCCGAAAAATATTTCTTGTTCCGGGTATTGTTCATTAACTAGACAACTTTCTTCGACGTCTCTTCTCTTACAAGCCACGATCCCGTCCTTGTTCAGATATAATATTCCCTCCTTCTGCATAAAGTACTGTCTCAGATTACGATAACTGTCGTGTGACAAGAGGAAGAATATATACTTCGATTTCGAACGGAAAATACAACTGAAGCTATCGGACGTCACGCGCAGACACGATAAGATGCTCAGTCTTGAGAGCAAGTAGAATCGGAAGATCTGTGCAAGTCAGTCATATTTGGAAGCTGTAACATTCGCCCGGAAGTACAAAATTAAAACTAGGTTGTAAAACGACTAGCTAGCGTCTAAACACAGCTCTACATGCTTTTTACTGTCTCTGCCAAAACCAGTTCTTTGTGTGGTACTTTTAACGTCGGGTCGATAAAATCGTTACTGTTTTGGGCTTCGGACGCAACGCTCAGATTAACCTAGTTACATGCAAAAATAGTGAGCTCATGGCTGGGTCTCAGTATCCCCAGACCACGAGGTCACCCCTAAAAACATGGCTACTACTTATTTATTGTATTACTATTGTTTTTGTTCAGTAGATAAAAAGTATCATGCCCATCGGAGTTGGATGAACCCTTTCCCTCAACTCCTAGCTTCTCATTATCTGTGTAACATTTGCCCAAATACTACATAGTGACGAGCGTAGAAAAAGTTGATTTTCTGGTCTGTTTCGCGCTTAACGAAGAGTTACCATTTTCAGGCCATCAGTCAAACGACTTTTAATCATCTTCCATTTACTTGCGAAGATAACCACAACGCTGGGTCTCGGATCCCCAGACTACATGACTATCATAAAAAACAAGTCTCGAATATCCTATTTTACTATGTTTTTGGTGACAGTTCTATTTTAAATCCATTAGAGATGGATTGACCCTTTCCTCTTTCCAGCTACGCATACTCTAAAATAACAAATAATACCTGTGTTAATTCAAATGTTTAGGACATCAGAGTAGCTAAAACCTCTTCAACTTGCTCGTCATGCGTTCATTTCTTTGCGCTCTTAGTAGGTCCGAGAGTCTGCATCTCGCCTTCAAGTATGTCTTCATGAACCTCAATTGACTACTCAGCTCATCAGGCTGATGTGCGTCATCTTCCATCTTCACGCACCAAATTTTCGCCAATGGCTTTGTCTCTTGTCTGAACGGTTGAAAGTCAGTCCTGATTGCTTCCTTCTGCGGTAACAGGCCCATCGAATGTGTCGATACCGCTATTGTTTCCAGATCATCCGCTGCGCTGTCAAAGACTCTTTCCTTGGGTACCAGGTAGCGATTACTGTCAGGGTATTGGTATAATTCTCCGTCCAAGTCTCTTGCTCGAGTCTCCACTAGCAATGTGTGGATCGCTACCTCTGACAATTTTGATCCTGTGCTCGAGTTCCTGTCTGAGTAGGTGTCGATTTCTGAAATTCTCGAGTTGTTGTCAAAGGGTGAGTCTGCCACGGAGCACATTTCCACGGTAGGTTCCGACCTGCACGTTCTGCTCATCCATCTAATCTCCCCGAACAAAATTTTATCCTCCAGGTCGTGTTCCTCTACAGGACCATTTCCTTCAACACCCGACTCCCCGGAACATCTTTCTTGTTCCGGGTTTTGATCATTAACTAGACAACTTTCTTCGCCGTCCTTCTCCCCGGACAAACTTTCTTGCTCCGGGTTTTCTTCAACTTCTCACCATTTCTGATCGGGATCCCCAACGTTGACAGTCTTCCTTTGTGTTCCGATCTCCTGTTCTTTTTGTTTATATGCTGTTCTCATCAAAACGCTCTGAGGAATCGAGGATAATACTTGCTGAACTACCGTCCTACAATACCTTTCAATTTTTTGGTGTTGGCGCCTTGATGGAATGATCTTTACATTTTCACTGAATGTCAGCGATGCCATGGCTGCTGCCCATTCGTGGTCATCTCTAGTCACTTCTCTCTCCAACAATCCATCTAGCATCCGCATCACTTGTGGTCTGACCTGCACCGTTTTATTCCGCAATGAGAGGCTGTTTATGTTCCTACGAGAGAGTTCCTGTTGGACCAGGTTCGAGCGTAGCAACAAATCCAGAGGCACCGGGTCCTTCTTAGATAAGATTTTTATTTCTGCTGCCTCCTCGGGGTTTCCAGGAATTGTATGTCGAGACTTGTCCAACCATCTCGTCAAGGAAAGCGCTTCATAAGTTTCTCTGTTCAGAATCAGAAACGAGAACCCTTCCTTGATCTCCGCCTGATTGGCTTGCTTTTTTTCTAGTCTCTCGTAAAACTCAGTCTTTTTGCTGAAGCTGTCACCATTTTGGTGTTTGTCACGCATCCTGTGCTCGATTATCATGTGCTAGCCATCTAACCTGACTTTTCACCTACCAATATAGCTCTGGTCCATCGAGTACGTCTTCAACTAGGATAATGCTCTGTCGTCCACGCGTAACTTAAGGGGATCGCTCCCCAAGTATGCGCGGTATTTTTCCACGAATGTGATTACTGCAAACATTTCTGCTTTCGGTTCACCATATTTAATTTCAGTGTCACTCAACACTTTACTGCCATATGCCATGGTACGGAGAACTGTTCTCCCATTCCATTCTTGCTCCTGATGCAGTATTTTTGTTTCGACCTTTTGAATACTTTTTGGTCCTCCGGGCTCGAGGCATTCCCCATTATTTTTTCAAATTGCCCTGCAGCAGCTACATATGCTGACGTAAAAGCAACTGCTGATTATCATCAAAAAGTTATGCGATTCACATGTAAATCAACTCTGACTGATTAATCTCTCGGAAAACTGCAAGTGAAGATAAAAATTATAAGATATGACTAATTTTCAATGATAAAACTGCATTATTTAACATTTATTTTTGTGTTTTTTTTTCAAAAAGGGAGATTACTTTCTAAGTTCAAAAGAACTGCAATGATGATTAATTTCTCCTTTCATTCAGTGAAGTTAAATCAAAACAATGCTTGTTGTTCGTACAGACCTTTGAAAAAGTTATTGGCTCTTTTTTGTTGTGAAGATAACCACATTGCTGGGTCTCGGATCCCCAGACTACATGACTATCATAAAAAACAAGGCTCGAATATCCTATTTTACTATGTTTTTGGTGACAGTTCTATTTTAAATCCATTAGAGATGGATTGACCCTTTCCTCTTTCCAGCTACGCATACTCTAAAATAACAAATAATACCTGTGTTAATTCAAATGTTTAGGACATCAGAGTAGCTAAATAAAACCTCTTCAACTTGCTCGTCATGCGTTCATTTCTTTGCGCTCTTAGTAGGTCCGAGAGTCTGCATCTCGCCTTCAAGTATGTCTTCATGAACCTCAATTGACTACTCAGCTCATCAGGCTGATGTGCGTCATCTTCCATCTTCACGCACCAAATTTTCGCCAATGGCTTTGTCTCTTGTCTGAACGGTTGAAAGTCAGTCCTGATTGCTTCCTTCTGCGGTAACAGGCCCATCGAATGTGTCGATACCGCTATTGTTTCCAGATCATCCGCTGCGTTGTCAAAGACTCTTTCCTTGGGTACCAGGTAGCGATTACTGTCAGGGTATTGGTATAATTCTCTGTCCAAGTCTCTTGCTCGAGTCTCCACTAGCAATGTGTGGATCGCTACCTCTGACAATTTTGATCCTGTGCTCGAGTTGCTGTCTGAGTAGGTGTCGATTTCTGAAATCCTCGAGTTGTTGTCAAAGGGTGAGTCTGCCATGGAGCACATTTCCACGGTGGGTTCCGACCTGCACGTTCTGCTCATCCATCTAATCTCCCCGAACAAAATTTTGTCCTCCAGGTCTTGTTCCTCTACAGGACCATTTCCTTCAACACCCGACTCCCCGAAAAATCTTTCTTGTTCCGGGTATTGTTCATTAACTAGACAACTTTCTTCGACGTCTCTTCTCTTACAAGCCACGATCCCGTCCTTGTTCAGATATAATATTCCCTCCTTCTGCATAAAGTACTGTCTCAGATTACGATAACTGTCGTGTGACAAGAGGAAGAAAATATACTTCGATTTCGAACGGAAAATACAACTGAAGCTATCGGACGTCACGCGCAGACACGATAAGATGCTCAGTCTTGAGAGCAAGTAGAATCGGAAGATCTGTGCAAGTCAGTCATATTTGGAAGTTGTAACATTCGCCCGGAAGTACAAAATTAAAACTAGGTTGTAAAACGACTAGCTAGCGTCTAAACACAGCTCTATATGCTTTTTACTGTCTCTGCCAAAACCAGTTCTTTGTGTGGTACTTTTAAAGTCGGGTCGATAAAATCGTTACTGTTTTGGGCTTCGGACGCAACGCTCAGATTAACCTAGTTACATGCAAAAATAGTGAGCTCATGGCTGGGTCTCAGTATCCCCAGACCACGAGGTCACCCCTAAAAACAGGGCTACTACTTATTTATTGTATTACTATTGTTTTTGTTCAGTAGATAAAAAGTATCATGCCCATCGGAGTTGGATGAACCCTTTCCCTCAACTCCTAGCTTCTCATTATCTGTGTAACATTTGCCCAAATACTACATAGTGACGAGCGTAGAAAAAGTTGATTTTCTGGTCTGTTTCGGGCTTAACGAAGAGTTACCATTTTCAGGCCATCAGTCAAACGACTTTTAATCATCTTCCGTTTTTTTTGCGAAGATAACCACAACGCTGGGTCTCGGATCCCCAGACTACATGACTATCATAAAAAACAAGGCTCGAATATCCTATTTTACTATGTTTTTGGTGACAGTTCTATTTTAAATCCATTAGAGATCGATTGACCCTTTCCTCTTTCCAGCTACGCATACTCTAAAATAACAAATAATACCTGTGTTAATTCAAATGTTTAGGACATCAGAGTAGCTAAAACCTCTTCAACTTGCTCGTCATGCGTTCATTTTTTTGCGCTCTTAGTAGGTCCGAGAGTCTGCATCTCGCCTTCAAGTATGTCTTCATGAACCTCAATTGACTACTCAGCTCATCAGGCTGATGTGCGTCATCTTCCATCTTCACGCACCAAATTTTCGCCAATGGCTTTGTCTCTTGTCTGAACGGTTGAAAGTCAGTCCTGATTGCTTCCTTCTGCGGTAACAGGCCCATCGAATGTGTCGATACCGCTATTGTTTCCAGATCATCCGCTGCGTTGTCAAAGACTCTTTCCTTGGGTACCAGGTAGCGATTACTGTCAGGGTATTGGTATAATTCTCTGTCCAAGTCTCTTGCTCGAGTCTCCACTAGCAATGTGTGGATCGCTAACTCTGACAATTTTGATCCTGTGCTCGAGTTCCTGTCTGAGTAGGTTTCGATTTCTGAAATCCTCGAGTTGTTGTCAAAGGGTGAGTCTGCCACGGAGCACATTTCTACGCTAGGTTCCGACCTGCACGTTCTGCTCATCCATCTAATCTCCCCGAACAAAATTTTATCCTCCAGGTCTTGTTCCTCTACAGGACCATTTCCTTCAACACCCGACTCCCCGGAACATCTTTCTTGTTCCGGGTTTTGTTCATTAACTAGACAACTTTCTTCGACGTCCTTCTCCCTGGACAAACTTTCTTGCTCCGGATTTTCTTCAACTTCTCACCATTTCTGATCGGGATCCCCAACGTTGACAGTCTTCCTTTGTGTTCCGATCTCCTGTTCTTTTTGTTTATATGCTGTTCTCATCAAAACGCTCTGAGGAATCGAGGATAATACTTGCTGAACTACCGTCCTACAATATTTTTCAATTTTTTGGTGTTGGCGCCTTGATGGAATGATCTTTACATTTTCACTGAATGTCAGCGATGCCATGGCTGCTGCCCATTCGTGGTCATCTCTAGTCACTTCTCTCTCCAACAATCCATCTAGCATCCGCATCACTTGTGGTCTGACCTGCACCGTTTTATTCCGCAATGAGAGGCTGCTTATGTTCCTACGAGAGAGTTCCTGTTGGACCAGGTTCGAGCGTAGCAACAAATCCAGAGGCACCGGGTCCTTCTTAGATAAGATTTTTATTTCTGCTGCCTCCTCGGGGTTTCCAGGAATTGTATGTCGAGACTTGTCCAACCATCTCGTCAAGGAAAGCGCTTCATAAGTTTCTCTGTTCAGAATCAGAAACGAGAACCCTTCCTTGATCTCCGCCTGATTGGCTTGCTTTTTTTCTAGTCTCTCGTAAAACTCAGTCTTTTTGCTGAAGCTGTCACCATTTTGGTGTTTGTCACGCATCCTGTGCTCGATTATCATGTGCTAGCCATCTAACCTGACTTTTCACCTACCAATATAGCTCTGGTCCATCGAGTACGTCTTCAACTAGGATAATGCTCTGTCGTCCACGCGTAACTTAAGGGGATCGCTCCCCAAGTATGCGCGGTATTTTTCCACGAATGTGATTACTGCAAACATTTCTGCTTTCGGTTCACCATATTTAATTTCAGTGTCACTCAACACTTTACTGCCATATGCCATGGTACGGAGAACTGTTCTCCCATTCCATTCTTGCTCCTGATGCAGTATTTTTGTTTCGACCTTTTGAATACTTTTTGGTCCTCCGGGCTCGAGGCATTCCCCATTATTTTTTCAAATTGCCCTGCAGCAGCTACATATGCTGACGTAAAAGCAACTGCTGATTATCATCAAAAAGTTATGCGATTCACATGTAAATCAACTCTGACTGATTAATCTCTCGGAAAACTGCAAGTGAAGATAAAAATTATAAGATATGACTAATTTTCAATGATAAAACTGCATTATTTAACATTTATTTTTGTATTTTTTTTTTCAAAAAGGGAGATTATTTTCTAAGTTCAAAAGAACTGCAATGATGATTAATTTCTCCTTTCATTCAGTGAAGTTAAATCAAAACAATGCTTGTTGTTCGTACAGACCTTTGAAAAAGTTATTGGCTCTTTTTTGTTGTGAAGATAACCACATTGCTGGGTCTCGGGTCCCCAGACTACATGACTATCATAAAAAACAAGGCTCGAATATCCTATTTTACTATGTTTTTGGTGACAGTTCTATTTTAAATCCATTAGAGATGGATTGACCCTTTCCTCTTTCCAGCTACGCATACTCTAAAATAACAAATAATACCAGTGTTAATTCAAATGTTTAGGACATCAGAGTAGCTAAAACCTCTTCAACTTGCTCGTCATGCGTTCATTTTTTTGCGCTCTTAGTAGGTCCGAGAGTCTGCATCTCGCCTTCAAGTATGTCTTCATGAACCTCAATTGACTACTCAGCTCATCAGGCTGATGTGCGTCATCTTCCATCTTCACGCACCAAATTTTCGCCAATGGCTTTGTCTCTTGTCTGAACGGTTGAAGGTCAGTCCTGATTGCTTCCTTCTGCGGTAACAGGCCCATCGAATGTGTCGATACCGCTATTGTTTCCAGATCATCCGCTGCGTTGTCAAAGACTCTTTCCTTAGGTACCAGGTAGCGATTACTGTCAGGGTATTGGTATAATTCTCTGTCCAAGTCTCTTGCTCGAGTCTCCACTAGCAATGTGTGGATCGCTAACTCTGACAATTTTGATCCTGTGCTCGAGTTCCTGTCTGAGTAGGTGTCGATTTCTGAAATCCTCGAGTTGTTGTCAAAGGGTGAGTCTGCCACGGAGCACATTTCCACGGTAGGTTCCGACCTGCACGTTCTGCTCATCCATCTAATCTCCCCGAACAAAATTTTATCCTCCAGGTCTTGTTCCTCTACAGGACCATTTCCTTCAACACCCGACTCCCCGGAACATCTTTCTTGTTCCGGGTTTTGTTCATTAACTAGACAACTTTCTTCGACGTCCTTCTCCCCGGACAAACTTTCTTGCTCCGGGTTTTCTTCAACTTCTCACCATTTCTGATCGGGATCCCCAACGTTGACAGTCTTCCTTTGTGTTCCGATCTCCTGTTCTTTTTGTTTATATGCTGTTCTCATCAAAACGCTCTGAGGAATCGATGATAATAGTTGCTGAACTACCGTCCTACAATACCTTTCAATTTTCTGGTGTTGGCGCCTTGATGGAATGATCTTTACATTTTCACTGAATGTCAGCGATGCCATGGCTGCTGCCCATTCGTGGTCATCTCTAGTCACTTCTCTCTCCAACAATCCATCTAGCATCCGCATCACTTGTGGTCTGACCTGCACCGTTTTATTCCGCAATGAGAGGCTGTTTATGTTCCTACGAGAGAGTTCCTGTTGGACCAGGTTCGAGCGTAGCAACAAATCCAGAGGCACCGGGTCCTTCTTAGATAAGATTTTTATTTCTGCTGCCTCCTCGGGGTTTCCAGGAATTGTATGTCGAGACTTGTCCAACCATCTCGTCAAGGGAACCCTTCCTTGAATTCCGCCTGATTGGCTTGCTTTTCTTCTAGTCTCTCGTAAAACTCAGTCTTTTTGCTGAAGCTGGCACCATTTTGGTGTTTGTCACGCATCCTGTGCTCGATTATCATGTGCTGGCCATCTAACCTGACTTTTCACCAACCAATATAGCTCTGGTCCATCGAGTACGTCTTCAACTAGGATAATGCTCTGTCGTCCACGCGTAACTTAAAGGGAGCGCTCCCCAAGTAAGCGCGGTATTTTTCCACGAATGTGATTACTGCAAACATTTCTGCTTTCGGTTCACCATATTTAATTTCGGTGTCACTCAACACTTTACTGCCATATGCCATGGTACGGAGAACTGTTCTCCCATTCCATTCTTGCTCCTGATGCAGTATTACTGAGATGGCTACAACTAAAACATCAGTGTCGAGAACGTTCATGCCCTTCTCTGTGGGCATGCCTAGCACTGGCGCCTCGCACAATTCCCGCTTTATATTCTCGAAGGCTGCCTGAGCTTTTTCGTTCCACTCGAACTTCTTCCCTTTGTTGCTCATCAGTTGCTGCATGGGGTACATCTTGTCTGCATATCCTTGTATGAACTCACGGTAGTAGTTCGTAAATCCCAGCAAGCCCATGAGCTGTGTGTCTATTCTGGGGGCCTTCCATGTTAACACTGTCTCCACTGCTTCCGGATCCGGCCTCACGCTATGCCTGTCTACCATTCTCCTGAGGTACTTCATTGAGTCCCTAAGGATTTCACACTTCGATGGTTTGCATTTCAAACCCGCTCTTTTCATGCATTCGAAGACCTCATCGAGTCTAACGATGTGGTCTGCCAAGGTGGGTGTCATTTTCTTCACTACACTGAATTTGGGTTCTGCCTTCTGGCAGGTCCCTCGTTGAAAGAATGACAGAGAGAAGACTGGATTCGCATGGGAATTGTGAGGTTGTAGCAGTAGAAGAGGATGCCCTTTGGCTTGTGCAACGCACAGCGACCTTTCAAAGACTGATGGCTTATGCTTAGACCAAAGTAACGAAGAAGTACGGGAATCTTGTGATGTGCTACGAAAATGACATCATCCACGTAGCACATCACAAGATTCCCGTACTTCTTCGTTACTCTGGTCTAAGCATAAGCCATCAGTCTATGAAAGGTCGCTGTGCGTTGCACAAGCCAAAGGGCATCCTCTTCTACTGCTACAACCTCACAATTCCCATGCGAATCCAGTCTTCTCTCTGTCCTTCTTTCATAGAGGGACCTGCCAGAAGGCAGAACCCAAATTCAGTGTAGTGAAGAAAATGACATCGCCATGTTTTGAGAGGCTCTCATCTATCATCGGTGCTGGATAAGCATCCTTTATTGTCACTGCGCTCAGGTAACGAAAGTCGCAGCAAAACCTAAGCTGCCCCCTTTCTTTTTGGCCATGGCAACCCCACAAGCCCAAGGCGACTTCGAGGGTTCTGTCATGTCGTATTCGAGCAACATTTCTATTTCCGCTCTGCACGCTTCCAATTTGTGAGGCGTCATGCGCCTTCCAACTTCCCTGTCGGGAGTGGCGCCTTCCTCTAATTCGATTTCGTGTTCAACAAAATTGCAACAACCTGCAATATCCGCCTTGTGTTTTGAAAATTTTAAAACCGCCCTTAATGGTTCAAATTCTCCCTCACCTATCTTACCTTTCAAGTGTTCTATTTCCAGGCAAAACCAGTTTGTCGGAATCTAATTCATATTACGAGGGGCGTTTTGGATAATTCCAGCAGCTCGACAAGCCGTCATCCGTTTCGGATTTCATTGAAAACAGTTTATTAAAAGATTTCAATTCAATAATCCTCTTTAAAATCATATCTTTATTGGCAGGGCTAGGACAATTTTTCACATTATGTCTCTTCAAATTTGGTGTTTCCTCATAGTCGGTACTCATTGGCAAAGCGTAGCCAAATTTTTTTCCACTCTGGATTGAAACCGTGGTGTGCAGTGTATTCAACAATACACTCACACACAGTTCGTTCCGTGGTACTAAAAAGCTCCGGTATAAAATAACTGAGCTTTGACTGTTTTGGTTGGGTACCAAGCAAACCTGTTTACTATCACTCAATGAGTTCAAAATTCTCATTCTAAAAATCACCAGTACTGCCTGTCCCGGCTGTAGTTTCACTTTTCTGTCTAAAAAAATTGGCATTTATTCTCATCAGTTATTATTCTGTTTACCGGTTACTTAACATACTTCCTGTCCGGCTTCCTAATCCTTATTAGTCCATTGTTCAAGTCGATCATCACATCGAAATTCGTGACGAAGACGCAGCCCAAGATGAATTGGTCTGAATTGTCCATATTTTCTACTACCAGGAAACTCATCCAAAGGTCTTGTCCTCCCATTTGAAGGACTGTTATCGGTGTTCTCCCGGCTACGTAGATCGCACAGCGGTTGGATCAGGAAGTCCTGTTACTCCTATTTTTTTCCATCGGTGTCTAGCAGATGCGCAGTCACATCTCCTTCGTATCCTATGTGCACACCATCTTGCTCCATCATGGCGTCATTGCCGATTCTACGGAATTTAAGTTCTTCCTGACCCAAATAGATCTGCCCTATTTTGTCACTGTCTGTTGTGGCGTAGGTCCTTGTATAGATACTGTTCCCGTCTACGTTCAACATCACTTGTTATGGTCCATAGACTTCCACGTAGCGCCCGTGTAGTTCCTTCATTCGATGGCCACCCGTTGCTAACAACGCTCGCACAGCCCTTGACTCAGTGCGTGGCCCCACCTGTCTCAGAAAGTCCGCGTATGTATCCAAAAGCATCAACGTGAACTCTGAAGGTTCACTTAGGTTCCTGATCACATGATGTCCCGCCACTGAGATAATTGACTCTATTTTGCTTCCTTGTGGCACCATGCCGAACGTCTTCCCGGAGATCACATTCTGTTTCATGCTCAAATTGCTTGGCGCTTTCTTTTCTTCCACCTCCGTTGCTTCAAAGGCGTTTCGGTTCTCCTGAGCTTTCTCATTTTCCAGTTCGAGCTTGACTTTCTCTTCTATCTCCTTTGTCACCAACTCTTGTTGGACTCTGTTTAAGGCATCTCTCGCTGCTGCCTTATAGTCGATCTTGAAATCGTCTGCCGCTGTCACAGGTTTTAGCTCATGCATTTCTTCTGTCACTGCCTGCATTTTGTTCGTAGCCAGCTCCTGCGGTTTCTCTTTCCTGCGGGCCTCCGCTTCACTCAACAGGCGTGCCTTGCTGGCTTTCACACCCGATAAAGATTCCTTATGCTTTGGATGCTTGATGTCTGCCACAGCATCCCAAAATTGCGGACCATCTGATTTGAAATTACCCTCCAAGTTACAAAAGAAACCCCTGGGGTCGAATTTTGCAATTACTTTTCTCATGGCATCTTCATCCTCGAGGCTGAAGCCTATCGCTTTCATGCCTTTTTTTTAGGTTGGGCATGCTGATACATGATAGTCCGTCGAACTGCAATTTGCACAAGAGCGTCTCTTGCCCATGTCGTCCCTTGGTTTGTACCAGTTGTTGCCTTGGTTAGCTGGTCCATTGTTAAAATTGCCATAAATGTTTTTGTAATAGCCGATCTCAATGGAGGCTTTAATAGAAGATATTCTTTCGATTTGAGTCTCAATTCTTCTGGTGTACGCGCATTAGTTGAAAGTGGTGTGTAATGCGTTGCCAACATTGTTCGAAGCTCATCGTTCTTTACACCATCGATGAACTTTGAGGCTTCTGCTAGGTTCATCCTGCTATTCGATTCATCTGGTTGACTACGCCTTCTAAGCATCTCCAGATCATCTTAAAACTTGTCTATCGTTTAATCTTTAGGTTGCCTCCGTTACTTTAAGCGCATCACTGCTTGGTGTCCTTGTACTGCTGAGCCAAAATGATTCAAGAAGATTTCAAAGATCTTGTCAGCTGTGTGCCGCTGGTATTGCTTTTTGACCATCATTCAATTTAGGGCTGTCCCTTCCAGGTTGCTAGTAAACGCGCTGCATTCCTGTCTTTCTGTCAAGTCTACCTCCTCAAAATGCAGTTTCATGATTTCTGTCCAGATACCTCAACAGCCATCAGATTCGTATTTATAGCATCCTGGTTTCTTAAACACCCTCCTGGACCTCTCGCTGCGTTCCCTGGTCCTAGATAACCTCGTCAAGAAAGTTTCCAAGGACCTGTTCGGAGGTTCGGAGGTTCAAACGCTGTAGCCATTGACGTTGCATCTCGTGAATGCCCCACTCGAGCGTCATTGCCCTCCGATAGAAGCCCGGACTTTCCCTCCTGTTCGAGTCGGTGGGATGATTTCTTCCATGATTCGCATGACTCCAGTTTGTGGAATCACATCTCACAGTAGCATTTGCGTCTTGCATCGGTCTTTCGTTTGAGGTCGGTCTGTTGCCAGTAAAACCTCCTCTGATATTTGGGCGCCTCGGCCTTTTATCCCCTGTGGCATAGCTGGATATACTGCCCCTACCTCTCGTGGATCCATATGTCCTTCTTCTGTTAGCTTGTTCATTGAAGTTCACTCTCGGTCCCCTATTGGGTTCTCCTGAGTTTGTTTCCCTATTCGTCGATCAACTCCTGTTTCCTAGGAGCTCATCCAACCTATCCATGATAGCCTGAGTGGGCCTCTCCATCATCGCGTCTATTCCTGTGTCAAGTTTTTGGCCAAGTGTTCATCTGTCCTCTCCTTCAATTGTTTTTCACTTCTGCTGATTTCTTGTCTGTTGCGGTTTATCTCTTCCCGCAGGCTTACTCTCTCGACGTGAACTGCCCTCTCCGGTTAACTAATTCTTAGGGACATCTTTTCATTCTGTTCTCCTATATTGTCCACTATGCTGGTCAAGGCCTCTTCGATTGATGTCCCTTCGTCCGCTAATGGCGTCACTAGTGGTGGTGTCACCGTATTGATTCCAGGCAGTTTGGTGCTAGTCGAGACTCGAGTCTTACCTCTCTGTCTCGATGTTTCTTCATAATCCGCTTCTGCTTCCGTTGGTGGGTTACTTGGCCTTGTGTTCCTGCTCTTTCCACGTTGCATTTCCAAATTTGTCATGGTCGCAAACTCTCTTGACTGCTGTGATCCATCCATGGTCTCGTTTTTTGTCCTGACCACACCCAATCGGTCGGAGCAGCAAGTCTCCCTGTTGGTGGGTGCTCCATTTTCTTGAGTCGAACTGTTGAGGCTTAGTTGGCTCCTCCTCTTCCTGGGTTTCTACTTCATCACCTGTACCTGTTCCCATAGTGAATGGGAAAAAATTTCCCAGAGTGTTCTTCACTCTTTCTGAAAACGAGGAGGACGTTGCTGTTTTCTCAGTCACCCAATAGTTCCCGACAAACTGAAATAAAAATTTTCAATTTTTCCTCCAAGTTTTAAAAAAAGTGACGACTGCCAAAACGATATTTATTGAAAAACCCGCAACGAATGCTGATTCTTAGATTCAAATTGGGAAATGGCATAATCATCCATCCCCTTTTTAACTTTTATTTTGGAATTGGACTTCAATGCTCAGAAATTTCTCGCTTTGTTGAGTACACACCTAGGAAAAACTTCAACAATTTTAACCAATCTGTAACTGATGCTAAAAAAAAAGAGACAAAAGTCCACACTCTGGAGCTGTTGCTGAGACGACGAAGCTACTCGGTAACAGTTCGTAAAGCTAGTGGACAAATCTAGACACACAATAACTAAATATCCCTACAGTAGTTCGAAAAAAACTCAAGTTTTTTTGATAGACATTTTCCAAATAATGATAGAAACTTTTTTCAGAACGGAAATTTTTTCTCTTTTCATAGAAAAACTCAATTCTGAAGAAAAAACTTTTTTGAAAAATCCGCGATGAAATCTGATTTCTAGCTTTAATTTGGAAAATGGCACAACCATCATTCCTCTCCTCAAGTTTTATCTCTGGTCAAGGTACAATAAATTATCGCTTTAGTGAGTACACACCTAGGAAAAGCTTCAAAACTTTGTCCAATCTGTAATTGGTGCACGTCGATAAGGAGACGAGAATCCACACTCTGGAGTTGTTGCTGAGACGATCAAGCTTCTCGGTAACAGCTCGTACGATTATCAAATCTTTGACAGATCTAAAGACACAATATCTAAACATCTTGGCGGTGAGAAGACACATGAAGCGACAAATGAGAATCTTTTCAAACTGTGAAAATTGAATGTTAAAAAAATTTATATTTCAATTAGAACTGCTGAAATCAACCACCGAACACAGAGAACTAATAAATGTAGGCTTTTTCGTAGTTCAATATGCCAAACTCAATATACTACAATTTCTACTATAGTTCAATATACTACAATTTTCTCATAAGTATTGTGATTAGAACAAAATCGAGGAACCTGAGATGGATACGGATTCTCTGTATCTAGAATCATCAGTAGAGAACTTGGACAATTGTATATTACCTGAAAAGAAAGCTCAAGAAAACAACTTCGTCGAAATGGTTGCAAAGATGACTTTATATGCAAGGAAGAATTTCTACCCTCGCTCATGCTGCGTTGTTCCCAAAACGCAAGACTAAAGAGAACCCGGGCTATTCAAAGAAGAATTTGCAGTACTGAACTGTTGTGCCTGTGCAGCAAGACGTATTGCTGCTATGATTGTAAATGATAGTAAGAGGGACAAATTCAATTTTAGTAGCAAAGGGCTGAACCGGATAATTCTCAAAGAAACTGGAGATGGACCAATTTCTAAATACAGACAATTCTTGATAAAACTAAAAATTTGAATTAGACAAATCATGGATTCAAAACCACCAAAAACTTAGATGGGACAAATGAACCAACCAAAAAAAAGACCCATTTTTTTTCCGAAAAGAAAAGCACTTAATGATCGAGGTCATACTAAACCATTGAGCTTGTAAATTTAACTTGTAAAGTGTAGTTAAATTTCATACGATGCAGTGATTTATGCATTATTTATTCAAATGGTAAGATAACTAGTAGATTTGTATTGTAATACTTAAACTCTTATACATTGGTGTAGATGATCTTAAAACTGGTAAGATCATGCGCCAAACATTTTCTTATACTTACTACCTTACCATCTCAAACCTCGTATCTTAATACATGACAAACCTATAACCTATCCTAAAACATTCCCTATACAGTCCCCATCTTAATACAGTCCCTATCTTACAGTCCCTATTTAAATACATAGCCTGCTGACCCGATAAACTATTCTTATCTTAAAAAATGGGGATCAGCAGGCACCCTCCTGAACAGCTCCAACATATACTACTGCTATTTATCGGATCTATTAGAGATGGATTGAGTTTTTGCGGAGAAGGTTTTCATAAAATGGCGTTAAAGGCGTAATTGATGAGGCCGTAATGAAAAGGAAGATGGGAAACTTTGTTGACATTTTCGAATATTCGATTCGAGCTAGACCACTTCTCAGAACTACGAAACGACGTTAATTTTAATTGCTACAACGTGTCAGAGAAAGAGCAGCCAGATTACACAAAAAACGGTCGTGTGACAAGAAGAAGAAGAGGAAGAAGAAAAAGAAGAAGAAGATATACTCAGATTTCGATCGGACAAGCACAACTGAAGCTTCTGGACGTAACTATTTTTATAAACAATCACCACCTTTTAGCTCCCGTAATGCCCTGAACGTATTTAATTTATTTCGATATCATTTGATTTTTTCAGAGCATGAGTACTAAGGGGCGAGGAAATGGTGATTCCATCTCTAATGGATCCAGTATAAAACTGTCACTATAAATACCTACAATTATCGTTTTTAGCCCTGTTTTTAGTAACAATAGTTTTGTCTGAGGATCCGAAACCCAGCTATGAGGTTATTTTTGCACTTAAACGGAAGTTGAAAAAAGTCGATAGATTAGTTGATATGCTAAAAACGGTAGCATGATGATTAGCCCTTAGACATACTGGAAAATCAACTGGCTAGGTTGATACAGGAGAAAACGAGTAGAGTTTGACAAGGAGAAGGTAAGTAACGTCAGCCTGTTGACAAAAGAAACTTTTTCTATCCTCCCTCAAGGTGTAAGTTCTGGGCAAGGTTACAAAAATTTTAACCAGTTTTTGTCTACGGATTTAACTAACCAACAGGGTCTCGGATACCCAGACAAATTGATTCTTACTGAAATCAGGCTGAAAACCATAATTATAGATATTTTAGTGATAGTTTCAATCGGATCCATGGCCTCATCTTCTTGCTTGTCATCTCGCCGCAACCATAGCGCTACCCACCAGTATCGAATTGGGCTGGGCTTGTTCGAGTAGCCCCGTGAAGAATAATTCTCCCGATGTTACAAGGGCAATGTTATAAGAATTTTAAACAGTTTTTGTCTACGGATTAAACTAACCAGCAGGGTCTCGGATACCCAGACAAATTGATTCTTACTGAAATCAGGCTGAAAACCATAATTATAGACATTTTAGTGATAGTTTCAATCGAATCCATGGCCTCATCTTCTGGCATGTCATCTCGCCGCAACCATAGCGCTACCCACCAGTATCGAATTGGGCTGGACTTGGTCGTGTAGCCCCGTGAAGTATAGTTCTCCCGATGTTACAAGGGCAATGTTACAAGAATTTTAAACAGTTTTTGTCTACGGACTAAACTAACCAGCAGGGTCTCGGATACCCAGACAAATTGATTCTTAATGAAATCAGGCTGAAAACCCTAATTATAGATATTTTAGTGATAGTTTCAATCGGATCCATTCCCTCATCTTCTTGCATGTCATCTCGCCGCAACCATAGCGCTAACCACCAGTATCGAATTGGGCTGGGCTTGGTCGAGTAGCCCCGTGAAGAATAATTCTCCCGAGTCCCACACCAGCAGAGTTCTCTTGTTTGGGGTAGCATGCAGTAAAATCTCAAAGCGTTCATTAGGTTCTCCTCAGTCAGTCCATGGAATACCGTAATCAGTTCCATTTCACTCATATCAAACATGCTCAGCCTCTCATTCAATTTTGCTAGGTGGCAATGTTGTTCAATCAATGTGTTCAAGCAGTGATCTGTCCAAGCGCTATGGCGGCCGACAAGTGCTTTTTTCCACCTAATCAATCAAAGAATTTTCTTCGGAGGTTCCATAGGTGGGGTCTCCTCCTGCTTTACTATCCTCAAAGCTGACAAGTGATGGATCACGGCGATATCGTGTAAGCTCTCGTAATCTTCAGTTCTAATTCGATGTCTGCAGCCAACGTCTCATATCAAAATTGCGTTCGGATATGAGACGTGACTGCAGGTTTCATGAGTTCCCACATCGTCATGAAACTTGTTTTTGGCGGACCGTCACACAAACCACATCCAGAACTCATCTG
Organism: Symsagittifera roscoffensis; assembly: GCF_963678635.1. NCBI lineage: Eukaryota > Metazoa > Xenacoelomorpha > Acoela > Convolutidae > Symsagittifera > Symsagittifera roscoffensis. The sequence goes on along the minus strand of NC_087064.1, from coordinate 75,759,642 downwards.
TCCTCTCAGTTTGGAACCGGGGGTTTGACCACTCGTTACTCCAACATCAAACCAAATTTTAATTGCTAAGATATCGTCATTCCATTTTCTCGCACTCGCTCTATCTAAAAGTCAGGAGCTGCTGCCTGCTCAGAATAAAAAAGCGTCCCTATCATCCTCAGCGACGAAGGGGTTGTAAGCTATGCCGAGCACACCTGACACAAAAAGAAATGATTTCTGTTTTCCCAAAGTTGCTTTCGGTCTTTTGTTCTTCTCAAATTATTTTCGGCTTATTTTCAGCTCTTTGTTGGAGCAACTTCTTACTTCCTCCAATCTCATCAATATTCAAAACTGTTCATTTTCTTAGACTGAGGCAAATCTTTATCTCGCGTTTTCTCGCGTTTCATATCCTTGTCTTTTTCAAATTCTTCTAGCATGGGCGTAGAAGCACGAACTACAAAACTTACCAAGTAAAAATCATTCTTCCACTTGGCTTAAGATACTGCAGTGCCCTCTCCGGCTATCAATATCTGTAGGGCTTCCATAAGTTTCCAGAGCTGCTCTTTCGCTTTAGAATAGTCTTTGGTTTCGTACTCCTCCCCACCAGGCACCACCAAGATTTTATCTGCAACTCCCAATGAATCGGCCACAAATATGACCTTGACGATCTGCCTGATGAAGGCACGCCGTATTGATCAACCCAACAAACATGGCGGACAAAAATTTTCTCTGATCATTATTGCAACTAGAGCCGTTCAAAGGTCCAATCGTTTTGTCTCCAGCCAAACCGTCAAGGTCCACCAGTCTAAGCGTAGTGCCGGAATTATTTTTTTCTTGTTCAGCTATTAGCCAGCTTACGCTGGATGTCCGGTACAAACTGGACAATGTATGATCGTTTCCGTTGAGCATCCTCGTCGCGTCTGAACGACACGCAAAAGTGATCAATTCTAGAGTTGTCGCCATAACAGCTTTTTATCCTCCTCAAACGCTGGGAAACAGTCTATTCCACAATGAAGCACTATTTTTATCAATCCCCGCCACTGCCGTAGGGTTTGCTTGAGAATTTCCAAACACAGCTGCGATGTTCGTTGGGGAATTAATTGAAGTCGCTGACGCTTGGGAGTTTGTCGGATTCTGATCATATGGTCTTCTGTGTCTACTCTTCGTAGACTTTCTTCGAGGAGTGGGGACGGTCACCAACCTCTCAATTATATCAAAACTTTTGGCGGGAGCGTTCTCGACCGCATCCGTTGCCAAGGGTCCGAGACGACTTGCAAGCTTTTCAATTACGTAAGACCTGACTTTATTCGTTGAATCAAGCTGGCCAAAGCAACCGTTGACTTCAACTCCTTCTTAAACTCTTCAATTTTCCTCTGAAAGGCTTCATTAATCAGTTGCCTGCCCTGATAAGTGATGAAGTGGATTGCATCCTTCGTTAGCCCACAATGATTGACCATGCGCAGGATGTTTGTAGGTCAATTAGCCTGAGTTGAGCTGAAGTCCCCCTGAATAGGTTTCCGATCTTCGCTCCCGTTAGTTCTTTTTGTACTCGTTCGGTTTCAATCACTAGTCTTGCCAGTCACGGTCCTTCTGATCAAGCGTCTCAAAAACCTCCGTCGTCTGAACCTCAATTTTTCATTTTTAACTTTTTCGAGGTTGGAGCGGCAGTTGAGGAATCTGCCGAATATGATGGGTCTGGCCAATGTTAAGGGCCTGAACCGAGCTAGGGCAATTTGGTAGAGACATTTGTCCTATTTTGTCATCTCTTTGTTCACCCAAGCACAGCTCACTACCCAAGTGCTGACCGGACATGTTCCCGCGTCGCCATCGCATAAATTAACTGCTACCCCTCTCGGCGGTACCGGACTAGTCTAAGGCTAACAATTGCACCACGTCTTTGAGACGGTTCCCAAGGCCCTCTTTTCCCATAGGGTTCAGTAGCTCTACTATGATTATTGCCAACTCCATTTCCTCTAGTCCGAAGTTTCAATCTAGCAGACGTTATTAGATCTCGTCTAGAGCCGTTCCTCGAAATGCTGAGATTAGGTTCGTTAGGTCGTTTTTATCCTTAATTCTCGTTCGTCTAATTTTTTCTTGTCTCGAATTCAAGTCTAATTAGCAAATGCTGATCAATCACAATCTAAAAGACAAGTTACAATTCAGAAACTGTTAAACTGTTGTTCGACCCGTTTTATCTCAGCGATGAAACATTATCACATCCTTTGCAAATTTTATCACACCCTTTAAAACACAGTCAATTGAAATGTTTTCTATTTCATCTAAAATTTAGCACCTAGGTAGATTGTCCACCTCAGTATTTGTAAAACATCAGATTATGCCAATTTAAAAAAAATTGAAAGTGTCAGCTGAGCATCTTGAATAGTCTAGATTACATAACACTACTCAGCACAACAATCAATACATCAGCATAATAGTGCACAAGCAGGATTTTAGGGTTGTCTCTTTTTTAGGGTTGTCCCCTTCGGTCTCTAGATCTCCTGTTTCCCTTGCCGATTTGAGCAATTTAATCACTAAGGGTTCAGGTGCGTGAGTTTTACCCCTCCCCCATGGTTAAAAGTAGTCTTCGGCACCCCCGTCAATTGCCCAGGACCGAGTAGATCGAGGTTGGATTCAGGGACGAATAAAATTCCATCTGAAGCGACCTAATTGAAATAAGTTTTGTCATGCGTGAGGTATTTAATGCTGGACTGTTCCACCTGTTGACTTGTGACGGTTGTTGTTTTTGGTTCAGCAGGAAGATCATTGAGTCATTTGAGTACCCGAAAATTTGTTAGTTATTGATCGTGCCGTTGTCCCGTCTCAGCCCATTGGTATGAGGCATTCTCCATGCACAGATGTTTCTGTCCCCTTGACATCGGATCCACATTTTTTGGCAGATGATTGAACATTGTCAGGTTTTCATGGATCAGGAGGAATAGGGTCAGATATTCATCAGTTATCAGGACTTCAACACCTCCCCTGAAAGTCAATGCTGGTCCTATATCGAGCAATCTTATTGGAAAAATTAAAAACTGCGGGAGCAGCAAGTTGATAGACAAGCTCATTATGTTTTTTATAATGGCGTCAAGCAAACTCTTTTTTTAGTGAAAGCAGGTTTTGCATTTTTTCCAACTACAAACAGGGACTCAGGTTACCCAGAATGACGAGAGACTTTATCTTCTTTAGTTAATTCTTGGCCTAATCTTTCCAGAAGTTGGCATTCGTCTAGACGGTCATCTGGGACTGGGCGGGCAATTCTAGGTCTCCTCGTTGAAACTCCAATACTTGGAGAATCAAAAAAGTGCTTATTTCATGACTGTTCTCCCTTTTTTATTACCTTCTCTAATCATAGGCTGCAGAAATAGCCACCGGATTTAATCAACAGTGAGCCGGTACGCCATCGCCTCCTGCATCTTCTTCGCTTTCATTGTTTTCAGACGATCCTTGAACGGCGCCATCGAACTATTCTTAAAATTCACTTAGAATAGTTCAAGTCTTAAAGTCAAGTTGCATCTGTTTGGGTCATAGACTGGTACTAATAGGTATCTTACTCGTCTCTCAATAACAAAATTCCTAAGACGAGTCGATGCCAGAATTACGTGCTCTGTGTCTATGATGTTTTGTCATTCATTTTTTTTCAAAATTAAGCATAAAAATTTACCAAAATTTTGAGATACAGTGGGAAGAAAACAGCCAATCCAACCAGTCCCGGTATCTTTTTGAACAGGAACTCTTTGTCTTAGTTCTCTCGTCAGATAGCTGCTTCTAATGTTAACGCTTATAGATTGCCCGATAGATTGAAATCAAAATCCGACATTTTTCGAGAAATCATTGCACTTTTCCATTTTTTAAGAGAAGTCTGTCTATGGTCGGTTCAATGACAGTTTTTGTCTCTAGACCACAGATTATGCTTATCTCTTTCATCTTTTTGATACTTGTCCCCCTGGATGAGGAATTGTTGAGTGCTTGTTCCGTTGCTATCCGTCCAAAGCTAGGTTTTTTTCACATATCTACTTTATTCCTAATGAATCCACCTGCTGGAGCATCACTGCTTCTTCAGCACTCCATTTTTTCGGATATCGTACATCATATATCGAGCATCTATTTAACTCAGATTAGTCTGTTCCCTTCTTTGTGACTCGCGATGTTCCAGATTACTTTAAGCCTCCGGTTAGCTGCTGTCTTCTTGCAGAAGGTTTCGTCATCTTGGAAGATTTGCGGTTCTTAGTCGTATGTATTTCTCCGAAGTCTACGAAGTCCGCGGTCATCTTTTCGGGCTTTGCTGTGTCTTTTGTAATGCCGCGACGGTACAAATTGTATGCCATACTCATTTTCCTTCTCAGACCTCAACTAAGTGCACAGTTTGTAATGAATGTCTCGGAAACATTGCAATCAGTTTGCTTTGCTTGTTTGCAGTTCAAATGCATTTTTGAAACTTTGGTTGCAACTCTTACGCCATTTTACTGTGTCAAGGTTAGAATTATATACAAAGTTTTAGACGTTGTCCGATAGATTTTAAAAAAACTTATAAAATAACTTTCATTACGATCTTCGACTCCTGCAAGGTCAAGTTTTTTTTTCAATGAAGCTTTGTCTTTTTGCTATGAGGTTAGTTGACGCAACCTACGTGAGTATAGCTTTATGCCACCTCTTCATAGTATATCACTATCTACACACATATATCTATGCTATTTTTCCAATTTCAACTGCGTGGATCACACTTGACACTAGAATTCGATCTTGAATTAAATTTGATATTTTAGAAGCGAAATTGAAAACTAATATTGAGTTACCAAAGATCGTCGTTGAACAATTTTTTAATTTGCGAAATAATAATAAGAATTGGACGTCTCTGACAAAATGCAATTCTGTTGCATTGATATTTTGACAGTTTGATGCAGTTTTCACGAATAAATCGCTATTGCAACGCCTTTTCACCGTCGCAAGGTCAAAACTCGGGACAAATTTTTACCACATTTTTAGCTTTTACCAAGTTTTTTCGGACGTTCCAAAAGTTTGAAATCATTCTGCCCTTCAAGTTCAAAATAATTTGACACTGTTCTTTGAAGTTTCTTCTTGTCGGTTTTTTTTGTTGGAAAAACAGCAAAAAAATTATTGCAGAAATATGCTAATCTTATCGGTGAAAAAAAGTTTTCAAACATTGTCATTACGGCCAAACAGTGTATTTTTAGAATTATAATCGGATTTTGCGACAAGGACGCTGTAGTTTTAGAATTGTAATCGGATTCACCAACAAAGCCAACTGTAGTTATTTCTACATCAGTTAACCCTGTTTACCTCCTTAATTTAGAACCAAACGAATTGATCAGTTTTTAGGGTGTAAATTTGGTTTGATTTTTTGCATCAAAAGTAGCATCATACAAAGCTGGTAAATTCTCAGCATTTTTGTTCTTTTTTTGGCGAAACATAACCCAAATTGAGAAAAACCAGATTAAAAATCTGTTTTTGTTTAGTTATCAGGTTGTTTTTTTCAATAACAATAGCTTGTTCAGCGCAGGAAGCAGTAACCTTTCATTGAATTGCAAAAACAAGGGAAAAACAACAAATCCAATCATCGAACTGTGTTATCAGAGTTCGCCATTTTTTCCTGCCTACAAAGATCCGTTTTAACGGCGTAATTTGGGTTTGATTTTTTTGTATTAAAAACTGCATCATAAAGAAGCTAAGAAGCTGGTGAAAAATTTTAATTTTTTTTCTTTTTGTTTTTTTTGGCCAAATATAACCCAAAGTGAAAAAAAAACCAGTTTAAAAACTAGTTTTTGCTTAGTTTATGAAATTTTTTTTTCAACACTATAATAGCTTGTTCAGCACAAAAATTAGTCAATTCTGATTAAATCGCAAAAATATGGTTAAACAACAAGAAATCCATGCATTGAACTATGTTATTAGAATTTGGTAATTTTTTCCTGCCTACTATACAAAGCCAAACTTGTTGGTTGTCACAACGTTTCATTAACAAAAAGCGTCTGCTGGGTGAGCAAAATCTGTTGGCAAATTGAAATCTTCTTCTTCTCTATGTTTTCACCTATTCAATTGATCAACTCAAAATTGTATTGTCCAACTAAAAAAGGCGGTTGGTTACTAGGCAACTAACTCAAAATGTTCCAACCATTTTCTCTTAAAAAAAAACGACGATAAAATGTTTTTTTTTACTGAATTTGTTTCATTTTTTTGTGCGTGGAGTGATGATAGGATTTAAGCCGAAGACTAGCTTTCAGCAACTCTAATAATCGTAGTAAAATAAAGAGAACCAATTTGGACATAAAATGACATTTGGAAAAACATTTATTTTTAAAATGACATCTGAAAAAAAAATCATTTTTCTTCAGCAGAAACTTCTTGGAGTTTGCGCTAAACAACATCGCGCTAAAAAGCTTAGAAATTTAAATTTACTCATAATAGTTAATTAGAATCCACTATTTTTGGCAAGTAAATCTATTACTTTTGCCGAGATAATCCATTATAGATGAGTACTTTTGAATTAAAAACCCATTATAACCGATTCAAATCCATTTTGTTTTCAGAACTGAGTTCGATTGTTTTGCAATAATTTAAACTGAGGGGGCGTAAACTTGGGGGTAGGGGGGTAAACTGGAGGGGGGTATACTGGGGGGATAAACTGGAGGTATACTGGGGTGATAAACTGGGGGGATAAACTGGGGGGTATACTGGGGGGATAAACTGGGGAGTAAAATGGGAGCGGGAGCAAACAAGGAGGGTAAACGGGGGGAGACCAACTGGGTGGTGGGAGATCAACTGGGGCAGGGGGGGGGGGGGTTATCTGGAAACTGGAGGTGTCAATCATTAACCCCCCTCCCCCAAAATCTACCATTGAAAAAATCACTTATGTTCAACAAAAAGGGTGGGGCGAATGGCGCTTGTGGTAAACTGTCAAAGAGGGTGGTAAAGTAAAGGGGGCAAAGTAAAGGCTGGGTTTATTTTGAGATGAGTTGGAAAAGTAGAGAAATAAAATATATAATTTTTTTGTGAAAAGTAAATTTTTATGTAACGTAATAAGTAGCAACTGCAGTAAACAGGAAATGAGATAACTTTGAAAAAACATGGGTGAACAACAAAAAATCCATGCATTGAATAAGGTTATCAGAATGTGGTAACTCTTTTTTGCCTAGTATACAAAGCCAATTTTTGTTGGTTGTCACAACGTTTCACTAACAATATGATTCTGCTGGATGAGCAAAATCTGTCGGCAAACTGAAATCTTCAGTAAACCTTTTTCTCTGCTTACACCTACTCAATTGATCAAGTGAAAATTGTTTCGTCCAATCAAAAAAGGCGGTCGGTTACTAGGCAACTAACTCAAAATGTTCCAACCATGTTCTCTGAAAAAAAAACGAAAAACATCTTTTTTATACTAATTTTATTTCATTTTTTTTGTGCGTGGAGTGATGATAGGATTTTATCCAATACTAGCTTTCAGCAAATCTAATATTCACAGTAAAAAATCTTTATTTTAAAAGTGACATCTGAAAAAAAATAAAACAATTTTCATTTTTTTCAGCAAAAACTTCTTTGAGTTTCGAAGTTTTTCTTCACAAGATGGCGCTAAACAACTTTAAAAATTAATTTTACTCATTTTACTCCATTATAAACCATTATTTTTGGCATTTCAATTGATTATTTTTGCCAAAATAATCCAACATAATTGAGTATTCTTGAAAAATGAGGAAGAGGTCCACAAGGGGGTTGTAAACGTGGGAAGGGGTAAACTTGGGGAGGCCAACTGGGTGGTGGAGGTCAACTGGGGCAGGCAGGGGGGGTATCTGGAAACTGGGGGTGTCAATCATTAATCCCCCTCCCCCAAAATCTACCACTAAAAAAATCCTCATGTTCTACTATAAGGGTGGGGCGAATGGCTCTTGAGATGAAAAGTTAGTAAAATGTCTTGCGGAGGGTGGTAAAGTAAAGGGGGTAAAGTAAAGGCTGGGTTTATTTTGAGATGAGTTGGAAAAGTAGAGAAAAGAAAAAATAAATATAATTTTTTTTTGTGAAATGTAAATTTCTATGAAACGTAATAAGTAGCAACTGCAGTAAACAGGAAATGAGATAACTTTGAAAAAACATGGGTGAACAACAGAAAATCCATGCATTGAATTATGTTATCAGAATTTGTTAACTTTTTTCTGCCTACTATACAAGCCAAACTTGTTGGTGGTCACAACAATTCACTAACAATATGCATCTGCTGGATGAGCAAACCTTTAAACCTCAGCAATCTTCAGTAAACCTTTTTCTCTATGTTTTCACCTAGTCAATTGATCAAATCAAAATTGTATTGTCCAACTAAAAAAGGCCGTCGGTTACTAGACAACTAACTCAAAAGGTTCCAACCATGTTCTCTGAAAAAAAAACGAATAAAATCTTTTTTACACTAATTTTATTTCATTTTTTTGTGCAGGGAGTGATGATACGATTTTAGCCAAAGACTAGCTTTCAGCAACTCTAATATTCATGGTAAAAAAAGAAAACCATTTTGGACATAAAATGTCATTTGGTAAATATTTATTTTAAAAATGACATCTGAAAAAAAAAAACAATTTTCATTTTTTTCAGCAGAAACTTTTTTGAGTTTCGGACTTTTTATTCTAAAGATGGCGCTAAGCAACTTAAGAAATTAAATTTACTCATTGTACTCGATTAGAATCCATTTTTTTGGCAAAAAAACCGATAATTTGTTCCGAGATAAAACAATATAAATGAGTACTTTTGAATTAAAAACCCATTATAACCAATTTAAATCAATTTTGTTTCTAGAACTGAGTTCGATTGTTTGGCAATAATTTAAACTGAGGGGGCGTAAGCTTGGGGGTAGGGCGTAAACTGGAGTGGGGATATTGGGGGGATAAACTGGGGAGTAAAATGGGAGGGGGAGCAAACAAGGAGGGTAAACGGGGGGAGAGCAACAGGGTGGTGGGAGGTCAACTGGGGCAGGAGGGGGGTTATCTGGAAACTAGGGGTGTCAATCTTTAACCCCCCTCCCCCAAAATCTACCACTGAAAAAATCACTCATGTTCAACAAAAAGGGTGGGGCGAGTGGCGCTTGTGGTAAACTGTCAGAGAGGCTGGTAAAGTAAAGGGGGGAAAGTGAAGGCTGGGTGTATTTTGAGATGAGTTGAAAAAGAAGAGAAAAAAATATTATAATTTTTTTTGTGAATTGTAACATTTTATGAAACGTAGTACGTAGCAACTGCAGTAAACAGGAAATGAGATAACTTTGAAAAACATATGAGTGAAACACAAAAAAAGCGGTCGGTTACTAGACAACTAACTCAAATGGTTCCAACCATGTTCTCTGAAAAAAAACGAATAAAATCTTATTTATACTAATTTTATTTCATTTTTTGTGCAGGGAGTGATGATACGATTTGAGCCAAAGACTAGCTTTCAGCAACTCTAATATTCATGGTAAAAAAAACATTTTGGACATAAAAGGTCATTTGCCAAAACCTTTATTTTAAAAATGACATGTGAAAACATAACAAAACAATTTTCATTTTTTTCAGCAGAAACTTCTTTGAGTTTCGGAGTTTTTATTCTTAAGATGGCGCTAAACAACTTAAGAAATTAAATTTACTCATTGTACTTGATTAGAATTCATTATTTTTGGCAAGTAAATCGATTATTTTTTCCGAGATAATCCAATATAAATGAGTACTTTTGAATTAAAAACCCATTATAACCGATTTAAATCAATTTTGTTTCTAGAACTGAGTTCGATTGTTTTGCAATAATTTAAACTGAGGGGGCGTAAACTTGGGGGTAGGGGGGTAAACTGGAGGGGGTATACTGGGGGGGGGGGACAAACTGGGGAGTAAAATGGGAGGGGGAGCAAACAAGGAGGGTAAACGGGGGGAGACCAACTGGGTGGTGGGAGGTCAACTGGGGCAGGAGGGGGGTTATCTGGAAACTGGGGGTGTCAATCATTAACCCCCCTCCCCCAAAATCTCCACTAAAAAATCACTCATGTTCAACAATAAGGGTGGGGCGATTGGCGCTTGTGTTAAGATGTCTAAGATGGTGGTAAAGTAAAGGGGGTAAAATAAAGGCTGGGTGTATTTTGAGATGAGTTGAAAAGAAGAGAAAAGAAAAAAATTTTAATTTTTTTTTGTGAAATGTAACATTTTATGAAAAGAAATAATTAGCAACTGCAGTACACAGGAAATGAGATAACTTTGAAAAACACATAGGTGAACAACAAAAAATCTATGCATTGAATTATGTTATCAGAATTTGGTTTTTTTTTCTGCCTACTATACAAGCCAAACTTGTTGGTTGTCACAACATTTCACTAACAATATGCATCTGCTGAATGAGCAAATCTGTTGGCAAAATGAAATCTTCAGTAAACCTTTTTCTCTATGTTTTCATCTAGTCAATTGGTCAAATCAAAATTGTATCGTCCAATCAAAAAAGGCGGTCAGTTACTAGGCAACTGGGTGGTGGGAGATCAACTGGGGCGGGGGATCAACTGGAAACTGGGGGCGTCAATCATTAGCCCCCCTCTCTCAAAAGCTATCACTAAAAAATCCCTCATGTTCAACTATAAGGGTGGGGCGAATGGCGCTTGGGATAAAATGTCAGTAAAATGTCTTGTGGAGGGTGGTAAAGTAAAAGGGGTAAAGTAAAGGCTGAAGTAGAGAAAAAAAATAATTTTTTTTTGTGAAATGTTAAGTTTTATGAAACGTAAAAAGTAGCAACTGCAGTAAATAAGATAACTTTGAAAAAACAAAGGTGTACAACAAAAAATCCGTGCATTGAATTATGTCACAGAATTTGGTTTTTTTTTCTGCCTACTATACAAAACCAAACTTGTTGGTTGTCAAAACACTTCACCATCAAAATGCATCTGCTGATCCATTATTTTTCTGAATTAAATCGATTGTTTTTGCCAAGATAATCCAATATAATTGAGTATTTTTGATATAAAAATCCATTTTAATTGATTTAAATCCATTTTTTTTCAGAACTAAATTCGATTGTTTTGCAATAATTTAACCTGGGTGGGATTGTAAACTTGAGGAGGGGGGTAAACTGGGATGAGGCACACAAGGGGGAGGGGAAAAACGGGGGGGTTAAAATGAGGAAGAGGTCAACAAGGGCGGTGTAAGCGTGGGAAGGGGTAAACTTGGGGAGGCCAACTGGGTGGTGGGAGGTAAACTGAGTCAGGGAGGGGGGGGGGGTATCTGGAAACTGGGGGTGTCAATCATTAATCCCCCTCCCCCAAAATCTACCACGAAAAAAATCCCTCATGTTCAACAAAAAGGGTGGGGCGAGTGGCGCTTGTGGTAAACTGTCAGAGAGGCTGGTAAAGTAAAGGGGGGAAAGTGAAGGCTGGGTGTATTTTGAGATGAGTTGAAAAAGAAGAGAAAAAAATATTATAATTTTTTTTATGAATTGTAACATTTTATGAAACGTAGTACGTAGCAACTGCAGTAAACAGGAAATGAGATAACTTTGAAAAACATATGAGTGAAACACAAAAAAAGCGGTCGGTTACTAGACTACTAACTCAAATGGTTCCAACCATGTTCTCTGAAAAAAAAAACGAATAAAATCTTATTTATACTAATTTTATTTCTTTTTTTGTGCAGGGAGTGATGATACGATTTGAGCCAAAGACTAGCTTTCAGCAACTCTAATATTCATGGTAAAAAAAAACATTTTGGACATAAAATGTCATTTGCCAAAACCTTTATTTTAAAAATGACGTCTGAAAACATAACAAAACAATTTTCATTTTTTTCAGCAGAAACTTCTTTGAGTTTCGGAGTTTTTATTCTTAAGATGGCGCTAAACAACTTAAGAAATTAAATTTACTCATTGTACTTGATTAGAATTCATTATTTTTGGCAAGTAAATCGATTATTTTTTCCGAGATAATCCAATATAAATGAGTACTTTTGAATTAAAAACCCATTATAACCGATTTAAATCAATTTTGTTTCTAGAACTGAGTTCGATTGTTTTGCAATAATTTAAACTGAGGGGGCGTAAACTTGGGGGTAGGGGGGTAAACTGGAGGGGGTATACTGGGGGGGGATAAACTGGGGAGTAAAATGGGAGGGGGAGCAAACAAGGAGGGTAAACGGGGGGAGACCAACTGGGTGGTGGGAGGTCAACTGGGGCAGGAGGGGGTTATCTGGAAACTGGGGTTGTCAATCATTAACCCCCCTCCCCCAAAATCTACCACTGAAAAAATCACTACAAAAAAGCTATGCATTGAATTATGTTATCAGAATTTGGTTTTTTTTCTGCCTACTATACAAGCCAAACTTGTTGGTTGTCACAACATTTCACTAACAATATGCATCTGCTGAATGAGCAAATCTGTTGGCAAAATGAAATCTTCAGTAAACCTTTTTCTCTATGTTTTCACCTAGTCAATTGGTCTAATCAAAATTGTATCGTCCAATCAAAAAAGGCGGTCAGTTACTAGGCAACTGGGTGGTGGGAGATCAACTGGGGCGGGGGATCAACTGGAAACTGGGGGCGTCAATCATTAGCCCCCCTCTCTCAAAAGCTATCACTAAAAAATCCCTCATGTTCAACTATAAGGGTGGGGCGAAAGGCGCTTGGGATAAAATGTCAGTAAAATGTCTTGTGGAGGGTGGTAAAGTAAAGGGGGTAAAGTAAAAGCTGAAGTAAAAAAAAAAAATTTTTTTTTGTGAAATGGAAAATTTTATGAAACGTAAAAAGTAGCAACTGCAGTAAACAGGAAATGAGATAACTTTGAAAAAACATGGGTGAACAACAAAAAATCCGTGCATTGAATTATGTCACAGAATTTGGTAACTTTTTTTCTGCCTACTATACAAAACCAAACTTGTTGGTTGTCAAAACATTTCACCATCAATATGCATCTGCTGATCCATTATTTTTGGCAAGTAAATCGATTGTTTTTGCCAAGATAATCCAATATAATTGAGTATTTTTGAAATAAAAATCCATTATAATCGGGCACACAAGGTGCACACAACCATGTTCTCTGAAAAAAAAAACGAAAAACATCTTTTTTATACTAATTTCATTTCATTTTTTTTGTGCGTGGAGTGATGATAGGATTTTATCCAAACACTAGCTTTCAGCAAATCTAATATTCACAGAAAAAAAAACCAATATGGACATGAAATGACATTTGGAAAAACCTTTATTTTAAAAATGACATCTGAAAAAAATAACAAAAAAAATCATTTCTTTTCAACAGTTTCAGAGTTTCGAAGTTTTTATTCACAAGATGGCGCTAAACAACTTTTAAAATTAGTTTTACTCATTTTACTCCATTAGAAACCATTATTTTTGGCATTTCAATTGATTATTTTTGCCAAGATAATCCAACATAATTGATTCACCAACAATATGCATCTGCTGAATGAGCAAAGTCTGTTGGCAAATTGAAATCTTCAGTAAACCTTTTTCTCTATGTTTTCACCTAGTCAATTGATCAAATCAAAATTGTATTGCTCAACTAAAAAAGGCGGTCAATTTCTAGACAACTAACTCAAAAGGTTCCAACCAAGTTCTCTGAAAAAAAAAAACGCGAATAAAATCTTTTTTACATTAAATTTATTTCATTTTTTTGTGCAGGGAGTGATGATACGATTTTAGCCAAAGACTAGCTTTCAGCAACTCTAACATTCATGGTTAAAAAAGAAAACCATTTTGGACATAAAATGTCATTTGGTAAATATTTTTTTTTAAAATGACATCTGAAAAATAAAACAAAACAATTTTCATTTTTTTCAGCAGAAATTTTTTTGAGTTTCGGAGTTTTTATTCTTAAGATGGCGCTAAACAACTTAAGAAATGAAATTTACTCATTGTACTCGATTAGAATCCATTATTTTTGGCAAGTAAATTGATTATTTTTTCTTGGATAATCCAATATAAATGAGTACTTTTGAATTAAAAACCCATTATAACCAAATTAAATCAATTTTGTTTCTAGAACTGAGTTCGATTGTTTTGCAATAATTTAAACTGAGGGGGCGTAAACCTGGGGGTAGGGGGGTAAACTGGAGGGGGTATACTGGGGGGAAAAACTGGGGAGTAAAAGGGGAGGGGTAGCAAACAAGGAGGGTAAACGGGGGGAGACCAACTGGGTGGTGGGAGGTCAACTGGGGCAGGAGGGGGGTTATCTGGAAACTAGGGGTGTCAATCATTAACCCCCCTCCCTCAAAATCTACCACTGAAAAAATCACTCATGTTCAACAATAAGGGTGGGGCGAATGTCGCTTGTGGCAAACTGTCAGAGAGGGTGGTAAAGTAAAGGGGGGAAAGTGAAGGCTGGGTGTATTTTGAGATGAGTTGAAAAAGAAGAGAAAAGAAAAAATTTTAATTTTTTTTTCGTGAAATGTAACATTTTATGAAAAGTAATAATTAGCAACTGCAGTACACAGGAAATGAGATAACTTTGAAAAACACATAAGTGAACAACAAAAAATCTATGCATTGAATTATGTCACAGAATTTGGTAACTTTTTTCCTGCCTACTATACAAAACCAAATTTGTTGGTTGTCAAAACATTTCACCATCAATATGTATCTGCTGATCAAATATTTTTGACAAGTAAATCGATTGTTTTTGCCAAGATAATCCAAAATAATTGAGTATTTTTGAAATAAAAATCAATTATAATCGATTTGAACCCATTTTTTTCGAAACTAAATTCAATTGTTTTGCAATAATTTAACCTGGGTGGGGTTGTGAACTTGAGGAGGGGGTTAAACTGGGAGGGGGCACACAATGGGCACACAACCATGTTCTCTGAAAAAAAAAACGAAAAACATCTTTTTTATACTAATTTCATTTCATTTTTTTGTGCGTGGAGTGATGATAGGATTTTATCCAAATAGTAGCTTTCAGCAAATCTAATATTCACAGTAAAAAAAACCAATATGGACATGAAATGACATTTGGAAAAACCTTTATTTTAAAAATGACATCTGAAAAAAATAACAAAAAAAATTCATTTCTTTTCAGCAGAAATTTTTTAGAGTTTCGAAGTGTTTCTTCACAAGATGGCGCTAAACAACTTTAAAAATTAATTTTAATCATAATACTCCATTAGAAACCATTATTTTTGGCAATTCAATTATTTATTTTTGCCAAGATGATCCAACATAATTGAGTATTCAAGAAAAAGAATCCCTTATAATCGATTTGAACTCATTTTTTTCAAAACTAAACTCGATTGTTTTGCAATAATTTAAACTGGGAGGGGTGTAAACTGGAGGGGGGGTAAAATGGAGGGTATAGTGAGCAAAGTCTGTTGGCAAATTGAAATCGTCAGTAAGCCTTTTTCTCTATGTTTTCACCTAGTCAATTGGTCAAATCAAAGTTGTATCGTCCAATCAAAAAAGGCGGTCAGTTACTAGGCAACTGGGTGGTGGGAGGTCAACTGAGTCAGGGAGGGGGGAGGGGGGGGGGGGTATCTGGAAACTGGGGGTGTCAATCATGAATCCCCCTCCCCCAAATCTACCACTAAAAAAATCCCTCATGTTCAACTATAAGGGTGGGGCGAATGGCGCTTGGGATAAAATGTCAGTAAAATGTCTTGTGGAGGGTGGTTAAGTAAAGGGGGGTAAAGTAAAGGCTGAAGTAGAGAAAAAAAATAAATTATTTTTTTTTGTGAAATGTAACTTTTTATGAAACGTAATACGTAGCAACTGCGGTAAACAGGAAATGAGATAACTTTGAAAAACATATGGGTGAACAACAAAAAAAGCGGTCGGTTACTAGACAACTAACTCAAAAGGTTCCAACCATGTTCTCTGAAAAAAAAACAAATAAAATCTTACTTATACTATTTTGATTTCATTTTTTGTGCAGGGAGTGATGATACAATTTTAGCCAAAGACTAGCTTTCAGCAACTCTAATATTCATAATAAAAAAAACATTTTGGACATAAAATGTCATTTGCCAAAACCTTTATTTTAAAAATGACATCTGAAAAAAATAAAACAATTTTCATTTTTTTCAGCAGAAACTTCTTTGAGTTCCGG
This sequence comes from Symsagittifera roscoffensis, assembly GCF_963678635.1. NCBI lineage: Eukaryota > Metazoa > Xenacoelomorpha > Acoela > Convolutidae > Symsagittifera > Symsagittifera roscoffensis. The sequence goes on along the minus strand of NC_087064.1, from coordinate 75,743,621 downwards.
AGTTTTTATTCTTAATAAGGCGCTAAACAACTTAAGAAATTAAATTTACTCATTTTACTCGAATAGAATTCATTGTTTTTGGCAAGTAAATCGATTATTTTTTCCGAGATAATCCAATATAAATCAGTACTTTTGAATTAAAAACCCATTAAAACCGATTTAAACCAATTTTGTTTCTAGAACTGAGTACAATTGTTTTGCAATAATTTAAACTGAGGGGGCGTAAACTTGGGGGTAGGGGGGTAAACTGGAGGGGGTAAACTGGAGGGGGTAAACTGGAGGGGGTATACTGGATGGGGGGGGTAAACTGGGGAGTAAAATGGGAGCGGGAGCAAACAAGGAGGGTAAACGGGGGGAGACCAACTGGGTGGTGGGAGATCAACTGGGGCAGGAGGGGGGTTATCTGGAAACTGGGGGTGTCAATCATTAACCCCCCTCCCCCAAAATCTCCACTAAAAAATCACTCATGTTTAACAATAAGGGTGGGGCGAATGGCGCTTGTGGTAAACTGTCTAAGATGGTGGTAAAGTAAAGGGGGTAAAGTAAAGGCTGGGTGTATTTTGAGATGAGTTGAAAAAGAAGAGAAAAGAAAAAATTTTAATTTTTTTTTGTGAAATGTAACATTTTATGAAAAGTAATAATTAGCAACTGCAGTACACAGGAAATGAGATAACTTTGAAAAACACATAGGTGAACAACAAAAAATCTATGCATTGAATTATGTCACAGAATTTGGTAACTTTTTTCCTGCCTACTATACAAAACCAAACTTGTTGGTTGTCAAAACATTTCACCATCAATATGCATCTGCTGATCCATTATTTTTGACAAGTAAATCGATTGTTTTTGCCAAAATAATCCAAAATAATTGAGTATTTTTGAAATAAAAATCAATTATAATCGATTTGAACCCATTTTTTTCGAAACTAAATTCAATTGTTTTGCAATAATTTAACCTGGGTGGGGTTGTGAACTTGAGGAGGGGGTTAAACTGGGAGGGGGCACACAATGGGCACACAACCATGTTCTCTGAAAAAAAAAACGAAAAACATCTTTTTTATACTAATTTCATTTCATTTTTTTGTGCGTGGAGTGATGATAGGATTTTATCCAAATAGTAGCTTTCAGCAAATCTAATATTCACAGTAAAAAACCAATATGGACATGAAATGACATTTGGAAAAACCTTTATTTTAAAAATGACATCTGAAAAAAATAACAAAAAAAATTCATTTCTTTTAAGCAGAAATTTTTTAGAGTTTCGAAGTGTTTCTTCACAAGATGGCGCTAAACAACTTTAAAAATTAATTTTAATCATAATACTCCATTAGAAACCATTATTTTTGGCAATTCAATTATTTAGTTTTGCCAAGATGATCCAATTAAATTCGATTGTTTTGCAATAATTTAAACTGGGAGGGTTGTAAACTGGAGGGGGGGGGGGGGTAAAATGGAGGGTATAGTGAGCAAAGTCTGTTGGCAAATTGAAATCATCAGTAAGCCTTTTTCTCTATATTTTCACCTAGTCAATTGGTCAAATCAAAGTTGTATCGTCCAATCAAAAAAGGCGGTCAGTTACTAGGCAACTGGGTGGTGGGAGGTCAACTGAGTCAGGGAGGGGGGAGGGGGGGGGGGGGGTATCTGGAAACTGGGGGTGTCAATCATTAATCCCCCTCCCCCAAAATCTACCACTAAAAAAATCCCTCATGTTCTACTATAAGGGTGGGGAGAATGGCGCTTGTGGTAAAATGTCAGGGAGGGTGGTAAAGTAAAGGATATAAAGTAAAGACTGGGTGTATTTTGAGATGAGTTGAAAAAATAGAAAAAAGTAAATATATAATTAACTTTTTTTGTGAAATGTAACATCTTATGAAACGTAATAAGTAGCAACTGCAGTAAACAGGAAATGAGATAATTTTGGAAAAAGTTGTCATTTTCTTGAATAATCTTTCGAAAAATCTAATTTTTTTGATTATAAACGATTATAATGGATTAAATTGGCGTTAAAATATAAGAATTATAATCCATTTTAATGGATTATGATCGATTATAATGGATTACATTGACAAAAAAAATTAGGATTATAAACCATTTTTAATGGAATATTGTCGATTATTTTGTAATTATATAGATACTGACCATATTTTGACAATATAATCGATTATGACCCATGGGCGCTCGGTGCGGGTTGATTCTTAAAATTTCAAAAGCGTTTCAATGAAGCTTTCTTTATGCAAGGAGGTTATTTGACGCAACCTGCGTGAGAACTTTTTCATGGTGGAACCGCTCATACACGAAAGACCGAATGCGCTAAAAGAAAAATCAGCCAATTAGATTTCAGTAATCTAAAATATGAAAAGAAAGCGCGAACATCTGAAACAAAGTAAACACTTCCAGGAACTTAATATTGATATGGGCCGAATATGAAAACGGCAGAAATATGCAAAGTTTTCAAATTGTGACTGACCCTCGATAAATTGGATCAAAAATTTTATTTGAAGGTTTTCGTTATGAAAGAAGCAAAATATGGCTTCGTTTAATTCATTTTATTTGAATGACAATTTATTCTTTTTAAAAACTGACTTTCGGCTTTTTTTTGTTTTCTACGCTATGTCTACGCTATGTTTTCCAATTTCAACTGGGAGGATCACACTTGACACTCGAAACGGAGTTTGAATTAAACTTGATAAATAGGGTTGGAAACTGAAAACTATTAATAAGTTACCGAAGCACGAAAAACATACAGCACTAAAATGTTCACTTCAAAACAATCGATGCTTAAGTATTACCAATAACTTACACGTTGTCAGTGGAACTATGATAGAAAGATATAACTTATACATTGTCAGTGGAAATATTCTTGTAATTGTGATAGACAAATTTCTCATACAGTTTTTCCGAATTGAGAAAACTGAATCAATAGGTTAACTTTTTAATCCGTTGCGAAATCTGAATTTTGAAAACCATTTTCAAAACAGAGGCGAAGTTGAACTTCGCATACACAAGCAAACGTTTGACCGATAACGCTACTGGGAAAAACTGAATGAGTAAAGTATTTAGTCTTTAAAATTTCTTAAGTGACGCACGCCAATTATGACCCATTAGCAGTAACAGTCAATTTGAAAAAAACTAAATTTACCAACTAACACCTCTAATATTATTTCTAATATTATCGCAGTCTATGGCGTAGCAGTCTATAGTAATAATCGTAGCAGTCTATAGTATAGCAGTCTATAGTAATAACATGAGAAAATTAACTGTAATGAAAATAAAACGAAATTTTTTTTAATTCGAGATTTTTTGTGAAAATCATACCCCCACACGCCATATCAAGTACAAAGTGATGCATTTCGTTCCTAGTAACAAATCAATTATGGCAAATAGGCTTCCTTTAATCAATTTGAAACGATTTCTAAGACAGATTAAATCACCGCTTACGCTTTTACAGCGCGAAATATATCGCGCAATAACTTTCCCGAATTGACCAGAATGGCAATTTTTAAACCCCCATAACTTTATGAAAAATCTCAGGTGAAATATCTTTCCAACTTCAAGCTCAGGAAAACAATACTCTTTGAATGATATAAGAAAATCCCGTCAAAAATGGCTAGTTAAGAAGTCGAAATTTGTCTGAAGAAAAAAAACCACACCGAGCACAACTATTCCGTTACTTTCGTTCGAAAAGTCGGAACAATAATAGTCGGAACCTTAGCATTGGCTGTACTTAATAGCTGGTTTTTGATCAAAATGAGCACTGTCAAAATGAACACATTTTATCGCAATAATATCTGCGTCGCATAAATATTTGCGACTTAGGTTGGAAAAAAAGATAGCTCATACTATAACACAAGCATTGCTTGTGTAAACACAGATGGCGATCAATTTTTTTGTGATATAAATATATATATATATTGCTGTTCGATAGTGGAGTTTCATTTCCTTTTAATCAAGAAAATGAGCTGAACTTAAAATAAATCAAAAGTCACAAAGCCAAAAAAACTGAAACAAAAGCGATCATAGCCATCTATGGCAGATTGTCGTTGAATATCTTTTAATTCGCAAAATTAGGCAAAAAATAGAGTCGGACGTCTCTGAGAAAACGCAATCATGTTCATTGAAAATTTGACAGTATGATGCAGTTTTGACGCCCTTTCACCGTCTCAAGATCAGAAAATTTTCCGAAATTTGGCACAAACTCTTACCACTTTCATAGTTTTTACCAAACTTTTCGGAAGTCTTAAAATTTTGAAATCATTTTGACCTTCAAGTTCAAATTAAAAATTACAGAAAACAACGCTAATCTGAAAAAACTTTGTTTTAAAATTTGCTTAGACCATTCTGTGCTACTTATACAGCAATCGGCATCCTTGTTTATTATTAGTTTTAGCAAATAACTGCTGATGCAGAACCCACTGGCAAAGCAATTCAAGTTAAATTTTAAAACTAGTATTTGGAATCCACTGTCTTTTTAGCACAAAATTACGTCACTCATTTTTAGCACACGTTCAACATAAAGTTTTGAACTTTTTTTTTGCTAATGAATGCCACTTTGATTTTATTAAATCTTTGGCTGATTTTTATCAAGTTTTTTGCCGTCCGATACAACGCGTCCTTCAAGTAACCCTTTTGGCAAAAATTTGACTGATTAACCATAAACGTTTTCTAAGGGTGCCATTGTCTGCTAATTTTGAGGGGTAGTCTGCCAAAAACTTCATAATGGGCATTTTCTTCCGAAGCAAGTTGCCAATACACTCATTCTTTGGATTCTAGAGTTGACAAACGGCTGTTTTCGAAACAAAAATTGATAGTCATTAATACCGGCTTAAGTTGACAGTCAGGATTTTTAAATTAAACGAATTACTTTAAAAATGATTCTCGGAATTATATTTGGACAATTTTGCAAACAACATCCGTGGAAAATGAATTCGAGTTCTACTGCTTTTACAAAATTTGAAAATTATGAAATAAATTACAATTGAATCAAATCAGGAGAACTGAACAAATCGGATCAAATACCATTATTGGAACGAGAAACCGCATGTGAAAGTGCAAAAGAGTTATTTTCTTATTTCAATCGATCTGTATCCAGATAAGCATTAAATTTTGTAATTAATAAACTTAACAGAAACTTTTATTAAACTTTTGAATGCAAATTTAAGTATAAGTTATTTCTGGTAAAAATTGTTTCTGAGGTTACGAGAACAAATTTTTTTTGAGAAAAAACTAGCTTGAAAATGAGAAAAAGTTAAGCTCCGTGTAGCAATCTGTTGTTTTGTTCAGTGTTAAAATTTATCGGCTCAAATAAAGCAATCATTCGATATTATGCATTCCATCTTTGCCTAATTTCATATACGTGACCCAGTAAAAAATATTGAGGATAAAAAACGAAGTTGGAAACCAGATTCTGGAATAGTAGTCTATTTTGGCAACATCAACTGAGGTCATGAACCAATTCACGAAGTTCGAATCTTTGTAACGCTCAAGTCGTCGCAACGTTCGACGACTTAGTCTCCTCTTTCCGTCCGGACCGAAATCCGCCTCAGTTGCCGAACTTCCGGAAAGACCTGAATGGTGACTTTGGGATCCGGAACGACGACGACTTGAACGACGTCGCGTGGAACTCCCTCGTCTGAAGTAACTCGAGTGACCCAGGTCTGATTCGGAGCTATTAGACATGGGGGTGACGGCACTGCTGCTGTTAAAGCCGCCCCCGTTGTCGCTGCAGAAGTCGTCTTCTTCTAAGCAGCTCTCGCTTTCCATGAAGTTGGGAGTCGGCAGCAGGTTGTTCTTGTTCCAGACTTGTTCGGCTTCAGAGGAGCTGCAATCTGTTGTCGTGTAAGAGCACGGCTGAAAAAACCTAAACTGCGAGCTGGGAAAAAATTGCAACCCGTTTACTGCATGTTCCTTAATTGCGATTAACTTGATGTATCAAAATCCTGCATATGTAGAAAAACCTGCATATGTCAAATGTTAACCGGAAAGATTGCACTCCTACACGATGTTAAAAACAAAGATTTTCATGAATTTCAAAAGAAAAAACTAACATACGAGCTGTTCAGCTCCTTACGTCGAACAGCTGTCGTTTTCGTCGATTTGGACTAGCGTTTTTGTTTCCGGAAAAAAAAATAACTGAGAACTTACATTGAAGTGAATTGAGTGATCGAAATGAACTGGTTTCAACTGCAGTTCTATGCCACTATAGGGTACCATCAGGTTGTTCTCCTGCATCGCAGGTGGGGGCACAATCGGGTACCGGTGGGGGGACGCATTGTCTCTCCAATTGGAAATGGGGTGGCGCCCGGGACGGTGTTGCGGAGGCATAAATTTCACCGTCCCCAACGACGATCTAGTTCTCGTAGGAGGAACAGACGAAGACTGTCGAAGCAGCATGGTGGTATGAACGGAACTAGGATCCCCACTTATCGAAACCGTTTTTCTGGCAACATTGTTTGTAGTAGCGACAGTACGCGTATGTGACCGGCCGTTGCTTCGACCGACAAATGAGGTTTCTTTAATTTGGACTTCATCTTCACTTGAAGAATCGGGATTAATTACTATCGATTTCTGAAGAAATTTCATGCGTTGTCTTCGTTCGAGCCATTTTCGTTTCTGCTTGTTAAGAAAATGGACTGTTATGAACTCCACAAGAGCGGCGAGAACGTACACGAAAGATACGAAGAAGTAGACGTCGACTGCATTTAGGTTGTCTACATTAGGAAGCACAGTTTTACTTGTGTTCATAACCAGAATCATGGACAGGACTCCAGTGACTCCGATATAGGCACGTGACGTGGCCACTTCGGCCACTGTGGCTCTTCCCCGGTCGGGTATGATCCAAAAGGACACCCAGGAGAGCACGACTATGATGATGGCAGGAATGTAGCTCTGCACCAGAAAGTACATCAGGTCACGTGTGAACGTGAACTCCAAGGCACAGCCCTCGTAGGAACCTGAAAAAAGTTATTAAAAACCTCAATATATATTTTTTCAATACTCAAAATGTTCAGTTTCATTTTAAGCTAGAATTGCAATATATTTTGTAGTCGCAACCTTATTATCTAGGCAGCAACTGGTTTTCAACCTACATCATGGTAATATGATGAAGTTTATGCTCTTTGACTTTTCAACAGACTATAAATGCTTCTGTTTTCAATCAGTCCACATTTTAATAAAAGTATATCACATCAATCTAGGTTCGAAAAATCTGTCACGTTTACAAATCATTACATGAATTTTGTTGTTCAGGAAATGGAAGTTTATCAATTTTAATGGAATGCGATTTAAGCGATTGGCTACTCAAAAACAGCAACAGAAGTACCATTAAAATGCCTGCAAGAGCCATAAAATACTATAGCAAGATGGACAACAATTACATTTGAACAATTCGGTCGGTATCTCGACACGCTCATTTTGAACAGGTGAAGTTATCAATTAATCAAAAAGAGTATCATTCCGAAACGGAACATGAATACAACAAGCGATACAAAAACATGCTATTGTTCAAAAATTAAGATTGTCAATGATTCTGCACTTCAAAATGTTTAAAATTCTCCAATAAAAGATTTCAAGAGAAATTGCGACTTTCTGTCCAAAATACTTAAGGTTCATAAAAAGTATACAAAAAAACTTATGATCTAGAAAAAATTATTTGCCAAACTGAACAGCGACAAAAAGCTAAATCGTTTCAAGCAGAAGAAACAAAGAAAACTCTTATTAATTTTTTAAAAAATTTGACCGACAAAAATAAGCGTTGAAAATTAAAAAAATTCAGCAATTCACAGGGTTCGAACCATCTATTGAATATGAATCAATTTCTTTCGCAATTGCGTCATAATGCCCAGCTGTTATAAGTTGTTCACTCTCTAAGAAAAATTACCAGCTGATAATGAACTCTTACGCCACTCTTTTTCCTTAAAGCACTAAAGCATATAATTCTTGTGTTTCAATTCAAACAACAAAATATTAAATGACTAAGCCGTAAGGCACGTGCCGAAAACATTTTAGAGAAAAAAAATCATGTTTTTGCAGACAAAAATTTTGGATGACCATATATATAAGAAGATCTATAAGAATATATATATATATATATATTCATATCGAAAAAATACAAAGGTCCCTCTTAAGCTTACGATCCGAAACTAGGCGGTTTACCACTAGACCAAATGGCAAGGGGTTTAGAAAGTTTGAAGGTTTCAAAAAAACAAGGCCAATGTTTACAGATTTATTAGAAAATTTGCTTAATAGAAAAAAATGCGTCAAGTTTCCAGTAACAAATAAGTTTGCTCTCGCAGCTACAGTGCTAGATTATTACTGCAGAAACAATCAAATTTTAAACTTTATCAAAAATCAGATGCTCTGAATATGGTTTTATAGGTTGGGTGGAACATCGTATCAATCAACAGATTCCTAAGAAGGGACAATTTGTAATTTATGCAAAAGCGACTACTCATATCAAGCGAGAATAGACATGAATACTATAGTGCGTGTGAATCAGTTCTTGTCGGTTAGTATAATTTATGCAAAACACACAACCAAAAGTTACTAATTGTCACTTCGTACGCAAGATAAAATAACGAATCGTCGCGTGCGCCAAAAGTTACGAATTGTCGCCTGCGCCTGCCCACCATACGCCAAAAGTTAGTCTAATGGGAACAACGGGCATATTTATGAGTTCTTGAGATTAGAGAAAAACATAAAATTTTAGAATAAGTTAACATTCTCGCACCAAGCAAATTAGGTTCCAAGTTAGGTTCCAAGTTCTATTTTTAGCCAACCAGAGTCGAGTACTTGGCAATTTTAATCTAAGCACATGACAGCTGGTCTGTTTGTCGCGAAGGTGGGGGGTAGTTGTTGTAGGTGATAACTAGATCCCTGCTCTTGCCTGTGGAGAGGTTCCTGATGAGACTCTGAGGGACGACTGAGAGGAGTCTGAGTTCGGTGAGGGTGAAGTCGGAGGAGGGTTCCGGGAGGGTAACGTTGCTGAACACATCCCACCGCACTATGATCTCCGTCGACTGGTAGCCATCTAAAAAACAACAAGCAAATAAATTTCAACCCCCAAAAAAAAACAAATTCATAATGATATACACAAGGTCCATCTACAGATTATTCTACCATTCGTAATTTGGCCTGATTTTTTTTGGCCTGCAGCAGAATCTCTGACTGTACGTTTTCATATTGTGGATGGATGTTTTCCAAACTAATTAAGATACACCCGCAAATTTCGTAGGGGTTGAATGGGCTCTTTTGCACTACCATCCCCCAAATATCTGAATTTCAGTTTTGAAAAACTGTTTTTACGATGTCATTATGTAATAAAACTTGCATGGTGAACAATTTAACTATTGTGAACACATTTTTTCTTATTATATTACATTTTAACATCAAGCATTCAGCCATAATAACACGTAGGACAACTAAGAAATTGTCAAAACTGAAATGTACGGGGAGTGGAAAAAAGCATTCGAATGAAAACTATCACAAAAAAACTCTGATTAATTTTTTCCCAAAAATTAGCCCAATTAGGGAAAACTGGATCAATAAGTCTATTTTATATTTTGCTGCGAAATCTAAAAAACGACGTTCGAACTCAAAAATCATTCATATTTTTGTGTCATTTCCGCTTTTCTAATTAGCAAGGATAAAAAATTTTCTTCCTTTTAACAAAAAATTTGAATTGAACTTACAAAGAAATCAAAAGTCAAACTGCCGAAAATCAAATTTAAGACTACCCAAATTTTTTTTTCCGATAATCATCGTAAATGTCTTCACTATGTTTATAGAAAAATGAACAGTAACCGTTATTTTTTTTTCGAAGCAGAACCTCTTACGAAAATGGAGAAAAAATGCGACTGAAAAGAAAAGATTTTTTTTGAAAACGAACATATTTTAGACCCAATTTATCTGCCCGTAATTTTTTCAAAAACGTCCTTAAAAAAGGGACTTCGTTATTTTTTTCTAAATTTCTCAGAATTTTTTTGGTCTTTTCCAGATGAACTGTTCATGAAATCGAGGCGGGGCTATTTAGTATTTTCAATCGGTTCGGAGCAGAAAATGCAGTCAACGCTAAATACCTAATCTTTCATTTCATTAAATGGCTAGTATAATATCATAGTTGGCAGGCCAGAGAAAAACTGAGACTAATCCGCGCGCTTAATCCTTTCTTGTGCAGGCAATAAGCTTTTAGTTTATTGACAATTTGTAACATTTATTCAAATTGATACTTTATCTTTTAATCTACAAATGCACAATTTGACAGCTAAACAAACCAAAACCCCACCAAAAATTAGGCGACTGAGGGTAAAATTGGGGGAGATAAGTTCACCCAGAGATAAAAGTTTTGTTCGACAAGCCTCGAGGACCTTATGGATTGATACATATTTGATTCATATTACATCAAATCAGTGGATATGGAAATTGCTGAGAGGAAATTTGTGGGAAAACAGTGATGATAAATCAGAATTAAGGGAGGGAACAATTCAATTTGAGCTAAATGGCATTTCATTGCGTCACAGGGGGAATTTGATCAGCTGGGAAGCGAGCGGGAGGAAATGCGTTAAACAATGAGTCTGTTCTGTGGTAACTTAATTGCATGCCATTTCTGTACAGAATGAAAAGCACTAAATATCCTGCCTGTCACTGACCTAAATTCTTCTTCAATCGTACCACATAATTAAATAGAGTCTCTCCCGCTTTGCCGCCGAGTGTCAAGAAAGACATACTATTTCTGAATAAACTTGAAAAAATATCTGATGTGCGTAGATGATTCATACGTCATAAAATGAAGTCAAGACTAGTTCAAGATCCACTTTATGGATGCTTTAATTTTAAGGAAACAATCTTTACGACAAGTCACTACTTTTTAGACCAATTATATTTTTTAAAAAATAATAATAAAATTGGTTGCTGCGCAGCAATTGTTGGACTAGTTTTATTGTTGCAAACATCCGAGAAAAATTTAAAAATTTAGAAAAAACTAATTCAATTTTTTCAGAGATGAGTTCAAAAAAATCTGCAAGTAGTGATTGCTTCAGTTAGAAAATTTGGAGTAATTTAAGCAACTTGCTTCAACTAACAACTTTTACATATATGATATATCAACATTTTGAAAGTATGTAAACAGGAAAAAACAATAGGGCGTTAGAATTTTTCGTTGAGTTCCATAAGGTTCAAAATGCAAATGGTAAAACTACAATACTTGAAATAATTTGTGGCATCTGTTTTGCGTGGAGGCCATGCAGCCAAATAGTAAATTCCTCCGTATTTTTAATGGCCAGAAAACTTTACTTTTTAAGCAAATGACCTTAACCGAAATAATTATAGAAAATGTGTTCGGGCTGTTTTTCCTGCAATTATTTATAGGTCAAAAAGCTGATCGACTGAATAAAAAAACTCGATCAATCAATTTAATTGATCTCAAATATAACTGTCAAACACCACAACAATACAGGCGACTTTATGACTACGAGGTGCAATAAAACAACCAAAGACTGTGGAAGTGTTTTTTTGACTCTAAACTAGTTTAATAATGAAGTGACTTACAGCTCTCGATGTGCAGTCGACATTTCTGGATGTCCATTGGGAAATACTGAAGGTCCATTTTGCAGTGGCACTTGACTGTTACCCTGCAAAAAAAAAGAATTAAATTTTTCAAAAAAACTGCAAAGTTTTCCAATCGAAAACTACTGTGTGTCTGTAAAACTAAAAAACAATAATCTGGGCTGCATTGAAACGCAGTTTTAGGACATGGCAAAAAAACTTAATTTTTCGGATTCCGTTTTCATGCATTATATGGTTAAACTTAGCAAAAAAGAGGAAAATTCTGGCTAAGTAAGATGGTAGAATTGTATAACAAATAAATTTAAACGGCTCTTTTATTAAAGTTTTAGTTAAGACAGCGGTGATCAAGAATGTTCTCGAGAAATAAGGTACTAGTTATGCTAATAATCGCTTGCCTTTTGATGAAATATTATTTTCTCAATATTTTCTGCAATACAAGCGAATTTTTGATAAACCGACCAAAATAGGCGTTTTCAGGCATTTGGAAAATTTCAACCAAAAAATTGCAATTTTCATGCGCGCTCTCTCCTCCCAAATTTAGTGCATATTCGCGCCGGAAGCGCATTTAAACAAATTTTAGAGTTGATCGTTGATAATTCAATACCTTAATATAGTAACAAAAAGGGGACACTTTGGCTGGCCTTAGGGTTAAATAACTGGGTTGGGGCGAGCGCTCCCCTAAATCCTAATCACTCATCAAGTATTTCTGCTAAATAATCATATTTGATCTTTAGCAAACCGTAAATTATCACTATAAACTGCTATTTTAAAGCCCCCTGTAATACTCAATACAGGACCAACAGGAGGAGGGGGAGGGGGGAGCTGAAAAAGGCTTCAAAAATAGTTTTTTCATTTAAATTTGCAACAAAAGCCTAAAAATCCAAGAAAAATTATCTGTACCAATGAAAACTATAAAAAGAGCTTTCAGAATGATTGAAAAAAGCCGGATAGTAAAAAAAGACCTTTCAGTGGAAATAAGCCGACAAAAAATAAGCAGACCGACAATAACCTAAATAAGCAGAAAACTGGAACTTGGAAGAAAGCTAAACCTTTACAAAAGTCGGCAACGGGAACTAAGTCGTCAAAAATAAAAATAACAAAAGTACTAAAGAACAAAAAAAACAGGTCGCGGCCGGATTCGAACCACAAACCTTTGCCGCCGCAAGCAGTTGCCTTACCTTCTGGCCAGATGCACCGGATGGTTGATTGAATTTCAATTTATAATTACCATGCGGTAACAAAGCCGAAAATACCTCGACAGAAACCCTTCAAAAGGTAGAAGATCAAACTTAAAAAAATTAAGTCCTCTTTCCCTATAAACACACGCACACAAAATTTTTTCTGTCCTCAAACGCCACAAAAGGTGGTCACTAAGTCGATATACAAAACCGAAACCAATTAAGCGGAAAAAAGACTTAACAAATCGGGTTGGTAAAACTACAACCAATGTAGAAATCAAACTTCGATTCGGCCGGATTGTAAAATGCTAAAATACTACAAAGAAAATGGTTGCAACAAAAATAAACGATTCTTAGACGTGGCAACTAAGCAGACAAAACATAAGTAGACAAATTTTAGGCCGACAAATTTATTTACGTTAAAAAAAACAGGTCCAGGTCAGATTCGAAACAAGGACCTTTGCCGTCCCAGTCTTATTTGTTACCTCCAGGCTAAGTGTACAAGAAACGCTGAGAAACACAAATTCATTAGGAACCAAGGTACCAACAGCAATTCAGATGAATCAAGTTATTTATGGAAAAAAGTCTAGTACTCGATTGGAAAAAAATTAGTTCTTTTCGAAAGTCGGAGCAAATAGTCATATTTTGGTAGTGTACAAGAAACGCTGAGAAACACAAATTCATTAGGAACCAAGGTACCAACAGGAATCCAGACGAATCAAGTTATTTATGGGAAAAAAAGTCTAGTACACGATTGCAATAACCTTGCTTATCGCAAGTGTAAAGACAAGAATCAAGTACTAATTTTCAATTAAAATATCGCTTGGACAAAACATCTTATAGAGCATACAAAAAAGTTAGCTCTTTTCGAAAGTCGGAGCAAATAGTCATAATTTGGTGGTTTAAGTAAGTGGAAAACTAAAAAGATAAAAACTGATAAAAGAAACCCGCTCAGAAGATCATTGTTTACGACAACCGTTCAAATATGTCACCTTTCTTTTTATGAACTTTCTTACCGCATGTTGTATAGTATAGTTCCGTTGGGGTATACTTTGATATATGAGTTGGGTCTGGTATTGGTGTGGTTCCAGCTGGTCTTGCTGTTCGCAAAGAACGAGTCTGGCACCCAGATCCTCCTCGCGTATCCGGCGGTGAGCGTGATTGGCACGTAGGAGTTGTCGTACGCCACGTACTCCAATCTGGCATCCTGCCACTTTTGAAGGAACGAGAATTGCAGTTTGAAGCTCTGTAACAAACCAAAATGATTCAGTGATTGCCGTTTTTGTGTAACTTGTAACCCCCAGAAATTTTCTAAAAAGTGAATCGAATTCAGGCATCAATCCTTCTTTGCTATTCGGTTATCAATTGGCGGAAGTGTTGCGAAAAAAAAACAAATTAATGTTTTCAACCCGAAGTAAAATATTGAACATGGAGGCAGCGGAGCTAGTGTTTTCGATACGAAGATTTTATAAATTTCAATATTTTGACAAACTTTTATGACGATGAAAGATAGTTTCTGGGATTTTACGAAGTTGATAAAATGCTGGTTGATTCAACCAGTATTTTACATCTGCAAGAAAATACCGATACTGTAAGTGAGCAATTGAGTAAATGGCTGACCATGTCTGTGGCGTTGACGTCGAAGATATTGTCGATGATCATGCTCACATTCACCACGATCGGCTCTGAAACACATTTTCATGCATCAAAACTTTTTCTTAGTTATGAATAGTACTGGCAGGATTTCAGAAGCATTAACGAAGAGAGGAGCGCCTCCGCCCTGTAATCGACAGGTCGGTGGTTCGAGGCCTGGTAGCATCCCTGCTCCTTTCTGGCGCAAAAAGTCTTAATTAACTTCATACGGTTTTTAACAAAGGTCAATTGGTCTTAAAAGATTCATCTTGAATTAATTGAAGCGTAGTTCCCACAGTTAGCAGAGGGAAGTCGTCATTTTGAACAAAAAAGCCTTCAATTCATTCATCGCATAAGTATTACAAGTAATTGTCTCGGTACAAAATTGTTGCTCTAAATTGCTACACCATGAAAATGCAGAAAAGAGCTGTCAAATAAAATTCGTAAATTCAACGATGAATATGTTTGACTCGAAATTATGGAATAATTAAAACAAAGCCGCTATTTGTTGCTCTCAAACGTACCATGAATAGTTAATGAATTATAGGGACTAAATTGAGCAACCAAACAGTCTTCATTGTATTATTTCTGGAATTCAATAAACACCTTAGAGCTGGGCATGATTTGCTCGACGTGTTCTTCAACCATATTCAAACTTTTGTTTCGCTCTTTTGCTTTAAGTAAACCCCCGTAGTCTTTATGGATTTTTAATCGTGACTTGCCCCGCTGTACTCGGCTTTGAAATATAAAGTAAACACTTCAAACAAGTAAATCAATGAACGAATAAAAATTTTAGCCACAGAGGCGAAGCTGAGCTTCTCGCCACTTGTGATACAAAAATAAAGAACTATGGTTAAAATCAAACAGAAACAAAACGAAAAAAAAACTTTAAATTGCAACAAAAGCCCAAAACACCCTGAACAAAATTACCTGCACCTTTAGAAACTTAACGAAGAGCTTTTGGGTTGCTAGAAAAACAAACAGAATTTAAAAAAATGTTTCTGCGGAATTAAGTCGACAAAAATAAGCAGACAGACAATAATCTAAATTAGCCGATAATTTTCAGTTTGCAAAAAAAACAGGTCTCGACTGGAATCGAACTTCCGGGTTTTGTAATCTCAAGCAGGTGTGTTTTCTCTACGCCAGATACGCCGAATGATTCATTGAATTTGAGTTGATAATTACCTAGCGTTAACAAAGCCGAAAATACCTTAGCATAAACCTTTCATGCCAAAAAAAGTTCAAAAAAACTCCGCTGTCCCCTTAGATTACTCACACGCACACAAAATATTTTTTCCGTCCTTAAACGACGCAATAGGAGGACACTAAGTCAATGTAAAATCAGCCGAAACCTATGAAGCCAAAAACAAAGAAAAAAATAAATGTTAACAAATCGAATTGGTTAAATTACAACCAGCCAAAAAAGCAAAAATTGATTAGATCGGATACTTTAAATGCCAACATGCTCAAGATAAGTATGTTGTAAGTAGATGAATGAGTCCAAGAGATGAGACCTGAGAACAAAGTTATTTACGTGAAAAAGTCTAGAACCCGATTGCAATAACCTTGTTTATCGCAAGGGTAAAATACCCTTGCTTATCGTAAGGGTAAAAATGATTTCTTAAATTTAAGAACGGGTGAGTTGGATCCTGTTCTCCGAATTTCAACTACTAAACAGTCTTAAAAGTCGCCAAAGGATCTTTTGAGATACCAATTTTTGCGCAACCAACTTGAAACCTATATGCAGAGGCACTGGGCACAAACTAATTAACCAGGAGATGGCCCCTAAAAGTTTCAAGGTGAGAGTGAAAAACGAAAATGGAAAGATCATAATGGCCACTTTAACGAGTGAACTAACTTTTGTTGGGTGGCAGCCACCTCCAGTCCTTGACTGTCCTGTTGGACTTAGCTGACCCCGCTTCTGCCCCGCCAGCGTCGCCCCCCTCCTCAGCCACAATGGGCTCATCATTCTCCCAGCTGTTCAGGATCTCAGTGCGGTAGTCTATCACACACCTGCGAGAAAAGAACACAAGCTCAATAATTTAAACAGGTCTAGAAAAGTTAAAGGTTTAGTAAATTTAATTAGTAAAGATAAGATGGAAAGCAATAATTTCCACTACTTATGATCGAAAAAAATGGTTAACGCGAAAAACTACGCTGCAAACGCTCAAAAAATCGATTTGTTCAGCTCAGAACAATCATTGAAATAAACGTCTTTTTGCGTACATGATTGCGGGAGGGTCGGGACAGAAGCATTATTGCAAGAGAACCTTTAATTCGAAAAAATCGTGCACAGCGCCAGAATAAAAACACAGAAGAAAAAAATGAATTGTAAGCATGAAACAAACAATTCAACGATTGTAGAACTAATGAACACAGAGGCAAAGCTGAGCTTCGCATCACTTGCGATACACAAAAAGCGCAAAAAAAAAACAAAAAATAATAATACGTCTCAAACGAACAGTGAAAAACTTGGTGAAAGAATGTTGTTGAAGAAATCACAGGCTGAAAAATCAAAACAAATCTTTTGCAATTGTTACAGAAGTCAATGATGTGAAACAAAAGAAGGATTTAGGCATAACTCCATCCATTTTTTTTCTAATAACTAATAGATGGAAACGATAAAACATTTCGGTCAAAAAATTGAAATAAAAAATTTCCTAAATGTACTCAAAAACGGTTCACTAAATCTTGCAACCAAACAAACTACATATCCAACAGGAACAATTGAGGATCAACAAGGCCCTATCCGCTATTTGCTATAGTATAAGATAAAAAACAAACTCGAAAACAAAATTTCAAAAAAATTGAATGCAAAAATTACAAGCAATTGCCACAAAAAAAACTAGCAGAAAATCTGAAAAACTCTGAAAGCCTAAAAAAAACTCAATAAAATCAAAATTATCATATATGAAATTTATACGCAAGGATAAGATAGCTGGATCACAACAAACAAGATAACATTAGAGAACGCTCGTAAAAGAAATAAAAAACACGAAAAGCCCTTCTTTTTCAAAAATTTCAGCCAGACAAAAACAGAACTCCTGCAGCTCCTGCAAAGCTTGCTGCCGCATTCTTTTAGACACAACAGGCGAGTCAAATTTGCACAAAAAAATTGAAAGTCTTTCATTTTCAAAAATTTCAGCCATAAAAAACCAAAATCCAGCAGCTACTGCAAAACTTGCCGCCGCATTCTTTTTATACAAAACAGGAAAGTCAAATTTGCAAAAAAATCTGGAAAATTATCAATTTTTCTTTGAAGTTTTTTTGGACATACTGAAACAATACTTAAAATCATCAGCTTAAACTGATTTTAAATAAAATTGTTTGAACCTAAAACAACAAATTAGAATTAAAACAAGTTACAAAGAAGAAAAAAATCAGAAACCAGATATCCGAAAAAAACTGAAATCTTATAGCAAATAAAAAATTCGAACAGAAAGTTTTGAAAAAATTTCTGCCTAACAGAAAATTTTGGCACCTTTAATAACCAGAAAAGCATAATTTATATTTACTATCAAAATATGGAAAAAGAAGTAAAATACCTGTCAAAATTTTTAGAAATTAAATACCCGGCAAGTTAACGACAAAAATAGGGTCGAAATCAATAAAGCTGATAAAAAAATGTACCTAAAAATTTTTAGCTGTAAAACAAGTATCACTTCACTATTTCTAAACCTTCTGTTGAACTACAGTTGATAGACGAACATTTTAAAACTGCTTCTATAACAAGGCGTTCAATAATTTTTTCATGAAGTTGATTAATATCTCATATCAGTAAAAATTAAGTGAGAAAAAAAGAATTTAAATTAAAACAAGGATAGCCAATTCCGCAAGTAGCAATGAATGTTTGTTTCGACCACACCAATTGAAGTACATTAATTTAAAAATTTGAAAAATTCAAGAATCTCAAAAACAAAAATTTTGAGTTTTGTTTTCCGTTTTCTTCACAACACTCAAATTTTTTCCAATGAGCGGCGATTGATTTAGGTAAAAAACTGCAAGCAAAAGAGGCAGTAAAAGCTAAAATAATGTTAAGAGTGCAATAGAATTTAATTCAAAGCTTTTATTTAATTTTTATTTAAACTGAAACCGCTTTTTTGAATTTTCACAAAAACAAATCACAATTTAGGAGCCATCAATTTGATAATACACACGACTACGAACAACTTCATTGATGAAGTCAAAATTGGGTGTAAAAATCAGAGCTATTTGATAGTTCCTACCGGTAAGTTTCAGTGAAGCAGTCTGAACAAAAATTGATTGACATAGAGAAAAAATGTTATCGATATTTTTTCCGACTGAAAATTTTTAGCACAAAATCAAAATTGTTTGCCTAAAATAACCATTTTTGTTTGCCATTTTATACCAAAATAAGTTTCCGGAAAATAAGCATCTGGCTAATGAGGTCTTTTAACTGCTTTTCTAGTACAGCTAGGAAACTACATTTTGTCGTTTACGACAAGTTCGACACAATTTTTGACTAATGTTGACAATTGAAATCCCTAGGTATTCAGCTTTCCTAACTGATTTGGACAAACCTAAAAAAATACCAGTCGAACCCTAAAAGTAAGAAATTAAATGTCATGAAAATAATATAGCAATGAAAATCTTTAAAATTAGTGCTAAGGAATCCAACAAAAACTCAAAAATTGACAAGTTTACAAAATTTTGCGTTGAGTCAAAAAGTGTGAAAATAAAAAAAAAAATCCAGCAATTTAATTAGCAAAAAAATGACGAATCGATTTCATTTTCCGGAGATTTAATTAACAAAAAAAGGTACCGATCGGCTTTTTCATGCCACTGATTTCTTCAAAAAATTACCTTAGCAAAATGCAATTTCAACAACTTTGATATTAAAAAACATACGATAACATGACAGTTTGAGCAAATAAACATATTTGCACAATTTTTCGAGCTTCAAAATTCCAAATAATTTTTGAGACCATTTTACGCTGTAATTTTATGAGCTGGGCGTAAACCTGGGAAAGATCTCTATACATCAATCTACTATTTCTTATAAAAATTTACCAGGGCAAAAACTAATTTGAAAAAAAGTTCTAAGAAATCACAATAACAAGGTTTTCTAAAACAAATCTTGAGACTGGGATACAAATAGTAATGGAATGTTTCCTAAAATTTTGAATACACGGCAGCACTATCAATTTTTTTGAATTCGTTTTTAGAATACCAAGCCTTGATTTTAGTTTTGAAACAAATTAAAAGCTCAAAATTTAGGCTTAACTGTGAAGTAATTTATAAAAAAAATGTAAGTCAAAGGTTTGACGCATCTGGGTCCGATACAAAAAGTTAAAATATTCTAGTTCCACGCTTCATTCCACCTAAACTTTTTTAAGGATACTAAAAAATCCTGACGGCTCAATCTTATTGTTGACCTTTCAAAAGTTTGATCCGTTTCCACGTAAATTTGATGAATTAGCTTGCATTGAAAGACAATAACATTATAATATTACATTTGAAAGACTATAATAAAATTGAACGACAATTTTGCTTACTCTGAAAACCATTCAAACATGATAATTTTTCAAAGTATAGTTTTAATGGCACAATGCAACAATTTTTTAACAAAATCCTGATTTTGTTGAAATTTGAATGAGATCTTCTGACATTACAATACTTAAAAACTTGTGTAGAATACGTCTATTGAAAATTTACAAAAAGTTTGGCTATAAAAAGTTGGTATTGGACACCGAAGCGAAGCGGAGCTCCACGCCAATTGCGATAGAGCTAAGACGAAGCATTATATTAACGAGTGTAGAAAAAGAACCGGAAGTCAAAAAAATTGGAAGAAGTTGAAATTTTTTAAACGTTGCAACAACTACGTTTGCCTCAATTAAGGTTCATGAACAGCGTTAATTCGGCTACAATTATCAGGTACTACACGGCACTCAAGCAGACAAAAAAGTCGACCCCCGTTAAGCCCAGAGCAAAATTCTTGTCATATATAATTTTGAGCTAAAATTTGAAACTCACCCCTGTTGAAACGCCACAAACGTAAAAAAAATCGTCTGTCTTCGGAACAACGCAAAAAGTATTGACTTAAGCAACTTAACATAGGCTAGAGCCATTAAATTACAGTTGACGAGAAAATAAAAAGAGTAAGAAAGTTCTTCCAAATCAGTACAAATTACAGAAAAACTATCAATTACAGAAAAAAAATTAATTAAGACGAAAGACAACTCTATGACTTGGGAAGTAGGTCAATGAAAAACCGTACCAGATATTATAGTTTGTATTTAAAAAAATGAAAATTAAGCTGACGAAAACTAGGGCAAAAACCACGAATCCCAACAAAGTATTTTTTAAAAAACTTTATATGAAAAAACCTCGATAGTTTTATAGACTTTTCAAAAAATTGAGCCTGTCAATTTAAAAGAAGGTAATTTCTGTCAGCCAGCTCAATAAGGAAGTTATTAACATAAAAGCCTAATTCCTGCTTACAAGACACTTGCTGTCGCAATACAAAGTTCAAAATTAGTGATTTTTTGTCAGAACTTGAGTGTTTGGCCAAGTTTAAAACGTCAGTACCCTAATGTTTTTGGTTGAAACCATTGTTAAGAATTTTAACCTTTACAATTGTTTTGAATAAAAAATAAAAGTATTTGGCTATTCAGACTAAAGTTACAGCCAAAATAGTCTCGCAACCATGAACTTGTGATTTTTTGTTTCCTAACCTATAAAAAGAATGATTTGTTTTTCATTTTCTGCCTACTTCTGCGGCAAAATTTAAACAAGAGATTGAAATTCTGACATGGCGTAGATATCTATAACTGAAAAAAAAATCGAGACTTTGTTAGCATTTAATCAAAACTACTTATCTAATTTCAGACAATTTTCAAGGCCACTTGATATATCAGACAAATTGATTACAGTGCTGATTTACATCAACCGGACAAAACGAACAACTTAGGAAACGGAAATTTCAAACGAAATTTTTTTTAAAATATGTTGAGATTAGATAATAAAATGATGAGAACAAGAGTTGCTTAGAATTTAACCTGCATTGATATGGCCCCAAAATAAATTAATTTGGGTTTTTTATTTAAAATTTTTAATAACTTACACGATACTACCAATTTAACTGATAAGAAAATGACATCAGAAGAAGCCTCTTACACAGGCCAACAAAGTTGTAGAAGGGTGAATTCTCCAAAAATTAGCCTAATGGGTTTGAAGTTAGTTGTTACGCAAAAATTTTGAGTTCCTTCTAGCAAAAATTATGTTTTTTAGCCAAAAAGCAAAGAATCATTTATAAAGGTTTTTGGAGATGCTACCAGTATAGACAGTGCACGAGGCTTCTTTTGATTCAATTTTCGTATCAATTAACCAGGTAGTTTTAGCGTAATTTCTGATTAATTAAAAAGCCATTATGAACCATTTTGGGGCTAAAATTTGGCTACAAATTTCGCAAAGATATTGCACCATAAAAAACTGATGAATTTTAGCATCGTGGCATTGTGGCGCCCCGGTAGCGATAGTGCCCAGAAATCGAATAATTACTGATTTAAATCGCATGTACGCTGCAATTTGCAAGGTGAGCTGAGCTCTTGCAAGTAAGTCATAGCTTAATAAGTGCTGGTTATACGCGCTCTTGCCAATCTCAATAATTAACCTTTGTTTTAGGCCTCCGGGTTGGTTCACTAATAAAAAAAATTTGTTCTGCAATTTTTGTTTTAACTTAAATCAATTTGAGATAAACGCGTTTGAAGTTTCAAACTTTGATTTTTTTGCTCGGATAATTGAAATCAGCACTGTATTACAAGTTCAGTGATTTCCGCCAATCGGTGCATCAAACAAAAACGTTTCAGCCTGGCAAACATATTTTAAGGCTTTTTGCCACTCCCCCTTCGCCGTTTTTTTTTCAATTTTACTAGTTGTTTTATATGTTATTATGGCTAAACGCGTACCTTAACGATGTAAAGTTTGAATAACAAATGTTTTCATAGTAGCTATGTTGTTCGCCATGCGAAATTTCATTAGATTATGACACCGTACGAAAAACAAATTTTCTGGGAGCTTAAAATGTAAAATAAAATCTGTTCAAAACATTCTGTCATCTTAAAACGACTCTTATCTCAAGAAAAATATTTAAAAGAAATAATATAAAAGTCATCTTAAAACGACTCTTATCTTAAGAAAAATATAAAAAGAAATAATAAAAAAATGTTTTCTATGCTGGGTCTACTATGATAATGCTTAAATGGAGTTCAGTTGTAACACAGAGGCCATTCGTTACACAGAAGCGAAGCGGATCTTCGAATCAACTGCGATACAAAGCAAGCACAGCCTTGCAAGCTAGTGAATACAAGATGAGACTAAAATAACAAAATCGAAAAAATATGTAAACATTGTTTGGGAAAAAACAGAAAAAAACTATTTAAAAAAATTAGTCAAGAAACACAACAAACTGTATTAATTAAGCATTTAATGTTTTAACGAGCGGTCACTAAGCCAACAACACGTTCATTGAGCCAAAAACATCCACTCTAAGCGGCTCCTTGAGACAGATAAAAAAAGGGTCACAAAAATTGTTGACAAAAAAGTTTTTGTGCAATTAAGTTTTAACACTTTGCAAGACAGGCTACCTGATTTGTTTAATCAATCCTTTAATTCTTTGAAGCGACACAAATCAGGGCAAGTAATTCAACCGATAAAACATCAGCCAAAAACATTTAGGCCGAATGAAGCTTTTAAGCGAAACAAAAACAAAAAAATGTACAAAGTCAGGACTATTAATTTTATATATTACAGGAATACATCATGACAACTTGCATTTACGTCAACCGCACAAGAAAATTTAACAATATGGCAACTGAGCCAATAAAAAAATGCGAAAAAAAGCCCGACAACATATTTTTCCCGTTTCTTTTTATAAACTTCAAACGTACTGAAATTAACAAGTTGCAGCCGGGACTCGAACACCATACCATAGGGTACAGAGACAAGCACGTTACCTCTAGGCCAAGTAAGAAACAGTCGCGAAGTTGCTAAGGTTCACTAAAGGAGTAACTTCAATTTCAAGTAACCATGATCCGTGCTCGTTGCTTGAAGGTGAATCAACATTATCAAGCCAAGAAAAATTATCAAGCAAAGAAGTTGCATCTTGTTCTTAAGCAGGGACACAAAAGCGGTTTTCCGCGATGAGCTGTACAACTCGTATGTTGATCTTTTCCCTTTCCATGGGTAAATGCTCTTAGAACTTCAGATGTAAGAAAAAATGTTTACAGGAAAAAATCTAGTTCTCGATTACAAGACACTTCTTTTCGCAAGTGTAATTATAAAAAAAATTCGGAACAATATATTCTTAAAAACTTTCTTTCTAATCTCTTAGAGCTATAAAAATGTCTAAAACAACGAAACAACTGATAACCCACGGTGTAGCAGAATATGTTTCTAGAGAATCATAAAATGTAAGGCAATTCTAAAAACAAACATATATGTCTCGAAAACTAAACTGTTCCAAAGTCTCTTCATTTGAATTGTATGTCACAACCGAATACAGTAATACAGTAGCCCAGCAACAAAAGGCTAATTCATTTTTAAAATAAGTTAGTACTTGTATATATGTCGATAGATCCATAATTCGAAAAATAAGAGATTTGATCAGATGCATACTTTTGAGTTTTATGGTGCTATGTTTTTTCAAAATTGTCGTCATTTTTCTTCGGTCTACTTGAAATAATTGACAACATTTTTAGCTGTTTGTTGATTATGTTTTCGAATTAGGATTGAAAGAAGAAATCTAATATGATATTGCAGTTCCTTGTCTGCTTTTTAGGTAATAATTATTGCTTGGAAATATTTGCTGAAAAAAAACAAGTAACATTTTTTCCACACCACGGTCATTTTTCTACACCATCTAATATGTGTGTTCGATTCTTGTTAACTTGTTAATTTCCAGCCCGAATTGCCTAGAAATGCGACTTGTACCCTTTTTAAAAATCTAAATCAGCGATCCTACATTTAATAACACAACGCGATTGAGACGAGTCTTTTGTGAAAAAATTTTCTGAATATCTTTGACCGTGGTGTGGAAAAAATGACACTTATTTTTTTTCGAAGCAAATATTTCCACGCAAAAATAGGTACCTAAAAGAGCAGACAAGGAACTGTGCAATATCATATTAGAATTCTTTCCGTCCTAATTCGAAAGCATAACCAACAAACTGCTAAGAAATGTCGACAAGGAACTATGCAGCATCATACTAGAACTCTTTCAGTCCTAACTAGAAAACATAACCAAAAAACAGCTATAAAAAACAATTTTTTGGAAAACAAACCTTGTGTGAGAAAACTATATCACTAGGCCATTTTTCACTCCGCTGTGAAATTTAAAAATGAAAACCTATTTTCAAAGCTAAAAATTGTTCACGTTGATTCGCGTCTTTTACTATTTCTTAATTGGAGAGCGTAAATTCACTTCATTTTAGCAAATAAATTGAATTGAATTTGAAACACAGACAAAGCCAAAAATTTTCACACACAAGCAAGAAAGCAGCAAAAACGGGCTTTAATTGCACAAAAACACAAATGTAAAATATCATGTAATAAAATGGAGTGTATGAAACAAAACTGTATAAAATATGCAGTTTAAATATCTCAAAAAAACATTGATGTAGAAAATTTCAGAAATAGGAATTTCAAAATTATACTCTTTTATGAAGCAAATTCGGTTCATTTGATGAAATTAAAAAGCATCAGCTGTGATAAATTATTGGTTATCAAACCTCAAAGCATTTGCTATTAAATTTCCGATGCTGTCTGTTGCTGAAAAATACCGCAAGTAGTACGCACAATACTATATTTGCGACTTGAGTTGAAAAAAAAAGTTTCTATGCTCCAATCCTGTAATTAATAGAAAGCCAAAGAGCAAAAAATCAAACTTGAGCATTGAAAAACTTTCATGGCTTTTTCGTTAAAAACATACATCAAGAACTTCAAAAAATGACTTCACTTTGTTTATTGAGGAAATATTCCATTGGCTTCCATTCAATAGTTTATACAGACTACTAGCCGAAAGAGACTATTTGAAAAATGCAGATAAACATCAACCACTTTGGTGATACTGTTGTCTCAAAGAAAACTCATTTGCAAAAAAAAATGTGCCATAAAACATGATTTCCAGCTTTACATGAGCATTTTTACAAAAATGATTGCGTGATAATTATGCAAGCAAAACTTGGATAGACGCCTAAAATGGTCTTTAAAAAGTCAAAAAACTTCATGGCTATAATGTCCTTTTATGTTTTATGTCCTTTTATGTCCATTTCAAACACATAAACGTTAAAAAAATCTAGTTTCGCTTTTCAAACAACGTGAAATGAGGCGAAAAAATGATCAAACAAGCCGACGTCACTTAAGCCGAAAAAAGTAAGCGCGAGAAAAACAGAAGCTGAGATGAAAGAAGCGAATGGAGAAAACTAAGCCCACAATATTATTAGATAATCCGAAAATTAGACTTCAAAAGCACTAAAAAGTTGAGTAATTTTTGCAATTTTTTGTAATAAAATTTAACCGATATTTCAAAAACTGAAAGCATCATTAACTTGGATCAATTTGAGATAAAAAATTATCCAATACAAAGAGAAGCAAGACACTATTTTGCTAGAAACTGCCAAGTATCTATTTCAATTTTTTTTTCATTGACAGAAACGTCAGCTGGTAAAGGCTAAAAAATGTAAGCAAGTTTGCTTAAACAAATCAATAGAAAGTAAGGGAAAAACAAAACGTTTATTTAACAACACAGTAAAAAAATTGATAATTTAAAAAGATAAATTCTACAAATTATGAGCGAAACGTATCAATTTTTTTCTATTATTTTCTGATCTGATCACAATTAAGACTTTGGAAATAAGAGCCTTTTGCTCATAACGGTTATCATTGCAATAGTTATAGGCTACAGATCACTTAAGTTGATAAAAGGCATCAGTTGACGAAAATACTGATAAAAAATATGCCTAGAAAAATGCGCATAAACTAATCTTTCCAATTATGTTCACCACAAAGGATACCACAAATACGGCATTACAGCCAAAAAGTCTCGAGTAAATTTTCGAACACCTGTGCGAAAAAATATAAAAAGAGAAAACAAAACATTTTAGAAAAAACTTGAAAACGAAAGTTTTAACGTCTCTGATTCAATTTTAAAAAAAATTGACCACAAACTATTAGAAAAAAAAAAACAATAGAAAATTAAACGGACAAAAACAAAGCCGACACCTAATAAACTGAAAATGATCCAAAAAAAATCGGCACATAACTACACCCTATTTAAGCGGTAAATTAATGTGTTACAGAGCATTAAATGAACCAGTTTTATCCAGCTAGCTAAATTTACCCTTTCCCCTAAATCTATAATTTGTGAACAAAATTATTTAGGGGGAAAATCTATTTCCCCATTGCAACACGTTTGCTGATCGCAAGGATAACTATCTAGGTTGTCCAGTTGTGGCTCTCAGCCTAGTGCAAAACAATCAATTGCACCAGATATAGTCTACCAGACCTTTACTGAGGGTCTGAAACACCAGGATTTGACTCTTAAAAGGGTGGCAAATTGCCTAACCACCCACCTTTCGAGTCCAAACCATTTAAACGGTCCAGTAACTTTTTCGACACCAACCTTGAGTTTTGACATGCTGCCATAAGTAAAACAATGTGAACAAGGTAACAGTCGTAAGAACACATTTCCAAGTAATAGAAATAACGTCTGTCAGAAAATAACGGCAAGCCAATTGATAGTTCTCGGAATCAAAATTGGAATGTATAATAAAAGGAATTAATTCAAAACTAGTAAAGCAAAATCAGTCTGAATTTCGAGATAGAATATTGCGTAGTCTCAATTATGTAATCCATCAAACAATAAATTAATTAACTAGCAATTCGATCTTGCAATTTTTTTAAACAAAAATAGACTGAACTTTGAGGTAGATTGTGAAGAAATATTTTCCCCTCAAAATTTATAAGACGAGGAGTCTGTGTTTTTTTTTATGTTTTAGCCTCGAGGTTTATCAGGTGTACTGAAAGTCAGTATTTTTCCCAGTTCTTCTGTGATAAAAACAGGTCCTTGGAATTACATTTACGTAATACATTTCTAAAGTCTCAAGTTGACATTTTAATAAATGACTGAAGAAGAACACAGTTTTGCTGTCATTGGTAGAATTTCATCCTTTTTTATGACGCTCATAAAGTG
Organism: Symsagittifera roscoffensis; assembly: GCF_963678635.1. NCBI lineage: Eukaryota > Metazoa > Xenacoelomorpha > Acoela > Convolutidae > Symsagittifera > Symsagittifera roscoffensis. Next base: position 75,716,042 of record NC_087064.1, on the reverse strand, counting down.
CAGTAAAACCAAATCGGATCTTTTGTGCCAATAAGAAAGATCCAACAATAAAAGCCAAAGTTTACATATAAAATCAAATCGAAGCCAAATAAATTTTAAACTCCAGAGCCTGAATTAGCCAACACATTCTACTAAGCAAATAATTTCCGAAGTAATATTGAATGTTAAGGAGTTTCTAAAAAATAATTTTGAACAAATATCAGTTGCTTTAGCTTTAAGTATTAGACAAAAAATGAAAAAAAAAATATCGCTTAATAAAGTCCAATTTACGGAGCGAACATAATATTAATCGGAGTTTAGCTATGCTGAAAAAGAAACTAAGCAGATATAATTATCATAAGGATCGTGAAAAAAAAACATTTTTGTGATGAAATGAAATTAATCACAGTGCTTTGAATGCATTGGAATTTTCGCGCGCTGATTGGAGCTTTGGAAAAGATTATATTTAATTTAGACGGACCAGTTACAAATGGGATGAAAAAGAGAGAAAAAAGGAAGCAAAAGAGAATACCAAGAGGCCTGCTATTAAATTCAATAAATATTCAATTGAAACTGAAGGCCTACTCAACGGAATGGGGGAATAAAAGGACGGAGGCGGCGGGCGGCGGAGTGTTCGGTGAGGTGACGGCGGTCGAGTGGAAGCGCGGTTTTCTCTGCACTGTTACCTGTTCATTACAAATAAATGTGGTGAGAAATTCGGGAATTAGGATATATAGAAACAGATATATAGATAGAAGAGCGCAAATACAGATTTGTTCCAGCAAGCTATTCTAACATTGGATAAGATATAAGCACAAGCATATAGGTAAGAACCAGCACACAAATCAGTTGCTTTTCCTTTGATATCAACCCAGCCACCCCCCCCCCCCCCCCCGGCCCCGCCCCATTTCACCAAAACTAGAGTTCATACTTGGGCTACAAATCACAAAAGCCCCCTCTCTATCTATCTATCTCTTGCTTATAGCTTCGATAATAGACTAGGGAAGGGTATTAGTAGGGTAGGGTATTTTAGGGCATAAAAGGATAGAATAGAGCTAGGAAACACTTTATAACGCAAATGCGGAATTGTTTGCAGTTGAACTGCTAACAGTGAGGATATCAGAGTACAGTAGAAAGCGAACCGTCAAAGTTTCTATTATCAAAAAAATAATAGTCTCATACTTGCAAAAAAAACATGTCAAAAAATCTTGCTTCGAACATCAAAAAAAAATTTTGGAGAAAATTGTTTCGTCTTCCTTCAACTATGTCAAAAAATTATGAAAATTTAAAAAAATCGAAGAAATTAATTCTTTGAAGATTTAGCTCAAGAAGTATTCCATCTTTCGCTTATGATTTGTCAAAACTTACGTGCAAAAATGCGTCTGCTATTTAGGATACCTGCTAGTAACATTGTCTGCTTAATGACCGTGGGGAATAGAGACTCGAGAAAGCACTACATAAACACACTTACTACCTCTCCTCTTAACAACAAATGACTTCAATTGGAATTTGTGGAAAAGAGAGAATTTACAAAATAGATGCCATATACAAACAGGCAACATTAAGGGCATTCTTCATACCACCATCATTCCACTTTTACATACGACACCATTTGTCAGACGAATGCTTCTTACTACTGTATTCATCACGATAAACAATCAGAACAAAATGCTGATGATGGAATAAATAAGAGGAAAAATAAAAACATGAACAAAATTAAAAGCGAAATGAAAGAAAACATCAAAGCACGTGAAACAATTCCAAAAAGCGAGAGATAATACAACCGCACAGTAACACCCTGAGCATCAAAAAAGATTCTTTTACATACGAAAAAATAAAGAGAAGCACGTTTATTCGGTACGGGCCAAATCATGTGAAATGCCCCAAATCAAGACCTTTTTTCTGTGGCTTATAGGCATTTAAGCATTGTGTTCATTTAAACCCAAATAGATTCAATTAATTGCTCCAAAAAAGGAATTGAAATGCAAAAAAGAAAGTTTTCCTATCAGTTGTTTCGCAGACTAGTGATATGTCCCCAAATAAGGAGCAATAAATTATCACAGAGGCGAAGCAGAGCCTCGCATCACTTACGATACAACGCGCCATAGCGTAGCATTGCAACATAGCAAAGAAAAAATGAGACGGAAATAACTAAGGACAAAACATTTTTCAAGATTTAAAAAAAAGAAAGCCCAATTTCATTAAAACAATAAAAACACAGCCACTATACAAAAAAAAACATGAAAAACCCAATTTCAGCAAAACAGTAGAAAAACAACCTTAAGCATTAAAGAATCTTTAAGTATTTACCGAGCGTCCATCAAGCCGAAAGTATGAGAGTAGATGCCTCTTGAGCTGATGCAAAAAACAAGCATGCGAAACTGTTGTCATGAAAGAATTTTCAATTTTCAAACTTCGAGATGCTTCACCACAACCGACCTCAATAGTATTTTGTCAAAAAAAACCAATCATATTCGCTCTTCAAACCATACAAAAAAGTAGACTAAGCCAATAAAACATGAGTTAAAACTAAAACCATTTTAATAAAAAAAATAACATACAAAAAAGAAAAGACCGATAATTTGAACAAAAAAGTCCGGCATTTCAATTTTTCCCGGACTTGTTTTTTGCCTTTTCATACACACTGTAAAAAAATTATTTCTACTTGTGACTCGAACCCCAAACCTTAGGGTGCGTGCGAAGGCAACCGTGTTACCTCTGAGGATGCAGGAAGGAGATTCGAAGTTGTCTCGTTCCCGATTACAAGACAATTGCTTTCGTAAAAAAAAAACAGATTTTATTAAAAATAAATTTTGAAAAGCGTATGAAAACTAAACTAAAACTTTAAAAACTGTATGTCAAGTATATTTCAGCAAATTTACTCAAAGTTGCACCACTAAAATTGGAGAGCAAACATAGTTCGACATCAAGAATAATTTTTGTGATTTCAGGTAGAAAAATATCCCACACAGCTTTCAGAAAACTTGTAAAACTGAATGATTACTTTAAATGCCTAGCTATATATAAAAAGATTTAAAAAAACAAGGTTTTCTCCTATGTAATTTTATTGAGCGTTGATTGAGAAGATAAACTCAAAGTTTCATTAATCTTCAAAAAGAGTTTTAATTGATTAATTAATTTTTCAAAATTAAAGGCCGAAATGAAAACAATTTTTTTTCAAAAATCAGAGAAAAACTTAGCGCTGGGGAGACGCTTAACTATTTTTTTACAACAAAAAGCTAAACACTTCATGAGGTTTTTTGCGCGTTACTCGCTCCAAACTAGAAGGGTAAAGCAAACATTTCAAAACAATTTATCTCGACACTATAAAATGTTCGAAAATTTTTTAATGTTCAAATCATGACGCGAAGGACCTAAAGAAATAAATTATTCGACCTATTGTAATGATTATTTGCGGTAATTGATTTTGCGCGGAAAAATTTGGTTCCCAAATTTCAGTGGTGGGACTAATGATTTATAACTTTGGAATGATACAATCATTTTATCACTTAAATTTCGACAGATGTTTCTTTTTGAGGCTTGTGAAAACGTAGAAATGGAAATTGAGTCTTAACTAGATACTTCAGCCATATACGTAGACTTTTCCACTAATCACATTGCAGGAAAAATAAAATTTTCAAAAACTAGAAAGCTCTAAATTGCCTGATCTTTTGCATATAATGGGTTTAAGAAAAAAAGTCGACGGGACTTTAAGTTGAAGGGACTTCAAGTTGAATTCTGAACTTTTCAGGTATTTGATTTAATGGTTTAAATACTATAATAATTTAATATTTTAGGACCATTAAAAATTTTGAGTTGTTTATTTAAAAAAATCCGATTGGAAACATTTCAGTTCGCTAAATGAACCTGTTTTTGGAATGAAGATATCCAAACATTCTACAATATTCACCAATTATTTTCTAAGAACCATTTAAAAAAATTTACAAAAAGGCAAAGCTTACAAAACTTTGAGTTGTTTATTTAAAAAAACTACGACTGGAAACATTTCAGTTTTTAAATGAACCTGTTTTTGGAATGAAAATACTCAAACATTCTACAAAATTCACCAATTATTTCCTAAAAACGTTTAAAAAAAAGCTTACACAGAAGCAAAGCTGCGCTTCGCAAATACTTGTTAGAACACGACTAAAAAGCAGCTCTATCAAGTGAAATAAGAAAAAGTAGAAATGAGCCTCGAATTAGCAAAAATTCGGCAACGTCTCGGATTCGAAATGCGACCTAGCAAATTTGAGTCTCACGCGCTAACTGCTCAGCCACGGATGCTTAAAATCCCCAAAAATTAGCCGCCAATAAAACAGCTACATATGCTAATAAATTGCCAATTTAATGCAGCAAAAGTAGCACCAAATACAAAAAGAAGCAATTTTGCATGTAATAAATTAGAACGCATGAAGCCAAATTATGAATGGATTAGGCATTTGATAACAATTGCGAGATTTATTGAGTTGGAAAAGTTCTGAAATCGAGCTTTTCATCATTGTACTGCTGTTTGATACAAATAATTTTTTTCGGTTCATTTGATGAATTAAAAATGCATTAATTGTCAATTTATTTTTATTCGAATGTCAAAGCACATGCTATCCAAAAGCTGTCAAAGTGCCCCAAAAGTGGCACCAATATTTGCGCATTAGGTTAGAGAAAAAGTTCGAACTAATACACTTTGCTTCGCAAGTGCAAATAGCATGAATTATGTATGGAAACTACCAATTTATGTGCATTGAGCCAAAGCTGTTTCACATTTTTGATTTTTCGTTTTAATTTGCGGCCAATTTGTTCATTTGGTCTAATTCCCGTCCTGTTGGATTGATGTCCGGCATCCACATTTATCAAAAAGAATTGAACCTTTAGGAGCAAATACTGTCTAATTTGGAAGAACGTAAAATTGTATAGTGATTGAAGGCGAGGGTATTCTGTACTTAAAACTATAGGGGAGATTGTTAAGTAGATCAAATACAGGTGCAGCCGGTATGGTGCAAGCAGCACACAGCCTTCTTTTGAATCATCGTTGCAAAACGTATTTGCATTTTTGTTGGGTGACTTTACATGGAGGCGAAGCTACATTTCACTAACACAAACGAAACCCGACAAACAGCGCACTTTCAGTGACACATAACATGAGTCGTACTGCTTAACGAATTAGAAAAAATACTCTGAGCCCTTCAGGAAAAAAAATCAGAATTTTTGTTTTCGAGACTGTAATAACTGCGAGCTATTTTCAGCGACATTAAAAACCATTCAATTAAGTAGAGGTTTAAAATTAGTTTTAGGTTATTCAAGATAAAAAAGCATGTTGCGTAAATTTGTCTCGTACATTCGAATAGCCTTTTATTGTACAAGTAACAGAACGCTCCGACCATACTCATTTTTACCAAAACATTTTTCAAAATTAATTTATACTTTAATGTTTTTGCCTCCTTTTTGTGGGGTAAGGCATTGCGGTTCTTCGACCAAGGCTTCGCATCGAATTTGTCTCAAAAAAAAGCAGATTGTTTTTTCTCGAGGCACAGAAAGAATTTTTTCGTTAAGGTTCGATTTACGACTGAAAGGCTTTTTATGTGATATAACAATAAGAACCGTGAAAGGTTTTTATTTGTGATACGCGGATCTTAAGGACAAAAACCAAAACAGAATCCAAAATTTTTCCACACCTTCAGTGCTTGGAACAGAATCACATCGAGGCAAGAAACTCTCCTTCAAATTCACATATTTACCAATATGTGTTCACATATTTATCAACTCCAATTTTTAGAAGTTTTATTAGATATTTTGATCTTCAAAAGCTTGAGGTATTTGGCTGTGAATGTGGGTTTATTCACAAAGGGAACTATTTAATTCACTAATGGTATATAGGATCAATAACTCCCTTCATTTAATTTCCTGTATACCTGTGAAAAAATCCGAACGCACAACAGTATGCAGACAATATCATGTGATTTCAACGCTTTTGATAAAATTTCGCAAGGAAGCCAGGAGAAAATGGTGAGAAATGCGTTTCTTAGAAATTTTAGAGTCTGAATATATATTCAGCAATTAAGAGCTGAAGGCCTTTATACTCGTTACACCCATCAGAATTTTTCATGCGCCGGAAAAAAGACATAGTAAACAAGGATATAGGCATTTCACTTTTTTTTTAAATTATTTTTCAAGTTTTTTTTTTCAAAAATTATTGCAGTTTTTTATCAGCGTGGTGTGATAGGATCTGAATAAAAACTGGGGATTAGATATACTCGACAGTAATAAAAACATAAGCAAACTGAAAAACAATTTTTGTAGAAAAATTACCAGAAAAACGAACAAAAAAAATTGGCAAAAAAATTTCGAAAATTTAATTTTTTTTTGCAGTTTTATGCATATTTGAAGATTTTGATTCCAAAAAACGCTAAAATACTTAAAAAAATCAATGTTACTCGAGTAAAACTAAATTTATACCTTTTAAATTATGCTGTTGCAAGCTTTTAAGCCACTAAAATAAGACTACAAAAAATTTTGCGATTTTTTAAATGTTGTTCGAATCACGATTGAAAGCGCTTTAATATGATCACTCAACCCACTCCGATGATTATTTGTGGTATCTGATTTTGCGTGGAAAGAAAAAACAAACACACCCGAATACAAAGTTCCACTCCATTTTCAAGGTCAGAACAAAAACAAAATAACCAGCCAGTAGATCGAATAGCTAATTAACATTAGAAGCTATAGTTTAACAGCCCATAGTTGTTATATGGCTGCAGTGTGCAGTCCGTTAGTTTGTGCCCTATAATTTTTGGTCGTATATAGCTTTCCAATTGAATTTAACTTTGTATCCAACTCAAATTGAAAACCTTCCGACAACCAAATTAATAAAAACCGACGTACTTGCTTTATGTAAAAAATATAGATAATTCGTTCGATTCGCAATATTACCCGGCTGTTCTTTTATTTCAATATTATATTATATATTTATTTCAAAGCAGTTTACTTGAAAATATAAATAGCTATTATTGTTCCCATCGCTTCAAGAAGTGGGAAGGAACCATGGCGTATGTTTGGATTTACTTCCAGCTGACTTTGACTACCTTAAAAAAGCTCAAGTGTGGTATTATACTCAATAAGTAGAAATTCGGATTCTTCAACAAAATCAAAATAATTACTTCAGTTTCGAGAAAAACTGGTCTGAATCAACAAAAAAAAATAAAATTTTAATCGACAACTTTCGCATTTAAAAAAAATTTATCGACAAAACAACCTCAACACAACAAGCTACTAACGGAATAAAATCTCAATCAAAACGTAAAGAAAACACATTTAATGGCACAAAACTAAATCCGATCTTGACAGCTATATCCTTACGTATTGCAAAAACTGAAATTTCGTTAAAAGGTACAAATTCACATCAGCTTAATCGTTGAATTAGTTCCTTACAGGGGTCGCAATTCTTTACTAGTTACTATACGTGGGTTAGTTAATACATATATGCGAAGCTGAGCTTCGCTCTATTTGCAATACAATTGGATCTAAAAAAAGAATGCAGATAATTGTGAAAAAAAAACATGCCAAGACAAAATAATGCAAAATTAGCTTCGGAACAAAAATTACTAAGCGGCAGCAAAGCCAAAAACACCTGATCAGAAATTCTTCGTCCCGAAAAAAAACGTACACAAAATGAAAACAAACAAAAAATTTTAAATTCTCCCTTCCCCTCAGTACGTACGCACGCACACGAAAGTTTTTTTTTTAGCTCACGGCACAAAAAGAGGCTACTAAGCCGATATGAAATAAGACGAAAGCTATTAACCCAAATTAAAACAAAATAGCCGGTTACTGCGCAAGTAGCACAGAATGTTCCGACCATAGCCTTTAGAAAACTACGGTTAAGAATGTTTTTTTTTTCCAAATTAGCGTAGTTTTATCCTAGTTTTATCCTTGTGAAACTTAAATTTTTTTTTTAAAAAAATCAAGTTTTCGGTTCCTAAATTAAAGCTAGAAAACTTCAAAAACTAGTTTAACTTGCTTAAAATTAAGTTTTAATGTTTTATATTAGGCATAATTCAGCTTTCAAGCCTGCTCGTTTGCTTTTTTTGCTCGAAGTAAGCAGAAAAATCAAAAATTTCGAACCGGTTTTTCTTGACATTGTGAAAACTTTTTGGAAACTTTTTAATGTGGTCCGAGTACGAGTCAGACTAAACGGGCTTTAATATGATATATCACACAAACCAGTCCGATCATTTGTTGTGGTACCTGATTTTGCGTGAAAACAAAAAACTAAAACACACCCGAATACAAAGTTCCTCCCCATTTTGAATGGTCAGAACAAATATGAAACATAAATTCAAATTCTAACAAACCGAGTTGCTAAAATTTTAAACAAAAAAGAGCAAATTTCGAATAAGCGAGATGCATAAAATATGTGTTGCAACAGGAAAGCCCAGTAGATGAATGAGTCTAGTACCCGATTGCTGTCAAATAGATCCTATCTTCAAAATTACACTTACTTTTAGCCAGAAGCAAGGACTATAAATCAACACCGAGCATGCTATGAACAAAAAATGCAACTTATATATTTTCGCTAAAAACAAGAACTGTAAATAACTAGCGAGTATATTGCAAAGGACATAAATAAATGAAAAAATACTTCCGCGAAAAGTAAGACATGTATCTACAGCGAGTATGATATAAATGGAAGAAGATGAGAAGGAAAAACACGTCAATTAATTGGACTTATTTTACTTCGAAAAAAAAATGATGCTTTACCCACTATCTCAACTCGTCTTGCCCCACTCCTAACTAACTTCAACTTCTTTCATTGAATCTTAACAGAGCGAAGATGCAATTAAAACACACCAAATTGGAAATATGTTTCAATCGAGCCACGGCAAAGAAAAACTTTTTCGAGCTAAATTTGAAACTGTCAATTGATGAAACGAAACCTTAAATTTTTTTTTTCACATATAACCTATTTTCAGACACAGAGGCGAAATTCAACTTCGCATACACAAGCAAAAAATATGACCGATAACGCTACTGGGATAAACTGAATGAGTAAAACTTTGGGTCTACAAAATTTCTTCCGTGACGCAAGCCAATTAGCAGTAACAGTGAATTTGAAAAAGAAAGAAAGTTATCAATTGCACATGCCTCAGCTTATAGAGCTGACGCATTTTAGCTAGTATACAAAAAAAGTCATTGAAAACATCCGACCCTGCCCATTTTCGTATCCTCTTATTTTCTTGCGGGTCTCCTTCCCTACCTCTACGCTACAGATCCATGATACCTTGAAAGTAAAGTGCTATTAGTAATATAATAGTCTGTGTTAATATCCTTAGCATTGGCTGTACCTAATAGCTGGTTATTGATCAAAATAAACACTTTCAAAATGAAGACATTTTTTCGCAAACAATATTTGCGTCGCAACAATATTTGCCACTTCGCTTGGAAAAAAGAGAGAATTTATAGTATAACACAAGCTCTGCTTGTGTAAATAATAGCCCACAGACAGTGAAGGCTAAGCGAAAAAAAACACTGATCTTTTATGAGATTTTTTTGTCTTCAATCTCTCAGAACAGTTTAAATCACCTCAGTGCTCTTTAGCCTTTGAAGATCTTTTGCGGTAGACAATTTATTGACAAGCCCATCGAACATAAAAAACCATATCAAAAGGAAACTTTTTTGATTCCGCTGGGAAAACTGAAAGCTTAAGATTTGAAACCATGTTTACTATCATGAAGAGCAGGGGCGGATCTGGGATTTTCTCGAGGGGAGGGGGCGGAATTTCGAAAAAAAATTGTCGACCTTTTTTTTAAGGTCGACCAAATTGATTTCCGCCCAAACGCTACAAAGACCGTTTCGGCCAAAATTTCAGCGCCGCATGCAAAATTTTGAAAAAAAAACAGGCCAAAAATGCGTTTTTAGGGAAATTTTGACCAAAAAATTGCGTTTTTCCGGCGCGCGCTACCCCCTCAAAGTTTTATATATTGGCGCCCAAGGCGCCTTCAGAAAAAATTTAGTGTCCGCCATCAAACATAAATATCTCAAAATAGTACAAAAGGGTGACCCTTTGGGTCGGCAGGAGTTCGAATCCCTGAGGGAGGGAGGGAGGGAGGGAGGGGGGGGGGGGGGGTGGACGCTCTCTCCCTAAATCCGTCTTTGCTGAAGAGTTGTCATTCGAGTTCACGTATTGCTTACCAAGTTTTCAAAATTAAGTTTATACCGTTTCTCCAGGCCAAAAACTGCACAAAAAAAACTGAAAATGCACTTCCTTCATAGGCCCGTTCCTTATTCGGATTAATTATAATCGGCTTTTTTATTAGCTCCGGCCCAGCTCACTCTATTCAACCTTGAACCTTTTTCCTTAGGGAGTGGGATGACATCCGTTTTGCCGCAGTCTGTCCCACTTTGAGGAGGCGGATGACGGTGGGACTCCTCTACCCATGACCTAATCGGGATCCGAACTCGCGACCTTTGCATTACAGGCCTCGCGTCGTGCCCACTCGGCCACGGCTGCTCGTCTTTGTAGGCTTGATCAACTGTCAAATGTTTCCATGCACAGGATGAACAGTTATCTTCGATCAACTAGATTTTTCGTGAGAAAAGAACGTTGCGGAGAAAATCAAATTCAGAGAAAACATTATGATTGAAGGAGCTTCATTGCACTAGATTAGTTTATTAACAAACCACTGATATCGCAGCAAGACAACTTTGACATCTGTTGAAGCGGTGGCCAGTCAATAAGCAGAATGGTCTAAGAGCAGAATGGGTCCAAGAGCAGAAAAACAAACAAATGTATATTAATTTTTACAGGCTAATCGGTAAATTAAGTATAATAATTGTCAAACTTACCAAAGAACGAATATTTTATGCATAATTTGAGTAATTTAATCAAGATTTTTTTTTTAATTCAATCAAAAATTTTAATGAAATTATTCATTTCATGCATTATTTATTCATTTTCTTGGTATTTTTGACGATTCTAATAATTGTGTAATCAATTAGCCCATATAAACCAATAAGAATTAATATTTTTCTGTTTTTCTGCTCTTGGACCCATTCTTGCACTTGAACTATTTTGCTTATTGCTCCGCCTCCTGTTGAAGCATATGCAGTTTCAATTGTATTTGAGCCAGTACATTACCATTAGACTGCAAGATATCAAAGGTTAGCTGAAAATCTAACCATAAAAGTGTTTCAATTACATTTTACAATTGAAGGACACTGAATGTCATTTGACAGACAAAATTTGTACTTATTCAGGTACTCCATTCGTTTTCTTAATATAAGTAAATTTATATACATTTCACTTTAAAGAGGAATGCTAGCTAAGCACAGGAATTAAATACTAATTTATCTACCTTATAAAACGGAGAATCGCGCTTGTACTACATCTTATTTTGATCAACGAATCGTCCAAGAAATGGTTTTTTATGATGAATGAAAGTTGATCTCTTGAGAACAACCAATCGTACAACCCAGATCCGTTAAGTAGCTATAATCAATCAGTCAAGTTTAAATGCTTATAAGCAAATATTGCAGAAGCCGAATATACTTTGGCAAATTTTGAGTTTATACATCCCCATTGGGCGACATCCTTTGCTTAACTCCCGACGACTCGACTGGTTCATTTTCCCCGTCACTGTCCGAGTACACCGGGATGTCGTCTCCCGTTGGTTGTGCAAACAGTGGTCGCTCTTCTCCTTCATCCTCTTCGTCCCCTTCCCCCGCAGGCCACGTGGCATAGGGGGGACATGGGGATCTAGGAATGGGTCCTCCTGGTCTACTGTCAGAGCGTGAAGACGGCCCGTCGACTGAGGTAACGAAAATTGATGGGTTACCGTCGTCTTCGGGAAGAATTTCTACAACTTGGCCTGAAATAATAACAATCTATTAAGCTATGGCAATAGTGTTGCACACAGCGCAGATTGCAATGCAAATAGCGCAGGATGTTACATCCTGGGATAAATATTTTGAATCAGTTAAAAGATAAGGAACAATTTCCTTTCCCGAATTTTGTACCCTTTTCACGGCACTTGACAGACATGGGATTCAATTCGATAATAACTCTAAGACTGAGTCATGTTCGCCAAAATCATCTTAAAAAGTGGTAAAATTAAAAACTGTTTCACGTTCTCACATCTTCACTATGGTAAATTTACCTGGAAAGTTAATTTTCATCGGAATCCGAATCACGGCCAGTATAACTCAATCAATGAATCAATCAATGACCAATATAATCACTGGTTGAACAACTGCTTGAACCAATTGTTTAACAACTGGTTGAACCAATTAGTTTAAAAAAATGGTTTGTTGAACTGATTCAATCAATTATTAATTGGTTAGACCGATTTCGTTAAATACAGGTCTTTTTTAACCAATTAAAACTGGACCATAGAATAGCTTTCAAGAGTGCATTTTGAATCTAAGTAAGGCCCGGGAAGCTTTTTTTTTCAACGCCACTCCAAACCTTCAGTCGTGCTCTATCGATTGATAATTAGCAATTTTATATAATTTGAGGTTCAACCGTATAAGCCTCCCCCAATCAATTTACGGAGGGGGGGGGGGGGGGGAAGAGAAAATATGGTTTTTAGATGAATTAACTTTGAGAAAAGCCTAGATTCATTCAAAATTAAGCGTTTTACCAAAAAAAAATTGAATTGAAACATTAATCTAAGCAATTACCAGTACACAATTGCGTCTCGCACACATAAATGTAGAAACTAATTTCATTTGAGCGATATCATGAAATGTATACAGAATCAATTTTCAGATTTACTTTCACTAGCGAACTTGACTGAGCGTTAGTGTTATTATATGCTTGGGAAGGGCATTCTACGGTAGGTCATTAAGAAGAGGCGGAGAGATAGTACGGTTGATCCCAATTTGATAACGTCCGCCAAACTTCCGGCTCCGAATTCTTTTAACGCTTGCATCATTAATTATAAAACAGTAGGTATTTATAATTTGTTTTATCAATGTTTATTAGCATAATTGCGTAAACCGATTTGGTTAATAATATTTTAATTGGTTAATGGTTTTAAAAAAATGGTTTTACTTTTTTAACTGGACATCACTGATCACGGCTGATAAGGCTTTAAGATGATACGTTCGAGTTTCATAGAAAATATATGGCGTTAGAGCTTTTTTCAAGGATGGCATTAACGCATTTGAACTTCCAGAACAATTTATTATTGACCCTTTTTTTGATTAAGTTAACTCAAAGTGAGAGAATTGGACCAATACAGTGGAAACTCTAAAAATCAAAATTCACGTTCGAAACTAGAAGTCATTCACGTTTTTTCGCACCATTTACACTATTGCAGTTACAGCGCGTAATCTGCCGTTTTTTCAGCAATGAATTTGAAATGAATTTTAAAAGTGACATTCATAAGTGCGCTAATATGTATGAATGTTCTTCTACATATTAGAGCATTTAAAATCTTTTCATTGAAAAACGAAAAAAAAATCAAGTTTATAAGCACTTAGAGACAACCAAAACGCTGCGACACCTAATCATCCCTTACTTGTTTAGAATTATAGTTCCATTAACTTTGAGGCAGATAAGATCATTTTCACCTGGTTGGCTGCAGTGATGAGCGAAAGCAGTTAGCAGAAGCATAGTGTCCAAATTGGGATGCGAAGAGGAGCTTGATGAGGTCGTATTAATATTTGCACTTTGTGGTTCGAAGGCTACTGGGTTCGCATAAGCTCCACCTCGAGCAGCCGCGATGCTAGTCGCCGACACCATTTTTCTGCTGGATGATGGCGAGGATGATATTTTCATGGCGGATAAGTCCAGTTCCGGTGCAGGGTGAGGTGGGTCCTCATAGCACGCTTCCCAGCCGACAGGCGGCGACGGAGGAGGAGACACTAGGAACATCTTGTCCGACTGTGGTACTTCCAGAAAGTCTGGCTCATTCATATTTGGCAAAGGCTAAACATCAATTGAATTTCGTGAGAGCTGAAGAAAAAGCACAAATGATACAGCAAATTCTTTGAAAAACGAGTATTCTCTTTTTTCTGGATTTCTTATTTGAGGTTAAATTACTTCTCAATTAGTTACTGAACGGAAGATTCGATTTCCATACACAAGTCGAAGTTACAATGACTGCCGATTCATGCTCCACAAGGATACTTTCAACATCTCGAAAAAATACTCATCGTCCAATACAGATTCACTTGCTGTACTTACTGAAGTAGATGAGTCACTGGACGCATGAGAAGAGCAGAAATGCGAAAAAATGCACTATAGTTAAGAGAACTTAGGAATGTTTTGAGTCATTTTGGACACACGCGCAAAGCAGCGCTTCATAACGCTTGTGATACAAGGCAAGCAAGGCATTGCAAGCTAGCAAATAAAAAATGAGACGGAAATCACGACTTCGAAAAAAAGGAATATATTTATTTTCTAATACTTCTTCAATTTCAGAAAAGCCATCGAGAAACTCAAACAGCAGCACTGAGGAAGCTTTTATCTACCGAGCGGATTACTCAGCCAACAATACTTGGGTACACGCCACGCCCTCCTAGCCGAAGAAATTGTTTTCGTAATTTTTTCGAGCTATTAAGTTTCAAAACTTGAAGCGTTTACACCCCCAACGCGTGAAAAAAGGTCTAGCTCCCGACTACCAGTCACTTGCTCTCTCGATGCACAACGAAATAGCTCAAACCTAACGAGAACAAAGACGAAATTTTTTTTTAATTAGGTAAAAATCGCGCAACCGACAAAACTGACATCAATTTCAATTTTATTTTAGAAACAGAAAACTTCGGTGTGTATAAAACCCTTACAAATTATATTCATTAAGCTCAAAATTGATTTGAAAAAGCAAAAGAAGATATTGAAATGGTTAATGCGATAAAACACGGCAAGTCAGCCGACGAAAATAGAAACGAAATCCAAAATATGCCAAAAAAATCAACTTACTCAGTTAAACATGTTTTTGCAATTGTAGTTCTAGATACAGCAATACTGCACATTCTGGTCCGGGTCGGTAGACCCATGCGTTTTTATTTGAGTTCACATGTGAATAAATTATCTTATCAATTCATATGTGCTTTGTTTGCTCCAACATGTTTAAATGAATTGAATACAATGCCTACTAAAGCTGAAGATAAACCCCATTTCAGCGATCATGTGAAGTTGTTTAGAGCGATTTGAGGTAGCAATGCATACGCTTTAATAAAGTGATATAGCTAATTGAAAACTACCAATTAGAAAGTACAAGTCCAAAAAAGTAAAAACCGAGTTAGGCCTTGATTTCTTTAAAAAACTAAAAATATCCCTAACACTCACTTGGTCGGCCAGGTACACATTGGTCTCTGATCCACATATCTGAGATTGATGGAGGTCCACTTTAGCGCAGATGGCCTCAAAGCCCACTGGAAAGTTCACCCGCACCCTGCGGAAACTCTTCAGATAGTTGAAAGTCACTTCATTTGGAGATGACTCACAGAAATTGCGAAACAAATTTTCGAATTCCACCTAAATTTGAATTTTTTATTAGAAAAAGAAATTTTCAAGGAAATTTTCTATTAGACCTGAAAAAGATAATGAATCTCTATCCCAAAATCGGAAGTTTACGAAAACTTTTCTTTGAGTGCTTTCGACCAAAAATATCGATGAGCAATTCAGACCAATTATTACCATATTATAAAACTAACACATCACAGCGTCAAATTGAATCACTAAGTCGTATACATAATTCGGCTTTCTTACTTTCTTGTCTTCTGATTCAAAAACTTCTTGAGCAACATTTTGAGCCATTAAAGATATGGGATTGGTTCGTAGGTAATCTGCCAGTTCATCTAACGTCCATGACTCCAGATTATTGTCTCCTTGACCTTGAATACTTCGAAGTTGACCAGCATTTTCCTTAATTATAAACAAAACAATTATATTCAAAGATAAAATTCATTAATATTTTTTTTCACACCGTTTTTAAGAAATGTCACAAAAAATCGTAATCACATTGTAACATTTGTACTTAGCAGACATACTGGGCACTAGCAATGTTTTTTTACCGTTATTGCCTGTACTTCAGCATCAAACTCATCTTCATCGCAATCCTGCATCTTCTCAACTGAAAAAAGCCAACGAACAATATGGTAAGGCTAACTGAACCAAGAAAAACTTAACAAGGAAAAAGAAATTTCAAAAAAATCACAGGCAAAAAATTTACCTTGCAAATAAAAAAAAATTGCCCTGAAACCTGCATCGAGGAGAGACGGTATTAGAAATAAATTAACAGTAAACTTGGGCGAGCTCTACATTGGCCATTCACCATCTGTATCAGTACAGCCACAATACCAATGTGGGAAATATCACGTGTAACATTGGCCCGGAGGTACATACCGACGGAAAATAAAGCTAGGTTATGAAACGACTGGCTAGCGTATTACAGCTTCACGTGCTTTTAACCATCTCTACCAAAGCCAGTTCTATGTGTGGTCCATTAACATCGGGTCGACAAAGTCATTACTATTTAAGGCCTCGGCCAGATCACGCAATTTAACTTAGTTACATGCAAAAATAATGAGCTTGTGCCCTCCCCCGGCTTGGCACAGTCGAACCTGCCGAGGCACTAGAAAAAGGATTCTGGAATTTTTAAATTTTCGATTCAAATTCAATTTACAAGATGTCACTAAAGTTATATTATTATTCTTATTATTAAAAGGAATTTATGTAACGAAGGTTACAAAAGGGTTTCCCTCAGATACAAATTTACAGAAAAACGGCAACCGTTCTTAGTAGTCACAAGCTAGCTTCCAGGAGCAGGAAACTTTCTCATTGTATTTCTCACTTAAGACGCACCAGAGAAAACTAATAAGTTTTTGGGATTGAAGAAATCTATCGCTGCAGGAAGTTCGTTCACCAGTCGCGGTGCACGACACCAGAAATTGGTATCTCCTTTTGATAGACGAGAACGCTCAGCATTGAATTCAAGTTTATTTTGTCTGAAGTTCATTCTGTAGGCCAGATGTGCAGAAGAATCAAAATCAAAGCAACCAGCAAAAAGTTTTGACAGCATGAGCAAATCCGTGAGTTGCAAATGAAGCGAAACAGGGAGAAGGTTGAGAAATAACAGACACTCCTTGTAATTTTCACAATGTGGGAGAATCCACCTCGTTACACGCTTCTGAACTGCTTCGAGATTTCTCCTTGACCGGGCCGAGGCGTGTAACATGAGTAAGACCTCTCTTCGAGAGTGGAAATGTCATCGGTGTGGAACTGGGATCGTAATGTTTTAAAGATCTTTGTAACATTCGCCCAAATAGTACACAGCGACGGAGCGTAGAAAAAGTACCTATTAACGACTGGCAGGCGTCAGTTACCTTAATCCTACTCGTTTTTCACCGTCTCGACCTTGCCAGTTGATTTTCTGGTCTGTTTAGGGCTAAGTAAAAAGTTACTATTTTTAGGCCATCAGTCAATCGACTTTTGATCAGCTTTCGTTTACATGCGAACACAACCACATAGCTGAGTCTCGGATCCTCAGACTACGTGATTGCCATTAAAAACACGGCTCGAACAACCTATTTTAATATGTTTTTGTATGACAGTTCTATATTAAATCCATTGGAGATGGATTGACCCTTTCCTCTTTCTAGCTACTCATATTCTAAAATATCAAAATATACCGGTGTTAATTTAAAGTTTCACGACATCCAAGTAGCTATACAGTCAGTTTTATACAGTCCCTTCACATAAAACAGTCTCTGGGGGACCAAGCCTCCGCTCCCGTGATATTCCTGCGATAACGCTCTTATCTCTTCCAATTTGTGTCCCGGGAGGGTTTCGTGGTATATTTCTTCCCCACTGAAGCTTCCTTCTCCACTAATATCCGCTGATAAGGGTCTTATCGTGCTTTGTTGCCACGATAAGAGGCTTTGTGTTTCTCGTCTCTTGTGCGACCGTTTTTCACAATATTTGTCGTTGTTCTGCTTTTCGTCATTTTTCGTCAAAATGGCCGTCTTTTTTGTATTTCTCAGAAATATTCACTTTTCAATCGAAATTTTGAAAATAAAAATTTCGGAATATTTCTACCCTCATTCGCAATACTTTTTCGTTAATAAGGCCTTTATTCGTTCTTTTTCGTGTCGCCGGAAGGTTGCGCTGTGCCATCTGGCAGAATGGCACATACTCCCCGGACAAGTCCCCATCAATGTCCCTATTGATTGCATAACACCGGGTCATCGTCATGTAGTGTTCCAGTTCTCTGTAATCAATCTTACAAATCGCATAAGAAAATGAAATTTATCTACTCCACCTCAACTCACTACGTGTTCACAAATGGCATCGTACTACATTTCACTGCCTTTCAACATTTTCACAAAATTTGCACCATGAGGAGTGTCCTAGATAAAATTTCTTTTCTGACTACTTACATCGTCTTGCCATAAAACTTCTTTTCGTTCTTTGTGATTAAAAAGTGGGACGTGGCACGGCCACGCACCCGTTAAAATTAACTTAACGTCACTCACCAAGTATAATCAGTTATTTATGCAGTCCTTTCAATATTAAAACTAAGAAACTCTGTGGCTACCCCCACTCCCCGGACAAAAATATCCATCGACGTCCCCGTCGATCGCCCAAAGTCTAGGAGATCGAGGTTGGATTGTGGAACACGTAGAGGACCATCTGGGGCGACCCAGTTGGACTCGGTATTGTCATGACTGATGTATTTGATGCCGTCTTTATCGACGTCCTGAATCGTCAGGATCGTCTCTTTTGGATCTGTCGGCAGATCATGGAGCCATTCGAGTACGCGCAAGTTCGTTAGTTCTTGCTCATGAGTCTGTTTCGCTTCTGGTTCTGATCGATCGTCGATCCAACCTTAATCCATATCATTCACCAAGTCGATTTCTTCTAGTATCGCCACTTCGTCCAGTCCCACTAGCGAGTCCATGACATCACTTACAACTATCCTGTCTACAACGAAATCCTCGCCGTACGGATTCTATTTCTTCTCGTTTTTTCCTCTCTTGCTCTGGCGTGTTTCCATAGTGAGAGGAAAGTCAGGCTGTATTCCTTTGTCAATTTCGATTTGTTCCGGGCAGTCCCAGTCTTCCTCGGCATAAGGTAGAGTTTCATCGTCCACCTCTACTCGCTCGGTCAACTCGAGGTCCAGTGGTAGGTCGCAATCGTCCATCAGCTCATTCCCGTCGTTTTTGTCGCGAGTACCCCTTTCATTCACTTCACAAGCAGGGTCCACTATCAAATAGTCTCCTTCTTGCATGTCCGCTGGGATGCACCAGTCCTCTGACGAGGCATTGTGCGGTTTGATATTTTCGTAATGAGCTGCTCTTCCAGTGCTCAATCGATAAAAACGACCCCCTTGGTGCACCTCTGTTATCTGAAACGGACCACGCCATTTCTTTAATAATTTCTAGGTTCCTTTTGGTGGAACCACTTCCTGGAACACCCAGACGTAGTCGCCAACTGAGTAGGCTTTCGCATCGGCTGTCCTTTTATCAAACCTCCTCTTTTGTCTAATTTGCGCCTGTTGCGTGTTCCTCCTGCATAAGTCATTGAGGTCCTGTTGTCTTCTAATAACATCCCGCACGTACGTTTGCGGTGCTGTCCTCTTCCCCTCATATTCAGGGTAGAAAAACGTCAACGGGAGCGCTTTTTCATGACCCGTTTACATCATGTGCGGACTTATTCCCGTGGTGGAATGCTCCGTGCTGTTGTAAGCACCCATCACTTGCGGCAAGTGCTTGTCCCAGTCATCCATGTAACGCGAGCAGAAGACTCTCAGCATGGATACCAGTGGGCGATTTTGCCTCTCGACTAGGCCATTCGTTTGCGGGTGATAAGTGGTCGAGTGGGCCTGCGCTACCTGCGACCTTTTCATTAACTCCTTCGTGAGATCACCCACGAATGCTTTGCCATTGTCCGATTGGAACGTGATGGGGCAGCCATGCCTCGCTATCCACACATTTATCAAATGATCGCATGTTTCTTCCGCCGATGCTGTCATGTAGGGTGCTGCCTCCGCATACTTCGTAAAATGGTCGATCATTACCAGCACCTGATTATAGCCCGTTGCTGTCATGCAGATTTTCTGATGATCAATTTGCACCACTTCGTTGAAACCTGACGACTCTATTGACTGTAGGGGGAACCTTAGTTTCCTGGGATCCTTCGCCTGCTGACATGACAGGCATGCGGCGATCCACTTCTCTCAAGCCTTCTTCAATCCCGGCCATTCGAATCGTTTCTGTATCCTGTTATACACTTTGTCCACGCCTTGATGGCCCATCTGATCATGTGAGCGAAAGAGCAATTCGGTCTGGTACAACTGTGGTAACACTATTGAATTGTATTTATAGAGGACCTTGTCCTCCTCTTTTCGTTTTCAGGCTACGATTCCGTCCTTGTTCAGGTACAACAAGTCGTTTCGCTTCAGGTAAATTGCTTCAAGATCTTGTAGCTGTCTTCTTCCAAACCTCCCTTGCCAGGTGCTCCATTCTCGATCCATCTCTTCAGACTGCTCGTCATTCTATCATTTCGTTGAGCCCTTAGGAGATCCGACAGCCTGTACCTGGCTTTCAAATAGGTCTTTACCACGTTCATTTGCCCACTCATTATCTCCGGAGCATGAGCATCGTCCATCAACTTGACACACCATATCTTTTTCAAAGGCGTCGCTTCCTGCACAGATGGTTCCAGATTGGTACGGACGACCATGTGGCAGCAATCTGGTTGGGCGTTTCGAAACTGCTATCAGCTCGAGCTCGTCTGCGGCATTATCTACCACAGTGCCCTCTTCATCTGAGGTGTATCTGTCCCTGTCTGGATCCTGATGCGTTTCTCGGTCCAGCCCACGCTGCTTCCAGTCTACCAATAAGGAGTGGATTGCGATCTCTGACATATCGGAATTGGAAGTTGTTTCAGATGTGTTGTCCCAGGACTGGGGCCTCGAGTCAACACTTGAGTCGACTGATTTCCCAACATCATATTCCAAGTTGTCTGAGATGTTTCTCGACTCCCCGGACAAAACTCTGTCCATCGGTCGCTTCAAACCCGACTCCCCGGACAAAATTCTACCCCTAGGTGGTCTCGTCAACCTCTCCCCGGACAAGTTGTCCTGCACGGGCTCAAAGGTGTCTGACTCCTCAGACGAGTCGTCCTTAACTGGCTCGAAGGTATCAGACTCCCCGGACATTGTCTCGTCCACGGACGAACAATCGGGGCTCGGCTCGTATACTTCTTTTGCATCCGTGAAGTGCACTCTCCTCGTGAAGCTAGACTTCGACTTGATCCTGACTTCCTCAGTGGTTTGGTTCTGATTCAGTGTTCTCAATAAGAGTTCTCAATAAGACCTCCTTCGGCATCGAGCTCACCAGTTGGTTGACTATCGACCTGCAATCCCGTTCAACGCCTCGGCTGCGAATGGACACTGGCCTCTTCTCTGTTCTCTCGGTGACAGTCAACCGCTGCATTGTCTCCATCCACTCACGATCATGCCTATCCACTTCCCTGTCCAACAAGTCACGGAGCTTTCCCATGATGTCCGGCGCCACGTTCACCGTCCTGTTCAATAGAGCCATGCTGTTTATACCTAGTCTGGTAAGTTCCTGCTGTACCAAGTTGGATCGGACTAGCAGATCCAACGGAACGGGCTCGCCTCTGGCTAAAAGCTTTATCTCCGCGGCCGTCTCCACTGGAAGGTCAGGGTGTCCGGGTATAGGATTCCCTGACTTGTCTAACCACCTAGTAAGTGGCAGTTTGTCGTAGGTTTCTTTGTCCAGAAAGGAAAACCCGACTTTGATTTCTGATTGGTTAGCCTGTTTCTCCTCGAGGCGCTCATAAAATTCTGTCTTTTTTCTGAGGCTATCTGCGTTCTGGTGCTTGTCACGGGTACGATGCTCTATGATCATGTGGTATCCATCCAGGCGCACGATCCAACGACCAATATAACTTTGGTCCATCGAATAGGTTTTCAGCCAGGCAAGGGCACGATTTACGATTATCCACACGTAACTTGAAGGGAGCACTCCCCAAGTAAGCCCTGTATTTTTCCACGAAAGTGATCACCGCAAACATCTCCGCTTTTGGTGCGCCGTACTTCATTTCAGTATCACTCAGGACTTTACTCCCGTAGACTATCGGACGAAGAACCGTTCTCCCGTTCCACTCCTGCTCCTGGTGAAGTATGCCCGATATCGCAACTACTGATGCATCCGTATCCAGCACGAACGTCCCCTTCTCTGTTGGCATGCCGAGGACCGGTGCCTCGCAAAGTTCACGTTTGATGTTTTCAAATGAAACTTGTGCCTCATCAGTCCTAGTGAACTTTTTGCCCTTGTTTCTCATCAACCTCTGCATGGGGTATATTTTGTCAGCATACCCCTTGATGAACTCTCGATAATAATTAGCGAATCCCAAAAAACTCATCAGCTGTGTATCTGTTTTAGGTGCCTTCCAGGTCAGCACCGCTTCAACCGCTTCGGGATCTGGTCTCACTCCATGTTTGTCAACCAGGCGGCCCAGATATTTTATGGAATCTCTGAGGATTTCACACTTAGAGGGTTTACATTTCAGACCCGCCTGCTTCATGCAAGAAAACACCTCCTCCAACCTCTCTATGTGGTCTTCTAAGGTTGGTGTTGCAATGATGAGATTCCCGTATTACTTAGTGACGCTCGTGAGTGCCTGGGCCATCAGTCGCTGGAATGTGGCCGTCGCGTTGCACAATCCGAATGGCATCCTCTTCCACTGGAACAATCCCAGCTCACACGCGAAGCCTGTTTTCTCTCGATCCTGCTTTCTGAGTGGCACTTGCCAGAACGCAGAGCCCAAATCCAACGTCGTGAAGAACTTCGCGTCTCCCAGCTTGGATAGGCTCTCATCGATGCGGGGAATCGGGTATGCGTCCTTTATAGTAACTGCGTTCGGATAACGGAAATCACAACAAAATCTGAGTTGTCCCCCTTTCTTTTTCGCCATGACCACGCCACAAGCCCATGGGGACTTCGACGGCTCGATAATGTCGTACTCCATTAACATCTCGATTTCCTTCCTACACGCTTTTGACTTGTTTGGGGTCATTCTTCTCGCCCCTTCCCTATGAGGTACCGAGCCCTCTTCTATCTCAATCTCGTGTTCTACAAAATTACAACAGCCTATGTCGGCCTTATGTTTCGAAAAAACGTCTGCGTTCCGATTTAGCACCGCTATGAGCGAACCTAGTTCCTTGTCTGGTATTTTACCCTTCAGATGTTCTATCTCAGGTAGGACAGGTTTATTCGCCGCTAACTCTGCTTCTGTCGGCCTCTCAGGAAAGTTGGAACAACTAGACAGCCCATCATCTGTTTCCGACTTCATTGAAAACAATTTCCTAGAAGATTTCAATTCATTCACTCTCGTCATTATACATTCTTGGTTCGCATGTAATGGACATTTAGTTACATCAAACTTTTTCAAGTTCTCCACACTCTGAAAGTCTGTGTTCAGAGGCAAAGCGTAGCCAAGTTTCTTTCCCCTCTGTATTGTCACTGTTGTTGCTTCTGTGTTCAATAACACACTCACACACAGTCCGCTCTGAGTGAGTGAGAAGCTTCTTCCTAAAATAGCCGAGCTTTTACTGTTTGGATTTGGTACCAGACACACCTGTCTGTCATTGCTGAGTTCATTCAAGTTCCTCATCCTAAACGTCGCTACTACGGCTTGTTTTGGTTTTAATCTAACTTTTCGATCCAGAAAAATCGGCACCTTGGCCTGGTTAATTAAGATCTTATTAAGGGGTCTCTTTTCATACTTTCTCTCAGGATCCTTGATCCTAATCAACCCGTCATTGAGATCGATCGTGACGTCAGAGTTGCGCACGAAGTCCCTTCCTAAGTTGAACTGATCGGATTCGTCCAAATTCTCCACTACTAGGAAGCTCATCCAAAGATGTCTTCCTCCGAGCTGTAGTGAAATGATCGGGGTTCGTCCAGTCACATAGATCGCTCACTG
The DNA here is from genome assembly GCF_963678635.1 of Symsagittifera roscoffensis. NCBI lineage: Eukaryota > Metazoa > Xenacoelomorpha > Acoela > Convolutidae > Symsagittifera > Symsagittifera roscoffensis. The sequence goes on along the minus strand of NC_087064.1, from coordinate 75,692,110 downwards.
CTTGGCAGCTGCCAACCTGATGTTTTTCGGTATGAGATCCGACCTTTCGAAACCCATGTCGGTCCAAATTTTGACTGGCATGACACTAACCACTGCTCTCGTGTCTACCAGTCCCTTAACTGAAAGTTGCCTGCCTTGCACGTCCAGCACGTGTGCGGCCAGATCGGGCTCGCAACCTATATGCACCGCATCTTGTTCGAGCATCGCGTTTTGTCCGATTCGTCTAACCTTCAGCTCCTCCTGACCAATGTATATCCGGCCAATGTGATCGTTCGCATCAGTTATGTGAGCTTTCGTGTAGATATTGATGCCATCCACATTCATTAGAATCGGGTAAGGGCCATGGACATCGATATAATGTCCATCCACTTTCATCAGCCTCGGACCTCCCGTTGTGAGCAGCGCTCGCACTGCCCTGGAGTCCAGTTTGGGATCTTTCTCCTTCAGGTAGTCGGCATAGATGTCCAGGTGGACTAGTGTAATCTCTGATGGTTCACTCAAGTTCTTGACCACCTGGTGCCCTGCGACTGAGATAATGGACATTATTTTTGTCCCCTCTTTCGTCATGCCGAAAGTTTTACCAGATATAACGTTCAGTTTTAGTCCTTGTTTCCTGGGTTCCTCTTTGTCTTCTACTTTCGTCGTTTTACCCAGAATATTAAAACTTTCCCGAAGATCTGTGCTCTCCAGCTCCGACCTTACCCATTGCTCCACTTCTTTCGTGGCTAGGTCCTGTTTGACATTCTGCAGCGCTGTCCTTGCCGCCAGGCCGTAATCCACCTTGAGTGGGCTAGACGATTCTGCCTCCAGGCTCGAGGCTACCACCTCATCAGGCAGTGTCTTCACCTTCTTCGTCGTAAAGGTGCTCGGTGTCGTCTCCTTTCTCCGAGACTCAGCCTCGTTCATCAGACGTGCTCGACTGGCCTTGACACCCGGAAGCGCCTCTTTGTGGCGGGGTTGTTTCGCGTCCGCAACTGCATCCCAAAATTGAGTACAATCCGACTTGAAGTGTCCCTCCAAATTACAGAAGAAACACCTCGGACCATATTTCATGATGAGCCCTCTGACATACTCTTCGTGATCCTCGTCGGTCGCATCGGCGTCCTCGAGAAAGTAGCCTATCGCCTTCATGTTCTGTTTGTATGCAGAACACGCGGAAACGTGATGGTCCATCGAACCACAATTCGCACACGATCTCCTCTTATCCATGTCATCGCGAGGTTTGTACCAACTGGAATTCGCACCAGTGTTTGTCCCGCTATAGTTACCATAATTGCTGTAACGGTTTTGCGCCCTCGGCTTTATGAGCAAATACTCGCGTGACTTCATGCGCAAATCATCGAGCGTGGGTACCTGATCAAGTGACAGGGTGAAATGTGTGGCCAACATCGTCTTCAACTCCTCACTCTTTACTCCGTCCATGAACTTCGAAGCAATCGCCAAGTTCCGCTCGGATATTCTCTCATCGGGATTGCTTCTCCTCCTAAGCAACTCAAGGTCGTCCAAAAATTTATCTATGGATTCGTCATCTCTTTGACGCCTCTTTTCGAATTTAACCATAGCCTGGTGCCCCTGTACTCCAGAGCCGAAACGATTCAGCAGGATGTCGAATATCTTGCGAGCGCTGTCTCTCTCATTGGCTCTTTTCGCCATTACACAACTTAATGCAGTACCCTCCAGGTTGCTCTTCAGCGCGCTGCACTCTTGTTTCTTGGAGAGATTCTCTTCCTCAAAGTGTAACTTCATCACCTCTATCCAAGTATCAATGCAGCCGTCTGTCTCGTCTTTATATGACTTCGGCTTTTTCAGTGTCCTTCTTGACCTCTCTCGTCTCTCGGTTGACTTCGAGAGCTTGGTAATGAATGTTTCGAGAGATCTGTTCAGGGGCTCAAACATCGAGGCATACATCGTTGTATCCTGTGAGACTGTAGTCAGATCTGGTACTGAACTGACTTGTAGCACAGTTGGCAACATTGTCTCCGGGGTGGCATCTGCCTCCGGCGGGACTGGATTCGTCCAGCCAGGCCTCGACGGCGCTGCCCTTGGCCGCTCCTTGTTTCTAGGTTCGTAGTTCGTTCTCGAGCCTTGCTGGGCTCTGGCATTGCTGCCCGTACCATCTCCATCATTTGCATGGCGTGAGCGCTCCCTTGGGTTGGAACGCTCCTGCCAATTGCTCCCATTCAGGATCGCGTCAAGCTTCCGCATCATTAAGTCAGACTTTGCATCTAACCTTTTCTCCAGGCTAGTCATCGTGTGGGCGTAGGTACTATCATGATCGTTCAACAATCGTTCGATCTCCCTGGTCATCCTAGCCTCTCTTTCGTATGACTCCTTGTTTGCCTGTGCCAGGCTCTCCGCCAGGCATTGATCAGTGTTGTGTATCAACTGAGCCTGATCAACCCTCGCCTGCGACTTCACGTGCGTTAGTTCGTCTCTCAGATTCTCTTGACCTTTGTGAGCCTTCTCATCAACCTGATCTATTCTTTTAGCCATGTCCCGTCTCAGTTCATCTAGACCATTCATTACGCCAGCGAACATGTCGCTTATGTCGCCTGTGGCCCCGAATGACGGGGTTAGCCCCAGAGAAGATGAGGTCAACTGCGGCTGCAGCCTGGTGCTTGATGACGCACCGCCTTTTTGCTTGCTCATCGACGTCATTAATCTGTCGAAGGTTGATGACGCTCCCATCGTTATCCCATCTGACATGGGCCTGGTCGACGAGGCTGACGACGCCTTCCTGCTCATATCGTTCCTTGGGCACGGTGTGAAGTTCACATCCGGATGGGCTATCTCCGGGTAGTCATAACTGGAAGTTAAACCTACAGTTGGTAGTGACGCCATGCGCTCGTCGTACAAAGACTTCCAACTCTTCTTGGCCTTCGAACCCTGCTGTTCTTCACTCGGGCTTATACTCGACATCATCGCGTTGTTGCTCTGCTTGGCCAGAGATGAGTGGGTACTTGCCGAATGTGAATATTCTCCCCTCCACCTATGACTCTTGGTCTCCGATTTGGACATTCCCTTGAATAACACTTCCTCTCGCGGCTCGACCTCGGAACGCTCCGAGGTCTCCTCCGTCCTCTCGACTTCCTCCCGCTCGAGGTCCTCGCTCGGCTCAAATTCGGGTCGAATGAGCGTCTGTTCTCCCTCGTCAAAGGGGTCCACAAGCGTTTCGCTTGCGGTTCCGGCTTCGGCGCTCCGCCTTTGATCGCCATCGAGGTTTTTCTCGCTCCTTAATCTCATTCCGCTCACTGAAAGATCAGGTTGACCTTTAGTCGATTAGTTTTCAGCAAACACGTCGGAGGCGCTGCTAAACGAGGACTGGCTACGCCTAGTTTTAAATTTTCGCGTGCTGCCCTTGCTCAGCCTGGGAATCTTAGTAGTCGATCCTAACGAGTCCCTGCGCTGCATACTTTGTGACAAAAAACAATATTGGTATGTCGAAAAGTCAGTATCAATCTCTTAGGTTTCTCAATGACAATCTTAGTGACTCAGCTAGAGTTACACACACACAGGGCCTGCCCGGTATTGATATAATGCTAACTCAACCTTGTCGTATAGTATAACAGTATCACAAAATTTTCACAAGATATAATCAACACACAAAACACAATGGATAATCAGATAAGAATATCCTACAGGTGACAGCGACTTTTTGTCAGTATCAATTTATTGCCACACAATTTATCAAGTCACTGCTTTGTTAAAATTAAACAATCTTTGATAAAAGGCAGTGATGATTCAGAAACAGATCAACAAAACTTAGTCTTAAAGTAAAAGACTTCCCCCAATCGGAACGATCCGAAAGAACAAAGCCCAGGACACAGTCTTCTCAAGTGGGTGCGTATTTGCCTAATACACCCACCGAGGTTTTTTTTTAGGTGCCCTGCGATTGCCCGAGCTGTCCTATTAAGTGGCTCAAGGCAACCTCTGATCGAAAATTTCTAAAGTCTATGAAAAAGCTCTCCCACACCCGGACTGCTCCAAGTGCACGAGAGTAGGGAACAACTTTTCTTCTCAAGTGAGTGTGTATTTGCCTAATACACTCACCGAGGTCTTCTTTTATTCGTTCCCGGATTGCCCGAACTTTCCTATTAATTAGCTCAAGGCAACCACACAACCAAAATCACAATCAAAAAAATTTTGTTCGGGTACTTCTGATACACCCGATCAAGAATCCAAAGTTGATCACAAGTTTCCGGGTCAAAGTGGGCTCTTATGATCCTAATAAGCCCGCCTAATATCCTAATACGATTTTAATTAAATGGATATTTTCCGTTTCCCAAATTGCCGCAGAAGGTTTCCTCAAGTTTCTAAAAGGAAGGTTGTTTAGAAGGTTTAAGACACTCCGGAGGGTTACTTCGGAGGGTTGTTAAGACACTTAGCCTACTTCGGAGGGTACCTTAATCACCCAAGTTACTTCGGAGGTTCCCCTTAAATTTACTAAGGAGGGTCAATAAGATGCTTAATATGCTCCGGAGGGTTGCTTCGGAGGGTACCTTCAAAATTTTCAAATTTCTGAACCTCACTTAGAAGGGCCTTCAATTAACTTCAGGAAGCGTCAAAACAAGCTAAATTCTCTAGGGGGGGTGTTTTAACCTCTTTGGATGATCTCGTGGAAATTTTTTACTAAGGAGGGTTGCTAAGGGGTTTAGCTGACTCCGGAGGGTTACTTCGGAGGGTTCCCCAAAAATCAAGAAAAAAGGTTATGTTACCGCGATAAAGTCTCCAAAAGCGGTTCACCTGACTTAAAACTAGGTTGGCTGACACGGTCAACCTTCCCAGTTGGATAAAAAGGTGTTTAGATAAAATTTTCTGCCGCTCGGAGGGTTACCTGTGATTTGGACCCTCCGAACCAACAAATTCTAAAAAATTTTTCTTCTCCGAGATTATCAACCCAAAAACGGTTGCGGTCCGGAAAAGTGGTCCAAAACGTCGACTTATGGTACCAAAATTATCCCGATCGGTTGACTAGTCTTTGAGAAATTGCCAAAAACGTGTTTGTCCAAATGGCCTTTTTTCACCACCTATATAGGTTCTGAGGAACTTTTTCCGCAATTCCTATTGAAAGTGCCTAAAAATAATTGAAACGAGCGTAGTAGCCCTGTACGGCACTGGAATTATGCAAAAAAACCGGACCAAAATTGGTTTGGAGACAAAAATTTGGCCAATAACTATCAAATTTGGACCCTCCGATTCCTTCCTTTTCCAATTCTTAAGTCGTTAACTCTATCCACGGAGCTAATCGGAGGGTTACTCAAAAATTTTTCTGGCAGCTGAGCTCGTTATGCTAGCACGCTCGTAATGCAAAAAATTTTATTGCTCTAACTCTAAAAACTCAAAAACTCGATTCCCAAAACAGATTGACAAAATTCAGAAAATTATCGAAATTTTGACCGAAAAATTTTGGTTTTTTCAACTTTCACTGAGTCTTCGTTCACGCGGTTTCTTTAGTTAGGGGGATTGAACTACGTAGCTACTCCCTATGTAGAAGCTTTCTGTTGTTCGGAAAAGCTCGGATATCCAAAAATTTGGGGTCTATAGTTTGTCAAAAATCGATAATTTTTCGACGAAATTTGGGTGTTTCTTGGGTCTAAATAGGAGATAAGTAATATATAGTCAGGACAATAATCTATTAGTAGTCGTTAATGAATAGTACTATACCCTCCTTTGCACTAAAATACCCGAATTAAGACCCTTAACTCGGAAATTTGTAATCGAAGGAGGGTACAATCGGACCGCGCCAATCGTGCCCCCCACCACTTAAGTTTTAATGAAATAGTACCCGAACGATACTAAAATTGCTTCAACGATACCCAACAGTCGTTGTGGATGTTGTCCCTATGTCCCTGTTGAGTGTGGAATACGTCGGTCAGCTTGCCACTCTACCCTCCGGTCACCGGCAAAATCACCATTAACGTGCTTAAACACTCAAATTACACTCGAGGGAGGGTATCCAACCCTTCACCAAAACACACAATCTTTCTATCAGAAACGATATAAATCAATCTGAAACAACAACAAATAGGAAAGTCAGATCACATCTCGTCCGGAAATAACATATAAACTGTCACTTTACGTTTTTTACTGTTTTTGGTCTTTTTTGGATTTTTTACTGTTTTTTGTACTTTTTTGTTTTTAAATAAATTTGTTTTTGGCTTTTTCTTGGTTATACACTATTTTTGTTTGGTTTTACGCTTTCTCTTTAATTGTTTTTAGTCCCGGGACCTTGGGACAAGCGGGCTCATGACTTCCCACCTAACCCTCCGGCCCCCGGAATTTTCGGTGTTAACTAAGTTAAAAAGCTAAATAGTACCAGACGGAGGGTACACACCTTCCCCCTAGTACTATAACGGTCATTAAGGCCTCTAACTCGGGCATACGCCCGGAGCGGAGGGTTCGTCGCTGAAACGCTTGCTGATCATGATGGTCTTATGCCTTTGACAGGCCCACCCAGGAGCGCCATAAAAACGTCTATGTAACATTCGCCCAAATACTACACAGCGACGGAGCGTAGAAAAAGTACCTATTAACGACTGGCAGGCGTCAGTTACCTTAATCCTACTCGTTTTTCACCGTCTCGACCTTGCCAGTTGATTTTCTGGTCTGTTTAGGGCTAAGTAAAAAGTTACTATTTTTAGGCCATCAGTCAAACGACTTTTGATCAGCTTTCGTTTACATGCGAACACAACCACATAGCTGAGTCTCGGATCCTCAGACTACGTGATTGCCATTAAAAACACGGCTCAAACAACCTATTTTAAAATGTTTTTGTGTCACAGTTCTATATTAAATCCATTGGAGATGGATTGACCCTTTCCTCTTTCTAGCTACTCATATTCTAAAATATCAAACTATACCGGTGTTAATATAAAGTTTCACGACATCCAAGTAGCTATACAGTCAGTTTTATACAGTCCCTTCACATAAAACAGTCTCTGGGGGACCAAGCCTCCGCTCCCGTGATATTCCTGCGATAACGCTCTTATCTCTTCCAATTTGTGTCCCGGGAGGGTACCGTGGTATATTTCTTCCCCACTGAAGCTTCCTTCTCCACTAATATCCGCTGATAAGGGTCTTATCGTGCTTTGTTGCCACGATAAGAGGCTTTGTGTTTCTCGTCTCTTGTGCGACCGTTTTTCACAATATTTGTCGTTGTTCTACTTTTCGTCATTTTTCGTCAAAATGGCCGTCTTTTTGTATTTCTCAGAAATATTCACTTTTCAATCGAAATTTTGAAAATAAAAATTTCGGAATATTTCTACCCTCCTTGGCAATACTTTTTCGTTAATAAGGCCTTTATTCGTTCTTTTTCGTGTCGCCGGAAGGTTGCGCTGTGCCATCTGGCAGAATGGCACAATTGGCAGGCTTCTGACCTCGTCCGCCCCGTTTGGGTAGAGAGATGATATGCTTGTAAGTGTTGTGCCAGTCGGTCATATTTGGAAGTTTGACCTTGAGGAATACGAACAACGTAATTTTGGGGTGAAATGTAATTTTTCAAATTTTCGAATTGAGCCTGTCATGCTCAACTTTCTCGCGAAAACTGAAAATCTCAGAAATACAAGCTCAGAACAACCGAATAACAATCGCGGGAAAGTAGTGGAAAAAGCAGCGGGAAGTTTCTATTCGCAATTTCCAGACATAAAAATCACACGAGAGTAGAGCTGTCCTATCCTGAATAGGAAGCAGAGCGATTGCGAACAAAACAGAGACAAGTAAGAAGTGGACCAGAGTGAACCCTCAGTGGAAAGGTGGACAGCTGGGGTATCCCAATGGTCCAGTTCCAAAACTCAATTCTCGAGTCAAAACTCTTTTCCCTTGCTGGAATTATTTGATTACAAACTTCTTGAGTTAAAACTTATTTACCTTAATGCTAGAGTTACTGATTAATTTAATTATTCCAATTCTCGAATGTGCTGGTATGTAAGTACCCAATTTAGTTTTTTTGAGTGTGTTTTATAATTGTTATGTTGAGATAAGAAGAGTTTTAGGTTGATCCACCTGAAAAGGATCAAAGGTTCACTGTCTAATAAAAGTAGCTGTATGGATTGTTCTGACCCTGTTTTTAACGGCGTTCGCATGTCTTAGGTATTTTGACACCTAAGTATGGGGACGTTTTTATTTTCTAGAGTGGGGGGTATTTTGGTAGTGACCTTTAAGCTGAAACAAAGGTTTTAGTGTCATGTAGCAAGTGAACCGAATTGGCTCCGACCGTTTGAGGTAGAAAAACACAAGAGATAGTGACCCTGACTCTTGAGCCAATGGTTATTAGGCCTGTTTTTTTTAACCTCATATGTGACTTAATTAGACGACTGTTACATGGATGCACTAATTAGACTAATTGTTGTGACTCTTTTATTAAAAAGTCTTTTTCATATTAAATGTTAAAAGGTGACCAGCCAAGTAGGAAAGTGGTTCACAAGAAGGGAACCCGACAAGTGCTGGACACGACAAGGGGAAATCCAGCACCAACGGGACCGATCAGAGAAGGCACACAGGGGTGTTTTGTTTGGTCAATCTACGAACAACTGGGAGACTGGACTGGAACAGGTGACCAGCCAAGTGGGAAAGTAGTGCTGGAGAGAGGTGCTGGACGGACAAGGAGACAACCAGCACGGAATCAGAACAACCAGAGGGGGATACACAGAGGTGTTCTGGTTGGTCAATCGGGTATCGTTAGAATCCACATTACATTATAGGAGATAAGTGTAAAATTGGATAAGCGGAACCCCACCGTTTTGAGAAACGTTTTTACTTGAGCAGAGCTTGGAAATAGGTTCTACGGTTTTCTCTCGAGAGGTTTAGCACCCAGCGCTTAAGGTAATTTTCGGCTTAAGAGGGGGGCTAAATAGGGGGGAGGTTAGAAGGGGGCTGGTTAGGTTAGAGGTTGGCGGTTGCAAATTGTAAAAAGGGGGGACACGTTAAAGTAACTATCAACCGATATCCTCGATTTAGTTACATTATAATCTTAAACGCGTGAATTATATAGAGAGGATATCCAAATTTAAGATCGAAGTAAGGTAGGTACCCTGTTCGGATCGGGTGGGAGGAACGGAGATAGACAGTTTTTGAAACCCGGAAGGACAATACCCCATAATAACGTTATGAGAGGGGAGGAAAAAGCGTGACAATCAGGTAGCAGACATTCTTTCTACGAAAGGGTGACATTGGTCACCTCTGATTTTAGATGGGTTCATCTTTCTGTTTTCATAATTTTTTCTCGTTTGTGTTTTTACGTTTTTGGTACTAATTTTATCGGTTTTTGAACAAACAGGTGATCACAACACACCGGCGAACAAGTTGAATTTCATTTTGCATCAGATTCATAAAGGGAGATAAATACAGGGGGTTAGCATTTGAAACTTTTGGCCAGTAAGGTTGGGTCTTAGAGAAATTTTTATACTAGAGCTCAAGTGGTGGTACCAGGGATAGTGGTTCAAGAGTCCCAACAGCGAAGAAGAAGAAATCAGTTTGTCCAACACTAAGGAAGAAGGGGTCTTGTGACAGTGTGTGTGTCCCAACACCGAAGTGACGAAGTTCTGGGACAGTACGAAGAAGTCTTGGGACGGTACTAAGAAGTCTGAGGACAGTGCCGAAAGGTCTTGGGAGGACAGTACCAGGAAGTCTTGGGACAAGCGGAAAAGTCTTGGGACAGAGCGGAAAGTCTTGGGACAGTACCAGGAAGTCTTGGAAAGAGCCCGAAAAGTCTTGGGACAGAGCGGAAAGTCTTGGTACGGTACCAGGAAGTCTTGGGACAGAGCGGAAAAGTCTTGGGACAGTACCAGGAAGTCTTGGGGGGACAGAGTGAAAAAGTCTTGGGACAGCACTAGGAAGTCTTGAGACTGAACAGAAAGGTCTTGGGACAGTACCAGGAGGTCTTGGGACAGAGCGGAAAAGTCTTGGGACAGTACCAGGAAGACTTGGGACAGAGTGAAAAAGTCTTGGGACAGCAGCAGGAAGTCTTGGGACAGAGCGGAAAAGTCTTGGGACAACCCTACTTCGCCTCATGATTCTTCTTTACAATTTTTTTTATCTAAAATATTAATTTTACTAATTTCTATTTTAAGAATAAAAATTCTAAAAAATATTCCTAATTTTCTTAAGACAATTTTTTTTAGTTCGTGATCTTATTAGAGCAGATTTTTCTTGATTTTAATCGTTCTGACCGGTGCTTTGAACTCTTCACTTAAGTATTTGGATATTTCACACTGTCCCAATGCCTACCACTTCAGTATTGGGCTACCTCGCACTGTCCCAATACCCTCTTCGCCTCAGATGTCGGAACACTACGCACGTCCCAAGACCTCTTGGTACCGTCCCAAGACTTTTCAGTAGTGTCACAAGACTTTTCTGTACTGTCCCAAGACTTTTCGGCACTGTCCCAAGACCTTTTGGTAATGTCCCTAAGACTTTGCGGTAGTATCCCAAGAATTTTCTGTACTGTCCCAAGACTTTTCTGTACCGTCCCAAGACTTCTTGATGCTGTCCCAAGACTTTTCGGCACTGTCCCAAGACTTTTCTGTACTGTTCCAAGAC